>NC_092814.1:217662800-218862800 GCF_023375885.2 Dermacentor andersoni | reverse complement strand
CGTCTTTTCCTTATCACATTTGCCTTCGTAGATGAGGTTAATCTGGCTTTCACATCATCCAACCGAATTTTCTTCGTTCTAATCACTTGCTCTATGGCATTAGTCAGCAGTGCATTGCTCTTTGGACAGAGGTTCTTGATTAGCTGTATCGGGATTTCATTGGGTGCTGGCGCCGTGTTATTAGGGAAATTTCCTTCTACTTTTTTCCAGCAAAACTTTTCTATGCTAAATTTTCATCTCTAAGGCTTCTCTGTTGTTGCTGGATCTGTTTGATTCTGAACTACGCTTTCTTTCATGCCGAAGTTATCTCTAATAACGTCTCTGATGTATCGCAGTGCGTCGTCTCCGTCGTAGATGTTACCATCTTCACTCCTTATAGCCGATTGCGAATTTTCAGTTGGAGCTCCGAGAGCTCTTAGATGGTTCCAGAATTTTTTTGGAGTGCCTTTGTCTCTTTTGCGAATGTTATGCACTCAACGTTCACTTGCGCATTTAATTTTCTCTTGCACGATCTCACTCGCCACCTTTTTCTTTTCTCGGTATTTGTTACATCTAAGGAGCACCTCTTCTTCGTGTGAACCCAACTTTTTGGCTTCTCGATGATCCCTAGACGCCAGCGTACGTTCTTCTATAGCTTCCTTTATTTCCTTGATCCACCACTTACGTGATTTCCTCTTTCCAATGCAAGAATGTTTTTTTGTCGTGTCTGTCTTATTTCCACCTGCATAACGTCTGCCAGTTCCTTATATACCCAGACTGCTGCAGGAAAAGCCTTCATTTTCTTCGCTGTGTTTTCTGTGATCTGTGTTATGCGGGACCACCACTGACGTTTCCGCCATTGCTTTCCGGCGCAGTGGTTTCGGCTTGCTTAGCTGTTCTCGATTCGGAACCAGCGCCTTTCGCCGTGCTCGCATCGAAGCGTTCACCATTGCTTTACAGAATGGTGGCCCTTAGCTTCGTTTCTACATTTGCAAGCTTTTCTTATATTTCGTTGCTCTGCTTCTGTTCAATCTTGAGTTCATTTTCTAGCTTTCCAACCCCTTTAGCTAGCTTATCCTTCTCCTGCGCTAGACGGTCTAGCCGCGACCCTAGCACGCACATCCTATAGATAAAAGCTGCACCGTTCGTTTCGAGTACTGACTCAAACCGCGTTTCTTCCAACGCGCAAGAGCGCTCGCACTCAAAGCAACGCACGCGTGGGTTCCCCCTATAATACCAACCATCATCTCGTACTAACAAGGCAGTACAAGGTAACCCTACTTGTGGAGAAAGATACAATTATTCCTTAGCTACTTATATGTAAGCAAGAAGCTTTAGAAAGTGAAAAGCATGAAAAATAATGTATAAAGATTCCTCGGCTAACCTAACACTAAAAAAAAAATAATGAGCGAAATATCAAATAAAAAACTTATCGCTTTGGCACGCTGCTCCTGCTGCACTGAGAAGGCTTCCACCACTGGGCACGTCTGTTCCCTTCGGCGTCTCGAGTGACGCCGAAGGGTACACGAAGGAAACACGAGAACACGAAGGGAGTGGAGTCGAGTGGAGTCGCCTGGCAGACACTGGCTGAACAACGATAGCGTGGGTGGCGCGTCGGGTCCTCTGCTAGCCGCTACTTGTTTACATGTGTGCGTACGGCGCACGCGTGACGATATGTAAAGGATATGTGCAATATGTGTAACAATATGTAAAGGATATGTGCGCGTGCGGCACACATATCCTTTGAAGTATGTTTCGTGGTTGTAGCGCAGTCATAAATGGCTGTGTGCATTTTTTGACAATGTAGAGACTCATTAGTGTTTCCGCTGCAATAATGTCAGTGACCGCAAGTGTCGGGAGCGCGCGATGCGTGATCGTTGCGCCCTCCGCTCGACACAGTCACCGAAATTTTACGGTTGCGTTGTGGTTGAAGCACTTCACAAGGAGCATTTGGCGTCGCTTAAAACAAATGAAGTGGTCGCTGCGACACCTGAAGGCGACGCTCTAGCGATTCCTTGTAGCGATGCATGTATCATTCCGCAATCTTTGTGCGTACCACGAAATATCAACGAAGTGACGTGAGATGACTCCGCAGTAGGATAGAAAATGTCAAGTGCTCATATGATGTCGCAGGACACAATTGATCTTAGGCGTATAACTGCATGATTGTAACTATGGTTAGCGGTTACGCAACCATTCTTAGTTGTTTCTGCGGTGCCCTTTTATTATGTGGCTATGCCACTACGCAGAAATAATATTTCCTGGCAGGTAAATTTTCGCGCTTTGGTGCTTCTTGCTATAAAAGGTAAGCGGTAATAAAGAATTGCAACAGGATTATGCGTAACATTGCACTCGTTGGACACAGGACGTCGTAGAGCATAGTTTCTGGCGACTAATATAATGCGCTCTTTAGCGCGGTGCTGTTAGCTTGACGGAAGGTAGCTGCCCTTATTTTCACAAATAAAGAAAACAATGCAATACGCGGTTGGGTCCTAAAATAATTTAACATTATTCGCACCATTCTCGTGCATATAAACATACAAAAGACTCTTGTGATGAAATGCAGTTTTTGCTGTCACCACGAAAAAAGAAACGTGAGTGAAGCCACACGGTGATCCTGCCTCTATGCTGTCGCTCATAGTGTCGAAGCCATGTTTAACTAAAGTTAGTAACTACCTTGTATTTGACAGACAATCGAAAAAGAAGCAAAATGTACTTAGGTATGCGTTCAGGGGGTGAAGTAGAGTCAGAATAACTAGCTGCTTCAACTTTACTGTGCACGAATACACGCATTTTTATAACCAGTGCAAGAATAGAGGAAAGTTGAAGTCCACAACTGCAGCGGTACCAGAATAGGCTGAACGCAAGCCGAAAACTAGCAAGAATCACCATGAATGTACCAGAACAGAAACTGCGCTTTGAGCTCCTTTCATGTATAGTAGTAACGTTCCGTGCGTTTCGTAGAAAAATGTAGCATTGGAGGGCCATATATCGTCAGTTCACTGCAGTCAGCGCGTTTCATTACCGAACAATTGACCCAAATCGCTCACAGCGAAGCACCGCCGTGTACATTTCAATGCGCGTCGGCAGTGTGTGTTGATACTGAATGCTCAAGGTTTTTTCCGCCTTATGACGTTGTTTCTTCTTATCTCAAATTACATTATTATTATTATTATTATTATTATTATTATTATTATTATTATTATTATTATTATTATTATTATTATTATGTTGTTGTTGTTGTTGTTGTTGTTGTTGTTGTTGTTGTTGTTGTTGTTGTTGTTGTTGTTGTTGTTGTTGTTGTTGTTGTTGTTGTTGTTGTTGTTGTTGTTGTTGTTTGAAAAGGAGTAGTCATCACCATTATAGGGTTACTACTTCTCTCTTTTATTTTCATTTCAAAAAATGCTTTACAAGAAAAAAAAGCTGGCGCTGTGCAGACTTTTGTAGCTGCTCAGGGTTAGGAACCCGGGGCTGGCGTTGTGCTAGAAATTTCAGATTGCTGTTTTCACAAGTAGGACGAGCTTCAAATAGAGTATTACGATTATTCGTCAGGGTGAAACCTACAGGCCCTTCCATAGGCTCCACATGTACCATGTATGCCTTAGACTGTAGATAACTACAATTTGGGGCGAGCGGTCATCACAGGCGACCAACGGTAATGCATCTGCCAACTGCAGGTGGCACGTCTGCTGGGCTGGCTAGCCGCGGCGCTGGTGAACATGACGGTGGTCTTCGGCGTGTACAACTGGAACGCGTACGAGGCGCCATCGCTCTCCGTGGCCGTGGCGTACGCGGCGCTCAGCCGCGCTGCCTGGGCGTTCGGCATCGCCTGGATAGTGGTCGCCTGTGCCACCGGCAACGGAGGTAATGGCCAACCGCTGTATGGCTGAAGCATGCCATGTCAATGCCCCGCATGAAGCGCTCTTAGCGAGCTGCTGCTATCTTCAGCCTGGCTGTCCTAGAAGTCGAGAACGGTGCAGGCGGAACTCTCAAATCTGCCTCGTTCACCCGCGATCCCTGCCGAAGCGTTTTTGTTTGTTGGAGGCGAGAAGTTGGCCAACACAGCCCGCAAACTGCGCGTTCCCGGCGATCACGTCACACTGAAGCGACACCATTGTTAAAGATAGCTGGCCAAAACATAAATTCTAATAAGCGTGAACGTTTCATTATGATTGTATCGTCAGCAACAAGTTTCCGGACTTTGTTGGCCATTAGCTTGCCCAATGTGTCGACGCCTTTGTGCACAAAATGCGATGGCATATACTGGATGAGCAGGAGCACTTGTACCTAACCCTATATTTACGCTCACGAGCGCTCGTTTAAGCACCGGGGATGTGCCTCCGAGACAAAGCGCAAGCCTTCGCGAGAGCACATTTAGCACAGTTCAAAGGGCTCCTGTTCGCCCACTGGGAAGTGCACCTATTAGAGAGCAGCGCCAAACCCAGTAACCTTCGATTATATGCAGGGCGTCAAGGCAAGTGCTGCTACGGAAAATGTCACGCCAGAACTGATTTGCATATGTCAGTTCCCGTGTGAGCCCACTAGTGGAGACATGGTAGTACCCCCTTCAAAAAGCAGTGATTTACCGGCAAAGCACAGGGACCAGTCAGAGCCGTGCGATCTCTGCACTTTTTTTGTTGCAAAAGCAATTTATTGACGAATTTCAGCGCGCACTGTAGAGTACTGTCGTCATGCGATAAAGGGAATGGATAGTGTTCGTTGGCACTTTGAGTTGGACCATTTCATTTCATTTATTTAAGTGCCCAAGAACAGCTCTACGCCTTAGTATTGGTGCACTTGCGTTACACAAAGAACAGAAGCAGAAAACAAAACAGAAAACCTAAAAGAACAGTGGTGCAACATGCAACAAAAGATTGGATTAAGCCAAAGACAGAAGTCAAATAAAGAACAAATACAAGAGCTGAAAATATCAAGATCATAACGCAAGACATTTTGTTTTTTTACAAGGCGCGTTATAGCGTTAGAGGTGCACACTGAATTCACGTAAAAAATCCTGCGATCACGCAAGTTTTGGCGGGGCACGCGGAACGTTACAGCCGACAGGAACCGCAGACAGGAGAACTGATTGTGAATTAGTTTATACAAGAATAAGTAATCACGATATTTTCGCCTTATTTCTAAGCGTCTAATATTAAGCATGCGCAGTACACGCTCATAGGTATAAAATACACGGCGTCCCAGAAATCGATCGTGCAGGATATGAATGAAACGTCGCTGAAAATTTTCAATTTTGGTGTGAAAGCGTCAAATGGCTGATTGATCGAGAAAGCCGGCGTCCAGCGTCTGCAGCAGCCTAAATTCCCATTGGATGCGACGCCACGGCACGAGCGTGCCTCGACAGAGCAGAGCGGGTGAAACTAGGGTGTCTCGATGTCAGCGCCGCCTCCCGCCGTACGGAGAAGCGTAGTATCGAGGAGGCGCCATAGGCGAAACGGAACACCAGCGCGCCAGGTGTCACGTGAGGGGAGAGGGCATCGCCGCGACGCCACGTCACTTTCACCCTCAGATACATGTGTTATCGGCGCGTTCCTTATCCGCGCAAGCGTTCTAACTGCGTCTGGGTAAGGCCAAATCAAAACGCGCCAAGCGTCTCAACGCGCTCGCTTGCCCTACCGCTAAGAACTAAGAACTACCGCTAAGCGGCGTTCAATTGGACATAAATGCTTTCGCATTTCATAAGAAGTGCTTAGGTGTCCTCGGATTTTTTGCCACATTGGTAAATTTAATACACTTCCATACACAGAACTAAACTCTAACTTCGTGCGGGCAAATCAAGAATAGAAAAGAACAACGCAGTTGACATTCGCAAACTTTTTGGTCATTCTTGATATGGGACCTAGCTTTCTGTAGGATGCATTAACAATGCTTGAAACACGCTCTTCGAAAGTTAGTATGGAGCCAACCAATATTCCTAAGCCAGGCGTACAACTCGTGCTTTTCAAAGGAATGTTATCAAGTGAGTATTCGTATAGTAAAGTGGACATGTTGCCACTAAAGGAAATGACAAGTGTCTTAGTTGGATTAATACGCAAAAAAGTTGGAAGCACACCACTCCGCGACAGAATTTACATCTTCCTGTAATAATTTACTATCCTCCGCTGATTACATTTTACGGTAAACTTTAATATCGTCAGGGTACAAAAGGAGCGGCGAATGACGCAAACATTCTTCGAGATTATTAACAAAGATATTAAAAAATAATGAGCCTAAGTAGACCCTTGCGGAACACTGGAATTTGATTCATAAGGTAAAGGGTACTTAGCACCAAGACGAACGTAATTTAATCGAGTGGACAGGTAGTCTTTAACCAGCGTGCATAGGCTGGAACTAACGACGTAACTCAAGAGATGGTGGATAAGAAAGTCTTGAGAAACAACATAAAATGCTTTTGACAGGTCGAAGTATACTGTGTCTGCCTCCGGTCAGCCACAGCTAGTCCCGCATCATCAAGAAAAGAAACAAGGTTTTATTCCACAGACCAACCATGAACAAAACCATGTTGGCATATACTGATCTTATGCTGAAATAAAAACGACAGATGTGTAAACATAGCTATTTCAAACGCTTTTGCAAACGGAGACAAGAGGGACACGGGACGATAATTTTTGATGTCGTTCATGCAATTCTGTGAACTGGCACAACTATTGCATTCTTGCAACGAGAAGGAAAGGCACTCGCACGCAAAGCAAGATTAAAAATATGCGTAAGAAGAGGAACAAAAAGAGAAGAACAGCATTTGAAACAAATCTTGGTATTCGGTCGTAAGGTAACAAGATAATGCTTTCGTTTCGACTTACGGTCGCCGCGATATCGTGTTCTGAAAAACATTAAATGTCGAAATGGCCACTGAAACTATAGTGCCAGTCACCAGAGCTAGGAGCATGCACTGTATTCAAGAAAACAGAGGAAAAATGTTCAGCGAATGCACTGGCGATATTGTCGCAGTTTCTGAGAATGCCACGAGAAGGATGATTTATGACATTAATCTCGGCCCGCTCAGGAGTGTAATTCTTTACATAGGTCCAGGAACGTTTGGAATCGCATTTTACGCGCTCTTCGACAAACCTAACGTATGCGTCACTGTGTATACGCATTACGCGTTTCACCTGGCTTCGCAAGACAATAAATTTTTCGTACCACCTCGTTGATTCTGTTTTCTTGGACTTCTAATGGTAACTTAGCGTTTTACGAAGTAAAACGCGTAATTCCTTAAAAAAACACGCAGGATAGCGAGCAGGACGAAACTCTTTGCAGCGAGTGAAGGCTTCCAAAGCACGTTTTGCAATATCAGTAAGCATGCTAACTGCTATGTTCATATCTGAGGCGCGATACAATTCAGACCAGTCGGCATCATCCAAATAGTAGTAGGGACTTAGATTGTCGCCGTTCGGAAAAATACAAATGAGCGTACAGACTCGCTCAACACATGAATCACCTCTAGAAAAATTATGAATTCGAGCGGAACATGGTATTGGTCAACAGGAACTAAACCGCTAAGAACAACAGAAAACTTAACAACACAGAAATTAACCAGAATTAGATCCAAAACGTTTCCAGCGGTAATTCGAACCGTGTTAAACTGCGTTAATCCAAGAAATTCTACAAAGAAGAACAGCAAATCACAGAGAGAGGATGGTAATGATACCGATGTCATGCGTGAGGAATCCCAAATAATAGACGGAACATTAAAATTGCCAGCTACTAGGTTTTGCAACATCAACAACTTCAACTAAGTTATCCCTATGCTCAGAAAACTGCACGTTACCGATGTTAGGACGGAAGTAGGCTGCGCAGAGCAACACATTCTTGGCGCTCCCTTAACAGGAATTTCAACTCACACAGTTTCTGGTACAATTTCAAGGTTCGCACGCCTTATAACGCTAAGATTGTTCCGTACGGCAGTTAGCACACTACCGCCGTATTTAACACGAGCATCATACACGCGGTCCCATCCATGAACTGTGTATTCCCATAGAAAGTAATTAGACAGTAAGACGTTGCAAAGCCACGTTTCAGTGAAGCAAATAACATGGTATAACTATGAGGCCCGTCCCTCAAAGGTATGCCAAGAGAGTGTGGACGAGCCGTTTCCGTTGATGCTGTAGTCTCCAGTATAGGTCGCGTTCACTCTCGGAATATGGAGAAGAGTATATAGCGGTGAGCTGTCGTTCACCATCACACGAGAACGGCCAATGCAGCGGATTAGACAAGTCTATATTCAGGGAACTCTCTATACAGTGCTGTCACTTAAAGGGTAACATGGGCCGATCTTGAAACCGCTTAATCATCTCTTGATTATTGACTTTGCTACGTGATTCATGATTCTTCTATTTTTATCTGCGTTACAGGCTTTCAATGTGAAGTTTGAAAAATTGCTTGAAACGTGAAAAAGAAAATTTAGTTGACTCTTATGAAACGTGGGTCCGTTATTCCACAATGCGTCCACGGCCAGACACTGAATGAGGCGCATTGTCATCAGTAAGATCTTACACATAATTTATTCCAACAGTACCACGTAGAATCGATTTTTACTTCACGCTTCTTTTTCGTAAAACGCACCTGCCATATTTATTTTAAACAATTTGTTGCGTCAGACCATGCTTCGGGTGCAGAAAATTTAGCCTTCTAAAGGCTTGCGAACAAAGAACGGTAGCTCTGTCTGCCTGTCGGTCAGTCTGTGTTTTTTAACTAGTAACTTTGTGCATTCTTCTTGCTGTCCGCGCCGTTACTGATTGTTAATTATTTTAATTATCCTGGGGCTTTACGTGTCAGAACCACGATATGATTATGAGGCTGTTTATGAGTATGCAGTTGGGCAGCGAATGAGGTATTGGTGCAGCAGAGTTTTTCAGCCCCAGCGCAAATCGGTCGGTCGGTCGGTCGGTCGGTCGGTCGGTCGGTCGGTCGGTCGGTCGGTCGGTCGGTCGGTCGGTCGGTCGGTCGGTCGGTCGGTCGGTCGGTCGGTCGGTCGGTCGGTCGGTCGGTCGGTCGGTCGGTCGGTCGGTCGGTCGGTCGGTCGGTCGGTCGGTCGGTCGGTCGGTCGGTCGGTCGGTCGGTCGGTCGGTCGGTCGGTCGGTCGGTCGGTCGGTCGGTCGGTCGGTCGGTCGGTCGGTCGGTCGGTCGGTCGGTCGGTCGGTCGGTCGGTCGGTCGGTCGGTCGGTCGGTCGGTCGGTCGGTCGGTCGGTCGGTCGGTCGGTCGGTCGGTCGGTCGGTCGGTCGGTCGGTCGGTCGGTCGGTCGGTCGGTCGGTCGGTCGGTCGGTCGGTCGGTCGGTCGGTCGGTCGGTCGGTCGGTCGGTCGGTCGGTCGGTCGGTCGGTCGGTCGGTCGGTCGGTCGGTCGGTCGGTCGGTCGGTCGGTCGGTCGGTCGGTCGGTCGGTCGGTCGGTCGGTCGGTCGGTCGGTCGGTCGGTCGGTCGGTCGGTCGGTCGGTCGGTCGGTCGGTCGGTCGGTCGGTCGGTCGGTCGGTCGGTCGGTCGGTCGGTCGGTCGGTCGGTCGGTCGGTCGGTCGGTCGGTCGGTCGGTCGGTCGGTCGGTCGGTCGGTCGGTCGGTCGGTCGGTCGGTCGGTCGGTCGGTCGGTCGGTCGGTCGGTCGGTCGGTCGGTCGGTCGGTCGGTCGGTCGGTCGGTCGGTCGGTCGGTCGGTCGGTCGGTCGGTCGGTCGGTCGGTCGGTCGGTCGGTCGGTCGGTCGGTCGGTCGGTCGGTCGGTCGGTCGGTCGGTCGGTCGGTCGGTCGGTCGGTCGGTCGGTCGGTCGGTCGGTCGGTCGGTCGGTCGGTCGGTCGGTCGGTCGGTCGGTCGGTCGGTCGGTCGGTCGGTCGGTCGGTCGGTCGGTCGGTCGGTCGGTCGGTCGGTCGGTCGGTCGGTCGGTCGGTCGGTCGGTCGGTCGGTCGGTCGGTCGGTCGGTCGGTCGGTCGGTCGGTCGGTCGGTCGGTCGGTCGGTCGGTCGGTCGGTCGGTCGGTCGGTCGGTCGGTCGGTCGGTCGGTCGGTCGGTCGGTCGGTCGGTCGGTCGGTCGGTCGGTCGGTCGGTCGGTCGGTCGGTCGGTCGGTCGGTCGGTCGGTCGGTCGGTCGGTCGGTCGGTCGGTCGGTCGGTCGGTCGGTCGGTCGGTCGGTCGGTCGGTCGGTCGGTCGGTCGGTCGGTCGGTCGGTCGGTCGGTCGGTCGGTCGGTCGGTCGGTCGGTCGGTCGGTCGGTCGGTCGGTCGGTCGGTCGGTCGGTCGGTCGGTCGGTCGGTCGGTCGGTCGGTCGGTCGGTCGGTCGGTCGGTCGGTCGGTCGGTCGGTCGGTCGGTCGGTCGGTCGGTCGGTCGGTCGGTCGGTCGGTCGGTCGGTCGGTCGGTCGGTCGGTCGGTCGGTCGGTCGGTCGGTCGGTCGGTCGGTCGGTCGGTCGGTCGGTCGGTCGGTCGGTCGGTCGGTCGGTCGGTCGGTCGGTCGGTCGGTCGGTCGGTCGGTCAAGCGTACGTACGTGCGTGCATTTCGTCTTCCTTCATCATCTGTCTCAACAATAATAATTTCTGAACTTAAGCCTAAGTATCCCCCTTCCATTTATTTGGATTCCCGCTCGACGTGTTGCATGTAAACAAACGACCTGAGTTAAAAGTTCGAAACTGGGTTTCTTGTGTCCGTCCTTTTGGTCCCGCTGACGACCGTCGTCGTCAGCTCCCCTGCTTATTCCCCTCTTCACCCTCGCCAGACGCGAAGGAAACAGAACATCGCCCACGCAGGTTCCAAAAGTGGTGGTGAATGTCGTTTATTTCAGAGGCCTGAACAGGTAATAAGTTCAGCGGACGAGGACAACGCTATGTGCATCGCGAAGAACTTCTTCAGAAGATATGGAGGTGTTCACATACAGACTGGCACACAAACAGACATATTAAATAAATGCTACATTAAAAAGGGTAGCCGCAAATTTTTAATGTGACGGTGCTCATCATTATCAGCAGCAGCCTATTTTATGTCCACTGCAGGACGAAGGCCTCTCCCTGCGATCTCCAATTACCCCTGTCCTGCGCCAACGGATTCCAACTAGCGCCCACGAATTTCCTAATTTCATCGCTCCACCTAGTCTTCTGTCGTCCTCGACTGCGTTTCCCTTCTCTTGGCACCCAATCTATAACCCTAATGGTCCAACGGTTGTCAAACCTGCGCATGGCATGACCTGCCCAGCTCTATTTTTTTTCTCTTAATGTCCATTAGAACATCGGCTATACCCGTTTGCTCGCTGATCCAAACCGCTCTCTTTCTGTCTCTTAACGTTTATGCCTAGCATTCTTCGTTCCATCACTCTTTGCGCGGTCCTTCACTTGGTCTCAAGCTTCTTTGTGAATCTCCAAGTCTCTGCCCCATATATCAGCACCCGTAAAATGCACTGATTGTATGCCTTTCTTTTCAATGATAATGGTAAGCCTCCAGTCAGGAGCTGACATTGTCTGCCGTATGCGATCCAACCCATTTTTATTCTTCTATGAATTTCCTCCATATGATCAGCGTTCCCTGTGATTAGTTGACCTAGGTAAACGATTCCTTCACAGACTCTAGAGGCTGACTGGCGATCCTGAACTCTTATTCCCCTGCCCGGCTATTAATCACTTATTTTCGCCTTGTTGATCAGTTTTGACAGTTCCGCGAAATCTATCTTAGCTCTTGAGTTCGGCACTTTCATTCTTTATCGTTTCTTTATTAGGTCCTTTGTTACTTGGAACAGCTTGCCTACTGGTTGCCTTGGTGCCTTGCCTCCCACTTCAACTGCTGCCTCTGAAGCCAGCCTAGTTACGGTTTCTTTCATTACCTCTATGTCATCATCATCTCTCTGTTCAAAGGCTGCATATTTGTTTGCAAGAGCCAGCCTGAGTTTGTCTGCTTTTACCCTTACTGTCTCTTGGTTTACCTGTTTCGTCTTGACCAATCTTACTCTTTCTCTCTTCAAATTGAGGCGAATCCTAGCCCTCACTAACCTATGATCACTGAACTTTACCTTACTTATCACTTCTACATCCTGCACTATGCTGGGATTAGCAGAATGTATGAAGTCGATTTCATTTCTTGTTTCGCCATTAGGACTTTTCCAGGTCCACTTTCTGTTGCTATGCTTCCTTGAAAAGGTGTTCATTAATCGAAGCTTATTCCTTTCTACGAATTCTACCAGTATCTCTCCTCTGGCGTTCCTAGAATCGACGCCGTAGTTTCCCATTGCTTGTTCCTCAGCCTGCTTCTTCCCCACTTTTGCATTGAAGTCGCCCATTACTACAATATAATGAGTTTGCCCTTTTCTCATCGCTAATTCAACATCTTCATAAAACTGACCTACTTTATTATCATCGTGACTGGATGTTGAAGCGCAGGCTTTCACTACCTTTAATCTATACATCTTATTAGGTTGATTACGACTACTGCTACCCTCTCATTAATACTGTAGAATTCGTCAATGTTGACCGCTATGTCCTTATGGATTACGAATCTTACCCCGTAATGTTTCTTGTGTGGGAGACCTCTGTAGCAGAGGACATGGCCGTTAGTCAGCCCTGTATAAGCCTCACCAGTTCTAATCTCACTAAGGCCGATGATATCCCAAACAATGTCGGATAGTTCCTCAAAGAGTCCTGTTAAGCTAGCCTCACTCGACAGAGTTCGGCTGTTAAAGGTTGACAGGGTCAGTTTGACAGGTTAGGTTGACACGATCAGACGGTGCTCATGGCACTGATTTAAAATTCATGAAAACGCTCTTTTTTTTTTCTTCTGTGCCAGATTCCGGTTAAAAGAACTATGAGGACGTCACAAAATTTGCTGTTTCCCGCATAATGGGAAGCAGTGACGCGACAGCTAGCACATTATTATGCGCAGTAAGTCTTGCACTGTTTTGTGCGGTATCTTCTGCATTCGCAGCCACGCGTGAGCAACCTTATGTCGAGAAGAAAAAAACTTTTAGTCAGCGATGCCGACATTCTGAGTCGTCTTCGTTGGTGGCGCTCGCGATCCCAGGTAGTGCAGAAACGGAGAGACATGGCTCTTTCTTTCTCCTCTTTCTTTCTCCTCTTTCCTATCACTGCCTCTCACTTTTTTGCCGCTGGCTTCGTTTAGATTCCTCCACTTAGGCACTGGCTTACGTAAAGCTTTAAAGCGTGGCGTCAGCCAATCATTTTAACGAAATCTCAAGAGGTCAGACAGAGTATTTATTGCTGCAGCATCAGTATAATGTCTGAGAGATATATACTGGACATCGGATGCACCTGTGTGATGACATACCATTTTACATGTTTTTACTCATGGGGCAGCATAGCTTTTGGAAATTTCGCATGCAAAGCCAAAGTGCAACACAAATAGTTTGCTCAAAAGTACATTTCAGTCAGTTCATTATTCGCTTAAGAGACATTTATGATCAATGTGATTTTTAGCCGGCCAGATCGGTATCGCCTTTTGATTAGGCGTTTACATTTACCTGCTTTCTAGATTTTAGTGCACTAACTGGTTTCATTGTATGATGCTAGTTTTCTATGTGTGCAGTTTTTCTATGTGTGCTAGTTTTCTACTGTATTGTGCAATGTTGCACTATATAGTTTCTTTACATACACAATTTAACCTCATAAATACGATTTTTTTAAAGTGGGCTGGTTGAGAGATATAATATTTGGCTGGCAGTTTTTAGGTCTTGAGTTCAAATCCTTGCGGGGCACCGTGATCTTTTTTACAAAATGCTGGAAATATGTTCTGGTATTCCAGCGACGGACGCCGGCAGCAGCGACGGACATTAGACCGACTAAGGGTGTGAGCATATAACAGCTGCTGTTCTAAAACAGAAGCCTTCGTCATTTATCGCGGTCGCCCTGTTGCATTCCCTGTTACAAATATGCACATTTTCCCATTGCAATTTACACTTTAATGACGTCACGAGGAGCTGGCGCGGGAACGTCAAGCCCGCTTTTCGTTTTTGTGCCTTTTCTGGCTTACCAAACTCCGAAAGGCATTACTGACGTTCCTGGTATTAAATAGTGTAATTTACCAATGAAGCTCAACTTTCCACTTTAATGTCTTTTCAAATCTCCAAAGGCGCAGATAATTGTTGTTGATAATGAGAAACCTTAGCGTGCTCTTTCTACTAACATTGGAGATAAAACGCTCGAGAAAATATAGCACCGCCACCAAACACGCTGCTGTCTCATTCTGCATTCTACTTTCGGCGGTTATGTGCGCGCGTGTGAAGCCCATGGCTGTATGAGTCGCACCATTCACTGGTTGGGTCCCAAGAGGTGGGCACCTGACTAACTCTCGGTGGACTGTTTCACCGCAGGCTTCATCAACGAGGTCTTGTCGTGGCGGGCCTTCGTGCCACTGAGCCGGCTAACCTACCTCGTGTACCTGGTGCACCCGCTGCTCATACTGTGGCACACCGCCTACCTCAAGAAGCCCTTCTACACCACGCAGTTCTTTGTGGTAAGTATTTAGCAGCAAGCGCGTTTCGGAGCGGAGATTAAGATTCGCTTACACGCTTTCACGAATGAAATGCGCAGAGAACGAGACCCGTTTGAATGGCTATGCTTGCAAACGCGGGATGAGATCGCAAGCGTATGTAGCATGCAAGCTATCCCACGTATAAACCGATCACACCAATGTTATGAGCTTTCTAGCTGCACATGTTTCGGTGGCTAAATTGGTGCATATATAGACATGTCGCCGACCGGGACGGTAAGCCTGTAAAAAGAGACCTATTCTAACAAAATAGTAGCATAGGGCATGGAAAGAATAAAATCACACGAACGTATTATTCGGAGAAGGACACTCGGCTGAACTACAGCTTCTTATATTATTATCGAGACTGAAATACCTACGCTCACTTTACCACTAAGTACTGGCTCCATCACGTTCATGTGTACATGGAATGCATCAGAACACCCTTCAACATTGTGGGACCGCCTAGCTCCATCCACAGGAGGCAATCGCGCAAGCCCATGGTTGCGCTGAGATTTATTGCATCGAGGTTATCTTCTAGAGGTGTTTCGTACTAGAGATGTTTCGCGCTGCCTCGCGACAACGCTGCCGGTCGCGCGCTGACTCGGTAGCCTGCACGCACGTCATGAGCGAACGACGTGTGATGGCCGTCGGGCGGCTGCCGCGACAGTGAAGGACGCCGAGGCGACGCGCGTGATGAGATGTGTGAGCAGCGAGTGCCAGTGAGTATACCCACAGTGAGTATGGAGTTTCGAACACTTCGACCACGCGGTCCAGGAGGGCCAGGATCTGCTTCGTACGTGTCGGTTTCCAGTTCTATTTCTTATTTGTTTGTTCAGTTTTTGCTGCTCCCGGTTTACATGTTTTTGCAGCTGGAAGTAGTGCGCGTAACACATTTCCCAAGTATACCGAGGCCACACGGCGCTTGTGACAAGGATTGCGAATGTTCTGCAGCTCCAAAGTTATGTGGGTTGAAGAGAACACTTGACTTCCCCTTCAAAAGCGTCGAAGCGTATACAGAATACAGGGCTAGCATCACGGCCATGTATCGTAGCACTATCTCACTGACCTCAAGAGTTGAGCTTGTCACAGTCAGACAGATCCATTGTGGTGGAGACGTAAAGAATTTTAAGCTTGAGCAAGGACGTTTTTCGTCAATCAAGGCGCTGCTGCAAAACGGTGCATAGCTGTACACGAATGCCAAGAATGCTTGTATGAAATTACTCTGGAACACAAAATAAATAGCATAGGTGTGACACACATTTGTCTTCCAAATTTTACACACCCGAGGTGTTCTATGGAAATATTTGAGCATGGCGAGGCATCCGCCATCGTCATGCAACTAGAAAGACTGAAATATAAAGGTTGTAAACAGGGATAAGGTGCCTCAGAAAGGCTGGCCAAAGTTTGGATAGGAGGACCTATCTTCGTCAAAGGCGGCCTCTTCATCCTCGGCATCTTAGTTTTAACGGGTTAGTAGAGTGACGTCACGTGCGGTTGTTGTCAGTGGCGGCTGGTTGTAAAGAGAGAGTCTTCAAAGAGAATGAGCGCTATCGCCTGACGTCTGTGAGCGTGGTTCCCAAGACGAGGGGACAAGAGCGGGAGAGTGGGAAGGCGGGGAGAAAAGAAAAGAAAGAAAAGGAGAGAAAGAAAGGGGGGGACACCAAGAGGAAGAAAAAAAAACAAGAAAGAAAAAAGAGGGCCATGGGAGGGTGTTCAGAGGGTGTTGGGGAAGCGAGGGGTAAGGGAGCATTCAAGGGTGTCGTTGGCGGCATGCTTTTGTGGCTTTAGAAGAGCCGGTCAGGTGCGCGAGTAACAAAAAAACAGACCCAAAAAGACATCAGTTGAAAGAGTGACTTTAATAACGTAGCAGCAATGCATCGAGTAATGTTGAAGGAGTTAAGATAGCCACAAGGAGCCTGGGGTGCAATGCATGGGGTGACTGGAATGCAGCGGCATGGTCTTTCAAGGGACGTTAGCCCCAGTAGCTCAACATAGCGGTCGTTACGGCGGTATACAGAAATGGCGATACCGTGTGTGACTGAGGTGCCGAAAAAGGTATACTGGCGTCTCGGAGTTTGGAATGTGTTCGTGAACGTGTTTCAAAAAAGTATATAATAAAAAAAGACAAAAAAGGAAGAGGGGGGGGGGGGGGGATCGAAACCGGAATAAGAAATAGGAGGGTGACGTGCGCAGAAGCGGGCGGAGGCAGGTGTACTTGGGAAAAGGGGGTCGTGCAGTTGATATAAACGTAAAAACATGAAAAAGTATATTAAATTGAGTAGTAGGCAGGGAAACAAATTTTTTTTTTTTGAAATGGAGTAATAGGTGAGGTTAAGGGGAATTAAGGTTAGCTGGTGGCATAATGTGTTTTGTGCCTTGGTTGATGATATGAGGATTTCAGATTTAAGTTACCGCTTTTAAAGATTCTAAGTTGCCACGTGCCAAATTAATTCCCGTCGGGTGTAGGCAATTAAACTTGTGTATGAGGTATGATTCCGTATATTTCCTTTCGCGAGATGAACGGAAATTTGTTTGTAGTATATAGAGCCTTGCTTTGTCGAATATATTACCACGTTCATTAAAGTGGCTGGCTACTGCTTTAGGTAAATTGTGTTTTGTATCCGCGCGGTGACCGTTGAGTCTTGTATTAATTTATGTCCAGTCTCACCTATGTATTGTTTGCTACAACCGACGCATTCTTGACAGTAGACTACGTTGCATGATGTGCAAGTGAAACCCGAAGTTACCTTGTGTGAGTAATTCGACGCTGTATTTTTTACTGTAGTAGTAGATTGAATATGTTTGCCTGTAGAGCACCTGGGGCGGCCACAGGAGCCGGTTCCCAACTTCGCCTTTGTCCTTAGTTTGGCATGCAAAGAATATCTTTGAAACTAGTGTTTCGTCTGTAGGCTACTCTGGGCGGGTCGGGAAAAATCTCATTAAGTTTCTGGTTGCTAGTGAGAATTGGGTAGTATTTACTGAGGATGTTGTTCATGTTTGGGAGTGCGTTTGAGAATTTAGTAGTAAGAAGAGGCGTTGTTGTTCTTGTGATTCTCGGGCGAGACTTGAGGACCTCGGCTCGATCAAAGACTGAAACGATTTTAGGCAACTTGCAACTTCTTCGTTCGCAGGGCTACGTCTACCTGGGCCACCTGTTCTCGGCCTACTGTCTCTCCTTCTCGCTGAGCTTGACTTTCGAGTCGCCTTTCATCTTGCTCGAGAGGATACTTCTGGGAAAGTCAGCCCGCCAAATGGGCTATCAACCGGAGAAGACAGACAAGATCTTGGCGCGGGACTTTTCCAAGAACCCGGACTCGCTCACTACCAAGGCGTTCGAGAATGGCTCCAGCAGCTGCGGTGTTTAAGTGCGACATCACGAGGATGCGCGTGCGCACATCTTTCGTCGATTGCATTCTCCACGAGGAAGCCGTGCACGCTTCACATCGTGCCTCCTATGTGCTTGCTCAAAGGACGTCCGCAGGGAACTGGCCTCAAGTGATACAGGGCTGAGAACTCCTCCAGATGGATGCTCGTTTTTAAAACTATGCAGGGTGTGTGCGTGCTTTCAGTTCTTTTTTCTTTTTTTTTTTTTTTTGCTAGCTCCATTTTTTTCTTTTCTATGTAGTCGTGTTAATTAGGCTTGTTTTCGTATTTGTGGCACCAGAGAAGCAGAAGTCACCAGCGGAAGCGGCGCGATGTGAGTCGGCGTGTAACTTTATTAGCATATTTGGTGGTTAACTTTCTAATTATTCAATGTGCGAAAAAAGCAGAAAGTGTTGCAGCACAATCACAGGTTTACCCGCGGCGCAGCGCCGAGCGCTGTGCTGCACCAACAACTCTGCTGCTTTTGTTGCCTAACACTGAACATAACTGTGGGCGCACAAAACCTAATTGATGACACCATTCTATCGAAGTAATCACACAGAGTAAGGGAAATGAAAGCGACACGCTTCCGTCGCCCTTTCCCGCGAAACAGCGAATCAAGAGCGCGGCTTGTGTACACACTCTACACAAGAAGCTGCGCTCGCTTTCATTACGTCTCTTTTCGCTTCCCGCTCTCGCGAGGAAGTCACTCTTTGTGCAGTTGCGTGAAATGTGGCGCTAGCATCAAAGATCCGTCAAGACAGTTACGCTGTAATATCTCGAATTGTCGCCCACACACATTTGCTTGCGAAATATCAACTGCACAAAATTCAGCGAGGCTTTCATACAAATGTGCTACGTTTTTGCCTGTGGCACTGCATGGTCAGCGATGCTTTTGCAGGGGCAGAAGCTTTGTGCCACAGCTTACTTTACCCGTGGAAATTAAAGGGGTCCTGAACCACCCCTCGGGCTTGGTGAAAAAGCACAGTCCGCGGATAGCATATGCTGCCGTGAACATATCAGCCAAATTTTGCAGTCGTACGCGGCGCGTCACCTTTTTTTCTCAAACGCTCTCTCTTCAACAGGAGTCTTCTCGTTATTCTTTTCGGCCTCCATATTTCGTCACGTAGCATATTCCCGTACGTAGCTGCTATTGGCCAATAGGTGACATCAATCAAGAAGGGCGTTTGGATCAGTGCGCTTCTTCCTACTGTTACTGTGTATATTTATTGACGCAGTTTAATAAACAAGCTGAAGTAAAAATCTGCTTTCGAATTTCGACAAGAATTACGCATTTCCGGAAGAAGCGGACTTTCATCTGCTCACGCTCGACCCCGGCCGCCTGCGCAGGAACTAAACTTTGACCTGACTGCTTATCGGTGTCGTCGCCGTCTGGCCTTTCTAATTTTTATTAGTTTTGAATACTCAACTAACCTCGAACCGTACGAACCATATGGTCAGACCACACGCACGCTTGCCGGCACGCACTCGCTCCTGGCCGCTCCTGGTTACTTCGTATTGAGCTATTGATAGCGCTTCAAAATGCGCATGTTCGACATAGCTAATATCCGTCGGTCAGGCTGACGCAGGAGAAAGCCGGTCCGCACCACGTAGCACAGCTAGGTAGGTGCTCACGAGCGCGCACTAAAGCCCTGTCGTGCACAAAGCAAACGCTTCGCATGCGCACTACAGCTGCGTGTAGCTGCAGTCCGCTACGT
Organism: Dermacentor andersoni; assembly: GCF_023375885.2. Lineage (NCBI taxonomy): Eukaryota > Metazoa > Arthropoda > Arachnida > Ixodida > Ixodidae > Dermacentor > Dermacentor andersoni. The sequence goes on along the minus strand of NC_092814.1, from coordinate 218,843,281 downwards.
GCATGATACCGCGGCCACTGCGAGGTGCCGCCATGAGTCCGCTGGCCGAGCGCATCTTTGCTCACTGAGGACAACTGCCTCTAGCTTCATTTGGCGCATTGTAGGTGCCACAATAAGAAAGAGTGGTCTTTATGTGAACATGCAAATCAAAGTTGAACTGAGTGCCAAGGTGACATTCAAAGGGCGGAGTGTTGTGGGCATGCCCCGCTCCGCCATAGCCTTCGCAGTGTAAGGCATTGAAGAAGGAGTGGAAGCACCGCGATGGACGTGTTTGATTGTCAATAACTCCGCTTCTGCTGAACGCGTTGAAGTACTTTTTGCGGCAAAATATTTCTGAAATAGGCTGTTTAACGTCAAATGCATTTATCCACTTCGATAAAAAGTGGTTCAGGGCCCCTCTAAGGCTTTAGCAAGCCTTCAAGTCAGCTGATACCGCGGTCACTGCGGGGTGCCGCGTCGAGTCCGCTGGCTTAGCGCACTGCGGCTCAATGAGGACAACCGCGTTTGGCGCGTCGTAGGCGCCAAAATTGGAAGTAGTGGCGTCTACGTGAATGTCCAAAATCAAACTTGAACTGCGCGCCACGGTGACGTTCAGTAGGCGGAGCGTTATGGGCACGCTTGCTCCGCTGTAGCCTTCGCAGTGAAACTCATTGAAGAAGGAGCGGAAGCACCGCGCTGGGGATGTTTGATTACCAATAACTCCGCTTCTGCTGAACGCATTGAAGTACTTCTCGCGGCAAAGTATTTCTGAAATAGTCTAACTTCAGATGCATTTTTCGACTTCGATAAAAAGTGGTTCAGGGCCCCTTGCAGGGCATCTTGCAGGGGCCATGTGCGATATTTTAGTGCAGTAGTAGCATCTAACTCAGCAATTCTTAGCGCGTTCTGCTTACCAACGTTTTCTGTTTTTGCACCGAAACGTCGCCCACTTTGTCCCCTTTCTCACGAATTGCTGCCAGGGTAGAGAGAGAGAGGAATGGGACGTCGGGGACGTTTACTCGAGTTTATGACGATATATATATATATATATATATATATATATATATATATATATATAAGATAACACCACCGCGAAAACAAGTATACCCTAGCACAGCTTTCTTTTTCCTTTCCACCGTCTTTGTTCCCCTTATCTGCTGTAAACGCGTCTACAGTGGCAGTCACACGAATGTATTTTTGTATGTTTGCATTTTCGAAAAGACGTGCAACACACCATGTTTCTGCCGCGTGATGTCCACAGCACATGGCCACTGGCGCTGCTGCTCACGGATACTCTTCCCGTATTCTGGTGCACATTCACGCTAGAAAGTCTCCACCATGCTAAAGCTCTGTAATACCTTTGTACATAGACTCGCTCTCACACAAGAACCGAGCAGTGCCGATGTTGCAGATATCTTTGTAAACACTGAGTAATAATTGTCCCACAGATGCAAGTGTGTTATAGTGTCAATAGAACTGTTAGGCATGTGAAGTTAACTTTGCGTAAGAGACTGTCACTCAATGAACTGCACATTTTTGTTGTCCCGTCACCGCGGCACTGGTGCCGCCAAGATGGATGCTGCTGCTACAGAATGCTGTAGCTTGCCTCCTGCACAAGTGACGCTGTTTATGGCTGTTGCATGTTTTACAGTGCTTGAAACAATGCCAACGCAAACTGGCATGGTTGCAAGCGCACGCTGATTTAGCACCGGTTTCTGTTAAACGCACCATCCAGTTCTGTTCGCCCACGTCCAGCCTTAAACAAAGTCTCTCATGGCTCAGGTAAAAGCAACACATTCATTAAACATAATCTGTACCTGTTTCTGAATCTTCTTATATTCTTTTCGTGTCCTATTTCTTAAAAGCTTGAGAACATAAATAACGTTACATGGAAGTGCAACGAAATTGTAAACGCTTTCGCAACACGCATTCGTGATCACCTCGTTTGTGTTACCAGAGTGATTACAGATGTGTGCAATATAATGAACAGATGGTAGTCTTGGTACACATTTTTCTCCTTGAACAGAGGCGTGGTACCCACCACAACCTTCTCTTTCAGGAGGACCATCGGTTAGTTTTCTCGCAGTGCATTTTGACGTATAGCATGGACCATTTGCTGGACAGGCCACTGTATTAGGGAGGATCAGTGTGGTCACATGTGTCATGTTTTACGACATGTGTCATGTTTTACGGATACTCACATGCGAGTGTGCTGGCGCCCCCCTGTGATAACTCTCAACCGATAGACAAAATGGTCACCATACAGCCATTGCGCGTTTCATACTTTTTTCACAAAAGCCGTACAAATAAATATCTAAAAGCATGCGCTGTTCTCGTGCTGAAGACTGTGGCGCTTTATTTCGTAATATAATTGACCAGGTCTTCCGGTCAATTTTATCAAAAACGAATATTAACAGTTAATCTAAACAATAACGATATGAACAGCGCTCTATCGTCCAAACAAAACAAACAGCGACGTTGCGAGTTTTGCAGGTACCGCTGCACAACGGTGAATGTTCCCCTGAGAAGATGCACAAACAGGTTTGAACATCACGAACGAATAAACGCAGCGCGTAGAGCACGCGGTTGCGATAACACGTGCCGATAATTGCGGCGCTACGCATTGCAGAGTCCATCCAAAAGAAGAAAAAGAGTATTCTACAGATCACACGCACTGTGGCAACCGATGCATGCTATGCAATGCATTTCGCAGGTAGCTGACTATTCAGGATTGTTTGGGGTTCCCCAAAGCAATACCAAGTGGACCAACGTGTTTGTGTAAATTGAGTATTTGTGCTTGAGGGTCGCGAGCGTACGTGTCTGTGACGACAGCAGCGCGACGACGACCACGTCGAAGACGATCGTGTGCGGCAGCAACGGCATGATTTCTACGCCGGCCGTTCGGCGCGAGCTTCGGCTATGACGAGCGCTGGTTTGTACATAGGTAGTGGACGAGCGTAAGCGAGCGAAATATAGATCAACAGCGACTACGTGTTATACTGTTATGCAATAGAACCTACATATGGCTATGTGGTGTGGTGTATGTTAAAAAGAAGATGGTTTTTGTTAAAAAATTAAATTATAGGGTTTTGCCTGCCAAAACCACGATCTGATTATGAGCACGCCGTAGCTGGGGGACTCCGGATTAATTTTGACCACCTAGGATCCTTTAACGTACACCCAAATCTAAGTACACGGACGTTTTTTGCATTTCGCACCCATCGAAATGCGGCCGCCGTGTCCGGGATTTGATCCCGCGACCTCGTGCCTAGCAGCGCAGCACCTAAACCACTAAGCAATAACGGCGGGTCAACGACGGCTTTTGTACCCCGGTGGGAAAAATTTTAAAGCATGATCAATTTCGTCAATCATGAAATCAGCACAGCATCACAATTTCTACGTAGCGTGCTACGAGGAAAGTTCCGGGGAAAGTAGGCCGGTCTCGGAGGTCGCAAGAAATCTGTCGCAAGAAACGACGAAGTGGCAGGGGTCGCACGCGCCCAGCGCTTCAAGGAGCCGGCTGGCTCTGGAACTGAAGAAGTATGCGTGCGAATGTATGGTGCGATGAACTTTATTCAGGTCCTGAAGATCAACCCTTAGGTTGATCTTTAGGTTGAATCCGCCGTGGTTGCTCAGTGGCTATGGTGTTGGGCTGCTGAGCACAAGGTCGCGGGATCGAATCCCGGCCACGGCGGCCGCATTTCGATGGGGGCGAAAATGAGAAAACACCCGCGTACTTAGATTTAGGTGTACGTTAAAGAACCCAAGGTGGTCGACATTTCCGGAGTCCTCCACTACGGCGTGCCTCATAATCATAAAGTGGTTTTGGCACGTAAAACCCCATAATTTAATTTTAAACACTTAGGTTGACGGAGGCGGCTCCCACGTCGGGACATAAAAATTGTGTTGGGCATTATAAATAAAATAAAAGAATGTAATTAAAACAACAAACTACGCCCTGCATGCTGCACCTAAGTATTACAGGCCCCACGTCGGGACAGTAAGGCTGTACCTTAACGCCGTATCGTGGGACTTCTGGACGGCCTGTACTTGATCTAAAGGAACTCCACTGTGAAGGACTCGTCGCCACCAGTCTCTTTCCTTGTCACAGTCTGTGAAAGACACAGGACACTGCCAAAGCATATGATCCAGAGTAATGATGCCATTACACTTCTCGCAATTGATTGATACCTCTCTTTCTGGATATAGCTTGTTAATAAAGCTTGGACACGGATAAGTTCTTGCCCGTAACAATCTCAGAGTCACCGCTTGAGCTCTACTGAGCTTAGCGTGTGGCACTGGGAATTCCCTTCTGTTCATGTAGTAATGCTTCGTGACTTCATTATATGTAAGTAATTGGTCCCTATTCTCCTCCTGTATATTATTATGGTCCTGGTGCACGGATAGCAACTCCTCATGCAGCTGCGTTAGCCATCTCGTTTAAATTCTTCCTAGATGGATCGACAGACCCCATGTGCGCAGGCAACCAGCGTATTTCGATCCCTTGGCAGTACATCTCACCGATCAGCTGGTGAGCCCTTTTGTGGCCAATTTTCTTTTCTTTCTTTCTTTTTCTTTCTTAGAGCACCGGGCTGTAGGTGCCCTCACATCTTGTAGAAGCCCAGACATTCCTCACTTTTTCTCAAGCCCTCACATACGCAAATTGGATGAAATAATATGTCGGCCTGAATTTTTATACTCGCAAAATGACACTAATCTAACTTCCGCATATCATCAATTCACTCCATTTTATTGGGCGCATATGTCGCCCAATGCGAATCACCAATGCAATGGAATCACCAATGCTGCCTCGGTTCGGACGAAGGACTCCGAAATAGCTGAACAAATGGCTATTGCACTAGCCCTGCTGGATAGCTCACGGGATGTCATCTGTAGTGATTCAAGATCTGCAGTCAGAGCATTTGAAAAAGGCACCATTTCCAAACAGGCCCTCAGACTTATTGGGGGCAAGGCAATCACGCACCACTTCATTTATTGGTTTCCCGCACACCAGGGTCAGATAAAGGGTGCTCCTCCCAACCTCAACGAGTCGGCTCACGGGGCTGCGCGTGAACTTGCCCACCGCGCTACCCTCGACCCATCGGAAGCCGACTTCCCAGAGAACAGGGACACGCCCTCCACCTACAACGAGATTACTAAACACTACTATCTCAGCCGTAGAACCTACTTTGTTCCTCATCCGCGCCTCAATAGAGCTCAAGCATTAACGCTCCGTCTACTACAAACGAATACCTATCCCAATCCATCGCTTTTACATAAAATCTATCCGGATATTTACACCAATGCTACCTGCCACGATTGTGAAGAAATAGCCACGTTAGACCACATGCTCTGGCGGTGTGCCCGGTCACGCTAGCTCGGCCAGATGGGAGGCGGTTCTCCGCAGCCCTCTTCCGGCTGACCAACTCTGGGCTGTCCAGCAGGCCCACGATGCGGCCGAGAGGCTCGGCCTTCCGGTTCCCACGTGGGAGCGGCCCGCTTCGGGAAAAATCGGGAAAAAGGAGAAACAGTCCAAATGCACCCAATAAAAATGGAGTGAATTGATGCAAATTATGCGAAAGGTAGATTAATGTCACTTTGCGAGTATAAAAATTCACGCGACATATTATTTCATCCAGTTTGTGTAACATTCTTTATTGTGGTGTTGTATTGCATCTCAATCGTCTGTCGCTCAGAAAGGCCTCTACAAGCATCACTCATCGCGAAACACGGGGCTCAGCCTTCTTTCGGGTTAAAAACGACAGAGGGGACAGTCTTAGTAACTCGCTCATTCACAATGATCCAGAAAAAAGAAGCCTTAAAATATACTGAAACAGGGTTTGGGTACGGGTTAGTTGGTATCCCATTGCAAACATCACTTACAGCGAGGGACCAAAGGAACGACGAAGACTAGCACTGTCTTCGTCGTTCTTTCGGTCCCTCTGTCTATGTACACGCTGTAAGTGATGTTTGCAATAGCTTTGAAAGTTTCTGAGATGCCTACCTAGTCTGTTCATGGATATGTGGGTCGGTACGCAGAAAAGAAATAGTCGTTTTTTAAAGGAGTACTTGCAGAAAGTCTTATTTCTTTATTGGATAGCTGTCAACCCAGTAATTAGGCCACGGAACTTCAATTTCTCGAGAAAACAGCAAGAAATTATGAAGAAATTCCCTGGAGTTGTCTAAGTATGCGCAAGCATTGTGCCACTTCCTCATCTCCACGCATCCCGGTGTCATTATCGATATTATAATACTTGATCCGACCAGTATAAACCCTTAAGGACCCAAATCGGTCGTTTTCAACCTTATCAGACTCGTTCCGACCCTAATCAACCCTTATCGGTTATCAAACTTATCGGACTCGATCCGACCATTATCAACCCTTATCGGTCATTGTCAACCTTATCGCAATATATATCAGATCCTTATCAACCCTTATCGGTCCTTATCAGCCTTATCAGAATTGCTCCGACCATTATATGCCTTTATCGCTCTTTAGCACGTTATCCATCCGCGTCGAACCATTATCAACTGTTATGAGACCGACATAACCCATCATCGCTGCTTATCTTTTTTTATGAGCTCATTGACTGCTTATATGTCTGTGTTGCGCGACGCGAAGTGCAACGAGCCCTCAGAGATCGGCATGCACTCTCAGAGACCACCGAAACGCATCGGGGTTGTGGCATGTTGGCATTAAATTTTGGCAAAACCGAAATCTTCCTGATGTCTGCAAGGGTCTAAGTCGGCTCTAAGTCGGCTCTACATGTATTCCTAAAGATTGGTTGTATTCCACCATCATCGAATCTTTCAACAGAGCCTTCACAGAAACTACATGTTCTCCTTCGATATTTGTTTTGTACCGCCGGTACAACACATTCATATGGTTCAGATATATTCACCTTCTGCAAGCGAGGGTGTTTAGCTCGAACAAACAAGTGTCCGAGTCCAAGACCCTCTTGTTGAACAGACCGAAACAAACTAGTCCGTCTGGCCCTCTCCCAACGGGAGCCCCAGATGTCTATAAACTATGGAGGCCAAGGTAATGATGTTTTAAAGAGAGTGAAGTATATGCCCGTGAAACCAGGAACAAAGTCACTCTTTTTTAAATTACAGTCTAACACTATTCCAGTTAAAACGTGACTCGCTGAAAAGGGCATCTTTGTGCCATGGACAACAAACTGTCCACTGTGCGAAAAGCCAGAAACACTTGAGCATATAGTGTTGTGACAAGACCTTTTTTTGGAATGTGATGCAAAGAACCCTGAAAAAGAACTACCCATAACCCCTATTGGCATAAGATACCCGTGCACAATGAAAGCGGAGTATCGTATCATGTGATCATAGGGCCTCCATAGTTTGTGGACAACGCGCATTGCCATCAGACACGCTGACATTGAGAATTTTGTGGAAAGTGTGTGTTACATTCGCGATGTGTATCGATCACAAGCTTAACCTCCTCACTGGATCAATCTACTTATAGAACTGTCACAAGTGAAAAAAATTTAACGCATTTTGTCGCCCTTTCGTATCTAGTTGTTGCAATAAAAAGTCTAGAAAAAAAGTTTTGCTCAATGGGTAAGACACTCGCCCCCTGAGCATCGGGTCGAAGGTTCGAAACTCACCACCGCTAATGTTTTTCCTTTCAAGTTTATTCTGTTTTTCTTTTTATGGAGCACATCGTGTTACGTTTTAAGAACGGGCAGGCAGACAGACAAACGTATACGGACGGACAGGTTTCCTGGGTGACTCGCCTAAGAATGCTTACGCATTAATAACAAATTGTGTTACACTCAATTGCAACAGCCCGATTTAGATACAAGTCCGCCCTTCCCGGAACATCAAGGCCGCTCAACCACGATCAAGGAGTGGGCCCAACGCATCAAAGAACTATATGACGCCAACACTAAAGTGTACGAAACCGATACCGACACGCCGGCAATCGACAACCAACTTGTGGGAAGCATGCAGATGCCTCACAAAAAGATGGCGCAAACAGAAGTTAAATCGCAAATTTAAGACTTAGGATTTCAAACGTCACTAAACAGGCCAGCAATTATGCCCTGAAGGTTCACAGGGACAATTGGCGCACGTTCTGCGATTCGCTTAAAGGCACGTTAAGCACCAAAAAGACGTGGAACATACTCCGCAGCATCATCGATCTTTCAAGTACCAAAACAGAAACAAACACAACCCTACAAAAACTCGTTGGCGGATACCCTCGAACCCAGGATGAACTCATACAGGAACTCCAGCAAACATACACGGGAATCCGGACCAGGATCCCTCAATATCCGGGACCTCCGAACGAGCGACTTGATGCACCCATCACGTATACGCGGAAGTATACGCGGCAGCACAGAGCTTCAAGAAAAACACGGCACCGGGTACCGACGGGATCACCAACGCCATCTTGAGAAACCTAAGCGATGAAATCCTGCGAGCCTTTACAAAGCACCTGAATGAAGAAATATGTACACCGGGCGGAACATTACCCGAGGAATGGACTACTACTCACATAGTCCTTATACCCAAGCAAGGTTTGGGTACGCGCTAGTTGGTATTCCATGGTATCAATCGTCACTTACAGCGCATACACAGACGAGGGACAAAAAGGACGACGAAGACAAGCGCTTATACCCAAACCGGGAAAACCGCGCAGGATCGATCAATTACGACCGATCTGACTGACGTCTTGCCTGGGCAAACTTTTTGAACGAATTGTACTCACTCGAATAGAACAACACATGGAAGAACATGGACTACACCCCAATTGCATGTACGGATTCCGGAAAGGCATGTAAGCACAGGATGTCTTCCTACTCCTCAAGGAAGAAGTCATCAACCCACAACCGGGCAGCAACAACAACATACTCCTAGCCCTCGACGAGGAAAAAGCCTTTGATAATATAGCACACGAAACCATCCTAGATGGCCTCGCCGCCATAGGATGCGGAGAGTGAGTATATCAGTATACCGTGGCTTTTCTCAGCCACCGCAAAGCCCGCATCGGCATAGCAGGCCTACAATCAGACATATATGATCTACCGCAGAAGGGTACTCCGCAAGGATCAATAATATCTCCTTTCCTCTTCAACATCGGACTTAGAAAACTTGCTTTACAACTGGAAAACATCCCAAAACTCGGATGTGCCTTCTACGCCGACGATATCACCCTATGGGCAACCAAGGGTTCATGCAGCGACAGAGAAAACACATTACTCACAGCTATCGGACACATCGAGTCATACCTAACCCCAGCAGGAATGAGGTGTGCCCCACACAAGTCGGAGTACATTCAAGCCCGGCCCAAGCAAGCTAACGAACATCGAGCCCCGCCAATATATCTCGAGATTACCTGGCAACCTAAAAGCGCGTCCCGACAGCACGCTTACTAGGTATGCACGTCCATGAGAACAACGGCATAAAGGTAGCCTCAGAGAAATTAAATCACGTTATAAGAAGCATCGCATCACTCATCGCCAGAGTAGCGCGCAGCAAAGATGGTTTCACAGAGGACGAAACCTTAAGACTGGTACAAGCCCTCTTCATCAGCCGTGTCACGTACGCACTCCCGTATCAAGTCAAGCGTAAAAGCGAGACAGAGCGCATGGACACTCTTATAATAACGGCGTACAAAACGGCCTTACAGCTACCGTCAAGCACAAGCGCAAAGAAATTACTAGCGATAGGCGTATACAACACCTATGAGGAGCTAGCAAGTGCCACGCTCGTAGCGCAGAGTGCGCCTCAACAAGACTCAACAGGGAAGACACCTTCTTCAACGGCTAGTATACCCGCTGACACCTCAGTACTGCAAAGAAGAGACACAACTCTTGCCTAACCACATTAGAGAGAACATTGTAGTAGACCCTATCCCCAAGAACATGCACCCCAACCACATTCAAGACAGAAGAGCAGCGCGTGCACGCATGTTGCACAAACGCTGTCTTAGAGACCCAGATACATACTACATGGACGCTAGCCCGTATCCCTCGTCGCCACGTTCCGGGCCCAAATACACACTCGCCGCCGTCAATCAGGGGGACCTGGTAGCCTCTGCCTTTATCCGCGCCACATGCAGCGCAACAGCAGAAGCAGCAGCGATCGCGCTCGCACTTCACGACGCCGAGAGCAAGGGAAGGTCCGCCCGCGTCCTTACGGACTCACAAGCAGCGTGTCGTTTATACATGAATGGAACACTCCCTATACAAACCATTCGAATCCTGGGCCGCTCACTAGAATGGACCCACGGTATCGTCTGGTGCCCCGAGCACGAAGGCCTGCGGGGCAACGAAGAGGCGGACTGCGCAGCTCGAGGTCTCACTAGCCGAGCGGCAGACCACACCGTTCTTCAGCCCCCGACAGACCGACGAGCGAACCACGAGTTATTAATCACAAGTCAACAAATACTACAGGACCAACGTCTCGGAAGAACACAATACGCTCCCCCACACAAAGCTCTCAATAAACTCCAGGCAACGGACTGGCGCCGCCTGCAAACGAACACATACCCACACTTGTCTCGTCTTCACGCAATCTCCCCAGACAGATATACGTCCCGGACATGTCCCTGGTGTAGCAACCACACAGCGACACTCGCGCACATAACACACGAATGCACCGACCATCCGGGCGACGCAATTTCGCCACGAGTCACAACACACCCACTCACTACGTGGTCTTGGGAGGCGAGACTCTCCGAGCTGGACCTTGGAAGCCAACTGGCGACCCTCAACCAGGCCCGGCGAGACGCGATCGCCAGTGGAGCCCTGTCAGAGGGAACCACCCAGGAATATACCGCGCAACGGTTTCTGCAATAATACAATTCCATCCTCCTCCTCCTTGGCACCTGTTGATCAGCAGTAGTAGAAATCAGCCGTGACGGACCGGACACGTGGAGCTCTGTGTCAGAGGCCCGGCCGAGTAGCATAGACGTTGGTGACTCAGGAACAGGACAGGGCTCGGTTAGCGTTGGTTGCTCAGAAATATGGACGACCGAGGTTGGCACCGTTTTTACAGGATCCAGACAACCAAGATGAGTCAAACCTTGCTTCCTGCCAGGAAACCGTGGTGATGGAGTCGGCAAGTCCTCCACAGAAGCACAGTCGGTACTGTTGGGAGTTTGACACGGAGTCTGGGTAGAGCGATCATACTGCTCCGCGGAAGCTGCGTTCAGTAGGTACTTTGTCATCTTTGGTAGCTTCTTTTCAAGCTCTTCTCTTTCTAACTTCGCCTTTCGTTTAGACGCACCACTTTGATGCGTCCGACCGAGCATTTTCGCATGAATGGATGCTAATTGTTCACCGGGCACTTCGTCAGTTTGACGCGACCGCAGGTGTCCAACGATGGCCGTCCCGATGACTGGCGCACGCTGCCTGGATGGTCCGTGGCTGGCCGAGAGTGGTGCGTCGCCCGGGAGCTCCTCAGCGGGCGGGCTTATGCAAGCTTAACCGGCGGCTCGGGGCTGAATCGCAGCCCGCGATCAACTTCCTTTTATAGACGCGCGCCGCGTCTGTCTGCTACTAGCGCCAAAGCAGGCGTTCACATACGCATAGAGTTCCTTGTACAAATTCCCTCCTTCTCCCGTTCCGGTCTCGTCTTCCTATTGGCTAGGAGCAACCGTATGTTCTGGGAGGTTCTCGATTTTTCTTTCGCCCCGTCGACGCCGAGTGCGACAACGAAGGGGAGAGGGCGACTCCTAGCGCGGGCGAAGTTACGAGCCCTCCGTCGCCTCTGAGTCATCTTTTTCTACTTCTTTCTGGAAAGTTCGGCGGCCAGTCTGACCTACTTTTTCCGTCGAGCGCGCGCGAGGGTGCGCAGCCACTAGGCAGGAATGGGCCCTGGAGACAGGCCTTTGTGTCCAGCTCTCCAACTTCCCCCTTCACTCTTCCACAGCCCTAGCCCGAACAGTGAACATGTCTTTTGTCCGGGTGCCCCACGGCACGCGGACAAAAGCACGTGTGACGTCTTCTTTCATTTCCTGCCTAGACTCTGCCATCAGACTCATCATCATCTGCTATCGGACTCATCCTCTCCCGCCCAAATTACCATCACGGTAAAGAGTCGAATGGGAGGCACTGTTGGGTACTGCAGCACATCCTTTCTATGAGAAGGACAGCGGCGGAACTATTTGAGAGGTGGAGGGTGGAGTGGTGGTGACGAGGGGCAAGGGAGATTTAGGTCCTCATTCCACATTACATGTTTTAGGTGTTTCCCCCTTCCCCCTCCTCTCCAGGCAGCACTGGACAGACGGACTGACAGGAAACCACGAAAACTCTTCAGAGCAAACGCACCTCGCTTCGTAAGAAAGAGGGCCCCGCCGGGGTGGCGGGGAATTCCTGTTTTTGCAGCTCGACAAGCTCTCCCCAAATGATCAGGCTAAACGCATGCTGTTACATTAAGCGGGGGGCCCCGTCTGCTCGTTCTGGTTTTCTCGCTTCATACATGTCGCTCGAAGTTCCGTTGCCCACGGTTGCATATACTAAGCAAGTTAGAATAAATGGGCCCCCTTCTCCTGCTGTCCGAATTGAGGCCCTGGGCTGCAGCCCCCTTAGCCCCCGCCCTTAATCCAGCGCTGCTTTCGGTGCCCTTGATAAAGGTGGATTTACTGTAAAAACCATCATGCATATTCTTGCTTATTTTTCTTATGTGTTTTTTAAAGCCACGCATATGAAATGAACGCATGAATTGTCTGCACTGCTTAAATTTTCCGCATACCATACTCCGCCGAGCCATGAATGGCCAAAGCATGGAAAGCAAGCCGCCGAACGATAGCCATTTTTAGAGCGCTTCTGCTCATTTATCTCGGAGTCTCTTTTCGAAAATATTCGTCAGCACGACCTATCGGACGTTTACCATAGTCGTTATCAGTGTCATTATACGATGAATTCCACAGTAGCACTACAAACGAAGGAAAGAACAAGCACGCGCATCATCTGCGGCGACCGGCAGGCGCCCGTCGGAGAGTGAAATCCGAGAATTGAGGAGGAAAGCGCGCGCGAGGAGGAGAGTGCCGCTACTTTCCAGAATATTGGGGGCGAGGAGTTACGGAGTCGCCATCTGTCGGAAGCGCAACCTTTGCGTAGTATGACGGATCACGCGGCGCGCTCCTCATAGGTTTCGCTTACGGCGCTAAATAAAAACACCACGCGGCAGCCCTCCTGGACATTTATGTAGGTACTCTCAAAATAAGGGAAGTTTTTGACTGTCGATATAATCATCTTGGGCAAACTGAAAGCACAGAATCGTTTACAGACGCTATTTCTTTACCGAATACGCACAGTGAACGCCAGTACGCGCGGTAGCCGCGATGGAGTCTCCCGAACCGGCTTCTTGCGTGAAAGGTATACGTAAACGCTGAGAGCAAACAATGTGAAATATGTTCTTATAGTGGGTTGTCTATGTAAACAAATGGGGCATAACAGAATGAAGCCTCATTGCAGCGATCGCACGGGTTCGCGGCGACCGACTGCGCGTCTGCATGCATGTCCGCGCACAATGTTTTGCTTTCGCTGCGAGCGCGTTTTCGCACCGTGCCGTGAGCTTTAGGCCGCAGCATATGAGCGTTTGACAGTAAACTAGCAACTATTGTTGCGAGGACGCTAGCAGAACTGTTCAAAAATAATTCCGTTATAGAGACTTCGACGCCTCCGGCGATTGTGATGTGCCGTCGCGATGACTCAATCTTTTTTTTTTTTTGTCTTATAAATTCTTCGACATTTCAATAATATTTCTAAAGTTGCGTCGCACTGTATGTTTATCGGTCTTCTCAGCGCGTGATTTCCCTCTGCAGTTTTTTTTTTTTTTGTAATCCAGTGCATTAATTCATAACACAAACATGACCATATGCCACGCCTTTCTTTATTGTGCGTCTTACCGCTCCCTTTCCATTCCAGTGAACTTGCCAGTATCTAGCATCAACAAGTTCATAGACCAAACAGTCATGACATTAGCCGGGCAGCCGGGCGCGGGCGAGCGTCTCAGTGCGCGTTTTCTGCTACTCACCGAACATCGCGCAGTCCCGGCGCCGTAGCAGAAACCTTCCTCACATCTGTGCTTGCTGCACACTCTAGTTGTAGCCGATGGCTGTCCGCCGGTTATAAGTTTCGCCAGCCAAGCTTCACGCAGCTCCTTGCCCTGCGGCTACGTGTGAATATGGCTGACACCGGGCTCCGTTGCGTACGTCCGGCCCTGCGGCACCGACCAGTAGCCTACCATGCTGAACGCCTGCAAAGACAGCCACTACCTATTATAGTACTTTCGAATGTTGTCAAGCAGACACCCAAGGCGGTAAAGCCTCACCACTTAATCAGAACCGGGGCGCAGGTGGGACCTTAAAACTTTCGTTTTCAGCTAGCTTCTGCGCTTCCGAAGCAGCCGACGCGGCCGCTGTGTCCACGTGCTCCCTCATGCCAGGTCACGCCGACGGTGGCGCCAGCTTCTCCAGTGGTTGAGCTCGCCCACAATAGGGGTTTTTACTGCGCTCAGTACAACGGCTCTCGTCTGGTATTTATGGCAGACGGCACGCAACAAATAAAGCACGCAGAGTGAAGAACTGTCGTATGTAACTGTCAGTTTGTGCAATGAGAAAACACAGGTCTCTGTTCTTGCGTGTTTGCAAGTTGCCAAGGTATGTTGAAGCTTCTACGACTAAAAGGTGAGTGGCATGGTTAGCGGAATCTCATCTCCGATGGCGAATAAGCGGAGACCGCACCAAATATGAGCGGTATTTCTGCATCAGAGAAGCTCAACAAGCACGCTTATTTCTTCGCTCTGAAATATTTATCACAGGGTCCTAAAGCGGCCTTGTTCTCAGCACCGACAAGAGCAGGCGTGGACACCACTTGTGGGCGAAGGACGCTTTGAAGAACAGTTACTCAAGCGCGATTGCGCCCATGTTGTGGACTAAAAAATGTTTACTAATGATATGGTAATTCGGAGCTTCCGCTCATAACTATATGATGCCCGAGAAAATAAGAGAGAACATTTTTCTTTTTTTTTTTTTTTTTGGGGGGGGGGGCTGTGATCACAGAACGTGATTATGACCGAAAACCTTCGGAGAGATAGCAACAAGCTGCGAATAAATCCTGCACAAATTGCGACGTCAAGATTTCTGTGCCGGCGCTTGTGATTAGTACAACACGTACGCGATCTCGTCCATGCTCAGATATGCTCGGTCACTGGATCTGGAAGTGGAAAGTTCCACGGCTGCTGCATTTTCTCTTTGGGGAAATTAGTTTTTAACATGACGCCCAGTAAAGCTTCCTTGCGTTTGCGTTCGCGTGCGTTAAACTAAATGTCTTGAAGCGGGTATGAACACGATGTTACCGGTGTTTTGGACAACATGGTCCACATACGTGCAAGGTGTGTCCCGCAGACAAACGCCATGAACCCCATTTACATGACGTGGAGCTCATGTTCACTAGCCGAGAAATTTTGGTGAGTGATACGATCTCTCGATGTTTGTTTTTTTTTTATTCTACCCTTGCCGCAGTGCTGCTTCTGTACCTGAATAATAAGCACCCGTCGTTAGTGCAGACTTATATCAAACAAATCCGCACGCTGCAATCTCTGCATATGCCGTTGTGATTTTTCTGCCGATGAATACATGTGACATCGCCGAATAAGTGCAATCTAAGTCGCCTCAAGAAGATTAATTGCCAATTTATTGATGGAAACGCGTACACTAGCCAACGAAGTCACCAAACACACGGGTTAATAAACGCGCGTGTTAGTGCTGTACCGCCGATGCAATTCTGCTGCATACGCCGATGAACTACCTTTCCCGCTGCAGTTAGTGCAATTTTAAATTCCCCAAGGGAGCTGCTTGGAAACGTACAAAGCTAAAGACTGACTAACTTTTCGGTACCTGTTATATTACTAGGGAGAGGTGCCACATGAAATATTTAAAGGCAGAGCAGCGCAACAATATCTAAGATGCCCTCGGGCGAAAAGAATAAAGCTGTTAAAGAAGCACTTCCTTGGTATCATTCCGATAAGATAAGACACAGCGTGATTTATACCCTTTACAAACAAGGCAGGGTGAAAACTTCGCAGCTCAAAAGAATCGACAAGAGTTATGCATGGAGCAACTAGCAACAGTTAAACATGTGCAAAGCCACGCATAAAATAGATGTAAGAACATGAAGTGCGCGACAGCTGGTGCGAGGATTTACCGCGCCACATGAAACCAACAATTTCAGTTCTTGCAAACTTCAGTAGCTTTAACATACAACGCAATGCGCTCGTGCAGTCATGCAGCCTAACCAGCGCAACGCGGTAAAGAAGCGGAAAACAATATGAGCGGCAAACAGCATTCCGAACTTTAGCGAAATGCCTTTAAACCTCATGCTGCACTGCAGACGAACTTCGTAGCTCACGCGTCTATGATCGAGTGAAAAAAAAAACACCGACGAGACAAAGGAAATGATGAGAACAAGAAATTTCCCTTCGAAGCGACGATTCATTTTTGCTACCGTTGCTCCCGCTGATGAGGCTTTGCCGGGAATGATTAGAACCGTATCGCCGGCACGTTTTCACCGGTATTTGAGCCCCCCACCCTGCAACAATTCTTATTCGACATTCCCTGAAGCTTTGGCCACCCCACACGTGCGAATGGTGTTGCCTATCTTGCTCTGAAAACGTGAATAAGACAGAGAAGCACGATCAACGACACAACAAACTACGGCGCGCGCCAGGTTCCTCTCCCGCGTGTTCTGCGCAAGGCCGCCACGAGTGGCGCGTCCGTCGGCGTGCACGGCGCGTATAGCCAATCAGAGCAAACAGCGCGACGTCTTCTGCATCAGCAGACGAAAAGCGCCTGACTCCGCACTTCGCGTTACTTCGCCCTTACTGACTGCGCATATGCCCTTGTCTGAAAGTAAACTCCAATATGTACGAGTTTCCTTTTAACAACAAATATGGACAAACTGCAGCGAAATACATCGCGAATGCGCAGAGCACGAAGACAACTTCCCAAAGCGTGTATAATACAGCGCGTAGTCTAAAACGGCCCGCGCCATCTGTGAGCAATTTGACCTTCTTTGAAGTTTAGCTTACCTTCCTCTGTGACACATGATCACGCAGCGCTTCGCTACCGTCTTTGCAGGTCACAAACAAAATGGCTCCACGCCAGCCTGCTTGTTTGTCGTCCGCTGCCTACACTCATCGAAACCACAGTGTGGAAAGTGCAGTTTTTATGCTACACTACAGCTATAAAGAATGGCTTCATGCAGGTGGGCGGAGCTACACTTTTCTACACCAAGTAAAAAAAAAAAGGGGGGGGAGCGACTTCCTACACTAACTACACTCGTGTAGCCAGTGTAGGAAAAATAAATGTAGTCCTCCCGTCTCGGCGAGTCGAACCAGCGCCTCCTCTAACTATAATGACTGTGACGTCGCTTCCTTTCCCATTGGAGGCTCCCTGGCTCATTTGAGAGCCAGAACCGCGGGGTGGCGCTCGCAACCGTACCGCTAAAGTCACGTGACTTTCGTCGGCACAGCTTGACACCCGTAAAGCAGGGTAAAGTAAGCAACTTAACCATACTTAACGCCGGCAGGTCGGGTCGGACTTGGTTAGAGTTACTGTATATGCTACCAAAGGTAGCAACCTTTGGTAGCATACACAGTAACTCTAGACTTGGTAGCTTCCGCACTCGCAGAAGGCGCAGGAGGCCGCGGTCTAGAGATGCCCGTGCTGATCGAAAACTGTCAAAACACTGGGCACAAAGGCGAGTTTTGGTTAGAAATGTGGCCTCTTGCATGGGCTGCGATGCGGAAATGGTGAGCGCCATGTGGTGCTGTTGCAAGGAACTGGGCGTGCCGCTTTAAGGCCTTTGAGATTTGCGAAAGGGGTTTGTGTTTTGAGTTTCCGCTTAACAGAACTACGTTTTCTCATACGTTAAAATTACGATCTCACGCTATCATGTCTCAAGGTTGTAAGTCGTACTGTATGATTTTTCTGACATATTTTACCTTGAGAAATTCCATTAGTTCAGTAACTTCCTTGCGCTACATGTAGGGCTTGCGTGGTTCGAAATGATTTTTGACAAAATGACGGTCGATGCGGGACGCCATGGCCGGATTTAGCTGTTTAGAATAGCTCAAGGAGACCTGGCCATCACAACACTAAGCAGCACAAGGAGGATTGGTAAAGAGTGCAATACAGCAAAATACAACCTTTCATCCTGCAGGTTCTAAAAATTAGATATGTGCTTAAAAATAGAGAGAAAAAGAAAGAATACTTCAAATCAGACGTGATCGTAACAGAGCGATATAGCAGTACAATATCATAGAATACTTGAAAAGTCCAACACATAAAACAGGACTGTATCACAGGCTTACAAATTCACTGCCAGTAGGCTCCTATGTTTAAATATGCTTCTCAGTTTGCTAAATGAAGTATTAATGAAGTCGATGTTCCTCTCATTGTACATAGTGTTCAGTATTCTGGGCAATAAGAACTGCAGCCTTTGTTTACCATAGTTTGTGTGGCACTTCAAAACGTTCTACTGTTCAGGCTTCCGTGCATTATGTGTGGTTACATATTCTACTAGCTTAGCTGACTTAAATCGTCATAATTAAATTGCGAGTTTGAACTGTTAGCATAGTTTATAACTGTGTGTTGAATGAACCAAAATAAGATTGAGCTTCTGAAAAAGGCCCACTATGTGCACAAGAAAGGAGCTTTGGATATTAGGCAGATTATTCCTTTATTGTAAACGTACAATGCTATTCACATTTTTTCCTGTTATAGTTCCCCAGACGAGAAGTCCGTAGTTAATTTGGGGTAGGAAGAGAGCATTGTACAGCATTATGTTGAGCGACTTAGGAAAATGGAGTGGTGACCCAGTATGCCCACGATTCTAAACTTACCAAAATATATTTAACATAGTCATCCCGAGTCATGTATTTCGCATAGAAACCTTTCAGCATATTTGCTGTTGGTAGGTCACTTATAATGAAAACAGTGCTTCCTTTCTTGTCCCTTTAGTATGTGTTGTTTTGGTTATGTCATCAGCTGTTTTTATGAAGACTTAACATTTTTTTTTATTGCAAAAGCAATACTGCTCCAGGTTTCCGCTCTTGGCCGTCGTCCCGGAGAATCCACCATTGACCTTTAGCGTGACCTATGTGTGACGTCATACCAGCTGTGGAAAAGCGGGGCCCCAACGCGGCTTGTCGCGCTCGTCCCAGCGAATCCTCCATGCTGCAGCTGCGCGCCGCTGCCGCGAGGGGCGCTCGCTGTACGTGACATCATGCCAGCTGTGGAAAAGCGGCCCCCCAAACTCGGCTCGTCGCGATCGTCCCAGCGAATCCTCCACGCGCCGCTGCCGTGGGGGAGGTGCTCACACTACGTGACGTCATGCCAGCTGTGGAAAAGCGGCCCCCCAACTCGGCTCGTCGCAGTCGTCCCAGCGAATCCTCCACGGTATGTCGGATGATGTGTATAAGGTGAAGCTGCAACGATGTGCTGCAGCTAAGAAGCGGTGGCGTGCGGAAGAAACGGATGAAGAGTGGGAACAACGTTTAGCTACATGGCGTGCATATTATACAGCCAGGCAAATGCGTTCAACATCTCTTGATCTCGGTACATCTACAAGTATCATGTATGCTCTCAATGCTGACGCGACTTTGGCGACACCTGATCGTTCGACAGCAAGCCTTATGGATGCTTTAAATGGCGACGAGACTGCATCTACACGTTCGATGAGCAGTATGGAACTCTACAACCTGAACAGAAGATTGCTTTCGCAATCGACTAGGCTTAGCCAAGCTAAGCCTCTGCCAATTTTTTAATTTATGCTGTTAAGAATGGCCATACGGGGTGGCAACGTGCCAGCTTTCAGCCCGCTGCACGTGTTTCAAGCCCACCAGTTCGGAGAACTGCGAAGAGCCGACAGCCACGAGGCGCGTGATCAACTCCGGAAATTGGTACTTGGCCGCACCACCCGGGACAAAGCAGTTCTACGAGGCCCTCTGACGTCGGCACTGAAAGCTGGGCAGTACCGAGAACTACGGATGACCGGCAGCCACGTGGCGCGCGGTCAGCTCAGGCATGTGGCACTCCGCCGCGCCACACCAGACGGAGCAGTTCTACGAAGCCCTCGGTCGTCGACTCCGGAGCCTTTGTGTGTATGGTTTCGCACCTGTGTGTTTGCGCGTGTTTGGGCGATAAACGATAGTGCGGAGCGGCGACAAGTTTACAATGCTTGGACGAACCTTCCCGACCATTCCTGCTCCGACCCACCTCATCCTCCAAGCCGGCACACCTCACCCTCCATTCCTGCTCCGTCCTCGTCCGAACGATGACGTCGAACTATGACACAAGCGGAGAGCTTATAAGCAGCGTTTGCCGGCTGCTAGGGTGTGCTCGTGTCGTGATCGTTGTCGGGAGCTGAGTGCTCTGTCATACTAGAAATGTACTAGTGAGCTGTGTGCTCGTAAACTGTTTGCTGTATGTTAGTTTTGCGGGCTCCATATGGGAGTCGCGCTGGGCTGCCAATGTATGTCCTGTTTTAAATGTAAATCCTGCAATTAAAGCCTGCTCGCCTAGTCCTGTCGTCCCAAGTTCATCTCTACAGCTACGTCTGCCAAATCCTACAATGCCAAGTAAAGCTAACCAGCAGTCATTACGTGCCACCACTTGTTCTGCACTTTTGTTGTATCTCCATTTAAAAATAGCCTGAATATATGTGATTTAACAAAAATACTCCTGGAGTAAGTTCTCTGCAGAAAACAATGAAAATGCTACACTTACTGCAACATCATCACTGCAAAAAGCAACTTTGGGAACCGTGACCACAAACATTAATTACCCTTTCCTTGGAAACTTAGGGCCCATGCGTGCGAGTTTTATTTGGTGAAAAACTTTGTGCAGTCTTTGTACAACAATTCATTATTACTTGTAGTCAGTGTTTAATAATGCAGTGATAAACACTTCTGCTAATGTAATTACTGAAATGTCGGGAGTGCAGGGCAATAGATTTCAGGAAAGGAAAAACCTGAGGAAATGGTACCTTTATTAAAGATCTCGGATGTGCACAAGGTCTTTTGTTGATATTGGTGAATCTGTGCAGTGAGAACAAATGAAGACAAAATGCTAACAATGCCTTAAAGATGAACATAATCACAAGTGATGCAAACCACTAGCTTGTGGAAACTAATGCACTAGTAAACCAAAGTATGCTTTAGTATCCCCCCCACCCTCCACGAAAACCTCCCCTTCCTCGTCCACCACCCCATCCAGAGCCTTGTTGTGATCCACCATTGTATCCTCCAGGCTGGTAGCTGCCTCTGCTGCCAAAGCCACCACGACTTCCACTGTCATAACCACCACGGCTCCCATAGCCATAGCCACCAGAGTTTCCATAACCAGTGCCACCCCCATTGCCATACCCATAGCCACGCCCACGGTTGTAGCTGCCTCCGAACCCAGAATACCCTCTGTTTTCATTTCCATAGCCACCTCTGAATCCTCCACGAAAACCTCCCCTGAAGCCACCCCTGAAATCATTCGAGTAGTCTCCTCCAGGACTGGTTCCTCCACCAACATTGCTCAATCGAGGCATCTTTCTGACGGGCTGTGCATTTCCACTGCAAAAAAAAAAAAAAAAAATGGGGGAGAGAGAGAGAGAGAAAAAAAACATTTTTCATTTATGTCAAACGTGAACCAAGAGCTCAAACACACCAACAACAAGAGGTAGCAAATTTTTCAATAGTGAAACCATGAGCATAAGATGAAATGTAAACAATGGAGCGAATCGTTTTCGTAGTTTGTGCAACCTAGCGTCAGCTTCAGAAACGCCTGCAATGAAGTTGTGAGCGTATGATTTCATGCCCTTCCACCAAGAAGCAGGTGTACCTGACGCAATGAGTACTTTGCATAGTTACCACCGGCATGCTAGTGACCATCTTGTCTAACCCTGTGTAGTTGGGTGCCCAAGAACACAAGTCAGCAATTCAACTCTCGCGAAGTTGTTCATGGCTTGCAGTGGCTCAAAATAGGCAGGCGCTTTCACCCAACTCCTCACCTCAAGTACCGTTCTTTACTACACGATCTTGCACTGCATGCGTGTCACGCTCAGGTGACCCAAGTCACCAACCGGTCGGGCGAGCTCGGGAACAATGGGGAGCGCTCCCCCCCCCCCCCCCCCCCCCCCCTTCGCCGTGCAAGCGGCGCTGTAGCTGGGGCAGCAATGGCGGCCATCCCGAGAGGGCCGCGGGCATGCACTCTGTGACACCGAGTACACCCATCACTTTTCTAGCGAAGCTGTTACTACAACTAGATGTGGTGGAATATCACACCAAATGTCGATAAAAATGACTGAGACAACCCCTGCAGCTAGCGCAATAAAATTTGGTGGGAATGTTATGTCAAGGGCACCAAGTGGGCAGCTAGAAGTAAGAGTGCACAGCTGAACGTTGTTATAACAAAGCTGGATCTGACATGAAAATACCTTCATTATATCCAATATTCCTTATAACATATATTTGCTACACAGGGACATTGGCAAGAAAATTTACATTTACCTCGTTATATACAATAATTCGTTATATCGAGGTTTGACTGTATGTAGACCAAAGTTCTGCTACTTGCACTTTAGAACTCTATAGGGTATTTCAAAACCATCAATATGAAACTTGATAAGAAGATCTATCAAATTGAAGAAATTTCATATTTGTAGGTGCTTTGGAAATCATCAGATTTGTGCTAATTGGGTTCAGGATGCCTGCCAGAGGACTAAAATGTTTGCTGTTTACGAACATAGAGGTCCCCTTGATTTGCCAGCGCTTCTGTGAACCAGTTCACGGCAGTGCACAAGAAGTTAAGAAATTGTGGAGCTAGTGTTCACAGCTACAGGTGCAGTGCAACACTAGAAACGAATGCCAATGTGCAGATACAATGTAGGAACGTTATACTTTTCCACCTCATGTGCACAGTCTGCTTTCGAGAGGTGGGGTACAAGGTGGGCTACAGCAGTTCCTGAACTGCAAGTATGGTCCGCTTCTGTTAGAGCAACATTCCACTTGTGGCAAAAACAAAAAATAACCGAGAAACGTGTAAAGGCCTGGAGCTGCATGGTCGATTCTTCCAATGACAGAAGTAGCAGTAAATACATGCTGCATGCCCAATCTGACAGCATTTTTCTAAAAGTAAAGTGCACCAGAGGACATCAGTGATTGAACTTGGCATGCCTTCGCTGTCGAAAATGCAGGCAAATAAAAACAGAAGAAAACCACTAGAACCGACATACAGTCGAACCCGACTATATCGAACCCGTTTACATCGAATTATTCCATATATCGAACAATTTCTGGACACGGTATAGTTACAATGAGTATATATAGCAAAAATTACGCATACATCGAACAAAACTAGTAGCGACTCCCGATTTATCGAACGTCAAGCGGCGGATAGTGCCCCCGGAAGTTGGCTTTCCCTCGCGGTGACGGGAAAACCCGGCGGCGCGGCTCCATCCAACCGCTCTCCCTACGTGACCGCGTTACCTCGGAGCCGCCGACACCCCCCTACAAAAAATGATCCTGGCCCGCCCGCCCGCAGCGCTTGCTCAGACAGCCAATCAGAGGCTCTTGTGCCCTCGTCGTGCAAGATGGCGAAAGTGCGAGTTGTCTCGCTGCTTATCTGATTCATTGTGTGCGCCTTCTCCCGCAGTGTTGCCGTGATGAAGCGGCAGAATTCGCATTTCGTCGTGAAGCTCGAAATCATAAACCGGGTCGAACGCGGTGAGAAGTCGGATGTCCCCGCAACGTACAAGATTCCGAGGTGCACTCTCGGCACGATCTTGAAGGGGGAAATTAGGGCTAGAGCGGCCTAACTCGCGACCCGGTGCCCGTAGTGCCCGTGGCGCTCGACGCGTACGCACGGCCGTGTACGAGTGGTTCATCCAAAATGGCTTCAGCCGTACCGACTTCCGCGTGCTCGGTGACGACTGTAAATTCTGATTAATGCGACTAAGCCGTTGCTGTTGTTGCCGAAGTTTGGTGCGAGCTGTCAGAATTTCTGGAAGCTGTTGACGAATCAACGGTGGACGAGTTTTTGAGCGCAAATGATGGTGTCACGACCACGGGAGAGCCCGGAAACGAAGACTACATTGCCGACATCGTGCCGAGCACAAGTGAAAATGGGCACAACGAGGATAGCAACGACCGTCTTTGGCCCACATCCTCCGAAGTGATTGGTGCGCTCGCACTAGTCCGGTGCTTCTGCGCGAATGCGGAATGTTGCGGCCTCAGCTGCTCTGACTCCTTAGACAACGTGGGGAAGTGCGTGCGTCGCAGGCAGCGAAATTGCCAAAGCAGAAGAAAATGCAGGACTATTTCGTGTGAAACTAAGCTAGTTTCATCAATAAAGTGATTTTATAAATGGTATGTGCTTTTATGACATCCAATTATTTAGCAGGCTTATATCGAATTATGCTCTATATCGAACTGATAGGCGTTTTTTGGCGAGTTCGATATAGCCGGGTTCGACTGTATAAACAGAGACATGTTTATACTGAGTGTCCCATGTAACTTGAGCCAAACATTAAAAATATGCAAATGCCACGTAGCTGGACAGAACCAAGGTAATGTTGTTTGCCGACACTTGGAGATACTCGGATTACTCAGTTTGTATTTGAAAATTTTGATATTTGCACACCCCTAATAATATTATTGGATAGGTAGATACGAATATGCAATAAATGCAGTGCTGGAAACAGTTTTAATATCAAATCATAATTAGTCAATCCGCACAGCATGTGCGCATCGCCAAAAAAAAGGGGGGGGGGAAGGGGGCGTGGGTGCCATTTTAGCATATACTTTGGCTCAGATGCACCTCACAGGCGCATTATAAATTGATTTTTTTTTTTTTTGCAGAAATACTGATCCATGAAGTGAGACATTTTTACTGATTAGTGCAAAAGGAGTTAGATTTAGAAAATGTCATTTCTGAAAAGTATACTTTTTTTTGCTATTTTCACTCTTAAACAAGGCAAGGCACAGCCTGATCACAATTAAAGCAACATGTTTCCAGATAAGTTTAAACAGGTGGTCCAGTTGCCATCTTCGATTATGACAATAATTACACATATTGCATGTTTTGAGGACAGAAAAGAAAACATGTACTTGAACGTATTCTTACGAAATATTTTTTGCATGACAGCATAAGAACACTGCTCCTGTAGCTTCTAAAAGCCCCTTTCAGTGAGGTTCGTCATTTCTCAACTTCAGGCACTTACTATAAAAAAGCTTTATCAATGCAAAAGAAAATTTCTATTTATATCGATTACAGCCCGAAAAACACGGCATTAATCATGACATATAATATCATATGATTAATGCCCTGTTTTTTCATTTCTTACTTGGCTAGATTTCCTACAGGCGCTATTACAAGCAAGCTTTACTGTACTTAAAGGGACAGTAAAGGCAAATATTAAGTCACGCTAAAGTGATAGATTAGTGCTCACAAATCTCTAAGGTGTCAATATCATTGCAAACAGAGCCTTAACAATCGAGAAAGTGAGGTAAATGCAGGACATGATTAGACTCCCCCGGGACATTCAAGCACTTGCCCGATGAAGAAAGCACTCCTCAGTTAAATTCTGTCACTAGTACTCAACCACTCATTGCAAAAAAACATCCTTGTAGTATAAGACGAAATAAAATGCTACTTGTCCAGTCCTATTTCATTTTTAGAAAAGAGAACTCATTGAAATTACCCTTGACAATGACGCGGGCAGTCAAAAGATTTCGTATTTGGTCAACTCCTCGTCGCCCATGTTTTCGCGTTTTGGTAGCTTCATCATCGCTTAGTGCTGTGCTAGTTTTGCTGGCTCGCGAAACTCGCATAAACTGCAAGTAGCAGAGAATTCAGCTTCCATGTGATGCTGCAGGATGCCCGAACGGTCTACGCCATTTGACCAAAAAGCAGCTGCAGCGGCGAATCCACCGCTCCGCTCCGTCTTGGCTCGGTACCACCGTCTGTCGAGCCGTTTTACTCACCGACGGCAGCAAAGGGTGGTGATGGCGTAAGCAACTGTCACCACTCCCCCTGTTCGGTGGTGGGAGATTTGAATTTCGAGTAACGTATTCGGATCCTTCAGATGCAATTTTCTCATAAACTAAATCTTTTCCCGGCACGAAACAAGCATTTTGAGGTTTCTGGAATGGCATTTAAACAGTCCACGTTGACTTAGTATTTGCCTTTAGTATCCCTTTAACTTAACCAATTTTTACCTTAAATCATGTATTAAGGTTATGCAAAGGAAGAATACTAAGCTAAATTGATGGATTATTTATTTAGAGTACCAGAATGTCAGTTGTATTATAACGAGAGCCCAAAAAGGTATGCTGGAAAGGATTTCAAAATAAAGATGAGTGCACATGCAACCATGAAATTCTCATACCAGCTTCCCATTATGTAAGGGATGAAAATCAGGAAAAAGCAGTTTTGACCTTAATTTTCCTAGTTAAAATTTCACTGAAAGAAACCATATTCCAATGTAAGCTTACCCAAATGACTCAGTGACATCTGCACCTTCTGTGCCAACTTCAATGGAGTCAAAGCGACAAAGCTTCTTGATAGTGCCAATTATCCTAGCCATATCATCTGGAGGTTGTGTTAGAAGCACTGGGTCATTGGCGACATCATTAATGACACTGTCCACGGCCAGTTGCAGAGAGACTATATGGGCAACAGCCTGGGGATCCATCTTCAGGTTGATCCTACAGCAACAAAAATAAATAAAATAAAAACTGAATCAGAATACAAATGCAATACACCTTAGGTAGTACTTAACACGTTAAAATATATATATATATATAGTGGATTCTCTTTAAATGGAACCTCAAGAGTCCAGGGAAATAAGTTGCTTATCACTATTTCCATTTACCATGAGGTTGAGCTCAAGGGTACGCAAGATGCTTTTTTGAAAGGGGCAGATGCTTTATTGCTAGGAGCAGATAATAGGTGAAGTAGATCTGATTACAAAGCCGATTCTTACAAACCTTATGCTTGCACACAGCCACTTACTGGAGCTAGTAGCACAAAAATTAATTAAATATAGTCATTTAGTAGCAACAAAAAGAAAAGGCTGCTTTAGTGACACAACCACTCTCGAAGTCATCAATAACTTTGATGCTCGCCTCCAGTGTGAGCACACTGTGTGTGTTTTTGTGCCACTATCAGAAACATTAAGCAAACTCAGAGCTCAGTGACATTGCCAACACAAAGAAACCACAGCAAGCCACGACCATGGTAGAGGCCACACTAACTCTGGAACCAACAAAAGCCAGCAAAAGCCGCCTTGACAAGAACATAACGAACAACCAAAAAAAAGGGGGGGGGGGGCAGGAAAGGCGCAAACAGTGCAATATTTCCTCTTAAAGGGCCCCTCACCAGGCCACACAGCAAACTTCGGTTATATGCTGGAAGTTGTTACGTGTCCTCTAGGGAGCGTTCTGCCGAAAAAAATCTTTAAATCGGCTCATTAATAGCAGAGATAGAAATATTTCAGTGCCCCCGAACCCATGATTTCAGGAAGCGAGCTCCACTGACCAACGAGACACTCTCTCCACTTGTCCCGTCTAGCCTCCGCAAGCGAAATTCCTTCCCTGCGTTCTCCCATACCGGACCTTGAGGATCGCGTGACGCATACGTCACGGGCCTTGCCTTAATTTTTTTCTCCTCGCTTTCTTTTTTTTTTTTTTTTTATTGGTGCTATGCACTTCCGCCGACGGCGTTGCATGCAAGATGTTGTGATTGTCTTGTTTCGCACAGCGCACAATTTTGCCCGCTGTGCATAAGGACACCTGACCAGCGGTATAATTCAGTGCTACACGAATACTGAGGTAGAACAAGCGAATCGCAGAGCATGATCCCGCGCTGGAACACGGTAGAAAATGGCATAGTTTTGGTACTTGCGCACATGACTGCACGACCGTGGGAACAAGCAGACGAAGCAGAAGTACATCTCTCTTGCTTCGGTGCGAAGTAAAACAAAAAACATGTAGACATTCCGTTTGTGTGTTTTATTATTGCTCTAAACTTCAATTCGTCAATTAAAGCAACAGATCACACAAATAACAGATGCTAGCTTGAATAATTCTTGAAGTCACACGTCACCACGAGCGACGTCACACTGCGGATACGAGTACGTAGGTGCAGGGACACAAGTACGTCACCGTCCGACTTGGAGCACGGTCACCGCGAGGGAAAGGGGAAATGATGTTCGCATTGAAATTTCAGACCTTTCCGCGGCGCGTAGCAACATAATTCTTTGCAAAAACGATTGTTAGCACGCATTGTATGCTCTGCACTTGTCAGCTCAATATGAACAGACCTGGTGAGAGGCCCTTTAAGAACACTGATGCAAAAGCTGAAAGATAGAGTGATTTATCCTTGTTAGACTTGCTGATTCCCGAGCTCAGACATGCTGATAGTGTGTAGACGGACTCGGATACGCTAGGCCTAGGTTTCCGTGGAAGGGACCTATCTCAGCACGGGTACGTGGCGAATGCTAAAATGTGTGTATTTGAGCCTCAGAACCTTCTATCAATTATTTTTTAGTATACTAGGGAAAGTGGAAGCACACGAATCGCCTCAGCTTTTTTTATCAGTACGATAATATCAATCAGCAGCCAGCTTTGAACTCAAGGTTTGTTCGAACACATCTGAACGACTTCTGGGTTTCGTGAAGACTCCACAACACTGCGACAATGGCAATAACTTGCACTCACCGGTTACATACAAACTACTAAAAAACGAGGTGTCCTCTGCGCGTGCATGGTTTCATTCAAGAATGTAGCTATCTGCCCAGTCAAAAGGGAAAATGCAAAAAACGAAAGCAATTTCAGTATCAAATATGCATGCATAAACAGGGCAGCTCATGCACCTTTATTCCATGCTGCGACACGAAATATACTTTAATGCCCCAAGATATAGCATTATTTAGGACAAGAGACTAGTACCAAGCTATGAAATTGTATAAAGCACTTAATATTCAGCAGCTGCTATCCTCCTTGCGTACTGAAACCAGAGCGGCACAAACGCAACCAGCGCAGTTTCCAGTGTGAGCCAGCGAACTGCAGCGAGAACCAGCGTGCGTGCAGCACAAACCAGTGCTCCCCAGCATCATGGCAGTGAAACCAGCGTCCTGTCCAGTGTGACCCAGCTCTTATCCAGCATTCTCACTGATGTCCCAGTGACTCCCAACGAGCGCCAGCGTCCCCAGTGCGATCCAGTATCAAAAAACGCGCTGGTTTCACACTAGAAGGCACTGGAAGACGCTGGTTTTTGCAACAGGGTAATTCTGCTACCATGAATGTCAAGAAGAACAAAGGAATTTAGGGATAATTTGTAGACTAAGTGCATTTTCATGCTAGGAAAACTACATTCCTTGTGTTGTTTTGAATCATGCTGTATTTGTAACCAGCCAATCTGAAGGTAATGAAAAATTCAAGCTGTCACAATACGTCATGCAAATGTTAGAGGTAAGCAATCGATTATCAACTTTTTCAAATAGATCCGAATGTGAATAGTAAGTACCAAATACTGAATCGAATATTGAATAGACAAATGCAGACACATATTTACAGCACGAATTTATTTTGGTATAATTAGGAAGGCGCTTGTAGTGATTAGGCAGTCAACTATCATGGACAATTAGGACCGTTTTAAACACAAGAAAACTACAACAGTCATGAAAAGAATGGCCCGCATAGCTGCTTAACACCTTTAAAGCCTGGTGAATCCAAATCGCTGATTCAGCGTATACAGAGGCAAAAAAAAAAAGGGGGGGGGGGGGTGGCAGAATCATAAACTTCCTGGAAACATACATGCTGACATCAATTTCTTTAACCACCCGTTAATCTTCCATTGAACAAAACACTTCATATTGGAGAGCTAGAGAAAGCTGTTTATTGAAAGAAATGCAACTATGGGCATTGCATTAAGCTTCCCGCACTTCAGTATCGCGTTGCAGGCCATCTGTTGCACTGCACAAGGTAAGGTTGGCCCAGTGTGTGTCCTGTGTCGAGTCGCATGAAATCACGCAAAAGTGATCATATTCCTGAATGCAACTATATATTTTCAAGCTGGCAACGCATAAATTGGCCTACTACGCCGAGCGCGCACCAACCTCGCCGGGCGCAGCCAGGCACTGCCATGCTGGTAGCATGTTTACATTCGGCCAGCTGTCCCGGCATTCAATTTTGCAAACTTCGGGAAGGTTTGGGTTGTCTTGGGATCCCAGCCCACGTGACTTCCTATCAGGAGCAGAACTAGATGGCTGCCATCTGGCTGCCAGAACTCCGAAAATCGAAGAGGCCCAATATCAGTGCTTCTATCGGTTCATTCGTGCGAGTTCCCGCTGCCGGAGAGGAGATAGATGACGGCAAACGGAAGCGCAAAACGGTATCAATCGAGCAGAAGGTGGCTATGCTGAAAGTCGTCGGGTCCAGCGTGAAGAAGAAAAAAGTGGCCGAAGATTTCGGTATAGCGTTGAGCACGCTGTCAACGATTTTGAGCAGCAATGAAGCTGTCACCAGTGCTGTCACACGTGGCGTAAAAGGCGACAGAAAGAAGCTGTAGAGAAGGCAGTGTTCAAGTGGTTTTTGGTCGCAAGAGCAAGCGGCACTCCTGTGAGTGGGGCACTGTTGCAGCGCAAAGCGAGGGACTTCGCGCGCATCATGGGGCACGCCAATTTTGTGGCGAGTGTCGGCTGGTGCAGTATTTCAAGGAGCGCCACATCATCATCAGCAGGGCTGTCAGAGGGGAAGCGCAGTCCGCGGACCGCGAAGCTGCAGTGGCGTGGGTGGAGACAAACGTTGGACAGCTGCTAGAAAAATACAGTGCCAAGGATTTGTTCAATGCGGATGAGATAGCCCTGTTCTACAAGATGCTGCCACAAAAAACCTCGGCTCTCAAAGGTGCACGCTGCCAGGACGGTAAGCAGAACAAGGTCCACGTAACCATGTTGCTTTATGCTAACGTGGATGGGTCGGAGAAGGTGCCGGCCCCCATGGTCGGCAAAAGTGTGTAACCACGATGCTTCAAAGGCAAACAAAAGCTCCGAGTGAGTTATGTGTCCAACTGTAAGGTTTGGATGACGAGAGAAATTCTCACACAATGGCTGCAGAAGTGGGACAAGTGGCTGGGCAAGCTGAACCGGAAGATATTCCTCGTACTGGACAACTGTGTGGCCCACCACACTGTCGATGTGCTGAAAAACATTGAGCTACGCTTCTTGCTGCCAAACTGCACTGCAGTTGTGCAACTCCTCGACCAAGGAGTTATCATAAACTTTAAGTCGGGCTACAACAAGCATGATCGACCGGATTCTGCTCAATATGATCGACTTGTACATGGCGATCGAGATGCTACAGGCTGCTTGGATGGCTGTACCGGCAAGCACAATCACCAATTGCTTCTCGGATGCCTTACTTGATGGCAGCAGCGGCAGTTACAGCGAAGATCTCGGTGCTGCCGCCAATAAGGGTGCCACGGTCGACCAAGCCCTAGTGTCGTGGGACGCTCTCCTTGACGCCGGCATTGTGCCCGACTGAGACACCTTCTGCACGTACGTCAGTGCCGATGCTGACGCGGTGACGACAGAAGAGCTAACGGAGGTGGAAATTGTGCGCGCGGTAACTGGGGTGCCTAATGACGACAGTGTCGAATGTGTCAACGACCGCCCGGAGCCTAATATTGGCGAACCCAACAAACTGACGCCCGCACAAGCACTGAATGCGGCAGACCTGCTGCACCGCTTCTTTGGCGCTCACAATGATGGTGAGGACGGACTCGAAATAGCGGTTGCAGCTGAAAAAGCCATCATTCACCTGAAAAATACACGGCAAAAATCTCGCAAGGACTTTTTTTCTGCGAAGTGAGCCGCCAACTGGTGTGATGTTGATCGATCAGTGATGAGCCGCTTGGCATCAATAAAGTAGCAATTCCTTGCAGTCTTTTTTGATGGCCGTTTTATTTTTCGCGTGGCGGGCTGCTATGAGATTTGGTGGCGAGTACATCCTCTCTTGCTTGCTAATTGTGGACAGAAATGGATAGTGGCTACAAAGAACTAATGGTTATAACGAAGTAGTTACTTCAACTTGGTTATAATGAGGTTTTACTGTATAACCAAAATTTGCCATGTGGCCTGGTGAGGAGCCCTTTAAGTGAACTGGAATTCATCTGCACGTGACCGCTGTACTGGCACCACTGTGATCGTCAACGTAGACTTCTATGTCGGCATTTCCAAAGGCATGAGCTATAACGAAATCAGGAGTGTTCACGGCTATTTTTCTACATTGGCGGTGAAAGCACCACCATAGACTATGCTTCATTTCGGCGTGATGCGTGTAATGTAGACCTTTGATACAATGTGGAGTTTCATCTCTGGATTGCCGACATTGCAATGGTTCACCTGGCAATGCTAAAGTCACATGTGATGAAGTAAACGGCAGAATTCGAGGCATAAAAGATAGCAGACAACGGAGCAGCTGACATCAACGACAGGATGACGAAACAGAAGCGAAGGTATCATGCAGTACAAGCAAAAAAGTGTTCGTGGCAGTGAGAGTGAACTCCAGTCAGACGAGATTGTTCCAATGCCGCTGGGCTGGGTGGGGTGGGCACAACCAGGCCCACAGGGACAGCTGAAACTGCATTTACACAAGGTGTTCTGAAGATTGGGCACCCACGTACAGGACAAAGAGCGTATCGGGTCAAAGCAGTACGAGTTTACTACAGTCTTGCGCTCAAGATTGCTGTTGGTTTCCAT
Source organism: Dermacentor andersoni (assembly GCF_023375885.2). NCBI lineage: Eukaryota > Metazoa > Arthropoda > Arachnida > Ixodida > Ixodidae > Dermacentor > Dermacentor andersoni. Next base: position 218,810,516 of record NC_092814.1, on the reverse strand, counting down.
TAGAGACGGTGGCCGCCTACGGTTGCTGCCCGTTCTGCTGTTCATTCCTCTCGCGTCAGCCATCACCCCATCAGAGACAGTTCTACCGTACCAAGCACCACTAGCACAGCACTCAGAGAACTTGCGAGACTGACTAGTATTATTTTAGAACCTTTCCTGTTTGACTGAGCTTTTCATATGTATAATGTCTGTGTGCCGATTTAATATAATTTTTTGTGTTGTAACGAAATGCCTTGCGTTATTATTCACCTTCCCCAAGTCCCACGCCTTGCAACGTGCTGATCCTAACCTTCAAACCACATGACATCGCTGTTTGCCAGGAAGCGCAAGCAAGCCAAAAATTATAGTATATTGCCAACTACAGTCGACTCTCGTTACAATGGACCCTGATAATCTGACAGAAAATGTCCGTTTTATCCAAAACGCCTCACTTCCAAAACTTTCGTTGTGATGTCTAACAACATTATTGCAAAGTGTGAGTGACGAACATCTAAAGTAAAAAACACGCAATAAAAAGGCGAAACATCGATTGCGATAACAAATTAAGCAAGATAAGCGCCGCAGCAGCAGTGAGCGAATTTATTTATTTATTTCATTAAATTTCGTTAATTCGTTTTGTTCGTTAAGAGCGAACTTTGTTGCATTAATAAAATAGGTAGAACAAACTAAGGCTGAATGAAATGTGATCCGTTATACCCGAAAGTCTGTTGTATGTGGGTTCGTTGTAACGAGCATAGATGGTACAAGTCAAGTTTTTTTTCATAAGATGATCTTCCAAAGTTCGGGACTCGACCTATAATCGGAGTCGACCTATATGCGGAATCATAAAGTCGATTTATATGTGCGATTGAAAGTTGTTTCGATCGAGCTGCTGTTAGTATCGCAAGCCGTGCACGAATAATTCTGCAATAGCTATTAGACACGATGCGAAAGCGGGCTGCTTAAAAAAAAGGAATTTATCTTACGATACGCCCTATAATTTTGTTTTCACACAATAGAAGTGCTTTGTTTAGAAACCATGGGCATTCCACGGAAAAGCTGGCAGGTCTGTGTTTGCTGGCAACACTTCGCGGGGAACTAAATCATGTGACCAGTCATATGCACCTACAAGCGTCTTCATGCGTTTTTACACTTTCTGCATGCCTGTTTGCCGTTTCTGCATTTCGCTTCTCTGGCAAACAGTGGTGTGCGCAATTTCTGTCGCTGCCCGACAGACGCCAAGATAGCGCCGCCACCCTGGCAACAGTACAGCGCTGCTTTCAAGTGGCAAGTGATCCTCTAACCAGTCGGAAAACAATGCTGCAGCAGGGCGCAAGTTCAATGCATCAGAAAAGTGCATGAGGGAATAGAGAAAACAAAGAAGCAAGGTCTTTGCGTGCACTACTACACGGCGTTTCTTACACAGACCAAAGTCGGGAAACTACCCCGCCGTTAAGGAGACAGTTCGAAATCGGCTTCACAACCAAAGAAGCAAGAGCCTGAGTGTTTGCTACGCTGATATTGAAGCAAAAGCACATACTGTCGGGCAGAATATGTGCATCCCACGAACAGAGTTCGAAGTATCCAAGAAATGTGTCATAAACTTCATGAAACAGAACGGCCTGAGCCTATGACAACGCACGACCGTATGCCAAAGGTTACCCGAAGCGTACAAAGAAAAACAGTGCGAGTTTCTACGCTACATCAGTGACCTGAGGGCAAAAAGTTCATTCCTGCTGCATCAAATTGGCGACACCGACCAGACTCCTGTTTGGTTCGACATGCCTATCAAGCGGACCGTGTCCGGAAGAAGGGAGCACCAGGTTCGCCTGCTGACAATGGGTAACACGCACAACCATTTCACTGTCATGTGCTGTATGGCCGACGGGCACAAGCTACCACCATTTCTTCGGCTCAAAAGGAAAACGATCGCAACGAAAGAAAAGTTTCCCCCCAGAGTTATCGGGCGGATGAAGGAAAAGGTGTTTTTTAACGATGAAACTGTCCTCAAATGGTTTCGTACCATGTGGTGCAGGCGTCCGGGTGCACTGCTGAAGCCTCGCAACATGCTCATCTTGGACTCTTTCCACAGCCACATCAAGGATAGAGTGAAGAAAGTGGTAGCAGACTCTGGATGTGAGCTGGCCATCATGCCAGGCAGACTAACATCTATTCTTCAGCCACTGGATGTGGCACTGAATAAGCCATTGAAAGACCGCATCAGCACATTCTACAATGAATGGCCTCAACAGGAAAACCAGAAGACACCGACAGGGCAGCTGAAGCGCGCTTCTTTGAGCAAAGTGGTGCAATGGGTCAATGATGCCTGGTATGAACTACCAACCTACATGGTCCGCGCGGAGTTTCCCACGTGTGGGGTCTCGGTACTGCCGGCACCGCTTCCAACAGCTAGAGGCAGCAGTGGCTCACACGATGGCAATGACCGCAACTGTGTCCTTCTCTCAAGCGATGATGAGTCGTAGGCAATAGCTCATGAACAAATGTTTCTTTACATGACTTGCTCTTCTGAAAAACTTATTGGTGAGCTAGGGTCGCAGCTTGAGGCTGTGTTCGGAGTGAACTTTTTTTTTCCTAGAAGGAGTTACAAGTTGGGGGGGGGGGGGGGGGGGGGTCGACCTATAATCGGCATCAACTTATAATTGGCAATATACGGCAGCATTTTGGAATTAAAATTTTTTCTGTGCCACTATGCAACATGTTTATAGTTTTGTAAATTTCACGTCTACAAAATTCTGTGATAATAAAAAGTCTTTACATGCCCTATCAGTTTCTTTGTAGCAGGATTCATCTGTACATACAGGAAAACAAAAAGCAGAACGTTTCATCACTTCATCTTTTATCATTCTGGTAAAAACCTGTTATAACAGCAAGGAACCTACCATGCAACACCGAAAAGTGCTTAGACAAATTGCTTGTGTACTGCTTGTAGCACAATGACACAACTCATCAAAAACCGAAACATTGCAAGCTCATGCTAGCTATGTATAACTGCATGTAAATTAATATAGGCATGCATAAACTCTGACAAAGGCAAACAGAATCAAGACTTACCAGCCGTCGACTTGGACCACACCATTCAGCAATTCCACTCTTTTGCAACCAAACAACAAGATATGTATGGGTGATATCATCGACATCTGCTTACAGGAGACTGCCCTTGTACGGATCTGCAATAAAATGAAAATATGTCCATAAAATTGATATGTCTTTTTAGTGTGGCTGGGCAAATATTTAAAAATGTTTAATATAGAATTGAATCTTAATTATTCGGTATTTGTTTAGGACCAAATTTCAGTATTCAGAATTTTAAAATTATTCAGAACGAACGAATATCTATTTGAAAATGTACAATCAACGGTTTCGGTGAGCGAGTCGCATTGCCAGTGACCCAGCTCATAGCTAAGACAAGCCAAGAACCACTGGGTCACCACACTGCCAATCGAGAGCTCTATTCTCATGAAGAAAAAAACTCGCGAAATGCAAGTATAGTGAACCACGACACTGAGCAAAAGTCTGCAAATAAAGGTTCTGTAAAAATTTACTTAAAATTTGAGTAGCTTTTCCTGGTTACCCCTATTAACATTACGGCCACAATACCACATTGGTGGTACAGGCACATTCCTTCACTTTTCTTTTTACTGAGGGTACAAAAAAAAAGCCATACTGCTAGCATAGTAAAGAAATGCTGAACTTATGTTCTTGCATGAAAATATCTGTATAACAGCACTGAAAATAAACTTGCCATCTATGCAAGTAAGGCGTTACCCCACCCACCATTTTTAAAAAATATTTTCAACTTCTGCCTCTTCTGTCAAGGTTATATGCAAAGACCACAACTGTATTCACTTTGGGCCAAAAGTTCATATTTGCATTAACTATTAACCTAATTATAGCAAATGCTGCCACATTTTTCTTCACCAAAATACAGTAGCACCTCGTTCGTACATTTTGGGAAAAAACATGAGAAAAAGAACATGCTAACCAAAAAGACATATGGTCTGAAGTACGGTAACTAAAAAATTTGACAGACCCAACTGTAGTTGCCATTTATGTAATGTGAAGCGCCACGCGAATCGATACGGCACCAGACACCGACGCATATTGAGCTAGTGGGGCACCAGGGGCCCCGGATATTTTTTGCTGTTTTCCTATTAGGTAGTGTTTTAAGGAGGCGATGGGAAACCTTAACAAAATCGAGCCAGTGGGTGATGCCGGATGACACCGTAGCAAAACCTGATGCTCACATCGTGCCACCTGCAGCAGGGAACAGCAGCATGTTTGGATTATCACATACTAAATGTGTGTAGTACGCTTACAACGGCACTACGCCCCATGCGCTGTAAAACAGATAGGTGAAGATGCTTATTGGAATAGGGTTGGCGGCGATAGCTGTGAATGCAGTGCGCAACGACCCAGGGGGAGATGTCCTGGTACTGGAATAAGTAACTGAGTGCATGCTGGCGTTTTCACTTGAGGTGATCCAGCAAGCATTGGAGGGAAGTTGATGCGGTAGGTGGCTACTGTTCTGGATCGTGCATGCCTCGTGCCTTTTCTTCTTTACATGGGATCTAGTGGCCAGACACTGAGCCAACGGCACACTTCCAACAGCACCACATGCTGTGAAACAGATAGGGGAAGAAGGTGTTTATCGCAACAAGGTAGGTGGCGATGGCTGTGAATGCGGCGTGAGACGACCCGGGAGGAGATTTGCAGGTACCGGAATACGAAACCCAAGTGCACGAGTGTTTTCACGTGAGATGGGCTGGCGAGTATTGCAGTGAAGCTGCTGTGGAGGGTGGCTACTATTGTCGATCACGTGCACCTTGCGCACTTTGTTTACACGGGATCCAACAGCTGGAAGACGTATTATGGGGTTTTACATGCCAAAACCACTTTCTGATTATGAGGCACACTGTAGTGGGGGACTCCCGAAATTTGGACCACCAGGTGTCCTTTAACGTGCACTTAAGGCTTGTAGTTTTGCTACCAGCATAATAAAGAGGTAATTGGGGAAAAAACTGTACAGTCACCGACCTGTAATTCAGACACCGATAATTCAGACATACATGTGCTAATTTCCCCACTAAGTCAAGCGAAAATAGAAATATTTTTGTTTTGATATGCCACTGGCATAGTCGTCAACCATGTCGCCAGTGCCTCCTTGAAATCGCAACTAGTGAAGCCTGGTTGATCTAGTAGTCGCTTGTGAAGATTTCATAAAGCTGTAGCATGAAAGTGGTGAGAGATACAAGCCACTATTTTGTAATTCTATCCGCTCAATTCTATGCCATCCATCGTTCATGGCCAGCTGATCCCACTGGTAATGCGTGCTGAGCATCACTTTGACCACTGAGGAAGCGGGAAAGACGTGAAAAGGAATAGCATGAAAAGCGTTGCTGGAAAATCGGGGCCATGAACTTTCTAGGCCAAAGGCAAGCATATGTATGAACAGCAATCACTTTCGAAGTTGCTTTCATTTTCGCAATATTTCATGCGAATAGCATGCTAAAAAATACAGTAGACTTCCATTAACTCGAATCCAGTAAATTCAATTTTTCGATTACTTTGATCCTGACCTGAAGTCCCAGCCAGTGCCCATGCATTTCTACGGGCCTACACTTTGGTTATTGCGATACTAAAATTGGCCTTTGACGGATAATTCAAACTTGCCAGTCAGCATGCACGCATGTGACCCCTATCTTGATGCGACCCCTTTAGTTGCAGCATGTCTTGGTGGATCTTGGGGGACATATGCATTGAACACACATCATCTATCGCTAACACCTATTTTTGGCCTGCCCTAGAAAGATTTTTAAGCAATAACAGCAGCTCACAATGTCTGATTACGATATTTACCTAATTCTAATGTGTACCTTTATATTTTCAAGAAAATTGGGCAGAAATTGCCTGCATCGCGAAATCACACAACCAAAATTGCTTTCGCGGCATGCATATGCTTTACCGCACAACATTGCTGTATTGTGGTGAAACTCACCTTAGAAAACAAGTTGCCATTGTGAAACGTATAGCAGACTCATCTTAAAACTTATTGTGCGCAAACAAACAGGGACGAAGAATAGAAGAAACACAAGGACGAGCACTCGTCCTTGTGTTTCTTCTATTTTTCGTCCCTGTTTGTTTGCGCACAATAAGTTTTAAGATGAATCTGTTCCAACTAGGCCGACTTGCAGTCTTGCTTCGTATAGCAGACCCTTGGTAATTTTTCTTGCCAAGAAATCGAGCACACATTTGTTTTCTACTTTGCTTAGGAACACTAATTTTATTTCCAGTTTAGTTTTCTACTTTGGATGCATAAAAAGGGGGAGCGTGTTTGATTCAGGGCGTGAAGAAATCAGGCAAATGCTACAAATTGAATTCGACCCACTGAATAATTCGATCAATTTCGGCAGTCCCATCAGGGTCAAAATAACGGAAGTCAACTGTACAAGCTAACAAAAGATATTTCCAATTTGAATTCTGGCAGCTCCTTCTCTTACATTTCACTTTCCCTACGATGTTTCACCTAGCAGCAAGCCACAGCTTTGTATCACTGACATGTGCTAGAAGTTGCTTTATAAGTAGTCAGACCTTGCAGTGCTACCTCAAAATGGGCGCTCACAATTAACTTGCAAGAATGAGCCCATGCCTGCATTTTTACCAAAGCTCACCTTTTCACCGAAGACAAAAAATGGGCTTGGGAACTTGGATGCTGGCAGATTGGTGCAGTTGACTGAAGTCTTGTGGATGAGGGCTGACCTGTTGTCAGTAGTGAGCACTTTACGCTTTTCTTTGTGATAGCAAATGTTCGGGTAATGGCCAAGCACCAGCAGAGCCACCATCTGCAGCAAGCGGAAATAAGTCAACAATGTGACTTACTGTCACAACCAGAATGAATGCATGAATGAATGTTTTATTCATTCATGAATAAAGAAGAATGAATGAAGAATCAGTGTTTTATTGAAGGGCCCCTCACCAGGTCTGGCCATTTTGAGCTGACAAGTGCAGAGCATACAATGCGTGCTAATGATTGTGTCTGCAAAGTATTACATCGCTACATGCCGTGGAAAGGTCTCAAATTTCAATCCAAACACCGTTTCCCCTTTCCCTTGTGGCGATCGTGCTCCAAGCCGGACAGTGACGTACTTGGGTCCCTGTGCCTACGTACTCATGTCCGCAGTGTGACAACGCTCGTGGTGACACGAGACTTCGAGAATTATCCAAGGCAACATCTGTTATTTGTGTGATCTGTTGCTTGAATTGACAAATTGAAGGTTAGAGAAATAATTAAACACATAAACTGCATTTTTTTTTTTACTTCCCACCAAACAAAGAGATGTACTTCCGCTTCGTCTGCTTGTTCCCATGGTCGTGCAGTCATGTGCGCAGGTACTGAAACACTGCCATTTTCTACCGTGTTCCAGAGCGTGATCATGCTCTGCAATCCGCTTGTTCTGCCTCAGTATTCGTGTAGCACTGAATTATACCTCTAGTCATATGTCCTTGCGCACATTGTGCAATATCGTGCGCTGGGCGAAATGAGAATCACAAGAGGCCGCGCAACGCTGTCAGCGAAAGTGCGCAGCGCCAGAGAAAAAAGAGGGAAAAAAAGGAAAAGAAAAAAAAATGCGAGGAGAAAAAAAACATGAAGCCGGGGCCTGTGACGTCTGCGTCACACGATCCTCGAGGTCCGGTATGGGTGAACGCAGGGAAGGAATTTCGCTTGCGGAGGCTAGACCTAGACGGGGCGAGTGGAGTGAGCGTCTCGCTTGGCAGTGGAGCCTGCCTGCTGAAATCATGGGTTCGCTGCATTAAAATATTCCTATCCCGGCTACTAGTTAGCAGACATGAAAAATTTTTGTGGCGGAATGCTCTCTAGAGGACACGTAACTTCCAGCGTATAACCAAAATATGCTATGGGGCCTGGTGAGGAGCTTTTTAACAGCTGCCTCTGAGTATTAAAAATGGAGAACTTAAGGCAAATAGTTTTTAGATCAGAAATGGCATATTTGATAATTGTCAATATAGTGGCTAATAAAATTTCACTACTGTTGCAGGGTACCGAATTTCTAGCAAGAGATTATGCTTTGAGTGCTTGCTTCCCTTAATAAAAAAGTTACAACATACATACTAAAGTAATTATTTAAAAAATATAGTAATTGAATATTAACAGTAGAGGCACACGTCCCATAAGTATTAATGCCCACCACTGCTAAAACATTTTGTCAGTAAGATGGTCATTTTACTTAAAATTCCCTATTTTTAATAATTTCACAAAGCCATCACAAATGCATGGTTTTATGAGCATATATGAGCCACGCTTATTCAGAATTCAAACTCAAAAGTGAAGTCACAATTAGTTGAAATCTTTAACAACAGCAAAACACAAGAACACATCTGCCAGCAAAAAAAACTGAAAGGTCAGTTGCCACTGAGAAACACTCATTTCTGGACCCTACTGGCTACCAAACATTTAGGTAATCTCAATAGGTCTGATGCAGAGCAATCACTGCAGCCACAGAACATTTCAATGCAGAAATCTAAAACTCTGCATTATAAGTTACTTCAAAATGCAATTCTGGTGTGTGCATGCAAAGGCAGCAATACCTAATCATCATTTTCAAGCGTAACTCTATCTGCACTAAAAACGAAAATTGGTTACAACCTACAGCCAGACTTTAGAATTCTCACCGCAATGAAATATTTTCGGATCCCTGGTGAACACCCATAGGAGTCAATGCATTTCATATCTTGCAACAACAAAAAAAATTTTTTTGACAGCAATTCCACATTAACAAAATTTTCTGAAACGGCAGTCCGCATCTTATCTACTCAGCAACGTGCATTGAAACAATTTCTTCCGTATAAGTAATGAATAATATCGTTACTATCGGCAAGTTTGCGGCCATAACGTAGCCAAGACCACTTTGAGGGGACAGAAACAGAGATGGGCGCGCTTAGCTGCCAGTGACATAGAAACCCATGACGGGCATGCTGCGGAAAGTGTGGCATTTGTCTTCACTATCATCTTAATACGGCACGCTTCTGCTACGGGTGTGCGAATATCTTAGCTGTGTTACAAGCGCAGGCGTATGAAAGGGTACACTTCTAACGTACCAGTGTAAACGTGGCCAATATTGTTGCCGCTCGCGATTTGTTGCATGCCCACAAGTGCAAACGAGAAGAATCGAAAGGCATCTTTCTTGTTGTTGTTGACCACAACCATTATAAAGCCTACAAATAATAAATAATAATAATATTTGGGGTTTTACGTGCCAAAACCACTTTCTGATTATGAGGCACGCCGTAGTGGAGGACTCCGGAAATTTTGACCACCTGGGGTTCTTTAACGTGCACCTAAATCTAAGCACACGGGTGTTTTCGCATTTCGCCCCCATCGAAATGCGGCCGCCGTGGCCGGGATTCGTTCCCGCGACCTCGTGCTCAGCAGCCCAACACCATAGCCACTGAGCAACCACGGCGGGTTACAAATAATAAAGCCAAGGCAAGTTTGGTTGTAGCTTTTTTTTTTCATGGACGTGCGGAAAGTGATGAAAGAAATTAAATGGGGCGTCTGCTTAAGAATGTTTGGTGCATGCAGACCGCTTGCAGTCTGCACGCACCAAACAGCATGCGAAAATCAGCATGCGAGGAACAAAGCAACAGAATAACAGTGGACCAACAGCTTGGTGGTTTCTATCTAAATTGAAGCTCTTCAAAAAGTTCTGCATAACAAACTTACCACATCAAGTTTGGGGTCGACACCATTGAAGTTGTATGCTTCTGGTGCCACTGACACCTCAGGAAACCCAGCACTCATCAACAGCTCCTTGATCTGATTCTATAAAAATCATGACAGAAGTGCATACGCTTATGAGACTCCACAATCAAATACTTTAACACCATGAAAATACAGAGAAGTTTAGCATTTAAAAAAAAAAATAAAGCTAACTCAAGGTAAAAAAAGGTACCCCAGAATTCTCGCAAATGCACTCTTTACAAGGTTAACTGGTGCAACCCCTAACTCATGAAAAAAATTTCAGCCAAACTTTTTTTTTTAAATATTAAATACACTATAGCATCCTTGATTCAGAGTTCACAGGAGATTCAATTTTTTAAATGATTAATGAAAACAATGATGAAAAGTGTTTTGCATCATGCTTTTATTTACCATATAATCTGTCAGCCTCTTTTTTTTTTTTCTTAATATACACGGAAACTGACCTTAGTGAACTCATACGAAACATCTACAGAATGATGAAAGTGTCGCAGCTTCCTTCGTAGCGAGGAAGCAGCGTGAGGCGCACCTTCAAATGAACCAGACATGCTTTTCCCTACTGTACACATCTGAACATTTCACTAATAATGACCAAGCAGGCAACTAACTAATCATCCATTGCAATGCAGTCAGCGAGTTGGACATTAGCATGCAAATTGAAATGCCTTAACATGCCTTTCATGTTAAGTGAAATCTCATTACTACGAACTTCACATTAATAATTCTGAAGTTTTTCAGATAAACTAAAATTTGAAATATACCCAGCCAAAAGCGTACGGTTTTAACATAAAAATATTTCAGTATGTACTACGAATTTGAAAACACCGAAAATTTCAAAATAACAAGCAGTATTAGGGAGTACTAGAAGCAGCTCAAAATAACAAATTTGGACTTGTGAGGCCATGGAAATATAGGCACGCCACCTTCAGCAGCAAATCTTCCTTGACAGCTGTGATAACATACCTGTACCAGCCCTATCTATACGCCTGCAGTAACAGCGGCCTGCAACACAGCACTGCGAATCGCGAGATCGCACCCATTGCATTATTCACAGTTGCAACAATTTTTATGAATTAAGGAGAAACAAGAATTTGCTTACAAGTTAAAATGCGACATAAACCAGAGATCAATTAGCAAGTCACCGAATAACACAAGAAAAAGATGAAATTCATGGAAGCTTCAGGGCTTTAGCAGTGTTTTGCAATGATGCACAGCGACAGAGCATGTAGAGCTTTCAGAATGGGAACAACGTAAGTGCTGAGAAACACTGCCATTATCAGCAAGCTTACAGGTAGCAGGCATAATGGTTCAAAGGCATGTTGTTACCTACACTCTGAAAAAACATGCCGCTGCATGGTTCCTGTGTGAGAGTCAACGCGCATTCAAAAATTGTGTCACGATTGCTGTTACCCTGCAGCATAATTTTTCTTACTACCAAAAGTGGCACATGCTCAGAACTGTGGCGCATAATCTTAATCAGTGACTGTTAGCAAAAGGCATGAATGTACGGCCAGCACACACTCATGTAGTGTTAACAGGTTTGAGGTCTGTACAAGCTGTGTACACACCAGGCAATGACGACTCCACATAAATGCACATTCTCACTCCTATCGCATAGTCTGTCATCGGCATAAACGCATTTGAGGATGGATTGCTTGCAAATGTAGTCAATTCCTCTTGTTAAAAATTAAATGCCAATTTAAGTATTTTTGATACAACAGTATTTCAAAATAATGAATGATCTTCAGCGATCCCGTAAGATTTGTTACATCCAGATTTCACTGCATTTGCTGACAGTTTCTGCAATGTTTGTTGCACTGTACACCTCAAATGCATAGCCTATACAGTTACAGGGTGTCTACTAAGTTGACATTTCCAAATTCCCTGAGTTTTCCCGGTTTTCCCTGAGCACCTTTACACAATTCCCTGAATGAGCCAAAACTTTGTTTTATGTCAAGTCGAGCTGACACCATGTTGCCCAATGCTGTCACTGTCTATTAAGCATGTTGAAACAAAAAATGACTAAATCCAATTTGAATAGTAAGGAGTAATATCTATTTTATTCAAAAAGAAAACAGAAGGAAGGTGTTAGTAAAATTCACAGCGAATAAAGTATATTCAAAAAGAATGGTAATGCCCATTCCAAATTGAGTTGAACCTTTTCAAATACAAATGAAAAGGAGATGCATACAGAAGTAAATATTTTTGAATAGGAGCTATTTTTATCAACTGAAAGCAAGCTTATCAATATGAGGCCTGAGCTTTTTCACAACTAAGATTCTCTCTCAGCCGCTGGAAAGTCAACCTCAACTGTCCTGAGAAACTTTAAGTCTGTGCACAACATCTCAGTGTTGGGTTTCAGTTTTTTGAGCTCAAGCTCCTTAAAAAAGGCGATAGGACGCTTCCTTTCCCATTCATTCCTCAGTGCATCAGTCCTTTCTTGTTCTCATCCTTCTTCTGCCACGCGTTCGCCCCATGGAGCATTTGAAGCATCCTCTAGGTCAGTTGTACAGTCAACTTCCGATTTTTTGGACTCACTAGGGGCCACGAAAACGTCCGAAAAATCGGGCAGTCTGAAAAAATTAATGCATGTCTTTAACTGCCCTTAAGGCCTGCCAGTACACTTATTAGGCATATCGGTGCTTGCACTGTAACAGGAGACGGGGGTGCACGCATGTATAGCTTAGGAATACATACTGTGCCCCGTGACAATTGCCCAGTCCCATGCTTATGCTTCACCACGTAACATTCCTGTACTGAGGCGAAGCTAACTTCCAGAGACTGGCATTACGAAACGTGCTGTGCTTTCCGAGCTTCAAAGCCAATCGCTAGGATTACAAAGGCACAGTCAGTGCCATTGCTGACAGCACCGAATTCTTTCAATGAAAAACACGGCACCGCACGGCAAGAAGCTTAATAGCGAATGTAGAAGCAGCTAGGCCTAGCGTTGCCGTGGTGGTGGCTACGGCTGCCAATAGATCTGCGTGCGAGCGCCGGTTCGAGGCGGCAAGATAATAAAAATGGCGGCGGTGGTTGCTTTGATTAATGCCATTTTGGACCTGCAGTGAGGGCAATTTACATGGACTCTATGGGATACGTCATGGTGCCGCGAAGCCGCGCAAATTATCGGTCATGTCTGGAAAATTGGTCGTTAACTGTACTCTGGCAATACCTCGAACCGACAACACGGCGTCAATGACGTCTCGTTGCGATTACTTTGTTGCTGGAGCCAGCATTAACGCGACTTTCATTCCCTTTCAATAAAATTACAGCTAATTTCCCTGATAGAAGCACAAATTCCCTGAGAATTCCCAGTTTTCCCAGTTGGTAGACACACTTGATTTAAACCTTGATATAACAAAATTTGTAAACTTGGCAATTTGCTTCATTACATAGAAATTTCATTATACTGTAATTCAGTCTTTTGTGGAAATAACTACAGTCTCCATTAGATTTTCCTTGCACGGAAGGGACTGCAAAATTCGACGAATTATCGGGCAATCAGAAAAAAAAAAGCAAATTAGAATGAGAAAAAATTATTTTGTTGAACTTTACAGTCGGAGACGGAACATACGATTTCCTGCCGTGCCGACAATATCTTCACATTGGCGGTACAAAGCGAACCCAGTCACGCTTTCATGTTCATTCTGCCCTTGTGGCTGATGGTGTTGCCCGCACTGCGATGACACTATCATAAAACACGCTGGCAGCCAGTCTGCCTTTCGCTTCAACTCGTCTCAGACACTTGAGATTGCGCAACCTCCAGCACTAAATGCGCAGGAAGACAGCGCACCATGCCACACCAGCTTGGCTCGCTCAGTGGCAGATTACCTCTAAAACAGGGTGCATGGGTAGGCGCTCAGCCACGCTGACAGCCATGCACAGCAACAGCCACACTAGAAAAGGATATGCACGCCAACCTGCCCCCCACTCCCTCCCCGTTTGCCTCCCCTTCTTACCCTTTGCTCACGCTGTGGGGATGCGCGACTCTCGCGCGTCCCCTGATGTTTTTCCCGCATAGCGCGTCTCCTGCAGGGCGGCTTCGCCCGCCGCGTGGCCTGGCGCCCGCGGCGCTCGGAGTGGTTGAAGCGCAGTGCGAGAGATGGCGCTAGTGTTGCGCTGTTAACGCCGCCGACAGGCGAGGTTACTTGGGCGCCGAAAGGAAGGCGCTTGCCCTTTTTTGGGTTCGGGAAGCGAGCGCGACGGACGTGCCGCGCCGACCATGCTTCTGCGAGACCGTCTCGCGTGGCCGCCTTGGACACCGTTGGCGTGACTGTACACGCGAACGACCAGGCGTTGGGACCCAGCATGGGGCGAACATATTCGCTCGCAATGCGGTCGCGGTAAGTCGGACTTCTAGATTTGTCGCGCGCCCATCGGCATGTTTTGGGGATAGCAACTCGGCTAGCAGGCATTGATCTATGAAAGGTGCAATAAATGCCCTTGTGACTGTTTGCACTACTGTGTTGTCGTTCCTTTGTCCCCAAGAGTACGGAGGAGAACCACATATCTCCCACAACGCAGGAAGACAGCACTCATGAAGAGCCACTATCCTTCTTGGCACAACCTCGCGCGCTTTCACTAGCACCTAAAGCATACGTGTCCAGGGCCATTTCTACGCTAGTTTTCTGCTTTGGACACACAGAAAGCAGACCTGCGTTTTATTTGGGGAGACATTAGAATCGGGTAAATACTGCCAAATGAATCAGCAATGTGTTTTGGCACTTTACCACCCATCGGGCTCAGTGAAAAAAAGAACAGTCACGAATAGCATATGCTGCAGTGAACATCTCAGCGAAATTCTGCAGTCATGCGCAGCGCGTGGGGCTTGCAAGTAGACCACGAAGTCACCTTCTTCTCAAACGCTCTATTCAACAGAAGCCTGTGCTGCTCACTCATTTTGGGCTGCTTTATTTCGTAATATAGCAGATTTCCACACGGGGCTACTATTGGCTAATAGCTTAAGTCAAATAAGAATGGTGTTTGGATCAGTGCGCTTCTTCCCACTGTTAATGCATATGTTTATTGATGCAGTTTAATAAAAAGGCTGAAGTAAATGAAAATTTGCTTTCAAATTTCAATAAGAATTACATACTTCCGGAAGAAGCTGACTATCGTCTGCTCACGCTCGGCCGCGGACACCTGCATAGGGATTAAACTTTGGCCAGCCTGCTTATCGGTGTCGTAGCCATCGAGTCATGCTAATTTTGGCTGGTTTCAAACTCTCAACTAGCCTCGAACCCCGCGAAACTTAAGGTCAGACAACATACGCAGTTGCCAGCGTGCCCTCACTCCTGATAGCGCTTCAATATACACAAGTTGAATGTGGCTACTAGCCACTGCTCAAGCTGGTGCAAGACAAAGCTGGTCTGCCCCATGTAGCAACAAAGCTGGTCCGCACCACGTAGCACAGCCAGACTGGAGCATTCAGTGCGAGTGCGCTCTCCAGCCCTATTGTGCACAAAGCAAACACTGCACATATACACTACAGCTGCGTGTAGCTGTGGTCTGCTACGTAGTATAGATACCGCAGCCACCACTTGGAGCAGCAACGATTCCGCTGGCCGAGTGCACTACTGCGCTCTGAGGACAACCGCATTTGGTGCGTCTACGGAAGTAGTGGCATCTACGTGAACATCCAAAATTAAATTTGAACTGCGCGCCACGGCGACATTTAGTAGGCGGAGCATTGTGGGAGCACCCTACTCAGCCATAGCCTTTGCAGTGCAAGGCATTATTGAAGAAGGAATAGGAGCACCGCCAACGGGACCATACGCAACCTGTAATTGTCAATAACTCTGCATCTGGTGAATGCATTGAATTACTTGTTCCCTTTCTCCTCATTCATTTTCTGGCAAAGTATTTCTGAAATATAGTCTATTTTAACTTCAAATGCATAGCTCAACTTTAATAAAAAGTGGTTAAGGACCCTTTTAATTCGACCTGCCGGATAATTTGATCATATTTCTTGGTCCCATCGTGGCCGAAATTAATGGAAGTCTACTGCTTAACGAAATAATGGACATAACAAAGTAAGTCAAATTCCCCTTAAAATCCCTATAAAGATTCATAAGTAGTACATGCAATAATAGATATAAAGAAGTACTAATAGATATACAGTCGAACCTTGATTTATCGAACAGCATGGTGATCGCAAAATAGTTTGATATAGCCAGAATTCCATATATAACATCACGTAATAAAATGCGTCAAGAACTTATGCGAATCAATCAATGAACCAAGGGCACGATCGGGGATCGTTGTTCGGAGCATGCGTTCGGTTGCACTGTACGCAATTGGCCTAGGCAGCACCGACTTCGTCGGCCACGAGCGCGCGGTTGATTGTGCCGAACGCAATTAGCCTAGGCAGCGCCGACTTCGTCCGCCGCGCGAAGCCCTAGGCCAAACGCGTGCTCCAAACAACGATCTCCGATTGCGCCCCAATCATGACGCAGGTAATACGCATTTGAAACTTCACATAAAGTATTTATTTGGTTGGAAGTACTGCAGCAGTGTAGCCTGCTCCTTATTGGCAGCTGCGGGCTTAAACACGAAGTGCTCAACATAGTCTAAACAATCCGCAAGCGATAGGCTGGTGCCCTCCATTGCACCACAGTAGCAGCATAGAAGGGCCAGAGCAGCTACAGCACCAGTTGAAGTCAGGAGCGGGGCAACATCAGCACTTATGAAATCAACCTCAGCACCGTCTTCGTTTGGCCGCTACTTCTGCTGCGATCTCCAAGTCCATCAATCGAAGCATTTTGAAACACTATCAATAACAAAGTATTACCGTATTTACTCGAATCTAACGCGCACCTTTTTTCCGATAAAACGAGTCCAAAAATTGCACGCATGTTAGAATCGAGTATGACCCTAAATCCGTGTTACCATATCGCCATCGGCATTAGAAAAATGGCTGCCTCATACGTGCTTCTAGCCTAGCTGCCGTAGCCGCCTCCATGTGCATACCTCCATGTTGTACGTGTAACCAGATGCTGGTGTAACCTAGTCTACCGCCTGTCTTCCCGTTTTCTGCGTTTATTCAATCAGCATGGAAGCGCCGACTGTGAAGACATGCAGAGTCCACCATGATACCACATTTAAAAGGAAAGTTATCATGTGCGCGGAGACGGACGGAAATCGGGCCGCATCACAGGCGTTCGGAGTTCCCGAAACTTGCGTGCGGGACTGGCGCAAACAGAAGGACAATATTTTCGCCAGCAAAGCAACAAGGAAGGGTTTCAGTGGACCAAAGCAGGGCAGCTTCGCCGAAATAGAAGAGCTGCTCGCGGAATACGTGCAAGAGCAGCGAGCGGCACAGCGGCCTGTGACGACCGATCTGTTTAAAGTACGGGCGATGCAGTTAGCCCTACAGAAAGAGAGCAGGTGCCGGCTATCAAATTTTATGAAAAGAAAAGGCTTTTCTCTTTGAAGGTGGACAGGGATATGCCTAAAATTGCCCGAAGAATATGAAGAGAAATTGCACAGTTCTCAGTGGTACATTTTGAAGTTGCGCCATAGAAACGGCTACCACTTCGGACAGATTGGAAATGGCGATAAGATGGCGCTCTATTTTGACACGCCTGCCACCACAACCGTTGAAAAGAAGGGGGCGAAAAGCAAGTGCGTGTTTTGTCTTCCCGACCGCAATGCTTTGTTGCATTGCGGACGGGCACAAGCTGCCCCTGTATCTTATCTTCAGACGGAAGACGCTCCCGAAAGGAATCGTGTTTCCGAGTGGCGTGATTTTGCGTGCAAATAAAAAAAGGTTGGATTACCACGGACTTGGTCGCTAACTGGATTGATAACGTTTGGCGGAAGAGACCCGGTGGCAGTTTGGGTCTGTGTGCGATGCTTGTGCTCGACGCATTCAGGTGCCACTTTGACCAGCGCAACAAGGACAAGCGGGCTGCATGCAACACCAACGTTGTCGTGATACCCGGCGTTCATGACATCGCAGCTCCAGCTGCTCGATGTTTGTTTGAACAAGTCAGTGAAAGATAGATTTCGGGCGCTCTACACCGAATGGCTTGTCAGTGGCTGCCACAAATTCACGCCCCCCAATAAAATGATGATGTGGCTTCACGCGCAAATGCACAAAATGCTTGGAGGCCGTTCTGATCTCTAATACCTGTTGTTCTGTCAGGCTGCCCGATGAAGACGACGCACCGCCGTGTTTGCGCGACAAAAAGTGGAAACACTATGTGTTAACCAATACGTACGCAATAACCTGGTACTGTATGTGTGCTGTATATTTACTGTATATGTGCTCAAAACTTTCAAAGCTCACTTTCTCAAAATGACTTTTTTGGCTGGTAAGGCTGCTTGTTCCAGCCATATCTCTGTAACTGCTCATCAGATTTCCAGAAGTTTTTTTTTTATTGTGTATCTGAATAAATTTCTGAGGGCAAGGCAAGCCCCCCTTTTTTTTATATATATATATATATTGTGTCTGTTATTTGTGATATTTCATCAAATTTTGATTGATAATATCTTAATCACCAACACTTAATTCGGTGGTCTGCTAAAATTTTTCAGCAAGGAAATTAAAAGAAAGGGATCTGTCTTGCCCTGAGGTATCCATCTGGGAATCATCATAGTGAATTTCACAGTTGCAGCACCTTTTAAAAATTCTCCAGGTCTGGAATGAGAAAACTGTGCACCATTCTGACACATTGCTGTAACTTGAGAACCAGTGAACATAACTGCATGAAATTTTGTAGTTCTACTAATGCTTTTGCTATGAGTCTATCCTGAAAATTTCATTACGATATCTCAAACAAAAATGTTCGTATCCGAGGGCAGCCTCCCCCCTTAAGGGGATATGAGACATCCACCCAATCGTAGCAATTGCTACAAAGTAAACCCATATGGGTTCCTCGAAAGAAAAGTCTCACAGTTGAAGAAAAATATGTCCTGGTCCGGGACTCGAACCTGGGACCACCGCCTTTCTGGGGCAGCCGCTCTACCATCTGAGCTAACCAGGAAGATGCCTTCCGACACATTCGGGCTCTTGAAAATAAGTTTACAGCAATCGCTTTCAGAGAAAGAAAAGCATAAAATGATCCCGGATTTCTTTCGTAAATAAAAGGTGATGGTGCTCGCACTCCTTTCATCTTCAAATAAAGCTTTCTGTTTATCACTTTCATTGGTTTGAATTATTTACTCGAATCTAACGCCCACTTGTTTTTTTTTTTTTTATACATAAAATGGGTCCAAAAATCAAGTATGCATTAGAATCGAGTACGACCCTAAATATGTGCTACCATATCGCTGTCGGCATTTCAATATGGTTGCCTCGTACGCGCTTCGAGCCTAGCTGCTATAGTTTCCTCCATGTGCTGTAGTATGTGCGTTTAAGTTAGTCCACCATCCGTCTTCCCGTTTTCTGCGTTTGCTCTATCAGCATGGAAGTGCTGACTGCGAAGACATGCCGAGTTAATCATGATGCCACAATTAAAAGGAAAGTGATCACGTGTGCAGATACAAACGGAAATCATGGAGCGGAAATCGGGCCACATCACAGACATTCGGAGTTCCCAAAATGTGTATGCGGGACTGGCACAAACAGAAGGAGAGGCATTCTACTCCAGCGGCAGCTGCGTACGGCACGAGTGCCCGGGCCCTATCATGAAAGCGATCTGTGATGGGGACAGAGTCTACGTGTCTAGGCGCACTGCGCCGTGTTCTCATCGCTTAGTTCGCATTGAAGTGAGAGGCAATACGAAGGTCAATTCGCTTGCTCCTGCTACTACGCTCCAGTGTTTTGATAGCGATTTCCGGAAACATAGAATGGGACGTGTTCATGTTTGCTTGTGCATGCTTGACACCGTGCTTGTTAATTCAGTTAGTAAGTGAATGTTTACAAGTTTATACGGCCGATAAAACAACTATCCTTACTTCGTATAGCTGTCTACTAATTTGCCATCACAATCAATGCTTTGCCTTTTGGGCAAAACTGCCAACATCTTTCCTCGCAATGTTAGTGCATTAGGAGTAAATATTTGTTTTTCCTATTGAGAGGAAGTTGTATTTGTGTATGAAAGCATGAGGTGTGCGGTACTGTAAAGGACTTCTTTTTTTAGGGTCACAGTCAATAGGTGCACGTTACAATTGAGGGTGCATTAGAATAGAGTGAATACGGTAATTCAAATTCGGTGAGCGTCCCCATGAAATTTGAATTAACAAGCTTTTACTGCACCTCCTAAAGTTATTGGCCAAAACTAATGCTCAAGATCTTAGTCCAGCACGAAATAAACCAACAGTGAAGTGTACTAGATAGAGTGGGCCCAACATGAACTCCCTCCCTGCTGAAGCGCTTTTTGTTGAATGTTGGTGGCGCTGCTATCGCCTTCACCTGAATACCTAAGTGGGCCCGCGTGCCAGCCATGTCGGAGACCCTACCGCAACTGCATGGAGCTTGGACAGTCGTTTCACTCGTCTGTATCTAGCTTTGCTACTCAGTATAGGAATCAGTGATTTGATCCACCATCAACGTGTTGTAAGAAAAATTGGCAACAACACAAGCAACGCAAGTATGACGGTGCGTCGAGCAGATGACAACGACCCGGAGCGCGAGCTTGCCGTAACTAATGGCTCAGCCGAAAATACTTCAGGATAAGGCGATGGTAGCGGTACCGCAATTTTAGCGTTTCTTATATCACTCTTGGCTCTTTCTACGCCATCCGCTGAAACCACTCCCCTATCTAGTACACTCTACCATGAAGCTACGTCTGAACGGCTCTGACAGAAGGCTATTGACAAAACCACGAACATTGTTTTGGTTTTGTATTCAATTGTAACACACAAGCAATTTTTGGAACCATTTTCTCTGAAAAAAAGGTGTGCATTATATTCAAATAAAAATGGCAATGTAATTTTCATAATTACTTGCAGATACATTAATCAAAGCACCAGTGCAATTCTTTAGTTCCTATAGTTACATAAAGATTTTGCGGGGCAGTCGACCTGTGGGAATTGGAAACATTTATTTAATTGGCCATTTTCCACGACTACCCTCGGTAAAATAACATTCCCTGAACGTTCCATGGCTTTCCTGGTGAAACTGGCAAGAAAACCCAAAAAGGAAATGCGCAAACAGTGATATTTGTTGCAATGCTGCCGAGGCTGGCTGCTCAGCTTCATTTTCGATAATATTTTAGCTTTGTTTACTCAGAGTTACAAAAAAATGTGGTTTCATTTAAAAAACTTATTCTTTGTGTTGATGAAAAGCGTCATGCTGTAGCTTATTTAGCTCTTTACAGACTGCAAAGTGCCGGTATCTATCCAAATTAGTGGAACTATGCAAGAAAAGATGAGTGAACAAATTTTTTCACAATCCTATGAGAATAACCTTGTGCACTTCTCATTGTCCTCTACTAATGAAATTTAGTATACATACACTTCAAGATATTCAGAATTCTGATATCTCCTTGAAATTGCAATATCTCTCGGCAGTAGCTGCAAAAGAGCAAGGTTATATTTCATGGTATTGTGAAAAAAATTAAGTGTCCTAATTTCCTTTTCCTTTGTTGCATAGTTCCAGTAATTGTACATGCTGTTAGGATAGATAGCAGCACACTGTGGTTTACAATGAGCTAAATAAGCTACAGCAGGATGCTTTATGTTAAAATTTTATACACAAGGAAGTGCCTCCAAAGATATTTTGCAGTCGTGTAGGACATAACTAAAAATATATAGCAGTTAGACAAAAAATAATGACATACTTGAAATCTACATAAAGAACTCTATGAATGGCAGTATTTTCAGATCTCTAATACAAATAATAATTTTTTTTTCCAAGTAGCATCTTGCTTTAATGCAAAACCAACCAACCACAAGGCTGTTGTTCCGTTAAGCAATTTCAGTTCACAGAGATTATACTGTAGTTCAATATATCAGTAATTCAAAATATAAAATGTGCCCATCTGAAGCTCTAAACACTCACAGAAGTACTTACTTTAGCATCATAGGTGATGCGCAGTGTGGGCATGGAGATGGAAAACTGATCACAGAAGCTGCCCTCAGCATACTCCCCCTGCATATGAGCCTGTTCCCACTGGTTGAACACGTTAAGAAGTGTGATGTGGTCACTCCAGCGTCCCCCAAAGAAGCGCCGCTGCACATATGCCAGCCGCCTGGGGAAGGGTGTGTCAAATGGTTCTGGGAATGTGCTGCTGTTGGCCGATATTGTACACAGTGCATCACCCGCCCTGGACAAGAGCAACAACACTGCTATGAGACATGAGAACAGGAGAGCAATGTACGCAAGGAAACGAATATACAAAGAGGGCAAAGTGAGCCCTTGATGGGTGGTAGTGGCATAAACTAATGTGAAGAAAAACAAATGCAGCTGGAACTCTGTGCTACATTTAGTTTCAACACGAAGCACCACACACAAACACAACATAAGAGTGTATGAACAAAACTGAACCATATACAGGCGCATATAAGTCGACTTTCCTTTCTTAAAGGTGAGTGCATATAATAGGCAGGCCAACCTATATGCAGTTGGTCGAGGTCAATTTGAAGAGCAGAATCGTGTGGCCCTTCAGCTGCAATTTTTGCAACAACTAAGTCATCTCTTGGCATAAAACAAATGTTACGAGGCTGTTAGAAAGGCGGTCCAACTATCTAGCTGAAAGGAGTACTGACACAAAAATTTTCCATCTTGGTTTTTCCACTGCAATAAGTAGCTAATGACCCAGTAATCACGGCACGAAACATCATTTGCTTCAGAGCATGACTGGTAATTATTTAGAGTCTTGTTTGTAGCGACCAGTCCAACTTTCGTTTTCAGAGAGCAATGAGATGGCCATGGAAGGAATGTAAACACAGCTGGGCACGTGATCGCACAAAATTGTGACGTACACAGGCCTGTGCGCTCGCCGACGCGCGAGCCTCGTGTTGCTAGTTCGTCTGCTACGTCTGCACGTGCTTTGCGATGTTCTCGCCATCATCATCATCCCCATTTTCATCCTCCAGCGGCGACTATTTCCTGCAGGCAGGAGTCGCCGCCGTATTAGACGTGGCCAACCACTTTTGGTTGGATCCACTACAAAGCAACGACTCTGAAAGTGCGGCCAGCGACAGCTATCAATATGCGTACGCACTGCTACAAGTAGTATGAACCATTCGTCGAGGGCGCTTTGGGAATGAAGCATATTCTGGAGCAGGACACAAGGCGGGGTAAAAGTCAGCCCAGCATCAGGCTGGGGGTTATGTAGTCTTGGCGGAAGATCATTAGACTGCTCTATGCTCGGCCGGTTTTGTTTATACCAGGCATGCTGGAAATGAGCAAATCTGGCTGCTCTTCAACGGGGCCCATTCTAAGCGTCCAGCGGCACACACGAACTCGGGCCACTTCTGCCGCTCGTCGACGCAGACAGTAGCGAACGAGCAAGCTAGGCGGGCTGGCGATCGCTAGGAAACGGAATAGGCCTAGCTAGTTGGCCGTCAGATCCGAGGCCAACGGCACATATGATCCGACCGCAGCTCATAATAAAGCACCTATATCGTCAACACAATCAACGTCTGCACATTTATGTCACTTATAAGTGACAATACAATTAGTTTTCCTGACGCCGTTGGTAGGGATGAGAAAACACGTTAGCCAAGCGAGCCGCTTCGCAGAGACGACTGCTGCGGTGGCTGCGCTGACCGCTTGCGAGTCAAAATCACGCCAACGATTTACTATTTCGTGCAACGTTTTATGACATGCACACTTTCGAGGTCACTTCATTTTAAGTTATTTCACATCGGAAACAAATTTTAGGTGATTTTCCGCGCTGCCATCAGCGGCGAAAAAAAGAACATCGGGGCTATCGGAGCGGCGAGAAACTTGCACACAGGGCCCGCCCCAATGGCAGCACAAACTTGTGACGTAGTGTTTTCTCACTTGTTTAGTGTTTTCTCACTTGTTTACATTCCTTTCTTAATGTCAATGTCACGAGGTGCTACGTTTCGCGGTTGGCTGCACGCATGCGCACTTTAAAGTTGATTTTAAATATGTTCTAAGCTATATTCGCCGTTTATATTTTGCAGACAATGTGTGTGCCTACATAAATCGATCTCACACGTTAACTCGAATTATGTCAGTACTCCTTTAAGTAATTGCCTTTAGTGCCCCTTCAAGAAGTGCTGCATAAGCAATGCTATAGATCAGTGGTCTCAAATTCACATGCAACACCGAGCCGCAACAAGGTGGGGGAGGGGGGATGATTTTGCAAATATGGCCGCAAGAACAGCTGTGCCCCAAAACAGGTTGAAAAACCACATTAAAAAAACTTGAAAAGCAGTTCATTCCCACTGATCAACACCCTGGAGCCTTTACAGATGCTGGCTTGATGCCTGGCAACGCTTCCCTGTGACCAAGGCTGGAATGTCCATGCTATATCCTGAGTTGATGCGATCTTAATGACGGACCGCAGATGTGAGTCGGTGATTGTTGAGCACAGCGATTCGTTCACCTTCATCAAAGAAAATAGGTGCCCACACAAATATGTGCTCCCACACATGGCGTAGATTCTCACAGTTACCATTAGAACTATGCAGACTGCATTTGAAAGCTCCATGGGCAGGATGTGGCCCATGGGCTGCGTGTTTAAGACCGCTGCTTTAGATGGCACTACAAAATAACCCATTGTGGCACGTGCAAACCAACAAGCACTCATCGTTATACAAGACTTCAGATTAGTTCAAACAAACAGCAGCTAAATAAAGTGCTTTGTGGTTCACTGCTCTACAGATTATTCTCACCAACTTTACTGGCCTCTAGGAAAGAGGTTGACGTTCTCCTAAGACCCGTTGCATACATGATATTGCACATTGCCTTCAATCTTTTCCTAAATTAACTTTGAGGCAATGACTCAAGATATTCATTCTTAATATGAAGTCTGGTGCACATGGAACTGTACGGAAGTGGTTTACTCATATTCATGTCACCTGCTTTCGAGAAATTTGACACTAAATTGATCTAGGCCTCTGTGTTGCCACAGACTGCACAAAACGATCTTGAAGTGTGTTTCGAATTTCTCAATGCATGAAAATCCAGGATGCACCAGCAACACATGGCAATGTACAATACACTTATTTCCAACTTCATCGCTGCGTTGACCAATGAAATGCAGTTTTTACCGTAAGTTTGAGGAGGCAGTTGCTATATTAGAACTATATTCCACTGCACAAGGATATTGGTTGCGCACACTTGATACCTTCAGCAGTGCTGCAAATTACTCTTCAGAGGGAGTACAGAGATGGGCGCACATTGTTTTCTGATATGAACCAATAAAAACTGAATGCACATGAGAATCGGGCAAATACTGCCAAATGAAGCAGCTTTTAAGTTTGACCCACAGGATAATTCCATCAACTCTGTTAGTCCTGCCAAGGTTGAATCAAGGTTGAAGTGAAATTAACACAAGATTATAAATAATATGGCATTTTAAAGGCTTCTCCTTAGGGCCTGGAAAAGACAGCCATGTACCAGCAAATGTGATGCAATCTGCAACCAGTGAGTGTATCCCAATGTGCTCTACACTATTTCAAGCAACACTAGTGCCTTTGCACAAAGCACCCAGTGCATAAGTGTTGGTAACCTATGGTCACCTACCCAAAAATGAGGCCAAGAATCAGCATCTTGCCAAGCCGAGGCTCAATGGGCAGACGAGCCAAGATCTTTCCCAATGCTGTAAGTTCACCCATAACTGTCAAAGCTCCCATTTCTGGAACAGAAAGCAGATTCAATAGACAATCACGTTCCTGTGTACTAAGGGGAACAGTCAGTCACACAAATCCAGATATTGGCAAAACTGACCCCGAAGTAGGACTTCAGATTCAATAACAGCATCTATAGGTGGAGGCTCCAGTGCCTTCGAGAGGAACTTAGTGATATCCCCAAGGCGAAGAAGTTTGATAGCGAGTGCCAGTTCATGAAGTGGCGTACGGAATATCTCAGGGGTGGTGTAGTTTTCCAGCCTAGACAAGAAAAAAAAAAAAGCATGATGACTATTTTTTATCCAATCTAAACATGTTCTTTACTTCCCACATGCAAAGCTAAAAGAAGTGACTGTGCTGCGTAAATGCAACAAAAAATGCATGCCTGACATCAGGATATTAGTGCATTTAAAACTTCTAAAATGCCATCAGCTCTTGAGTAATTACATAAACTTGCCCTATTGTCAGTAAGTCGGTGAAAATTAAGTTTCTACATGTCATACCCATACTCAATTTAGAGGACAAACTTATTCTAAGAGGAAGCACTTTGGAAAACAGCTGCTCTTCCGAGAGGTAAGGCCACGCGAAGTGGTGTTGCTATGTATTGTCATCAACTGGTTTTTTTTTTAGGCCCTAAATGGATCAAAGTATCCAATAAGCAAGCACATTGGAAAGCAGCTGCTCTTCTTACAGGTAATGCCATGCGATGTGGCATTACTATGTACTGTGATCAACTGGACAAAAAAGGTATCTAATAATTAACTGTGACCCCAAATGGACGAAAAAGGTATTCAAAAAGCGAACTGTGACGATAGCACGCAATAACTATTTTTTCATTTTAATACTCTTCAAGCAACCAGAAATCTCATTGCCCTTTTTGCAGTCTTGTGCCAAATATGACAATATATCCTCTTCACTACCAAAATAAATGTAGGCAACAAAATGAGTAACTCTTTTTAAAAAAAAAATTAATTTCAAGCTATTTCAGGTGCTGAAAGAGATACATTGGTGATATAAAAAGCACGTTGCAGCTGAAAAGCCGTGTTCACAAATGAGGGCATAAGTTGAGAAAACATCACGAGAGCTGCTCAAAGCCGCCTTCCTTTTTTTTTTTTTTTAAGCTGATGTATGGCGGCATTGTTTGAAAGCAGGGTAAACCATGATGCAGGCTGATAAACATACACGTGACTTGAATGCCTTGGAACATTTTGCTGATGCACTTGGCTTTAGAAAAAGTGTCCACAAATGTGGACAGTGGTAGCAAACAGGAAGATTTGCTTGAACACTCGCAGCCACCTTTCTTTTTTTTAATGGCCGCCTCAGCAGAGATGTGGCATCCTACTTTGGAAGCTCAGTCAACCATGGTCTAGTCTGAGAAAGGTACACTAATTTATTGCCTTGCAAGTTTTCACTCAGTACCTGTCTTTAGAAAAAGTGTCCACAAATGGCCACAGTGGTTGCAAAAAGGATGTTAATTTTTTTTTGTTTTTTAATATATACATAGCTATGTTGCAATGTGCAGTCTGCAAGCAACCTTAAGGGACCCTGAAATGATTTTAACAAACGTACTGAGTCATTAGGGTAGGTCCTTCTGATCATTAAATGATACATTCAAGTGCTCTGTGTAAAATGTGTAATTCATTACAAGATTTTACAAATGTACATGGCTACTGATAGCAGCGGCACAGCTCCTGCGTTTTCAGCCGCCCCCTCATAATTGCATACCTGCCAATCTGGCACGATAAAAAATCGGGAGACTTTTTATTCGCGTCACAGGGGGAGGGGAGGGAGCTCATTCACTGTTTCGGGGGGTTTCGTTCGAACTTTGAGGCAGTGTTCAATGAGTCCTTTTGCAGGGACCTTGCAGTAGCAGACTTTGCTTACTTCAAAAATCTGTCTGACCAGCTTTGCTAAAAAAAAACTGAAGACACTTTGTCGAGACAAAAGTGTGAAAAAGCAGACGCCTGACACCACTGCCAATGGCGATTTGTTGCATCGGAAACACCACGGCGGCACACAACTCGTACACGGTTATGTGAATGTTTGTTTATTAAATGCCTGCAACGTCGTTTACGCCTCTGTCTATCGTTTTGATGTCTTCCGAGTCCATAATTTCAAAGATGCCATCTGGGAGGATGTTGGCTTGCAACTCATGGCCGGTGAACTTGTGCTTTAGTGGGTCCACATCCAGGATGGCTGCTTTATGGTCACTGAAGTGCACAGAAGGTGCAGCGGTGGCGTAGAGGTAGAACACCCGCCTCGCGTGCAAGAGGTCCGTGGTTCGAATCCCGGTGCCGCGCAATTTTCCAACGGATTAAAAGAAAAAAATCCGCGTGTTGATAAAATTGCACAAAACAGGCCTGGATTGCGGCCTGATCCCGGTGACCAGAACCGGTAACGCACTCCCTCACCAGAACAGGATTGGCCACCCTGGTGCAATACTTGGCCGCAAGCTCCTATATGAACACAACAATCAAACCCCGGCCCTCAATCCCCAGCAGCTGCGAAGCAACTGACCACGGCGGCGGTCAGACCTGCGACGCAGCAGAGGGTGCTAAGAATCCCTGGCTCCGGACAGGCCGCCATTGGAATATGAACCTGGACACGTTTAACGCTAGAACGTTATCTAGTGAGGCAAGTCTAGCAGTGCTATTGGAGGAATTAGAGGGCAGTAAATGGGATATAATAGGGCTCAGTGAAGTTAGGAGGCCAAAAGAAGCATATACAGTGCTAAAAAGCGGGCACGTCCTGTGCTACCGGGGCTTAGCGGAGAGACGAGAACTAGGAGTCGGATTCCTGATTAATAAGAATGTAGCTGGTAACATACAGGAATTCTATAGCATTAATGAGAGGGTGGCAGGTCTTGTTGTGAAACTTAATAAGAGGTACAAAATGAAGGTTGTACAGGTCTACGCCCCTACATCCAGCCATGATGACCAGGAAGTCGAAAGCTTCTATGAAGACATGGAATCGGCATTGGGTAAAGTCAAAACAAAATACAGTATACTGATGGGCAACTTCAATGCCAAGGCAGGCAAGAAGCAGGCTGGAGACAAGGCAGTGGGGGAATATGGCATAGGCACTAGGAATAGCAGGGGAGAACTATTAGTAGAGTTTGCGGAACAGAATAATATGCGGATAATGAATACCTTCTTCCGCAAACGAGATAGCCGAAAGTGGACGTGGAGGAGCCCGAACGGCGAGACTAGAAATGAAATAGACTTCATACTCTGCACTAACCCTGGCATCATACAAGATGTGGACGTGCTCAGCAAGGTACGCTGCAGTGACCATAGGATGGTAAGAACTCGAATTAGCCTAGACCTGAGGAGGGAACGGAAGAAACTGGTACATAAGAAGCCGATCAATGAGCTAGCAGTAAGAGGGAAAATAGAGGAATTCCAGATCAAGCTACAGAACGGGTATTCGGCTTTAACTCAGGAAGAAGACCTTAGTGTTGAAGCAATGAACGACAATGTTGTGGGCATCATTAAGGAGTGCGCAATAGAAGTCGGTGGTAACTCCGTTAGACAGGATACCAGTAAGCTATCGCAGGAGACGAAAGATCTGATCAAGAAACGCCAATGTATGAAAGCCTCTAACCCTACAGCTAGAATAGCACTGGCAGAACTTTCGAAGTTAATCAACAAGCGTAAGACAGCTGACATAAGGAAGTATAATATGGATAGAATTGAACATGCTCTCAGGAACGAAGGAAGCCTAAAAGCAGTGAAGAAGAAACTAGGAATTGGCAAGAATCAGATGTATGCGTTAAGAGACAAAGCCGGCAATATCATTACTAATATGAATGAGATAGTTCAAGTGGCTGAGGAGTTCTATAGAGATTTATACAGTACCAGTGGCACCCACGACGATAATGGAAGAGAGAATAGTCTAGAGGAATTCGAAATCCCACAGGTAACACCGGAAGAAGCAAAGAAAGCCTTCGGAGCTATGCAAAGGGGGAAGGCAGCTGGGGAGGATCAGGTAACAGCAGATTTGTTGAAGGATGGTGGGCAGATTGTTCTAGAGAAACTGGCCACCTTGTATACGCAATGCCTCAGGACTTCGAGCGTACCGGAATCTTGGAAAAACGCTAACATAATCCTAATCCATAAGAAAGGGGACGCCAAAGACTTGAAAAATTATAGACCGATCAGTTTACTGTCAGTTGCCTACAAACTATTTACTAAGGTAATCGCAAATAGAATCAGGAACACCTTAAACTTCTGTCAAGCAAAGGACCAGGCAGGATTCCGTAAAGGCTACTCAACAATAGACCATATTCACACTATCAATCAGGTGATAGAGAAATGTGCCGAATATAACCAACCCTTATATATAGCTTTCATTGATTACGAGAAAGCGTTTGATCCTGTCGAAACCTCAGCAGTCATCAAGGCATTACGGAATCGGGGTGTAGACGAGCCGTATGTAAAAATACTGAAAGATATCTATAACAGCTCCACAGCCACCGTAGTCCTCCATAAAGAAAGCAACAAAATCCCAATAAAGAAAGGCGTCAGGCAGGGAGATACGATCTCTCCAATGCTATTCACAGCGTGTTTACAGGAGGTATTCAGAGACCTGGATTGGGAAGAATTGGGGATAAAAGTTAATGGAGAATACCTTAGTAACTTGCAATTCGCTGATGATATTGCCTTGCTTAGTAACTCAGGGGACCAATTGCAATGCATGCTCACTGACCTGAAGAGGCAAAGCAGAAGAGTGGGTCTAAAAATTAATCTGCAGAAAACTAAAGTAATGTTTAACAGTCTCGGAAGAGAACAGCAATTTACAATAGGTAGCGAGGCACTGGAAATGGTAAGGGAATACATCTACTTAGGGCAAGTAGTGACGGCGGATCTGGATCATGAGACGTAAATAATCAGAAGAATAAGAATGGGCTGGGGTGCGTTTGGCAGGCATTCTCAGATCATGAACAGCAGGTTGCCATTATCCCTCAAGAGAAAAGTGTATAATAGCTGTGTCTTACCAGTGCTCACCTATGGCGCAGAAACCTGGAGGCTTACGAAAAGGGTTCTACTTAAATTGAGGACGACGCAACGAGCTATGGAAAGAAGAATGATGGCTGTAACGTTAAGGGATAAGAAAAGAGCAGATTGGGTGAGGGAACAAACGCGCATTAATGACATCTTAGTTGAAATCAAGAAAAAGAAATGGGCATGGGCAGGACATGTAATGAGGAGGGAAGATAACCGATGGTCATTAAGGGTTACGGACTGGATTCCAAGGGAAGGGAAGCGTAGCAGGGGGCGGCAGAAAGTTAGGTGGGCGGATGAGATAAGAAGTTTGCAGGGACGACATGGCCACAATTAGTACATGACCGGGGTTGTTGGAGAAGTATGGGAGAGGCCTTTGCCCTGCAGTGGGCCTAACCAGGCTGATGATGATGATGTTGATGATGAAGTGCACAGTTACCTAGTCAAGGTTAATCACACTACTGCGAGTGCTGAAGACGAGGTCTACACAACTCCCATGGTTGGTAGTGGCTTTACTGGGCAGCGTATCCAACTTGAGCATAAGGGAGGTGTACATTGCTTGGATGAAATCGTGTTTCACTCTAGCATCTTGATTGAAGTCACCGACCACAACCATTTGTCAATGTTGGAGAGTGCGCGGGATCACACGACGCACGAAGTCGAGTGTCCTGCCCTGTGGAGTGTTTGGAGCTATGTACACACGCACAATGTTGAGGCCTGTGTCGAGCCGAACCCCACACACCTCTCCTACATCGAAGTGCATGTCGTCGAACTCAATGGGTGTCAGTGGCACGTCTGGATGGGCGTAGATCGCCACTCCTGCGGCTTGGTCGCCCGGTCGCTGAGTGCCGGTGATGTAGTGGTACCCCTTGATCTCAATGGGTGCCATAGTAGAGTTTGACCACGTCTCTGTGAGGCAGATCTTGCATTTCGTTAGGACTGGATCATGTGTCACATCCATGCCGTGCAAAGGGAGTGAGCGCATATTTACACACCCGACTGGGAACAGCGATGCCTCGATGAGCGACGTGCATCGCGCCGTGATTGTAGAGGAGGAGACGCGTCTTCCATGGCGGTGTAGGGGTGTAGTTGGCCATCCTCATCATCCACTTTGCTCGACTGACTTGTACTTGCTCGGCTTGCCGCGGCAAGATGGTGGTCACGGCGCTTCCAAGCTTCATTTGCCTTGGTACCCGGAGATGCAGCGAGTCGCTTCAAACGCATTGCCTCTCTTGCGTTGGCCCATCGCGTCCCTGGACTCTGTGGTGTCGGACACGCCTCGCCGCCCTGATGCACGTGACGTAAATGCTCAGCCTCTTTTGAGCCGCTTGCGTTCAGCAGCTGCTGCACATTGTGTGTTCGGAGACACTGGTTTGGCGAGACGAGGCATCCTTTCCACACGATACCGCAAAGTAAACTGCCGCCACTGCCGCTGCCACACCACACCCAAGCAGACTGTCGCCATGCGCGCCTCGCGACAGTGACGTCAGGGCGCGCCGTCAACACATGGCCGCCACGCGTGCCGATGTGATGAGTCATACCGCACGGCGCCGAACCACCCCAACGCCTGCACTTGACGACAGTGACGTCACGCACGCGAGCCAATCAGGAGGCGCACACCTGTGCCTAGCAGCAGTGACGTCATGACACAGAGGAGACCAATCAGGAGGCCAGAAAGCTGTGACAGTTTCTGCTAATGGCAGATGACCTTGACAATGAGCCAATAAAGGCTTCCGCCTTAAAATATGGTCCAGACTGACGGCCCTTCACTAGCAAGAGGTGTTGGAGGGTTGTGTTGCACATTGAATTCAGTCCTAGTTTTTCGTGCTGTGCTAAATATCCTCTCACTCTGCCTTGCTATGCGGAATCACGAGTAAATTGAACATCACCTTAGCAACTCGGTGAAACATGTTTTCCATCAGTGCTTTTTATTTTTTCAACCACAGGCCACTGCACGTCCCACCTTTCTTCATTCAAAATGTCCTCTTAAAGACTGTACACCTGCAGTGTGGCAAACTCAGCTTCGAGAGCATCTAAAGCGTCTTCAGCAGATTCATTGGAATCTCAGGGCAGCAGCTGAGGGAAACTCTGAATAAAGAAACGAGTCGAGAGCGATGCCTGTGAAATAAATTTCAGGTTCGCCACCTCCGCATTCTTCAGGGTTGTGTCCACATCCAAAACACTTCGCCTCGTCGCATTTCGGAAACATTTTCCGCAGAAGAGGCCCAACGTGGTCGCTGACACTAAGGGGAAGGTCGTGTTCGACGAGGAATTTCGTAAGTAGGCACTCCACACATATGACACTGTCATCGCAGTTGTTCCGGAGAAAGTTGACTATGTTGCCTTGCTGCTCAGCGGTGCGAACATAGCTTTGATGCTTCGCCGTGGAAACGTGCAGTTTCAAGTCGCCTTTGCCACCATGAGTCACGCTGACGTCGCATCCACACGTTGTACAAAATGCAAAATGTTCTCTTTTTCTTGGTGTCAAAAAGCACGGTAATTCAGAAGTATAAGATCGCAAAAACTTCTGCAAATACCTTTTCTTGGGCTTTGATAGCGCCATGGCATCCAGCACGCGAGGATTGTAACTTTACACGGTGCACCGTACACACACGGCCTAGCCAACACTAATCATACACACAAGCAGTAGCAACAAGATGCACCGATGCATCATGGAGGAAGGCATGCCTGAAATGCAAGAGCTACATTGGCTCTGGCTTTGGTCGGCTTACTAGGCACCGTAGTCGCCTGCTTAGTCAATGATACTGATGGTGCTAGTGCGGCCGTTGTTGGTGATGCTGGCGATTACGATGTGGCTGTAGATTCTGCGGTGCCGGTTTCGCAAAAACCATTATTGCGTGAACAGAGACCACTTTTCGGGAGATATAAGACAGTGATCGTACAATCGGAAAGTTCAGTCAAAAATCAAGTCTCCCGGGCGAATCGGGAGGGTTGGCAGGTATGTAATTGACCAAGTTAGCCCAATTGACATCAGTTGGGCAAGCTATCCGATTGGCTACCCAGTTCACATCATAGATAACTTTGCAAACTTTATGGTGAACAAATGCTGATCATAATAGTTGGAATGTTGGTTAATTTGTTTGCATAAAAAAAAGTAACAAAGAGAATACACAACAACAAATTATCACCACACTTAAGCACTTCCGGCACACAGCGACGCCTGCTTGTGTTGCAATGTTCTCCATGTTGACGCGAGCTACGTGGTCAGTGTTGGTCGTGAGCTTTCTTTTCTTGAGCACAATGGTTCGCCCTCATTACGTAATGGGCTGCAAATCTAGCGATCGGTGACATGTCAAGCTACGACATTGTGTCTCTGCAGGAAACATTCAAGCGGAGTGGCTGCAGCTCATCGGGCTGTCAGTATTCGATTGGCACCAAAATCCATGTGTTTGGGGCAGTCATTTGATACCGGGAGATTACTACCCTAACAGAGAGTTTTAGCTTGTCCAGTATTTGGGTAAATGCAAGCGCAAGTGGACTGGGCGTTTTACCGGATGAGTGAAGGCACAAGCGTGAACGGCCTGCATGGTGCAGCCACCTGGTGGCACAGAGCTAAACCACACAAGCACCGAGCTAATATAGCAGTAACCAACCATATTCTACTTTGCTGCTGATTTGCAGCAGGAGCATAATCATGAACACATCTTTTAAAATGTTTTACACTTGGTTACAGTGATATTAGCTGTGTTTGGTTAGTTAAGCTCTGCGTCACCAGGTAGCTGTGCCATGCAACCCACTCACATTTACATTAAAGCCCCTTCATCAAAGAGGTAATAATATAGAGGAGCTTTAGTTTATGCCTCCACCCAACCATTAAAACACTCAGCTCGCCTGCGGTTACCTGAATACCGGATATGTTCAACGCTGCCACAGAACACTGAGAACGCACGCTTCTTGATTAGCTTTCGCTGGAGATCGACAGCCAGGCAGCTAGCGAAGAGGTTAGAAAGGCTTTGCGCACTGGCTCTAAAACAACCGGAACTAGACACCACGACGTCACATGATGACGCAGAGCCAGTGATGGTGGAGCTTAGCCCCAATCACTCGGCGAACGAGTTGGAGAAAAAGCATGGCAAAGGAGGAGGGTAACTTGTAATCGTCCATAGCTCTCTTAATATGAGACACTTCACTTAAATTGTGGCACGAACATTTTATTGTAGCTGTACCCTACGCAACTACATTTGTCAAAACCGTTTCAGGGACACTTTAAAGCCTTAGCCGTTTCATTGTTTTGACAATTTCTATGCCCAAACTGCTTATTTTTTTTACAATTTGATATTGAATATTTTTCTTCCAAAAAGCAAGTTTTCAATTTTGAAAAAAATTTTCAAGCACATACTAAGTCAAATTAGCATAGTAAAGTTTATTATTGCTCATGACAAATAAGGCCACCTACCTGCTGGCAATCAGCAATAAAAAACAGAGCAAGAGCGCAGTCTGGAAAGTTTTATCATTCTGACAACGTCTTACCGCGGACACCCAGAAACGGAAATCGAGAAGTCTTCATGGGGATGTCATCCGTGTCAATGCGCCGCCAATGATGCGCACTGGCAATAGTGTCTTCTGAGCGGTCTTCCTCATCTGATGAATTGCTAATTTCGAAGCTATCGCTTTCACTTCCAGAAACGAAGTAGACTTTGGTGTCTGAATCATTATAATCCAAATAGCTAGATGACGGCGAAAGGCTTCTTTTCCGTGACGACAAACCAGCAAGACATGTGTCGCCTCCACCGCATGCCATTTTTTTAAACGAGAGTTGCCCCCCAAAGAAATGCGAAATGGCAGTTGAAAAGAGGAGAAATTACCTGCCAAGTGCTGCCATCAGCGAAGCGACACACCAACTAGCCCGCAAACGAGCGGACGAGCTATACTCGTCCAAAACGGTTTTGGGACAGTTCGGCAAAAAGGAGCTATGCTCGTCCGAAACAGTTAAGGGGTTAACAGCATACCACAAACAGTGCACAAATTCAGTCCAGAGCATGCACTGGCAAACCGGCTGTTCAAGATTACTTGTTTTTCATAGTCATCCGAGTGCTACATGGGTATTAAACGTACGAGACAAACAGCACTGCAATTAAGACCGGCCACTTGTGCAGTAGAAGTGTTACAAAATACAGTGGAACCCCATTGATACATTCCTCGCTGTTGTGTTTTCCTGGCTGCTGTGTCGTGTTTTCATGTTCCTGACCATTGACTATGTATTATGTTCCCATATGATACAGAGCCATTTTGTAATGTTCCCGCATCTTATGTTGCATTTGAAAGTGGCCGCCACGTAAATATGATGATGCAGAAAGAAATTGGCTCTTGCATGCTGCAACAAGCGACGAATTTGTTGCAACAAGCTACTAATCCATTGCAACAAGCGACAAAAATAAAGTTGCACAAGCCAAGCGCTGCACAAATATTGGGAGTTGCATTGCACAAACAATGGGATGTACAGAGCAGTCGGCGAAGCATCAGAAAAAGTGCGCATAGATAAAAAACTACTGGGAACCATGCACACTAGGCTACTTCTATGAAGTACAGGGCTACATTTACTTTGGGGCCTGCAAGGGTCTTATTTGCATTTCACAATTGCCGGTTCTCTTTTGTCAGCTTTGGCACAGTGGAACCGAGTTATGCGGTGAAGCTAACACAAAATACTATGGTAGGGGCCACTGTCACGGAACACTGTATGGGTTCCTTATTTACCCATGCACGCAAGTGCAGTTTCTGGTCACAGTACGAGAACTGAGACATCTAATAACTGCACTGGCAGCCACTCGCACTGTTTCTGACGTTGTGCTGTGGCAATTTGTACCCTTTCTCACGATTATGTCTTCCGGGCTGGTAATTTTTTTTTTCCACCATCCCTTTAAATATGTATTAACGGGTTTCTACTGCAGTAGCATCCGTACAAAATAGTATCAGTTTGCTTTTATTCATGACAACAATAAAAGCAAATTTAGTGAATCTGCAAAACTAATTATATCAATAAAATAAGGCAGTGTGCTTCTACTAAAATATACAACAAACTACTACCGCCACCAAAATAAACCATAGTAGCAAGGAAAGATCGTACAGCAATCAACAGTTTCCCTTTTGACTGAAAGGCTCGCTACTCCATTAAGCATTCTATTAAACATACTTTTCATAACGTGCCCTGCTGCAGAGGTGGAAGCAGAAGCCTGGTCGAACCCGTCCTGCTCGGCCTCGACGTTGCTCCAGGTTTGTTTTAGAAGCAAACACTGTGGCATAGTTGGTCATGTTATTGTGCGACGTGAACAGTTTCATCTTGGCCCTGAGCATATAAAATACAAAGCAGGTAAAAATTAACAGATGTAAATATATCATGTCATACGTACCCCCAAATAAGGGAAAATCTATGCACAAAGAACTTGAGATGAAAAGCAATATGGCTGCAACATCACGTGGCACTTAAACTAAACAGCAACCACCACAGATCTGCAATCAGTGGGTCTAGAAGATCCAAAAGGCAAACTTTGCTTAAAGGAACACCAAAGTATTTTAATATTCCACTTTTATAAATTCTCTTGGGCTGGTATGTCTAGAAACAAGGTACCATATATACTCATGTATAATCCGCCCCCCATCTTTAGCCTGTAGCCCCCCCCCCCCCCACTTTTCGGATGCAAAAATTTGAAGAAAAAAAAAACTCTCCAAAAACACGCCTAGTCCCAAAAAGTGCTACAAGGTGACGCCAGTTAGTTTTTACCACTCGCCGCATACCATTATCATCATTGCCACGTGTCAACCTAACAGACCAAGTGAAGGCTCAACTGGCCGACTGCCGAACGGACTTGGCTGTTGTTAGGAATGGCCTGCACAGGTGCCGACATGCAAAGTTTTCCCAGCCAGCTGCAGCAGCGGGATTGGCATTTTTTAGGAACCGACCGTCAGTCTCCAGCCGAACGGCGCCACTAGGTCTACTGTGGAGACTTGCTTTGAAAGGACGACAAGGCGTCATTCCGCAGCCTCTTGGCGTCACGATGTCTGCTGCGGCGACTGACTGTGTGAGGAGGACAATACGCCGAGTCAGCAACTCTTAGTCGCCGGATTACCGGGACGAGGTCAGCGAAGCAGGCTTTGTTAGTGAACTTGCCATCACTGACCTAGTCTGTTGGGAGCGGGAGAGCTCCTGAGGGAATGTATTTGGCGGCACCGTCCCATGCGCTTTTCAAGACGCAAGACAATGGAGAACCACGGCGGCCACTCTGCGGCGGTTAGCTCGGGGATTAAGAGGCGCCTCCTTAGGGCAAGACCCAGTTCTGCGAAGACCGTCTCGCCTCGGTGGAGGCAGTGAAACCTGTGCGGAAGTGTGTGTGTAAGCCCTCCCCCTCAAAGGCGGCTCGGCTACGATGACTCTGGTTGAACGTTTGCTCTCACCTAGGGATCTAGGGAGGACAGAGTGTATTTAAGGAGCTGTTGCGCGGCTCCCCAGTGGGCTTTTCTCTCGCAGTCATGCTAGACTGATGAACTGCAACGTCCTTATGTAGATACTGTAAATAAACTCATATTCTTCGTTTTCGATGAGAACAAGTCTCTCACTTCAACAACAATGAGTTGGACGACGGCATGGGCCAGCTGCCATCTAATTCATGCCCGACTCCAAACTTTACATTGCGATTCCTGGTGGCTTGACAAGCGTGCTGCAACTGCTCGATTTTTGCATAAACCAGCCATTCAAGACTGAATGTTGGCGGTGCTACGCCGAGTGGATGGCTGCGGGCAGCCACGAAACAACTCCGACAGGGCAACTGAAGTGAGCGTCTCTGCAGCAAGTGTGCGGTTGGATTCTGGACGCGCGGCATTCCACGTCAGTGGACACAGAGCTTTAGACACACGGGGATATGAAACGCCACGGACAGCAGAGAGGATGACGAGCTTCGGGAGCGCACCGTTGAGGCGA
Source organism: Dermacentor andersoni (assembly GCF_023375885.2). NCBI lineage: Eukaryota > Metazoa > Arthropoda > Arachnida > Ixodida > Ixodidae > Dermacentor > Dermacentor andersoni. The sequence continues at coordinate 218,772,091 of NC_092814.1, read as the reverse complement.
GCTCATCAGACAGTGGCGAGTGCCGATGAGCTGAGCTCGTCCAAGAGTGATTCGTTTGAAAGCGGCGATAAATAGTGAAATAAAATGTTCATATCTGTCACCAGTTTTTTAATTATCTGACACAGTAGTCACAGTGGCATTACACTGTGTTAATAAGTCTGATTTCTGCATATAACGCACCTGCGAAAATTTTATGAAAAAAAATTTAGCTTATACATGAGTATATACGGTACCAGCAAAACATTGGCGGCAACTCTGCTGAAGCCAGTGGCAACACCAGGTCAGGCCTTGTGCTATCTGCTCTGAAGTTATATAAACAAAAATTTTACTGTATATTAAGGGGTGGGACAGCTGCAACAGCTTTTGGAGCAGATTTTGGAACAGAAAAATCTTGGTTTTGGAGCAGAGTATTCTGAAGCAGGTTAATAGGGGAAATTACATTTCTGGAGCTGCTTATCTGAAATTTGGAGCTACCTACTAGAAGAATACTCCAGCACAGAGGTAAGTCAACGCAATTTTAACTCTAGCCCTTCCGTTTTGCATTACTTCCTGCCGTCATAGATCCCCTTCAGAAGGAACAGAAGACTGGTGTGCTCCACGGTCTAGTGTTCACTAGATACAGTGCAATCCCGATATATCATGGTGGAAATAAAGATTTGATCTGACTTGATTTGATTTGATCTATCTATCATAGTTCAATCTAATGGAAACGCAGACAGAATTTGGGGCCTGTCATGGCGCCATACATATAAATTGGGAAAAGCTCTCGATGTTCAGACACAGAGTGTAAAGCAGTATATGGCCAACGCCTCACCCATTACATAGACTATTGTGGAAAGTTTGACAAACTGCTACCCTGAATGCCGAAACTATGGTGTCGGCGTCCCGACTACAGAGCTGACACCACCATTGCTGGCTGGCTCATGCATGATGAAACAACTAGAAGGGATACTCAGTTTTACAATGCTGCACACTCACACATGAATTATGTTGCTGCCCTGTAAAAGCAGTTGAAAGATTCAATGTTCTACAGCAGTTTTTTGCAGATTTTCCTAACAAATTTCATATGCTGCACCATCTGTACATGTGAAAGAACTAACTAGAAGTACATGTTGCGTGAACTTTCCGTGACCCTCGAAGTTTTAGAATCTTTGACAGATGGCAAATCCCGCCGAACATGACAATGAAATGGCTCGGATGGCTCCTGTTCTTTACCGTTGGTGCCAGCTACGCACAAAGCAGTTATCTATTGCATGACTGGCCTTACGATAGCCCACCTGCCGTAAAGTTGGGATAGCCCTTCTCTACTTTGGGGAAAAACTGGAAAGCAAAACATTCTATGCAATAAATAAAAGACTGCCACAAAACGAAGGTCCAATAGTAAACAGAACTACCTCATTGGTAATCAATAGAACAGAACGTTACGAATTCATTAGTTCAAGAGGGAAAAAAAAAGCGCTTGATTCTATTCAACAGCAATTCTACTGATAAAAAACATATTTTCCAGAGCTTTATATACTCGAACTGAGCAGGAATCAGTGCTGGCATATTAACTTGGGGTTTCCTATAATAAGAATAGATCGTACTATATATCTTGATTTCTATATGCCCAAGCTACTGATAGCTTACTACATTGTTACACAATACTAGGAGACTCCAGAGCATGTGCAGCACCGTACTTTCTAGCCCAAAGTTTGTAAGCATTAATTTTGTGAAACATTTTCTAATATTGATATTAGATTCCAAATCTACTATTTTGTATTCGCACAGCCCAAGAAAAAACCCTTGTGCACGCAGTTTGCACAATATACAAGTAAATGAGTACTTATATTAAATATATACAATTCTTAAGTGTCTTTTTTTATCCATTTTATTATTCGGACATCCTGATTTCATGAAGTACCAACAAGCTTTTACTGTCAGTGTCCTATCAGTCTCATGTAAGCTTTCAAAGGTCACTTGGCCTCTGAAAGCCTGTAGAATTAAATGGGCTTTTGCATAGGCTTTGGCGTTACACTGGGCGCAAAATCTCCTAAGGCAGATTTTGGCAGATGCACAGATATGGCACACTTCATGTGCCAAGTGCCTTGGTCAGTATTGGATTGACAGAAGTTTCTTTGGCTCATGCCATGTGCCATTGGCAACAGGTTCTAGCCAACCCGGAAAGCATCTCGAGTGATGCAACATGTGTGAACGTCAGAACTCCCCTGCTGACCAGGTCATTTGAAACCACCAGTCGCACGTGTCTTCAGCACAATTTTATGTGGCACAGGCTATACACAAGGCATACTTTTGGCAAACTTACTTGCACGAGTCTATGACGAACACTACATCATTAATGGTAATACTTGTCTCAGCAATGTTTGTCGAAAGAATCACCTGCAAAATAAAAAATCACATGTAACATTAGAAAACAATGCATAAGCATGCAATGTTTATGATAGCACATCTGCCAATGTTGCACCCTTGTCTGTCATCATCTAGCCCCCAGAACAAAAACGATGTGGCCACTAGGCTACTCCACATAGTATCAGTAAAAAATTCATGCTTTCTAGTTGTGCTTCTGAATTGTTTTCCCAACAAATCTTTGGCAGTTTCATACAGTAAAACCTCGATAATTCAATCTCAGTTTACTAAAAAATTCAGCCAATTCGTAGAATTTGTGCATCCCGTATTTTGCAGTGCGAATTGTACCGCATAACTTGAAGAACCTGCAGATAATCCATCCAGACAATTTGGATGGATTATCTTCATACTGCGACACATTGGAGACTTCGCAGATCTCAGAGGCAGTGTCAGAAATATGGCAGACATGACAAGTTTTCGGCTCCTGCAATTGCTTCTACCTAGTAATAATGTTAACTGCTTCTGGCGCTTGCAATACATTAATGCATGGCCTTAGTGATTGAATACAAGACAGACGTTGCAGGAGCAATTCCGCGATTTGTGCGCTAATAATGCATACAGCTGTGCAAAGTGCCTATGTTATGTAGCAGTGAACGTTCATTTTATGTGTTTCCACTCACTGCAAAGAGCATCATCATAATTTGCTTTTCCATTTCTGGTTTCTTCCATGTAAGTACCAGCTGTGTCGCATGTGTCAAGTTTTTTCCACTGCAGGTGCGTTGTGTGCATACAATTTATGACCACATGAAAAATCTCGGCCACGTGCACGTTTCCGCTAGTGTACAAAGATGGCGACAGGAGCGATAAACTAGGTCGGCTAGGCTTCACCGACTACTTAAACAGAGAAGCAGACATACAGCTGTCCTATACTGTGGAAAACGAAGTCACTGACAGAATGTCAGTAGGCGATAGCCGGGACAATAATGAGCCCACTCATGTGCCCGCTTTAGCAACGGTTATTGAATCCCTAAATGTCCGCAGCTTTGTTCAGTGTAGCGGTGGTGACCGAGATCCTGCACATAATTAGAGGGCTAGAGATCATGGGCGGTATTCTCCAGCAATCACTTTCGGAGATAGCTTCAACTTTCCCGAAACTCTTGAGGCGGAAGCATCTGAGCATATGACCGACAGCATTTCTGCTGCTGTGCCAAGCTCATTATCTTTGCATAGTGCTAAGAGCACAGTCATCCGTATACTTCGGTATGTCCAGCACCAATCCTTGCAAAAGTGAAACAATCTCTGAAATTGATGGCCTAAGAATACTGCCCCATGACCCTTGGTGCACTGAACTACCTTGTCAAGCAATTCTACATGTAGTCCTTCGAAAAACGTAACGGGCTTCTATGCTAGTACAGTCACCATGTGGTTTGTTGGACGGAAAAATTTCCAATGTGCTGTTCAGACATATTTGTAGCAGCGCCACTTGACTGATGGCAAGTGCTTATATGTATGACGACAGAGGTTAGATGTATAATAACAACCAAATTTCGGATGCTTCACATTTGTTTTTTCGGACACCGCCTGCATGGTGATGACATACAAACTGAGCCACCATGACAAGCAAAAACTGCTGTCCTTGTTTTTATTGGTTGTCAGCATCTCCAAAATACCAAAACTAAGAAAAAGATACTACTGCTCTAGCCTAGTCAATCTAGCAGCTGCCTGCCACATCCAAACTACAGGACAAGTCAAGGAGCTGGTTGCAAGCCTGCATTTGTGTGCTCGCCATAAGCATCCTGAAAACTAAACATTTTGACAGAATTACCAGTCTGGTTGGAATCATTAACTATTCAGGAGCATCTCCAACCAAATACTAGTAGATTTATTAAAACTTAAGCTTTGGAGCAGACTTGGCTCCTTCCTCAAGGATTGATAACGGATGGTGCACCTTTTTAAATTTCCTTCATAATGGGGGAGGGAAGTGGACGGAGAGTTTCACTAGGGATGGTAACTTTCTTGTGTCCTTGACAAACAGGGAAAAAAGAGAGGCCAAAAAGAGGTGCGTGGATCGAGTGTAAAAGCCCGTCTCTAGCACCATTATATAACCGATACTGTGTGGGATCCCATTTTCCATTTTGTTATAAAAGGAGGATGCTCTATTGAAATAAAGCATGAAGAAGCAAATTTTTTGTTTACTGTAGAACCTCATTGATACGATCCCACCTCCTATGATTTCAACAGTTGTGATTGAAAACACGAACGACCCAATACATTCCCGGATGACAACCTTTCGGCACCAACGTTCAATATATCACCGAACTGCGATCGCATGATACATTTTCCTGCCGCTATATCCCGTGTGAACAAAAAAAGGCATGAGGCACACGCGATAGAGAGAAGTAGGTGCCAGCAACAGCAGCTTCCCCGCAGTACTTGCCCACCCATGTCACATGAAAATGCCACCACGCACTTGGTTTCCCGTTTTGGTACCAACAAATCACCTGACAGGTTGTCACACATAGTCATTCACAGCTATCGCTGCCAGCCCCATTGCGATAAGCATCTTCACCCATTTGTTTCACACCACGTGTGATGTAGTAAGTGTACTGCATGCTTTTAATCGGTGATACTTCAGAGTTACTGACTTCTGATCGTACGGTTTCCTGGCTAGTAAGTTTTTTTGTTGCATACCTTTTCCAAAACTTATGAATCATGGTTCTACTGTACTTCATATATCAAAGTTTAACTGTAAATCCATAAGAATGTAAAGCAAATTAACAAAGGTGCTGTCTTATAAATAAGTTTACTCCAAAAGATGCACTTTAATGGGGCCCATAACCACTTTTAATGAAATCAAGAAATGCATTTAAAGTTAAAATACGCTATTTCAGAAATACTTTGCCACAAAAAGTACTTCAATGCGTTCAGCAGAAGCAGAGTTATTGGTAATCAAGCACCCCGTCGTGGTGCTTGCGCTCTTTCAATGACTTGCATTACGAAGGCGACGGCAGAGCAAGGCATGCCCATAACGCTCCACCTAGTGAATGTCACCGTGGCACACAGTTAAAACTTGATTTTGGATTTTCACGTAGGCACCACTACTTCCAATTTTGGCCCTTGCGATGCACCAAACGTGGTTGTCCTCAGCGAGCCGCAGTGCACTAAGCCAGTGGACTTGTCCCAGCACCCCACGGCAATCGCGATATCTACGCTACGTAGCAGACCGCATCTACATGCAAGTGAGTGTGTATGCACAGCATTTGCTTTGTGCATGACAGGGCTTGAGTGCATGCTCGCGCTCATATGTTCCAGTGTGGTCATGCTACGTGGTGCGGGCCGGCTTTGCCTTGCACCAGCTTGACCGACGAATAGTGGCCACATCCGAATGGCACATTTTGAAGCGCTATCAAAAGCTCAATACAAAGTAACCAGGTGCGGCCAGGTGCGAGTGCATGCAGTGTGCATGTGGTCTGACCTAAGTTTCACGTGGTTCAAGGCAAGTTGAGATTTCTTTAACTAGTGGAAATTAGCAAGACCTGACATGTACGACACTAATAATAGGCAGGGTGGCCAAAGTTTAATTCCTACGCGGGTGACCACGGCTGAGAGTGCGAAGACAGTAGTCTTCTTCTGGAAGTATGCAATTCTTATTCCTACACAGGTGGCCACAGCCGAAAGTGCGAAGACGGTAGTCTTCTTCTGGAAGTATGTAATTTTTATTGAAATTCGAAAGCAGATTTTCACTTACTTCTGCCTGCTTATTAAACTGGTTCAATAAATATACACATTAACAGTGGGAAGACGCGCACTAATCCAAACACCCTTCTTGATTGACGTAAGCTGTTAGCCAATAGCAGCTGTTTATGTAAATTTGCTATATTGCAAAATAAAGTAGCCCGAAAAAAGCGAGGAGAAAAAGGTGATTTCGCATTCTGCTTGCAAGCTCTACACACCGCGCACGGCTGCAAATTTTGGCTGAAACGTACATTGCAGCTTACGCTATCCGCGGACTGTGTTTTTTCACAAAGCCCAAGGGGCGGTTCAAGACCCCTTTAACAGCAAATTGCAACTATGTGACCACTTTTGTTGCAGAGCAGCGTAACTGCAAGCTTGCCATTTCACTTTTTTCTTGTGGTTTTCTTTTGTAATTTTTTAACCCTCAATCGATAGAATTTGACTTCTCAAAGCAAAAAAAAAAAAAAAATTTCATTCAAATCAGTTCAGCAGTTGCATGACATGCGCATTTATGCATTTGTGTATTTAATACGGAGGGACACGGCTAAAGCTTAAAACACTTTTCTATCTAATCATAAGATGGCCTGTTAAGGTCACTGACATAATCAGCCTTGCATGCACGGACTGCAACTGCATTAGAAGCCTGGGGCCACATGCATGACACTTGAGCAGGTTGTTTATTCCTCCACAAGCAACGGCACATCATTTGTGTTCTTGGAACTGCACTGCTCTTCACGACGGCGAGTACAGGGGACTCGCACATCCACTACAGTGCCCAGGATATATGGACACTTTATAGACAAGCGCATGTAACGAGAGGCTAAGCAGCCGCCTCACAGCGCACATGTCGCTCAGCAGTATATCGACACATGCTCCTGGGCTAACACAAGCACAAGTACTGCCAAGGGTCGCAGCACTCCCGTCGCAGTGTGGGAGATAAACAGTTTACGCGGTCGAGCAGGCACACATATCTAACGAGAGACCTGGCAGAAGAGCCTAGTCACAATTACAATTCTGCAGCACCTTCGGGGTTGGTGGCTCACGGGGCAATTTATGTGTTCACAGAGCAAGCCATTACACCAGGCCAACCACATACCGAGGTGTGTGAACTTCGAGCAAGAGAGCCAGTGGCGTTCGTATTCAGCAGCGTGTTCTTAAAACTGGACTAAAGTAGGGGGCAGTCAAAGTGTGGATTGTTGATGGTCCCGCCTAATTTGAAAGACATGTCATGTACAGTAAAACCTTGCTATTACGTATCCGCTTAATAAGTAATTCCAGTTTAAATATAGTCACGATGAATCCCCCCCCTCCCTGTTGCTATTGAACCTGATGTATTGGCTGACTACTTAAGCTGCAGTTGCTTAATGCATGCCAAAAGGTTAGTGTACGTTATTTACTTCATTTTTCGACGCATAAGAACGTGCAAACCATTGTGCACGGACACCATAAATAGACAGTTTTAGTTTAGTGTACGCTATACACTATAGTATAGCGTACGCTAAGCAGCGCACATTTGTTACTGTTTTACTTGACCTGCGAGATGTTCGGATCTCAGAGGCCATATGCCGTCGTGGCTATCTCCTGACTGGAGCGATAAGTGGCGTTGACATCTCGAATGTTTCTTTCATTAGGCTTCAACTCATTCGAAACGAGAAGCAATCTCGAAAACTGTGCAAGGTTATCCACAATACTCTGTCGTCAAAGTGGCCTGAGACTAAGCGAAAGCCGTTTACACAGTCATTTGCTATGAACGAAGTGAATATTACAAAAGCAACGCCAAATTCAATTCGAAGTGGACAGCAGGGACCGCCGCCATGTTTTCCACAAACTACGCAAACCACGCAAAGACGCTAACACTAAATCTGAGAAATAGCGTGTGTACTATACGCTATAGGTCATTTAGCATTCTGCGCATGCGCAGTAACGACCCGCTATATTATAGAGTATGCCATGGTACAGCATACGCTAAGCTAAAACTGTCTAATATAGTCGCCGACTGATAAATCGGACACCGATTATCCGGACATCCTCGGTATTTCGGACAGCTTTGCGGCATTGCCAATGGCTTCATAGAGTTAATGTGTAAAGACGACCGATATAACGGACCGCCACCAGCTCTACATTCGGTTATCCGGACACCGTCCGTGGCGGTAGCATACGCCAACTCTGCCACCATTATCTCCTCCGGCAACCTCAAAGAGACATCAAGTATGGCCTCAGAGATTACACGCTAGACGGTAATCCCTAGTGCCTTGCCTTGGTCGCAGTACTGTGCCTCAGAAATTTAACTGCAAATGCCAATCTTGGAAGCTTTGTCTTAATCGTGAGGTCGCATTAACATTGTGATCATCCCGTCCATTCCGGCACCACCCCGCATGGCCCGCTCTTGTTTGTTGAATTTGCCTTCCAGACAGTAGGTTTATTCGATTCAGCCAAGTTTCTCTGTACTTTCTGCACCTATTAACAGTGCACTGCACCTAGGCCTTCGATTCCCTGAGGTGCAGCGGTGCACCCTGCACCCCCGTGCTCAACTGAACGGGGTGAAAGGCAATGTGGCACCATGGTGCCGTGAACCCTTGAACCTTGCAGTGAGTGGATGCAGCCCAACACACCATAGGGCCATTCAATTCGCCTGCACCACTATGAACCAGTTCACGATGGTTCACGAGAAGTTCAGAAATTGTGCAGCTCAATTTCTGCAGTGCAGGCACAGCACGACACTCAAAACAAATGCCCAAGTGCAGACACGGAACAGGCGTTTTGTCCGACTAAAGTGCACGAAGAGGTCCTGAACTACAGGTATGATCGGCTTGTGAGGCGTAAATACATACGACACTTGCGTAAACACATCAGATGTGTGCAAGCGGAGTTTTAACCCTTTCGCTGTCACGGACGTACCAGTATGTCATCGCGCTTTCCCACCACGGTGTCACTGACGTACCGGTACGTTCTCTATCGTGCGTTCAAAATTTCGCGCCTGAGCGCAAAGCTGGCGCTCCTGAATTGGCCATGCCATCGGTTGACTCTTTCTACAAGTTCGTATATTCTCCCCGACCTGTGTTAACCCATGTATTGAAGAGTACGGTGCGACTGCCACTCCCCACTTTCTCTTTGCTGAGTGGCGCGGTGGCTCCGCGTTCGCTGGATCATTCGTCGCGCGCATGTTGTTATGGGTTCAAGGGTTGTTCTGCCATCTCCGCTGGTTTGAAGGTTTTTATTTTTCTTCTGTTGGTGTGTCTGCTACGCCGCGTCAAGTTCAGGCGCACGTGCCATTGCCTCTCCGAAAAGTGTGACTCGTTTGCTGCTTTCGCTCTCTCGCCAAACCCTCGCTTCCGACTTGCAGCAGTAAACGTAAAGCCCTTCGAACTTTGTTTAGCCTTTTTCCATCTCCCTCTGTCTTCTTGATCACGCAACGTCTCATTTCTCTCCGTTGTGCGGGCGACTGAAAGCGCATCCTCCCAGCGCGCGGTTACTTTCGGATGGCTGAGCGCGCGGGACATTCGTCTGCTCCTTGGTGCGGTGGCTCAATTCCGATTTAGAATACGAGCCGAGCTCGGATTCGGACTCGGACAGAGTCGCATGCGAGGAAGAGGGTTCTGCATCGTCAGATTCGGATGTTGAACGGATTTTATAGTCAGGCTGATCATGATGATGATGTTTACTAACAGCAGCTGCAGAACACTGAAATGTGCATATAGCATTGACTACGTTATTTGTGTACCAATCATAATCAAAAATAAATTGCTATGTTCATTCCCTGTTATGCTCGTTCCCTGAAACCAAGCCGACACTGGGGGTGCGTCACGGCCAGAAAGGTCCGACAGCGAAAGGGTTAAAGGCGCTCACGCCCGTGTGCTGCATTGCACCTGTACACCTGCACCAAGTTGGCACTGACAGTGGAGTGGGTGCAGCAAAATCATGATCCAGCCCTGCACCTTTCCTGCACCTTTTGAAACGAACGGTGTGGTTCCGCGGGTGTCACTGCTGCACCGCTGAAAACAATGGCACGGTGCCACACCTCGTGAACCGGTTCAGGTGGTGCAGGCAAATTGAACGTACCTCATAACTGGCACCACCTGCACCTTTTCATTTGTGGTGCCATGCACTTTTTCTGAATCGAAACCTAGTGTTCTGCTTTTCTGTGCTTGCTTGTTTAATATGCGTTCCAGACAGCGCTCTGCTGACTCCAAGAAGTCTTTCTCACGAAGTTATGAACAGTTCGCATCAAATGGCACCAACGGTGCCCTCGCAGTCTGACTCCGAATGAGTCTTGAGTCGCAGTCCGAATGAGCCCGACTCTGCAACTGAAGAGCCTCAGCTGCCACCTACCACAACAAGCTGAAATGCGGTCATCATTGATGACCTGCTAGGCTGCAGTGCCGATTCCTGCTGCCACTACATTTGAAGACTTTGCAAACGCCAACAGCACGGTGTCGTCATGTGCCAAAGTGAACAATGACGAAACAATTGAGCAAGTTCTCCCACCGTTAAACAGTCCCTCTAACTATCGTATGCCGTGTGCTCCGGAGCCTTCACATGTGGATTTGACTCGAACCTTTGCAGTCCTTGCATAGGCGTACAAAGACAACACAAAACTGGCAGAAATAAAGGTGGACTTGGTTGCACATAAGCAGATGTGCATGCAGCAATGAATTGACCACTTCCTTGCACAGAAGCCTTAAAACATCTTTTTTTAGGTACATTAGTTTTTTCGGACATTCGATAGTTTGGACTTATTTACGTTCCCCGTGGAGTCCCAATTATCAGTCATGATAGCCATGACGTGTTTCCTGCTCCCATGGCTTCTAGCACTTCCACGTCACTGTTGTGTATGACGACATGGATGATGGCCCTTCCGTATCCGACGTGGCTAGTGCATTAATCGTCATGAGGGCGATCGCAGAGAAGTGGGGCCTCATGGAACAACTGGCTCACAGCCTTGCAGAGTTTGTGGATGCCGTCATCGCTGCAAGGCTGCCACCGCGGCAAGTGAAAATCACAGATTTTTTGCTGCCTGCTCGCAAATAAAGCTTGTCTGCATGTGTGTTTGAGTGAGAATTAACACTTTTCTTTTTTTGGCCAGTTCCCAACTTCATATCAACAAGGTTTTACTGTACAAGGAACTTATTGGTAGAATTTGAGCAACAAGAGGTCAAATAGGCAATGTGTCCCACTTTTTTCTATTTAACCTATGTATTCCTAAGTTGGTCTCCCTGAGTGCAAAGTGTCGCCAGACAGCAGCAAAGACACTTTGAAAAATCATCTGTCTGGAAGTCCTGGGAGCAGAAATTTAATTGCCTCACTTTTGAAGTATGTCGTCCCACGACTCATGGCAGAAACATTTTTCAAATCCTTCAACTAAAAAGAAAGTTATCAGACCGATACCCTACTTTCTCTCTTTTTGTATCCACTAGCTTTCTGGAAGCTACACAGTAAAGTAGCGAAGAAGGCAAAGCCCCGCTTAAAGGGCTCATCGCAGCACCCCATGGCAGCTGTGGTAGGCTACACTACACGGCGTGCCGCTGCCTTCTAAGAGGCCATGCACAGCAGACTCAGCTACGTGCAGTGCAAAAGATGAAATGATTTTTCTGTCTTTTTGAGTCAGAGAGATATACATTTTTCACTTATTGAACTAAAAATTACAAACTATGTATTACCAAGAATGTTCTCGCAATCAAAATCAGCCGATAGCGTTGGAGGGCCAACTGCTTTCAACAACGACACTGCAAATGCAAGAGCAAGAGACCATTCCCTGCTTTTGACATGAGATTGTAAATTCCCTGCTGCATGCAGTGCAATAATTTTTGGCTCACATGTTTACAGAAGCCTCATGAACAGATAGGCATTTTTTTTACTATGTTCAAAAAGTGTTTCAGGGCCCCTTTAAAGGAACACATAAGTGAAGTTATATTTTCTATGTATGCTGTAGACCATGTAATAAAGGTCACTAATGCACTATTCTCATGAGGTCACGAGCTTAAATTTGTCAATGAACTGCCAGTAGAAAATAAATGGCTGGCAACTGCTTTGAAATGGCTGGCATAGAGGGACACAAACAGGAGCCTACACTAGGAGTTGGTGCCTTCATTGGCATGCAATAATAGCACACTGAAGCGCCAGGCTCCTGTGTGAGCATAGGAGAGACTTGGCTCATGAAGAGAGCCATGTGCTAAATGCTTTGCATGCAGGTGTCTTTTCATCTACCTCCATTTTTGGCAAGACTAGCTAAGCTAACATAATGCTAACAGCATCGCACTGCTTGAACAGCAACCTATTGTAATAAACATCACCAACACCTCACTCACGATTGGCTTATCATCAAGCTCGCAGAGAAAACCAAACAAGCTTTTTTCAGCCACACTTATGAGAGCACAGAAACCACAAAACATGATGCCACATAACTGAATTCAAATTTTACTGAAAAAATTAAAGCATAATACCATTTTTAGTATCTATCATAGAAAACTAACAACACTGTCAAAAACATTTTTCATCTTGAGGCTACTCCTGTCATACTTCAATCCATTAAGATTTTGATGTAGTGTTAGGAGAGAATAAAATGCCTACAAAGCACATACCTTTGTCACATTATCAGGCACGGGCCTAAAGACTTTATGCTGGTCTTCACGGGGAATCTGTGAATGCAGTGGCAAAATTTGGTACTGAGAACTACCAAAGGTGGGGTGCTGCTGCAGGTGCTTCATTAGGGCAAAAATCAAATTCCAGCCAGGCAGAAATATCAGCACAGCACCTCCTTTCTCCTCCATGCTCCTAATATGTAGAAGAAGTGCCTGCAGAGAAAACAGAACAGGCATTATCATACAAACAAAAGGCCATTTGTCTTAACAAGCAAACTCGGACAGCCTAGCAGCCCTAGCAAAGATGTCCATGAGATGCTGCAATCCACTGATTACGAAGAATTCTTTAGTACAGTAAAACCTTGGTCACATGTACCCGGTTAAAACACACTAATGGTTCAATCGCAGTTGCGACGAATCCCCAACCCAGTCTTCATAGAGCTTAAAGGGGCCCTGAAAAACATTTTGAGCTAATCATAGAAGAACATAACTATTAAATTACGCCACCGCACTAGTTTCCTGCTGCAAAAGTTTTTCAAATCCTTCAAGCAAAAGCGAAGTTAGATGTCGTTATTGGACCCATCAGCTGCCTTCTTTCTTATTTCCACTAGTGAGCTGGAAGCTACACAGGGGAGACGGCAAGCGGGCACAAAGGAGCAATGCCCTCCTGGCTTCTCCAAAAGATTGAACGCAAGGCAGCTCATGGTGGCACCCCATGGCCAGCCACGGTATCTATGCTCCGCTTTTAACCCTTTGAAGGTTTTTGCCGTACATGTACAGCGGCGGTTTTCTGTCCCGCAAGGTCTTTGCTGTACGGGTACGGTTTCGACCCTCCGTTTAAAATTTCACACCATAATGATGATGTGTGCGCACTGGGAGGTGCTGCCATCTCTTAGGACTTACAAGAAGCATTTGAAATTTGTGCTACCTTCTCAGGGAGATAAACCGAACCGATTTCTAGCTTCAGCGCATCGCGCAGACTGCGGCAACACCCCTTTTGCGGTTTCGGTTTCGCCGCGTGATCGCAACAGAGGCGCGCGAAACGTCATTTTTCTCTTTGTCAGGACTCTCTTGCAGGGCGTGGAAGTTGATTTCTATCTTGATTGGCGCTGCTCTTAGCTTGTTTATCACCGCCGCTCGCGAGGTATTCTCGCTCTCAGCGGCAACGCGCTTTCGCGGTTTCGGTTCCGTCGTGTGATCGCAATGAAGGTGCGCGAAACGTGATTTTTCTCTTTGTCGGCAAGCTCTTGCAGGGGCGGCGGAAGTTGATTTCTATCTTGATTGGCGCTGCTCTTAGCTTGTTTATCACCACCGCTCACGAGGTATTCTCGCTCTCTGCGGCAGCGCGCTTATGTGAGAGGGTGCCTCAGACCTCTGCCCAAGGCAGCCGCACGCAGGGAAGATATCATGTGTGCGCCAACACAAATAGTCGCTCCAAGAGGAGAACAGACACGCATTTTAGGTATGCAGACTGCGATAAGGCGCTGTGCGTAGACCCGTGTTTCAAGTACCACACTCTGAAATACTATTGAACATTTTGCAGTTCTGAGTGATGCCGACACCAAAATACTGTTCCTAATTTTTTTTTACTATTTATTCCTGACTTTATATATTTTGTACATTCAAGATCTGCAATAAAGTAATTTGACCACCTAGGAAAGTTTTTTTCAAAATAATTCGACCCTCAAAGGGTTAAATCCCAGAAGCCGCGCACAGCAGTAAAAAGCTGAAATGCTTTTTCTGTCTTTTTTGAGATAGCAGACATAAATTTTATATATTTTTTTTTCTCATCATCATCATCAGCCTGTTCTACGTCCACTGCAGGACGAAGGCCTCTCCCTGCAATCTCTAATTATCCCTGTCCTGCGCCACCTAACTCCAACTAGCGCCCGCAAATTCCTTAATTTATCGCTCCACCTAGTCTTCTGCCATCCTCGACTGCATTTCCCTTCTCTTGGTACCCATTCTGTAACACTAGTGGTACAACGGTTATCTAACCGGCGCATTACATGACCTGCCCAGCTCCATTCTTCTCTCTTCATGTCAATTAGAATATCGTCTATACCCGTTTGCTCTCTGATCCAAACCACTCTCTTTCTGTCTCTTAACGTTATGCCTAGCATTCTTCGTTCCATCACTCTTTGCGCGGTCCTTCACTTGGTCTCAAGCTTCTTTGTGAATCTTCAAGTCTCTGTCTCATATGTCAGCACTGATTGTACGCCTTCCTTTTCAATGATAATGGTAAGCTTCCAGTCAGCAGCTGACAATGTCTGCCATATGTGATCCAACCCATTTTTATTCTATGAATTTCCTTCTCATGATCAAGGTTCCCTGTGATTAATTGACCTAGGTAAACATACCCCTTCACAGAATCTAGAGGCTGACTGGCGATCCTGAACTCCTGTTCCTTTGCCCGGCTATTCATCATTATCTTTGCCTTCTGCATATTAATCTTCAACCCCACTCTTACACTCTCTCTGTTGAGGTCTTCAATCATTTGTTGTAACTCGTCAGCATTGTTGCTGAATAGAACAATGTCATCGCAAACCGAAGGTTGCTGAGATATTTGCCGTCGATTACTCCTAAGCCTTCCCAGTTTAATAGCTTGAATACTTCTTCCGAACACGCAGTGAATAGTATTACAGATTGTGCCTCCCTGTCTGACCGCTTTCTTTATAGGTATCTTCCTGCTTTTCTTGTGTAGAATTAAGGTAGCTGTAGAACCTCTGTAGATATTTTCCAAGGTATTTATGTAAGCGCTGTGCGCTTACATAAGCGCTCTGCGCTCCTTGATTATGTAATGCGCTCTGCGCTGTAAGCGCTCTGCGCTCCTTGATTATGTAATGCCTCTATGACTGCCGGTATATCTACTGAGTCAAATGACTTTTCGTAATCTATGAAAGTCATATAGAAAGGCTTATTGTACTCTGCGGATTTCTCGATAACCTGATTAATGACATGGATGTGATCCATTGTAGCGTATCCCTTCCTGAAGCCAGCCTGTTCCCTTGGTTGACTAAAGTCCAGTGTTGCCCTTGTTCCAATAGAGACTGTTTTGGTAAATATTTTATATAATACTGGGAGCAAGCTAATGGGCCTATAATTTTTCAATTCATTAACGCCTCCCTTTTTGTGGATCAGTATAATGTTTGCATTCTTCCAGTTTTCTGGGATCCTTGCAGTCGATAGACACTTCGTATTAAGAGCCGCCAGTTTTCCAAGCATTATGTCTCCTCCATCTTTGATTAAATCGAATGTTATTCCATCTTCTCCTGCCGCTCTTCCTCGTTTAATGTCTTGCAAGGCCCCTCTGACCTCATCGCTAGTTATAGGAGGAGTTTCTGTATCCTGTTTATTACTGTTTCTAATTGAGGTATCCTGACTCCTCTGGGTACTGTACAGGTCAGTATAGAATTTTTCCGCTGCTTTTACTGTATCTTCGAGATTGCTGATTATACTACCCTGCTTATCTTTCAGTAAATACATCTTGGTTTGTCCTATGCCAAGTTTCCTTTTCATTGATTTCATGCTGCGTCCATTTTTTACTGCTTCCTCAAGTCTGACTCGCGTTATAATTTCGAATATCCCTTATTTTCATCTTGTTGATCAGTTTTAACAGTTCTGCGAATTCTGTCTGATCTCTTCAGTTGGACGCTTTCATTCTTTGTCGTTTCTTTATTAGGTCTTTTGTTACTTGGGAGAGCTTGCCTACTGATTGCCCTGGTGCCTTGCCTCCCACTTCAACTGCTGCCCCTGAAACCAGTCTAGTTACGGTTTCATTCATTAACTCTATGTCATCATCATCATCATCTCTTGTGTTCTAAGGCTGCATATTTGTTGGCAAGCACAAGTCTGAATTTGTCTGCTTTTACCCTTACTGCTTCTAGGTTGGCCTGTTTATTCTTGACCAATTTTACTCTTTCTCTCATCAAATTGAGGTGAATCCTAGCCCTCAGTAATCTATGATCACTGCACTTTACCCTACCTATCACTTCTACATCCTGCACTATGCTGGGATTGGCAGAAAGTATGAAATCAATTTCATTTTTTGTTTCACCATTAGGGCTTTTTCAGGTCCACTTTCAGTCGCTACGCTTCCTGAAAAAGGTATTAATTATTCGAAGCTTATTTCTTTCTGTGAATTCTATCAACATCTCTCCTCTAGCATTCCTAGAATCGACGCTGTACTTGCCAAGTGCTTGTTCCCCGGCCTGCTTTTTCCCCACTTTTGTATTGAAGTCTACCATTACTACAGTACACTGAGTTTGCACTTTTCTCGTCGCTAATTCGACATCATAAAACTGATCTACTTCATCATCATGACTGGATGTTGGAGCGTAGGCTTGTACTACCTTTAATCTATACCTCTTATTAGGTTTGATTATGGATCAGGAATCCTACCCGTACTTCTTATTTAGGAGACCTCTATAGCTGAGGTCATGTCCGTTATTCAGCAATGTATAAGCCTCACCAGTTCTAATCTCAGTAAGGCCGAAGATATCCTAAACAATGTCTGATAGTTCCTCAAAGAGTCCTGTTAAGCTAGCCTCACTCGAGAGGATTTGGGTGTTAAACGTTGCAAGGGTCAGTTTCCGTTGGCGGCCTGTCCGGACCCAGAGATTCTTAGCACCCTCTGCTGCGTTTCAGGTCTGACCGCCGCCTGGGTCAGGTGCTCCGCAGCTGCTGGGGACTGAGGGCCATTGGCTAATTGAGTGAGTCATTTGGGAGGGAGTGGCCGAATACTGCACCAGGGAGGCCAATTCCTGTTCTGGTGAGGAAGTGTCTTGTTGAAGCTTAGTGGGCCTTCCTAATTTGGTTATACCTGGATTAGTAAGCCCCCCTTGCTCTCAGCATCTTTTGCCGGTGACAGACGTCACTCCATGCCTGCAGATGTTGTGCACTGGCGGAGATGAATTTCAAGCTCACGCTCACCATCATGAAAAAAAAAATAAGAAACCTTACAGAGGGATTCGAATTTTTGACTATGGCAACCGAGCATTCGACATAGCTCAGTCAGATAATCCCACAGGCAGCGAGGCTACCTTATTGCCGACAAGTACAGTCCAGAGCCTAAACTACGTGCCTAAAAACTTTTGATTTATCTGCTATAGATGTGTTTTCCTGATCGCGATGGGTAACTCAATATAGAATAATTTCTAAACAGTTCTGGCCTTGTGGTTATAGAATCGCACGTGCGCAGACACAAATGGGCTACGCCCCATAGCTGTGCGCCGCGCTACACTCTGAAACACGAATGGACTGCGCCAATTGTGCCGACAACACTGCCGACGCTGTTCCCCAAATTGCTCTCTGGGCCCTAACAGTTGCTTCTTTATTCTATGGCCAATGTCTTTCTCTATGCTATGGCCCTCATTCTTCACAATTCTGCTAACAGATTAAGTCGTTCTTGCTTGTCTTTGTTTGCAGCATCGAAGTCGTTCCTGGACACGTTTCTCAGCTTCACTCGGCGGCGAAACGGAAGATGGCTGACCCGCCCACTGATGATCGGCAATATGCGATATTGCCGGTGAAAAGAAAGCGCATAGCTATAGATATGGAAACGAAATGCTTCTAACTGATGAGGTGATCGTGGCAAACGTGCTTGCATCAGATAGCGACAGTGACGGCCACAACGGCAGGGCTGACACGGTAGGGCAGGCTGCCTCAACATTAAAAAGTAAATTATGGGGTTTTACGTGCCAAAACACTGCCTCAACATTGTCCTCGTGGGAAGTCCAATAGATGATTCAGCCCCTGATGGGCTTGTTTTAACGAGGGACCTTCTGCTTCACTACGTGGAGCACCTGGTTGCCTTGGAGAAGCATGTTGGCAAGCTTCGCGTAAAGCAAGCAAGGCTGACGGACATGTGGTTTTCTCGTGCAAGCCAAGGCTAACAGACATGTGGTTTTCTCGTGCAAGCCAGTGGGAAGTACGCGGTGAAATGCTTATGGCGATTACATCCCAGCATTTCCTCTGGATTTCTCAAGCTGAGATGCTGCCGCAGCAACCTAGCCGCATTTTTAGAAGGCGCCTTTTGGGGCCACTAAAGCAATGCCTCGGCAGAGCTCGTATGTCACTTGCCGCCCATGACCCCTCCTTGCAGTTATAGCACTGCCATTCTTGAACGCCGATGGCCACGGCTACGGAGCACGCAGGAAGCAAAGTTAAACAGTTAAACAAGTCAACACAATCAGAAGCCGGATGGATGAAGGTGGTAGAGAGGAGAACTCACCTCCTCGCCATTACAGTTTTCTTGGAACAGCTACGCCATCCCCCATTTTGATTTTTTCTTTATGCAACACAGTTATAACAATTATCGATTATAACAATAGAATTTTCATGGCACTTGAATATTGTTATAAGTGGGTTCGACTGTACACTGTTCTCGATTGCGCACGCCTCATGCATTTCTTGTTTACATGGATTTAGTGGCTGGAAAACGTATCATACAATCGCAATTTGGCAACGTACTGAACGTTGGTGCTGAAAAATCGTGTTTTCCGGGAACGTATGAACCGGTAAGAAATAAGCGCAACTCCATAGGGCTATTCTTTATGTTCTTGATTGCAAATGTTGGAGCCCGGAAAATGTGCATAATGGGAACATATTAACAAGGTCCTACTGTAGTTAGGTACTTTGATGACCCAGAAGCAGGGAATCCTTGCACTGTTACGCCATTTTTACTACGTAACGAGCAACTCCCAGGGTCGAAATTTTACAAATCGTGCACCAATGGCATTGTGAAAGTTTTTGTAATCTCCTAAGCTTCGTTTTATATACCGTATTTACTCGCATAACGAACGCACCCCCAAATTAGTAGCGAAAAATCTTATTTTCTTTTCTTATTTCCTCGCAAAATTAACGTATCCCTTACTGTGCAGTGCCACGATCGAACAGCCATGCTGTAGCTTTTCGAAGAGACTACAATCTTTGACTCTCACACGTGTTTAAAGCAAGCGCACTTAATGCTTAACGCGTTCCTTTCCACCTGTGCCAGCGCAAAGGCACCTCTCAGATTCTAGAGAGAAAAAAAACACAAATGGCTCTCTGCAACATACACAGTTTACATACTTTATGCTGACGTAATAGAAGAGCGCGCGCAGTATGTGCAGCCAGGCACGGGGCACGGGAGAGTAAGTAAAGAAGGGGCGGCCTGAACTTGATCGGCATAGTCACCATAGTTGGGCGTAGTGTCGAATTCACATGTGTGTGGCTCGCTTTTCTGCTTGCCTTGGGTTTCGATGTGTGTGATGGGCTTAAGTCGAGTTATACGCGTGCTGCGGGACAAGAGTTTATCTGCTCGCAAAGCGGAAACACTGATCGAACACCGATAAACTCTGACACGCCGATGGGCAGGACAGTCGAGGAAAGAGATGCACACAGCATGCTTGTCAAAAAAAGGTGCGTGCTTCAACATGATATTTACGATAATGGCAGACGGCCGGAAGCGGCTGCGAGAACGAGCTGGGGTGTGATCAGAGATCGCTGTTTGGAGCGCACATTCAGTTTCGCCGTGAACACCTGGCCTAGGCCACGCCTACTTTACGCAGCTAATGCATTGGTTCTTAATTCTATGGTGTAACCACGATGTGGATGAAGCAGCCAGCAACGCGAACAGTAGGTCTGGTGGTTTCGACGTGGAATATTTACGGTTTGCAAATAGTATACATGTATTTTTACTGCAAAGATAAGTTATCTTATGCATGTTACAAATCATTACCGTCTTACATTTCAATTTCTGCCTTTTCAAAAATGAATCCATGAAATTTAGCAAGCATAATGATGCACCCCCCATCTTTAGTAGGAAAAAAATGTGCATTCATTACTCGGGTATATACAGTATGTATGTATTGCGTGCCTCATTCAAAAAACAATATGGTGCCACAATGCATGCAGGATGAAATTTGTCAATAATAGCCTGGCCCCTTTACGGTGGTGCACTACACACCATGCTAGCATCAGTACAATACCAATGCAGTCTCACAGGTCTGACAGTGGATGCCCTAAGCTCACAAGAATTTTTGAATCCCCACTCCCTCAGAAGTTCTGCTTCTGATGAACGCACAAATATTTAAAAAGCACAGCAAAGCAGGCTAGGCAAAGCACATACCTCAATCAATTCAAATGACAAGGTCTTCTCATCCAACTGAGCCATGGCCATCTTTGTTGAAGGCTTATAACTTGGGTCTATCACTTTATTCAAGTTCTCCTGAATAGAAAAGTCAGCAACGTGTCAGCCAAACAAAATAATAATAATAATAATAATAATAATAATAATAATAATAGCAACAACAACAACAACAAAGCAAAATGAAAGTTTTAATTTAGAACACTTCTAGTTAATGTTAGATGAGCAATACAATGCTAAAACTTAGTAGTATCTGTGCCAAATAGCACTTAAGGTCATACCATGCAAAGCAATAAATAACTTCAGAAAGATGCGTTGTACTTACATCAGGCTCATCTGTCTCAATGTCCTCTTCATCCCTTTTGCGCTTTTTTGAGTTTGGTGGGGGCACAAAGTTGACTAGCTCAATGCAGTCCTCCAAGAAGTATTCTAAATAAGAAATACCAACTTTTAAGCACTTCAGTAAACAAGCAACAACTTATGTCTTTCCCGACAACGAATTATTCTAACTTGAACAGGAGCTCCAACACTATAAAAACAAACAGTTTTTTCAATGTATCATGCACCAAGTTAGTATTAAATGAGAATAACCTTGAACAGGGTGTGCTCGTCCTTCAACCTCAATGACTGGACAATTTTCGAAGTATGACTGGAACAATGTTACATCAATGGTGGCAGACATCAGTATAACACGCAACTGGGGGAATGCTCGCACCATGTCTCTGATAACAACCATGATGAAGTCAGTCTGTAAAACAAAAAACAAAAAACCCTTGTAACAATAACTTCCATGCACCGCCAAGTACAGTAGTCCAACTGGTTGTTCGAGTTCAATTTTTTCAGACTTGCTCAATTATTTGGACTTCATCGTAACAAAATTCTCTTTAGGACAAAAAAAGGTGGCACAGGACATACGAAGCATTGTGCCCCCTTTCCTGTCCAGTATTCTGTACCCTCCTTTTTTGTGCGCATCTTCTAGCGCAAAAAACTGTATTGCACAGCCGAACCGTCAAATCTGACTAATCGTTAAAAGTTCAGTCATCATTTCAGACAGTGCATGGCATTACTAGTAGTAGAATTCCAATGGAAATGTAACATGTAGAAAAACTGTCCATCAAATTGATTGATTTCTTTAAGCCTGGTAAGGAAAGTTAATTACAGAACTCATACCCAGATGTAACGAAATAAATGATATAACAAAGTAAATAAAATTCCTCTTGAGATCTCCGAAGACATCTATGTATGTAATACCTTGATTTAATGAAGTAAAATTGTCCTGCCAATGGATATACAATTAAACCTCAATATAACAAAGTAGGTAAAATCGGCAATTTGCGTAGTTATATTTAAATTTCGTTGTATTGAAATTCGACCTTTTAAGCAAAAAAGTACAGTAGCCGATTTATTTTTCTTACATGGAAAGGGACCGTAGAATTTTCAGAATTATCAGGCAATGGAAAAAAGCAAATTTGAATAAGAAAACAATTCATTTTGATGAATACAGGGGTGGTGACAAATGATAGGGTTTCATGTCACGTCGACGATATCTTCACACCGGCGGTACAAATTAAGCGAAGCCAGCTAAGCTTTTGCATGCACTCCAGTCCTGCGGCTGATGGCGTCGCCCGCACTAGGACGACGTTACCAGGTAAAGTGCCGGCAGCGGGGAGCGAATGCTTGGCTGCCTCTCGCTCCAACGGGTTACCAAAACTCGAGATTACACAACCTCCAATGCTAAATGCCCGGAAAGACAGCTTACATGATGCCACTGCGTCTCAGTACACTCACTCTTTGCGCACACGGCAGATTACCTCTAAAGCAGGGTGTGCGGTGCGTATGCGCTCAGCCACGCTTTATGGTCATGCGCAGCCACGGCCGATGCGCCCAACTTACCCCCCACTCCACCCCCTTGCGTGCGTTTGATTGTGTTATCACTAGCTCGCTCCCCTCTCCCTCTTTCCCTTTGCTCGCACGGGAAGGCGGCACTCGTGAAGCCACCATCTTTCTTGTCTCACCCTCACACACTTTTACTCATGCCTAAAGCACACAGTGCACAGAGCACAATAGTATCTTATTGCACTTGGACTTTATATGAAACATGATGTGACTCGCCTTCGGCAGTCACTCTTGTCGCGCCGCGTACAATTTGAAACGTGCGTTTGCAAGCAGCTGCTTATAATTCAGTAATTTAGCCATCTGCGTCCACGGAAGTTTCCATTTAGTGTCTCGGCATTCCTCTGCGGCGAAAGCGAAATTTGTTTATATTGAAATCGCATACAAACACACTTCATTATAGTGAAGTTCTAAATACATTGTGTTCTATGGACAACAGGCTGTAAAAAGTCAAATACTTCGCTATATCGAGAATTTCATTATATTGAAGTTCGTTATATCGAGGTTTACCTGTATAACAAACTATTTTCATCTTCAAAACTTAAAAACACCCAACTGTTGCGCACCGAACACATCACTTTCCATGGGGCTCAGCACTCGTTCACGGCAGCAATTAAAAACTCGTGCATCCCCGTGTCGAATACGCCGTCGAGTAATACTGGTCTTTCTCAACATCACACATAGCTGCGCAAAAGTAGCGGCTCACTATCGCACTTCTCCAATGACCTTTCTCTCTCTTACTGTGGCGTAGAAGGCAGGCAGATACAGCTGAGTATGGCTTCCGAGATCTCCCTGGCACAATCTCGGGGGTCACACCCAGGCCACGCTGCTAGGCTACGCGTGGCAATGTGAAATATTAGTGCATTCGCTTCTCCTTCTCTCTACAGCGTGCCACATGGGCTGGCAGCTGGGTATGGCCTCCAAGATTGCATTAGGACCAATGCAATCTTGGAGGCAATGAGCCGACCGAAATTCACTTCCTCCTTGATCCCAAAGCAGAGGACTGTGTTGTATGCCACGTGCTGCTCAATCACGACAAGCAAAGTTGAAAGTAGAAGCAAAGACCATCACATTGGAACAAAAGGCAGCCCTCTAAAGGCTGTTGCCTAAGGTGCTAAGAAGTCATGTGCTGCACACACTAAAGATTCCTTTCTTTTACTGAAATTTCATCGCAAGCATGGCCATGTAGAAGTTTCGCGCCCCTGCAATGCTGTCTTCTTATTTCCATGTTTACAACTGTGCACCCCATTAGGCATATATTGCAGTAAATGGCAATAATAGATATAACGAAGTAATGAACAGAAAAAATAATTTCGGCTTCCCCTTCAACTTTGTTGCAATGAGGTTCCAGTGCAGCTGCATTTCTCATGGTAGGGTGATTTCCTGGCTTTCTAACTGCCACTCGGCCACTAAGCCCACGAAGCAAAGTCATGTTGATCGAATCAATAAAAACTACTGCAGTAAGCTTCAGTCACAATCATGGCATTTGCAGGAACAATATCTAAAGAACTTATTCCAGAGGTAATGTTTCTTAAACAGATAGCCGAATGTTCATATAATGAATTATCAGATATAACAAAGTAAATATATAATTTGCTTGGTCATGTTTTACAGTCACATCCAATTTTTTGGACTTCCTAGGAGAGTCCAAAAACGTCCGAAACGTCCGAAAAAATGAATGCACGTCTTTTACTGCCCCCAAGGGCTCGAATTACCACAGGCATGTCTGAAATAGCTCGAAAGGCCTCCCAGTACACTTATTAGGCATATTGGTGCTCGTACTTTAATAGGATAAAGCAGGTGCACGTGTGTATAATTAAGGAATACATACTGTGTCTGGCGACAATTGCCCATTTCCACTGGTATGCTTCTTCATAATACTACAAGTAGGGTATGCTTCACCGCATAACACTTCTGTACGAAGATGAAGCTCACTTTCTGGAAGCGGCATTATGCAACGCACCGTGTTTTCAGAGCTTCGTATCATTAGCGAGGATTACTACAAAAGCGGGTCGGTGCCATTGCCAATAGCAGCGAAATGTTTCAACAAAAAGCACTGAACAGCAAGAAACTTGGTAGCAAACGTCGAAGTAGCAAGGCCTAGCATTGCCGCGGTAGTGGCTAAAGCTGCCAGCTGATCTGCATGCCAGAGCGCCAGTTCAAGGCGGTAAGATATCAAAATGGCAGCGGTGGTGGCTTCGAATAATGTCGTTTCGGTCCTGCGGTCATGGAAAAAAGTCATGAAAATTGGACAACGAAGGTTTTCTGCGTCCAAAATTTTAGATATTCTTATACATTTGACTCCATGGGGTACGTGGCAGTGCCGCGAAAGCGTCCAAATTATTAGGCATGTCCGAAAAATCGGTCGTTGACTGTATTTCAATACAGTCTTCTCCTGCTATAACAAATTCGAAAATGCGAGATCTGTCACGGCATATTATTGTGAAGCAAATTTGTGTTTGCATGTGCTTCATGATATACGAGGATAAGTAAGTCTTTACCCCCATTTTTTATTAGCCAAAATAAGGTACATACAGGTAGTAATTACAAATATATGTACTATTCTAGGTACCTTACATTATTTCTCCAGAGTCCCCACACCGGTTCGGACAATTGTCCCATCGCAGCATTAAATTAGAGATGCCCCTGTTGCCAGTCAGCAACGCATGTGGCCTCCCCGAACGCTCTTTGTCATGCAAGTCTTCACGGCCTTCTGAGAACTCGCAGCACCACCACCTCACACTTCTCAAAGCGAGACACCTTTCCCCATACTTGGGTTGCACTTCCCTGTGGATTTCGATGGCCATTCAACCCTTGCTCCATAGAAAACAAATTGTACTTCATTACTCGTACCATAGAGAAAGAAATTCAACAAGAGGGGACAATCGGCAAAAACTGGCAACAGGAAACACATCACGCCTAGTGTCAACTTTATCCATCCGTTAGTTGACACGAACATCAGAAAAAAAGAATGTGAAATGAACTTAGATGTTTGTTTTTTTTTTCTTTCCTGCTAAAACTAAAAAGTTTTGCGTATAAATGAACTTGTACTTCGCGACATTTTTTTTTTTGCGTCACCTAACAACAAGCTAGCGACACGCCAGATGCCCCCATATGCATGCGTCATTCGCTAGACATGCAATCGAAGCAAGCAAGGCCAGCTGCACATGTGAAGCTCGCCTGCACGGCAACCCATCTCTTTTGGATGTAGCCCGTTAGTCGGGCTCCTGGCGTTTTCTTGCGTTCCGTCCGCATCTAGACACGGCACCACTGCACTACTGGACTACAGCAAGGTGAGGAATTTTGCTTGACGGTCTGCAACGCACTTCAAGCACATTTAGGCTTACTGCACAAAACTGAACCTATATAGTGACGCAGTTATTGAGAAACAGCTTCCCCGTCCAGGCCTAGTTACTCGTACTGGGAGATGTTTGCGATGTTTTCTATGAACCCAAGCATTATAACTTATTTCGGTAGTTTTTGGGCATGCTCGCCAGCACCTGGCTTTGTGAAGAAAAGCACCTCGGCCGTGTGACGCAGTTTTGCGTGTGCTGAATCTTACTGGGACAAGTTTTGGCGCTTTCTTGGACCCCAGACATTATTGTAACTAATTTCGCTACTTTTTGGGGTAGTCTTCAAGCACAGTGACTGCACTCTGCGTAGTGGCACAGTTGGCGAAAAGCAGCTTGGCTGTGTGCCGAAGTAAGTTTTGCGTGTACTGAATCTTACTGGGAGAAGTTCGTGACGCATTCTCTTACCCAAAAAATTATTGTAATTCATTTCTTAACTTCTTTCGAGGCATGCTCGAGGCATACTTTCGAGGCATGCTCGCCGTGCCTGGGGTTATGAAGCTGTTAGCAAAAAAGCAAGCCGGCTGTGGTGAGTTAGTTTTGCGTGTACTGAATTTTAGTGAGACAAGTTTGTGACGCTTTTTATGGCCCTGCAACAACATATAGTACCTTATTTCGGTACTCACGCTTGTCGAAAACACGATGAACGATTGCCGAGAGTGATAACACGGGAGTGTGTTGCTTGCGCCGGCAGGGCGCGTAAAAGATAATGCCAAGGAGCTCAAGAACTTGACATTTGTCTTCCGAGCGACTGAAAACAGACTTTGCACCCACCAATATGTCTTGAGTGCGACTAGAAGGCATTCTGCGAGCATGCGACATGGTCTGGCTGAGAGCCTGTGCTGTAGTACAGTACACCTCTGTACTTGGCCAGAGGTGTACGCCAAGTACACCTCTGTGTACTTGGCGTACCATCGCGTCGACTGAGGCCAAGTTGTTTTGGAAACGTGCAGTCACCCGTGTATTTGTGCTCTTAAAGTTCAGGAAATAATGCCCGGGAAGGGAGGGAGGCTTGAAAATCAGATGTTTTCTTCAGATTTTATGCCATTCTTTGGGAGGAGTCTATTTGTTACGAAATGTATGTAAAAGTAAATTTATCTGTAATGCCGCTCATTTACCACTTATGCACGTTTCGCCTCTACACGCAATATTCCTGTAGGCCAATATACCAAAATGATACATGCTTGTAATTTACTTTTTTCAGCTGAGGGCATCCAGTGTAGCTTCGTACGGCAACAACTGCTGCTTACCTGGTGCCGCAACTTTGGATGAATGCACAAGAAGCCCGGAACGAGCATTTATATAGAGCAAAATGAACATTTCCTAATTTCAGAAGACGTCTTGCGTTTTCTTTATGAAATTGCTCATGAAAGATTCGGTGGAGGCTTGTAAAGATTTTTCGATTTTTCGTAAAGATTTTCACTCGACTCATCTGGTATCTGCTCTATTATTAACAAACTAAAAAGATCCTCTTCGTGCGGTATTGATAGCATTACGTCCAAATTCTTGCAAGGTACTACCGAATATAGTTCCATCATATTAAACTTGATTTTTACAAAATCTCTGAACAATAGCTCCTTGCCCAGAGACTGGAAAAAAGGAAAGGTGATTCCACTTCACAAGTCAGGCGACACCCATAACCCGTACAACTACAGACCTATTTCCTTGACATCAGTACCATGTAAAATATTTGAACACATAATTTTCTCTCATCTTGTCAACTTTTTGGAATCAAACCAGTTTTTCCATAACAGTCAACATGGGTTCCGTAAGTCCTTCTCATGCGAAACGCAGTTATTAACATTTTGTAGCGATCTCCATACTTTCCTAGACGCTGGCTTTATAGTAGACTGTTTATTTTTAGATTTTGCAAAAGCCTTCGACAGAGTTAACCACCACTTACTCCTACTAAAACTCGGCCAGCTAAATATTGATCCCCTGGTCTTCAACTGGATTCGAGAGTTTCTTTCTAACCGTACACAATATGTAAGCATTAATGATAATGATTCTCCTGAAGTTCCGGTCGGTTCAGGGGTACCTCAAGGCTCTGTTTTGGCACCCTTACTTTTCTTAATTTATATCAACGATCTTCCTAACCAAATTGCAAGTTCCATTTGTCTATTTGCTGACGACTGTGTTATATACCGCAAGATTGAAAGCACTAACGATACTTTAACACTCCAGGATGATCTCAGTAACACTGCAGCATGGTGCAAGCATTGGCTAATGGAACTAAACACTTCTAAATGCAAAACAATGAGAATTTCCCGTAACCAGTCAGCTTGCCCCGCCTACATACTTAATGATACTCCCCTTGACCCAGTACTTTTTTACAAATATCTCGGTGTGTATATTGCTAACAATCTTTCATGGAAAAGACACATCGAATACATCACGTCGAAAGCTAACTGCATGCTAGGCTATCTCAGACGTAACTTTTCTTTAGCTCCACCGAAACTAAAACAACAACTCTACGTCACTTATGTCAGGCCTAACCTCGAATACGCATGCTCGATATGGGACCCTGGCCATGCTACTCTAATAAATATCCTTGAAAGTGTCCAAAATCGATCGGTCCGCTTCATTCTTAACAATTATCACCGTACTTCTAGCGTTACTAACATGAAACTTGCTCTTGACATTCCCCTTCTCTCTTCCCGAAGAAAATTATCTCGTCTTTCGCTCTTTCATAAAATCTACTATCATAACCACGAGCTCAAGTCCCGGTACATTACACCAGCATCTTATGTCTCCGCACGTATCGATCATCGCTTCAAAGTTCATGTACCTGCGCAGCGCACAGTTACCTACTCACACTCGTTCTTGCCGAGAACATGTCATGAGTGGAACCACCTGCCTGCGTCACTAGTCGCTATCACTGATACAGACCGTTTTCGCAGAGCACTATCAAACGAATTGTAAGTCTACTTCAAAACTGCGTTGTCACCTATTGCTATCGTTTTCTTTCATTGCTATTATTCCATGTTTTCGTTTTTTATATTCTTGTTACTTGATTTTTAAGTGTTTATTTTTGCCTTGTTACTTTTGTGCTTATTTACTTGTTGTTGCTGTATATTACTTGCGGTATAACTGTTCTTCACTTCTCCTTGTATCTATTTTATATGTACTGATATTCTAATGCCCCTCCCCTCTATAATGCTTCTTGTAAGCCCTGAGGGTAATAATAAATAAATAAATAAATAAATAAATAAATAAATCATTTTTACGAAATAATAAAACGATTCCGCACCAAGGCTGCGCGTGGTTCAGCAGTAGAAGCAAAAAAAAAAAATGCCGCGGCGATCAGCGAAGCCGGCGTGGCGTTCAAAGCGCGTGCACCCAATACCGAAACCGAATGATGTTAATACCATCTGCTTGGTGCACTACCGTCAATTCGGCCGCTGGGCTCTATGGGAGTGTCCGCTCTTGTTGAAATTTCTTTCTCTATGCTCGTACGCTGTAGACGTGTGAAGCACAACTGCCATCTTCAACAACTAACAGCAGCGCCGTGCTGTGAAGCTACCAGCAGGTAAGGCTGGACTGGTTAAGAAAGGTCCACCGCTGGGAATGGATATGTTGGCTTCGCATTTATAGCCGTAATTAGGCTAAAGAAAAATAGGGGCAAAGAATTCCTGATTCGCCCTCGTATATTCTGGTAGGAAAAATGCCAAATACAGTTGCCTACAGATTTTTCAGCCCCGCATGATTCCTGCGGCACGGTCACCTACCCCTACCACCAATGTATCCCGTAAATAACCAAAAATTTGGACGCCACATGGTGTTTCAGGCATAAACTGCATGTGTGATGCCACAAACATGGCAGCCATGAAAAAAGTTGTTACTATATCTGGCATAAAACCACAAATTTGGTTGCCAGCTTATAACGAGACAGCACTGCTTAGGCCTAGCGGCTTAAGCAGTGCTGTCGGTGGAGTGGCTGTTGGCAAGCCGTTACAGGAAACTTGCTGCCAATGTTCGCATTTGCAGACCTTATTGGCACTCAAACGTGAGATCAGACGCACAGGCTAGACTGATGAATATGGTACTGGAGTACAGATCCACATGTGGTTCCCTCCATGTCCAAAATATCACCGCCGAAGCACTCCGTACAGATGGTTAACAAACGAAGCTGAAACGTGCGGCCCCGGTGTTTATCGCTGGGTTAATTCCGACGGTTCATTAAACGACGGCTTGGTAGGCTGCCGGATCCTCGGTACGCAGCTGCTGCTTGCACTCAGCTGCACGTGTCTGTTCTTGTGCCCAAGATCGAAAGCTGCCTGTTCCTAAGGGGTACGTATGACGCAAGGCCTACACATTTCGGAGCCGGAGAGAAACCAGGGTGTCTACCAAGTTGACATTTCCAAATTCCCTGAGTTTTCCAGGTTTTCCCTGAGTGATGCAGAACTATGTTTTATACCAAGAAGGGCTGAAACCATATCGTTGATGCTGTCACTCTCTAGTAAGCATATGAAAAAAATAAAAAACTTAATGCAATTTGAATACTAAGGAGTAGCGTTTATGCTATTCAAAAAAAGAATAAAAGGGAGGGGTTAGTAAAATGCACAGCAAATAAAATGTGTTCGAAAAAAATTGCAAATCGAGTTGGACATTCTCAAACACAAATAAAAAGGAGATGCATACAGAAGCAAATATTTTCAAATATGAGCTATGTCTATCAACTGATAGCAAGCTCAGTGGTATGAGGCCCGAACTTTGTCACAATTGAGATTCTCTCTCAACAGCTCGTAAGTCAACCTCAACTGTCCTGACATACTCTCAGCCCGCGCACGACGCCTCAGTGTTGTGTTTCACTGTTTTAAAGAGTTGATTTTGGTTTGAATGAGGGACACCTGCATCTCGGCATCAGCCAACACTGTTTTTTGAGCTCAAAACGGCAGCAGCACGCTTCCTTTTCCGTTCATTCCCCAATGCGTAGGTCCTTTCTGTTCTTGTCCGCCTTCCACCACTCGTTCGCCCCACGGACCATTTGAAGCATCTTCTTGGTCAGTTGCACAGTCCACGTCCAATTTTTTAACTCTCTAGGGGCCGCGATAACGTCCGAAAAATCGGCCGGTTGGAAAAAATAAATGCATGTCATTTACTGCCCTTAAGGGCTCAATCCGCCACGGGCAATGTATTCGAAAACGCTCTGCAGGCCTGCCGATATGCGTATTAGGCATATTGGTGCTCGTACTGTGACAGGAAATACCAAGTGCATGCATGTATAATTAAGGAATACAGTGTTCCGTGGCAACAGCCCCTTCCCACACTTGTTATGCTTCACTGCAATACTTTTGGGTATGCTTCACCAAGTTACATTTCTGTACCGACTACTCAAAATCCCCGAGGTAGACACCCTGGAAACTGCAGCTCGCGCGCTCGGCTGCGACAGAGAGCAACGACATCTCTACTGGCGCACCTAATACGACACCCCCTAGATAGCACAAGGCCGTTTCGCTCTGATCCATGACGTCATGTCACCTGGCCTGACTGCCCTAATGAGGATGCTCTCAAGTAGGCAACAGTGATTTTGACGTCACCGCTTTCATCATGCCAGCTTTGTCAACGCAAATTTCGGGCCATGTAGAGTCACAGCATGGATCGGAGTAAACAGGCCTTGTGCTATCTAGGGGATGTTGGCTAATCGCGCGTCTCTTTTCATTTCTTCCTTTTTTTTTTTTGTGCGTGCACATGGGGTTGCATTGGAGTTTTCGGCATACAGGCAACCGACAGACGGATGAACGGACGGACAAATCGGCTAGCCATATACAGCTTCGCTGTATAGTATGTCACACAGCGTGCTCATTTTTATGTTGGCACTCATAAACCCCATCAGCAATTGAGTGCGAGATGCACAGGCTAGACAGACGGTCTTAGTAGCGGAGTACAGATCCAAATGCAACCCCTTCGATTTTGAAGTCTGTCGGCAGCGTGGGCATTCTGGCCGGCGGCTTGGCATGGTTGGACTTCAGTCGGCAAGCCAACATGCCAATCCCATGCGATAACAGCAATTGCACAGTTGCGTATTCGTGGGGGTGCAGGGTGTGTGTATGCAATTTACTGTTGTCTCCATGCCTCATATCCGCCAAGGCAAGGTGTTGGCGGGCCATCAAAATTCACAGGCGACCCTTTACTGACCCGCTGGAGGCATCTCACGTGCATTCCTTACGCATAGACCCGATTGCAATATTTCTTTCTGACAATATCTTTGTATATTCTTATAACGAATACTGGATATATAACAAAGGTATTTTCATCTCCTATGCAACCTAGTTATACTTAACAAGGTTCGACTAGTCAAACTTATAAAACAAAACATGTACTAATGAGCTTCTGGGTCATTTGTGGGTTATTCCTCCGATTTGTTTTTCAGACAATTATCATGATCCTTCAAGTCTGAATATTTTTCAGGCATTATAGTACACTGTTTACAAACTTACATTGACATCTCGCTCATGAATTTCATCAATGATGACATGAGATACTCCTCGAAGACCAGCTTCCAATTTCCTTAACAGGACACCTGCACACACGTGAAAGTAACATATAGGCTTCAGCTTTTGGAATACAGACAGCCTAAGAGTAGCTAAGCACCAGTTGTGCATTAAAGGGGCCCTGAACCACTCTTTATCGAAGTGAAGAAAGGCATTTGAAGTGGAAACAGGCTATTTAAGAAATACTTTGCCGCTAAAGGTACAGTCAAACCCGGCTATATCGAACTCGCAAAAAAACGCCTATCAGTTCGATATAGAGCATAATTCGATATAAGCCTGCTAAATAATTGGATGTCATAAAAGCACATACCATTTATAAAATCACTTTATTGACGAAACTAGCTTAGTTTCGCATAAATTAGTCCTGCATTTTCTTCTGCTTGGGCAATTTCGCTGTCTGCGACGCACGCACTTCCCCACGTTGTCTAAGGAGTCCGAGCAGCTGAGGCCGCAACCTTCCGCATTCGCGCAGAAGCACCGGACTAATGCGAGTGCACCAATCACTTGGGAGGATGTGGGCAAAGGACCGTAGTTGCTTTCCTCAGTGTGCCTACTTTCATTTGTGCTCGGTACGATGTCGGCGATGTAGTCTTCGTTTCCGGGCTCTACCGTGGTCGCGACACCATCATCTGCACTCACAAACTCGTCCGCCGTTGATTTGAATGTCCCGGAAATTTTGACAGCTCGCTCCAAACTTCGGCAACACCGGCAACGGCTTCGTCGCATTCATCAGAATTTAGTCATCACCGAGCACGCGTAAACCGGCACGTATGAAGAACGCCTCGTACACGGCCGTGCGTACGCGTCGGGCGCCATGGGCACCGGGTTGCAAGTCTGGCCACTTTAGCCCTAATCGTGCTAAGAGTGCTCCTCGGAATCTTGCACGCTGCGGGGACATCGCGTTCGACGCGATTTATGATTTCGATCTTCACGACGAAAGGCGAATTCTGCCGCATCATCACGGCAACACTGCGGGAGAAGGCCCACAAGGCGCAAACACGATAAACCAGAGAAGCAGCCAGACAACTCGCACTTTCGCCATCTTGCACGAAGAGCGCACAAGAGGCTCTGATTGGCTGTCTGAGCAAGCGCTGTAGGCGGGCCAAGATCATTTTTTGCTGGGGAGTGTCGATAGATAGTGATCTAAAGAAAGGAAGGACGCTTGATTTTGCAACCCGTGAGGGAGCACGGCGAAGCGTCGTCAGGGGAGAGGGAGTGGGAAGTGAAAGATGATATAGAAGGAGGGAGGATAATAGACTTCACTATGCGCGACAGGGGGAGTGTCGACGGCTCGCCCGAACAGCCCGAGGCAGCGCGGTCACGGTAGGGAGAGCGGTTGGATGGAGCCGCGCCGCCGGGTTTCCCCGCTACCGCGAGGGAAAGCCAACTTCTGGGGGCACTTTCCCGCCGCTTGACGTTCGATATATCGGGAGTCACTGCAATATTTGTTCGATGTAAGCGTAATTTTTGCTATATATACTCATTGTAACTATACCGTGACCAGAAATTGTTCGATATATAGAATAATTCGATGTAAACGGGTTCGATATAGTCGGGTTCGACTGTATTTCAATGCATTCAGCAAAAGTGGAGTTATTGGTAATCAAACAGCCTCTGCAGTGCTTCCACTCCTTCAATGCCTTGCACTGCGAAAGCTATGGCGGAGCAGGACATGTGCACAACGCTCCACCTTTTAAATGTCACCATGGCACGCAGTTCAAATTTCATTTTGGATGTTAACAACGATGTCACTTCCAATTTCGCCGCCTATTACGTGCCAAACGTAAGCCAAACCCGGTTGTCCTCAGCGAGCCGGAGTGTGCTTAGCCAGTGGACTCGCCACGGCCCCCTGCGGCAGCCGCAGTATCTATGCTACATAGCAGACCACAACTACATGCAACCGTAGTGCATATATGCACAGCGTTTGCTTTGTGCATGACAAGGCGAGTGCGTGCTCACCCTCATATGCAGCAGTCCGACCATGCTACATGGTGCAGACCGGCTTTGTCCTTCACCAGCTTGACAGGCAGATAGTAGCCACATCCAACTTACGCATGTTTCAAGGGCTATTCTGGTTATTTGGCTATTCTGCCAAGCGGACCTGGAGTGGTCACGAGTGAGCGTGCGCTGGCAAGCGCGAGTATGGTCTGACCTTAAGTTCCGGGTGGATCAAGGCTAGTTGAGCGGTAAAAACTACTCGAAATTAGCGAGACTCGACGGCTATAACACCGATAGGCAGAGTGGCCAAAGTGTATTTCCTACGTGGGCTGCCACAGCCCAGCGTGAGCAAACGATAGTTGGCTTCTTCCGGAAGTACGTACATAATTATTATGGAAATTTGAAAGCACATTTTCACTTACTTCAGCCTGTTTATTGAACTTCGTCAATAAATATACACAGTAACAGTATGAAGTGCACTGATCCAAACACCTTATTTGATTGGCGTCAGCTACTGGCCAATAGCAGCTGGGTATGGGAATCCGCTATGTGACGAAATAAAGCACCCAGAAGAGAGCGAAGAGCAGGCTTGTGTTGATATGAGAGCACTTGAGAAAAAGGTAACTTCGCGGTCCGCTTACTAGCTCCACGTGCCGCGCATAACTGAAAATCTTGGCTGAGGTGTTCACAGCAGCGGATTCCATCTGCGGACTACATTTTTTCACCAAGGCCGAGGAGTGGTTCAGGGCTCCTTTAAGCTGTAACATCAATGCTTATAACACAGCACTTACCCACTGTGCAGAACAAGATGGACCCATAGGGACGTGGGAGCACAGATTCAAAACGAACACTGTAGCCGGCACTTTGACCAAGTTGCTCAGATCGTTCTTCAGCAATTCGTTCAGCAACTGACACTGCACTGATTCTCCGAGGCTGAAAAATCAGGATACCACTATCAGCAAAATTATTTTCTTCACAGCAATGATCACCCAAAAGATGATCGGATATTTCTGTAGACACTGTAGGCACACTGAAGCACTTGCTGACAATTGTTTCAGTCTTTTCTTATAATGTAATGAAGCTTAACCAATCCATATGCGGCAACTCTGTTTAAGACAATCTCCAATAAGCTAACAGTTTTTAAGGCCCCTTAGCAATAATTCTGAAGTTTAGTACACCGTACTTACTTGCATAATGATCGCACTCGCGTAATGATCGCACCCCTGAATTTTGTCGTCAAAATTCTATTTCTTTTCCTTTCCCGTGTAATGATCGCACCCCGAACTTGCCGCAGCGATATGTAGTGTGCCAAGTTTAGTTAATAATGATCACGCTTACCATCTGTCGAATGCTACGCGAACGACTCTTCAAGACAAACCAGGCGGTTACACGCACCAAACATTCTTAAGCAGATGCCCCATTTCATTCCTTTCATTACTTTCCGCACTTCCATGACAAAAAAAAGCTCCAACCAAACTTGCCTTTATTATGTGTAGACTTTATAATGGTTGTGGTCAACAACAAAAAAGGCGCCTTTCGATTCTTCTTGTCTGCACGCAACAAATCGTGAGCGGCAACGATAGTAGACACGTTTACACTGATACGTTAGATGTGTACCCTATTCATACGCCAACGCTTGTAAACAGCTAAGATATTCCCACCCTTAGCGGAAATGTGCTGTATTAGGATAGTAGTGAAGACAAATGCCACAGTTTACACAGCATGCCCGCTATGTGTTTCTATGTCACTGGCAGCTAAGCGCACCTATGTTTCTGTCCCCTCAAAGTGGACATGGCTATGTGACTGCCGCAAACTTGCCAATATTAATGATATTATTCATTACTGATACAGAAGAAACTGTTTCAACGCACGCAATGTACTCATGAGAAGAAAAAAAATCACGTTCGGCACATTCGGCTTGCTCTGCCAGCCGCCATTTTTGTTTTGGTGACCCGCACTACATACAGCGGCAGCTGCCTATTTGTTGACCTGTTGTCATCCCGCAGCAAATGCGGAATGAAAAAAATTATTTTTTTCTTTTCGCAGGAAATTTAACCCGCGTAGTGATCGCACCCCTGAATTTGCGTGAAATTTTTTGACAAAAAAGTGCGATCATTATGCGAGTAAATATGGTATGTTAATTTTCCTAGATTTGCGTGCATATCTGTACGTACGAGGGTGAATCAGAAAGTCTGCCCCTACTTATTATAAGCCAAAATAAGATAAATACAGGTAATTACAAATAGTGATGAAGATGACATAAAGGCAATGAATGAAACCGTAACTAGGCTGGCTTCAGAAGCACCAACTGAAGTGGGAGGTAAGGCACGAATGCAACCGGTAGGTAAGCTCTCCTAAGTAACAAAGGACTTAAGTTGCCAAAGTGCCATGCCTCCAGTCACTTTCTTGGGTATTTATGTATGTGTACAAGATTAGCCGTGGGAGTGTTAGCAAGCATCACTCACAGCCAAAGTAGCTGTGATCAGAGCTGGCCAACACTCCCAGGGCTAATTTACCTCAAAATAAAGGCACTTGTGAACAGCCCTATAAGCACATGCTCCAACCAGGTGCATTGCTACTTAGCAATTCAATTCACAGGTTACATAATTACCCTTACAGATCCCACTATACTTTAACTGGATCTTGTACCTACAAAAGTGCCGGCAACCAAGTTATACCAACTGGACAAAATGCCACTGCACATATAAACAGAGCAACAACGATTGTTGTAATAATAGTGCATCACAATAAAGTACCAAAAGAAAATGCAACAAGACATGACAGACTCTCAGTAATGTAACAGTTATTTCAAACAGGACAGTTTGACCAACCTGAGTGACAACAATACAGCATTCAGCGCCAATCCCTTGATTTATGTACGAGTCCAGTATATACTGTGGCACCTAGTATGATAATGAAAGGGACAAATGAACGAAATGAATGCATTTGCAGTCAGAAGCATATAACATGTTGCTGTACACCAGCAAGAGAAAAAAGGCAAAGCCATTTACCTGAGTGGTTTTTCCACAGCCTGTGGCACCTCGTATGATGACAACTGGCGACTGGTGGATAGCATCTAATATGCTGTCATAGGAATTGTAGACCGGAAGTTGGTAACGTTCATCCAACATCTAAAAAAACAACATTGGTGCTTATTTGTAAGCTGGCAACGAATTTCTTCTTAAACATATACATTTTTAGATGCCCAGGATAAAAGCCCCAAAATAACAATGTACACAGACCTTTTTTAGTTGTGGGTCATGGTCCACTTGCTGATTGTAGTTATTAAGAATATCATCGCTGATCTGACTCAATGTCATCTGAAATAAAATGCATTGCATTGCACTTGAAGGTCGTATAAATGTAACCAGAATTGCACAGCACAGTAAAACCCCGTTTTAGTAAGCCAGCAAAGCAACAGTGCGTGCGTGTCTGTACACAAGTGCAAGCACATGCGTCTGCTGGGTAACAATGACACAAAGATAGGTATAAGACTACTGAAGATATGGTTCTTAGGGATAATAATAAGTGCAAATTACTTCCTAGTGCTTTTAATTAAATTCAGGAACAATGCAAAAAAAACAGCTCCAAGGAAAAGCTTTAATGATTTACACTTTTCTGTTATGTGTGCAGCTTAGTATAAAGCCACCTACCACTCTCAGTTTTCCTCTTCCTTTTTCTTTTCTATTTTTTTTTTTTGTGAGGGAGCTTTTCAGTAACTAGACAATCATTCTTTCTCAGAATATCCCACACTACTCCCATTTTGGAAAAGCATTGATAGGTGGCCCATTGGTGCCTGTTTTGCAGGCCTAAAACTCAAAAGTCAACCTTTCTAAAGAGGGAGGTTGATCATCGCATCACTCGTTCCAGAAGAAGTCGCATAGCCCCACCATCCCCTGAGAAAGATGTGGGTATACAGTGTGTTCCAATAATGACCGATGGTTAAATATAGGAGACTTTAGATATAATTTTTGACGACCAAGCTTCATAGCAGCAACATTAAACCCATAAAAAACTGGATGCAAGCTAGATTTGGGGACACATTAGAATTAGGTAAATATGGTAGTTTATCCACATTTTGTCTCATGGCACTATGCATTTTCGACCTGTAACAGACAATAGAATAACTCCCAAGTAGATCCGTTCGTACAGTGGCCATAGGACCCTCGTCAATGTTGCAAGATGTCCAAGGGTTCCAATTCTGCTGTGGTGGGGACCAAGGTACGACTCCTCCAGGTACAGGCTGGGCTACCACCTGCTCCTCCTCAAGTTGACGTGGAACTTTCAGTGAGAAGGGCTCACTCATGCTTTCAGGCTGGAAAGATACAACCACAGCATTATGCACAAGACCACTTCTCTCCCTTTAAGACAGCCATAAGTAAACACACGTGATAACAAATAATAACCCCTTACTGTGTGAATTTTTTTTTTTTTTTTAGAAAGAAGTAGACAAGCCTTTTTTTGGGCCACATATACCTAAACCAACCTCACTTTTCTAAAGAAACGCTTGGTAGCGATACTATGAACCAAAATTGTCACATCATTTATGATACAGTACACCATGAACTTACCCATATATTTTATGACCATGCAAAAAGACATTTGAATTGCAGAAAACTTATTAACTCTTTCATTACCACGAGAAAATGGTCGTTTTTTATAGGTCTATGAAAAAAATTATTTACCAACACAAATAACATTCCAACACACATTGCAGCATAGCATATTGTACATAATGAAATGCTCTTTCCAAAAACATACATTGCCAAACAAAAAATTTCGTTAAGTAAAACATTAAAATTCTACAAAGCCTCATTTTTGCTGCCAGTTATAAGAACAATAAAAAATAAAAAAACACTGTTTGCCTTCACTTGAAGATGTTCAGATTTTTGCATTTTGCCTAATTACATAATTAGTCTTAACTAATCAACTTTTCAACTATTATAACTAGATGAAAAGTGTCAATGCGAAAATTGCAGAGCAACATGAAAAACTTCCTGTACAGCTTTCTGTTGCTCAATACATGCTACAGTCGAGCCCACTAATAACGAACTTGAGCGTCACGTGGCGTCTGTTCGTTATATCTCGAAGTTCGTAGTAAGTGGACCACAGCTTAAAAGAAAGTGGCTAGTCAAAACACAAAATTTATTTCTTTGCTAAGAAGTTCATGATGCTCGTCGTGTTTCTGCAGTGCAGATCCGATGTGGGCCGTGTCCTGTTTATTTAACCCTTTCGCTGTCGGACCTTTCTGGCCGTGACGCCCCCCCAGTGTCGGCTTGGTTTCAGGGAACGAGCATAACAGGGAATGAACATAGCAATTTATTTTTGATTATGATTGGTATACAAACAACATAGTCACTGCAATATGCACATTTCAGTGTTCTGCAGCTGTTGTTAGTAAACATCATCACCATCATCAGCCTGACTATAACATCCGTTCAACATCCGAATCTGACGATGCGGAACTCCCCTCTTCCTCGCATGAGACGGTCCGAATCCGAATCCGAGCTCGGCTCGTATTCTGAATCGGAATTGAGCCACCGCTCCAATGAGCAGACGAAGGTCCGCGCGCTCAGCCATCCGAAAGTAACCACGCGCAGGGAGGATGCGCTTTCAGTCGCCCGCACAACGGAGATCCGTTGCGTGATCAAGAAGACAGAGGGAGACGAAAAAAGGCTAAAACAAAGTTCGAAGGGCTTTACGTTTACTGCTGCAAGTCGGAAGCGAGGGTGCGGCAAGAGAGCGAAAGCAGCAATCGAGTCACTCTTTTCGGAGAGGCAACGGCGCGGCGCATGCCTCTGAACTTGATGCGCTGTAGCAGACACACGAACAGAATAAAAATAAAAACCTTCAAACCAGCGGAGATGGCAGAACAACCCTTGAACCCATAACCACACGCGCGCGACGCATGATACAGCGAACTCCCGGAGCCACCGCACCACTCAGCAAAGAGAGAGGGGCGAGTGGCAGTCGCACCGTACTCTTCAATACGTGACTGTCACAGGTCGAGGCGAAAATACGAACTTGTAGAAAGAGTCAACAGATGGGGGGGGGGCCAGTTCAGGAGCGCCAGCTTTGCGCTCAAGCGCGAAATTTTGAACGCACGATAGAGAACGTACCGGTACGTCGGTGACACTGTGGGGGGTAAGCGCGAAGACGTACCGGTACGTCCGTGAGACAGCGAAAGGGTTGAAGCAGAAGCATACGCTTCGCCGAGGCCCTTGGCATAGACAAGCTGCCCGAGGCCCTATTTGCAGCCCATTGCTACAGGTGCGCTTATGGGTGCTGGCTTCGAAGTTTCATCGTCATCCGATTCCTCCGCGTCACTCTCCGCCCGAACTTCACAAACAATGCCCTCGTCCGTGCATGGTTCCGCAATATCAGCGTCTTCATCAGCAAAAATAGTCATCCCAACCAATGTTGTGGCCCCCCACATAGGAGTCAATGACACACTGCCACAAATCGCCACCGGACTGATCAATTTCGGAAGCATCAGGCTCTGCATCAGGCACTGCGTCGACGAAGCCTGCCTTGCAGAAACAGTTCCACACACAAACGGGCGTCACCGTTGCCCAGGCCGCCTTCACCATCTCAACGGCTGAATACAGTGAAACTCGAACCAGCAAGTTGGCGACGCCAACTGTCTACAGCGATGAGCAAGCACTCCACAATGCAGCGCCTATATGATGCCTTAAATGCACGTATTTGCCCAAATCAAGTGGCTGCGCTTTCGAAGTGGTATTGGGCGGCAGAAAGAGTAGAATAACTGCAGTCAGAGAAGTTCGCACGTGGTGCACTGAGCAGTTGTCACGCACAAGCAACAAGCGCCTGCCCTGCCTCTACATGTCACGGTCAAACTTGCCTAGTCACTCTGCGAATAAATTGCGCATCATCCACGTCTTAGTATTGTGCCTGTAGCACACGGGCACATAGGTAGCTGCAAAAGCAGCGTTGCTTCTTAGATTTTCCAGTTATAAAGGGCTCGCGCCGGTCGCTGCCATCCATATTAGTGCACAGAAGTAGTGTAATGCGCACTTTATTGTGCTTGCCGCCAGCGCATGAGTCCCCTTTCATGGTGTGCGTCTTGTCCGGCAACATCTGATAAAATAATGCAGTTTCGTCTGTGTTATACACATCCTGCTCCGCGTAGCTTGCAATAATGACTCACTTTCTTACAAGCCAAGTGGCAACGTCGTGGTCACTTACCGAAGCCGCCTCGCTGACAATTGATTTAAAAACAATCCCATGCCGCACTTTGAATCGATGTAGCCAGCCACTGCCTGGGCAGAAGTCAGAAAAATCAAGCAGGAACGCAAAGTTCTTGGCTTTGCCCAGCGTCATTGGTACACTTATCGGCATGTTGCAAGCCCATGTGTCAAAGAGCCACTTAAGCAGCACGTCCTATACGTCCACTTAGGTGGCCTTCCACAGGCGCTTTCTGTTCGCCGAGTCGGCATAAGAGCTGGCGAACTTTTCTTTGCTCTTTAGAACCGTCGCGATAGTTGATTTCAACACGTACTTCTTAACCAACTCACAGTTTTTAGCAATGAGGGAGTTCCGTCGAAATTGCTCGTTCCTTTGTCATGTCTAGCACTTTTCATTTCGTGACCGCTGCAGGCACGATTCCCGTTCGCCATCCTGAATACAACTCAGGTCCACCTAGAACGATGCGCGGCAGCAAGGAAGCATGGAGACTAGTGCGGAGAGGCCTGCTTTAAGGTAACGGCCAGAAAACGAAACTTCTGAACTTTATCCAGCACCATAGCACGCCCATTGAGACAGCGAGAGAGTCGCGAGAAAGAGTGAGGAGAGGGGAGCAGAGTTGCGAGGATGGGCAGGAAGGCGACCTTAGAAGCCACACGCCGACACTCGTGGGCAGCATATGATGGCACAGGGCACGAAATGGATAGTTCGCCTGCGAGAAGGCTTGGGAAAACAAACTGCATGCGCAAAGGGGTCAGGGGTCGTCGTTATCTCGCATCGCGGCTGGGTTTATGCCGTCCATTCGCTCTAACCGATTGGCAGGGCTCAAAGACCTTCGTTATACATGCTATTTTATGCCATTGAAATAATGCATATTTTGGCAGTCGCACGGTTCTCATTCGTTTTAAGCGAAAGTTTGTCCGTTATATGTGGGCTCGACTGTATATAATCTTTTTTTTCTGAGTGTGAAAGAAGCCTGCGAATA
Organism: Dermacentor andersoni; assembly: GCF_023375885.2. Classification (NCBI taxonomy): domain Eukaryota; kingdom Metazoa; phylum Arthropoda; class Arachnida; order Ixodida; family Ixodidae; genus Dermacentor; species Dermacentor andersoni. The sequence goes on along the minus strand of NC_092814.1, from coordinate 218,729,441 downwards.
CACGCGAAGTGTCTCGAGCGGCCAGTCTCGATACAATTTTGCGCATGTTCACTGGCTGCTTTCACACTCGGAAAAACACTTTTATGTAGCACATTCTGAGCAACAGGAAGCTGTATTGGGAGTTTTTCATATAGCTCTACAATTTTCTCATTGACACTTTTCATCTATATTATCTGAGAAATTGATTTATTCTAATTTTATATGTACATACTGCAGCTCTATTGAGCTGCTGCAGGAGTAGGTATGAAAATCAGAACAATGACAAATAGAGGCAATATGAACAATACAGACCATATGAAAAACGTTTCCTTTCCCCCCCCCCCCCCACACACACAGGTGGGGTCTGGAAAGCAGGTCAGGTAATATGTGGCAAATTTCGTTGAAGCAGGAATGTAGTACAGCAACATTTTGTTGTCGAGAGGTATGAAATGGATTAAGTCCTATGGTCGTTCGCCGGGGATACAAAACTATTTCGTTGTCACAGGATTTCGTTGTAGCAGGTTTTGACTATCTTATTCATATACACTTCGGTTTCAAAAATTACTTTTCGCACACAACCACATGACAGTGCAAATGAAACAAACCATGACTAAGGCTGCTGAATAAGTGAAATGGACTGCCCTGAACCTAACATTACCCTAGGAACTGTGCACACACACACACACACATACACCATTCAAATGAAGCCCCAAAAGGCTGCCCCTGCACACTGTCATCAAGGCACGACTCTTGCCTCATAATTTTTAAATAATTTATCCTCAGCCTCTTGTCATTGCATATCACTTCCAGTATTTAAAAATACTGTCAGTGAAGACAGGATCCCAGGATCAGGTCATTCCACTGATGCATCAGTTATTTTCCAGTACATAATACGTAGCCTCCCAAAAGGCCTTTGATGCAGTCATGCAATTACTGCGTCACTTTTGCAGTAGGGTCTTCTCCCTCATGCAATGGCATATAGCTGTAATAGATTTACACTGGCAGCATTCATCACAAGGTGAACAAGCAGACTTACGTTTTCTGGAACACAGACAGCTTCAATCTTCAAAGCTCTAATAGTCTCGGCCATTTCTTCAACAACCTCTGGTTTCAGAGTGACTGCATATGGCTCCAACTAAGGAAATTAAAATAAAATGAAATAAACAAATGTGAGTGCTGTCAAGTTTTTGTCTGAAGATCATTTGTAAGTTACAAAGTTTACACACTAAGTCTCAAACAACTGACCAAATAGTCTGTGATGTGCTGATGGCAAAAACACACAAATACAGATCAAAATTACAAAGCTATAACAAATAAAATTAGGGCTAGGAAATGATGCATATAAAGAGTAACTTTTGTTTTTCAATTACTGTGCAGTAAAAGCTTTCTAATACAGACTGGGAAAAGCTTCAAAAAGGTGCATACAAAAAAAGTTATTCCAAACAGAAACTAATGCAGAGAAAGGCACTCCATTTCGCAAAACATTTGGCCAGAGATGACAGAAGATGCAAAAGTAAACTGTGCTTTTCAAGCTCATTGTGGAAGCTTTCATAAGTGGCCTTGTTACCTCAGCCTGTATCTGCAGTTTTTTTTTTTCTTTTTTCAACCTCTTCATCAACACTTTATTAGCATGTAGGCAAGGCTTAATAAGGTCATAGGAATGTTGGGCACAAATAGAGCAGGGCTCCCCTATCTATTCTTACACAAGAGAATCCCCTTTAAAATTCATTATAATGGTGAAGGTTCAGCAATTATACAAATTCAAGACTCTAACCCACTGAAGTTATTCTAGATATAACAGCTGTACATCAATCCATCATACTGTTGCAGTGAAAAACAAACAAGTGAGCCAGAGAGAAAAAGTGAAGTAAGCTTCCCAGGAGACTCCCTCAGAGCATGTTGAAAGGAATGGAAGAGGATACAAAAGAGCAACAAAAAGAACTTTTCAGCAGTGGATGCAGGTTGTGCCTTATTGCTCGCATCCTCAGCCACCTATCAATTCCTTGAGAAAATGGAGATGAGACAAGGAAGTCATACACAACTCATGCGTGGTTCATGGCACAGCAGTTTAGCAGGTGCCAATGATGCACATACGTGGTGCTGAAGGTATTGGTGGAGCATGTTTAAGCCCTCTCAAAGTTGACATTATCAGCAATCATAGCAAATTGATGGCATTAGCCAACCTTAACGGCACTGAACATGTGCTCTTCCAGGACTACTGGAAAAGCATGCCTAACACCTAAGCAACCTTGGGAAAGCTGTCTTGCCTACTACAGGGGCAGTATATTTTTTTAACGATCCATTTTTCAATATTTTCACCCTTCGTTACTGGGTCAGATGCTACGTGCCATTACTACTGAAATTGGTCACTCCGCATGCAGCATCAAAGTCAATGATAAAGTGCAAGAAGAATGAAAAATGAAATGGATTGTAAGAAAGTATGACTACAGTGCAAGAAGAGGCAACCAGTTACACAATTATTGTAATAATGTACTGGTTCTTCAGCTGCTGTGCGCAGTTATGTACATTATCATTGCTTTTTATGAGTTTTAAGGTAAATCGTGATGTAACAAACTATTGACATAACGACCAGTCTTTTCAAAATTATTGCGTTCATTATACATAGACGCACTTTTGAGCGTAGGTTGAGATAGTTTACTGCAGAAAATAAAAATGGCATGGGCAACCAAGTCGGAACATACGCCACATAAAAGTGTTTTTTCAAGCGTGAAAGAAGCCCGCGAATACACGCAAAGTACCTCAAGCGGCCAGTCGCGCGGCAATTTTGTGTGCATTTGGGGGCTTCTTTCACGCTCGGAAAAGCACTTATGTAGCACATACTGAGCAACAAGAAGCTGTATTGTGAGCTTTTCATGTCACTCTACAATTTTCTCATTTACACTTTTCATGTAATTATAATATTTGAGAAGTTCAATTTTTTAAGACTAATCTAAAAAAAAATATTTGAGTATCTCCAAGCGACGGCAAACAACACTACCTTGGTTCTGTCCAGCTACGTGGCATTCAAATATTTTTAACCTTTGGCTAAAGTTAGCTGGGACACCCTGTATAGGCAGTGACATCTATCGGAACAAATTAAAGTTCCGTGTGAGAGTCGGGGTGCATCTTTCTCTTTATGGTTAGCTGATCCATGTGATAAGATAGCCTCCGTCCGATGACAGGCACATGATCATGCTCGCAGTATGCAGTGTTCAAGGTTGGGTCCTTATTGGGAACACAATACCCGCTACCCGTAGGAGTTCTCAAACCCCAGTAAAACGTGAGAAGTAAACAACAACCAATCGGATCAAATTGTGTTCCTTCCAATAGGTTCTCAAAATTTATCGATGGTTTTCTTTTGAGCAATGTCACTTGTATTAGTGTAAATGCATGACTTGTAAACAATTCGAACCATTTGTAATGGAATTTGGCTGTGTGCACAGTGTCAGAAAGCAAACTAGCAGCGCTGTGGTCAAGCCGAATGCTCCAAATCTGGAGCAAGCGCTGCTTGCAGTTGCTTTTAAATTTCTTGCAAGCAAATAAACTGACAATTCACCACGCTGAATAAAAAAACATGTGCTTAATGTGCTCAACTAAGGCATGCTATCAAAACAAATTGTCACATTGCAGCGTAACATGTCATGATCAATTACAGACCTACTGAGCTGGTTATCGTTCCTGCTACCGGTACCAGCACACAAAAGTACATTGGCGAGAATGTGGCTGCTGCTTAAGGAATTAGTAACACTAATGCTGGGGCCGAAAACTAAACTAACCAAACTAAATAAAGCTTAAGTGTACATCACTGATTTATTAAAGCGCCTGCCTAAACAATGTACACTGCGTGACTTGAAATGAATGAATGTTTGATGTTTTATGGAGCAAGGGCCAAGTATGGCCAAAGAGCGCCATGTCCGTGGTAATGACTTCGCAGTGTAATCATGAGTTCGATGAAGTTGGTGTGACGTGGCTATAGAGGGGCCTTAAAAATGGTCGTGCTAAAGTGCGTAAAATCTGTACAATAAGATTATGGCGATGACTTATGACGTGTTCTATGAACATTAAAATGCATTTAAAAAGAATGATACGATGTGTAAAAATATATAAGGTTATAAGATATGCTAGAGCACTACTGCCTTCTTAGAGCACTTGAAAAACAAGGGTCTGGAGGCATGTGGTATGCAAAACTTATCGCAGCGGTATCCTCTGGAGCGAGGATGCTCTACGAATTTAATAGGCATATAACGTGTAGTACGACATCATTTAAGAAGTTAAGGACTGCCTTGGTGTCAAAAAGCGGCTCCTTACCAAGAAACACAGCCGGGTGTACAGGTATGTAATAATGGTAAGCAAGCGGAAAATGTTTCTTTCTCTCCGTTTCGGCTTCCCGACACTCCAGGAGCACGTGGAGGACGGTAAGCTTCTCACCGCATCTACCACAGGTTGGAGGTTCACTTCCAGTAAGCAGATAATTATGGGTGCCAAATGTGTGTCCTATTCCGAGGCGACAGAATAGGACATCTGTTCGTTGAGATCTTGTTGGGGAGGGCCAAAAACCTAACTGTGGCTTTATAATGTGCAGTTTATTATTTATTTCTGCGTCCCACATGCGTTGCCAGTGGTTTCGCAGTTTCTTTCGTATGTAAGGTTTCAGATCTGTGAGAGGCACCAAAGCAGTATTATTAACAGCAGGGGGTGCAATTGACGTAGCCATCTGGTCTGCCAGAACGTTACCTTCGATTCCCCTGTGGCCAGGTACCCAGCATATGATGATATGCTGGTTAGATAGATAAGCTTTGCACAGGTCGGAATAGACCTCAGTAAGTACAGGATTTTTATGTTTGTAGAGTGACATTAAGGCCTTCACCACATTTAGGGAGTCCGTATATACAATGGCTTTTTGGAGTTTTGATTTCTTTATATGCTTTACAGCCAACCATATAGCGTAGGCCTCTGCCGTAAGGATACTTGTTTCTGGATGTAGTACATCGGATTCCGAAAAATATAGACCGACGGCTGCATAGGATACTCTGGCATGCGACTTGGAGGCCTCTGTGTAGAACTCTGTGCATGAGTGCTTGTACTGAAGTTCTAAGAAATGCATTCAAATTTCTACCTCTGGAGCATGCTTTGAAACTTTTAGAAAGAATACGTCACATTCTGTGACCTGCCAGTCCCAAGGGGGTAATAGTAAAGAATCCCATTTTTTGTCATGCTTATGCAGCATGAGAGTGCCAAAAGGTATTTTTCGCCATTTGTTGTGAAAAATAAAAAATATAAATAGCCGTTTTATGAGGAAAACAGTGCTTGTTTCAGTCAATACAAGACGCACTCATTCAATCAGAGGGGCTTTCTCTATTTACATTCAGAACGGTTGTCTGTCCCTTAAAGGGCCTCTCACCTGGCCCCATAGCAAATCTTGGTTATGCACTGGAAGTTGTTATGTGTCCTCTAGGGAGCGTTCTGCCACAAAAATTTTTCTAATCAGCTCATTAATTGCGGAGATAGAAACATTTCAGTGCCGCGAACCCATGATTTCAGGAGGCTAGCTCCACTATAGCGAGGCACTCTTTCCACTCGCCCAGTCTAGCCTCCGCAAGCGAAATGCCTACCCTGCATTCTTCCATACTGGACCTCGAGGATCGTGTGATGCACACGTCACGGGCGCGTCATTCATTGTTTTTTTTTTTTTTTCTCTTCAGTCTTTTTTTCTCCTCCTTGAGGTGCTGTGCACTTCCACTGACAGCGTTGTGCGCGAGCTGTTGTGATGTCTCGTTTCGCGCAGCAGCGCACGATTTTGTGCACTGTGCACAAGGACACGTGACTAGCAGTATAATTCAATGCTACATGAATACTGAGGCAGAACAAGCGGATAGCCCAGCATGATCACACGCTGGAACATGGTAGAAAATGGCATAGTTTCGGCACCTGCGCACGTGACTACACGACCGTGGGAACAAGCAGACAAAGCGGAACTACATCTCTCTTGGTTCAATGCAAAGTAAAACAAAAACCCACAGACATTCGATTTGTGTGTTTTACTATTTCTCTAAACTTCAATTCGTCAATTCAAGCAACAGATCACACAAATAACGGATGTTGCCTTGGATAATTCTCGAAGTCACGCGTCACCACGAGCGACGTCACACTGCGGACACGACTACCTAGGCACAGGGACACGACTACATCACCATCCGGCTTGGAGCACGGTCGCCGCGAGGGAAAGGGAAAACGCCGTTCGGATTGAAATTTCTGACCATTCCGCAGTGCGTAGCGATGTAATTCTTTGCAAACACGATCGTTAGTGCACATTGTATGTTCTGCGTTTGTCAGCTTAAGATGGCCAGACCTGGCGAGGGGCCCTTTAATGTACTCGGATATTAGCACTGTGAAACAAAATATATGGGTGCCTTCACTGCAAGTGCACTCCCAACCACTCACAACGATACCGTAACAAGAACATAAGAATCACCACAGCCTGTAAGAACTGAAAGTATAACTTGATATTTCTAACCTTGCTTTCAGTCTTCTTCTTGGCAACTCCTGTGTAGGCATCAATAGCACCAAGATGGTACAGCTGACGCACTAGAGACAAGGCACATGACTTTGATGCCATCTGTTTGTTAGAGCCTTGCTCTTTTGCCTGAATTCCTAAAAAAAGAAAGAAAAGAAAAAAGCTTGAAAATTCAGTGTCGATTGTTTAGACCCACATGATGCTCCAAATATTTCAAACTGAACCTGTCATCATCAAATCTTACCAAAGAGAAGCTATTTAGAATACATGGCACACAAATAAGTTATCAAGGTTTGATATGGAATGAAGGCTGAGAGAGTTTAGTAAAACATGGAGCAATATGTATGGAGTCCTTCTTGTACCACCTAAAATTTCATGCTGTCTTTCAATTACGTTTTTTATAGCCCCTTGGGTGCTTGTCTCAAAGGATTGCCTAATCTTTTTAGACAAGCACATTAGTGGCTTTCTGACATTTATGCAATTCAAAAACAAACAGTAATAGTCAAGCCGTGTTTGCCTGTGCCAATATCTGCAAAAAAAAAAGCGTGATCACTGAAAACAACGTGAACTAGCATGTATCACTGAATTTCATTTCAAGCAAAACTGTTACATTTATAATATGTGCACAGATTAAGAGAAGAAATTAATTACTGCTATTTGAAAAGCTGTGTCCCGTTAATGTGTTCTGCACACAGTCGCACATCAAGAGTGCATGCAGTGTGTCAAGCCACCCATAACAAAGTTGCCTTCCAAAGCATGTTGCACTTGGGTATGTTCAGAAAGAGGAAGCTTAGAACTGAAAAAGGAAAAGCCTGAAGGCCAGATATTTCAATTCAACCTCAGGGTTTGTCAAACGCACACATTTGCACTTAAATGTGAATACTACATAGCCTTTTCTAGTTCATAATGTGCAACTTTTACATTGAACAAGTGCATCATATGCATAATCTTCTCCACAAAATTCTTTTTGAATTCCAGCGTACACAGAGCAACCTGTCACAAGCACACAGACTACCATTGAAGGTAACATCTGATCCAGAGGATCAGATAGCGGTAGAAGCTTCAGAAAGCAGTGCTGCTCTCAGCACCTCCACAGCAGACAAAGCCACAAATGATGAAGGAAAATGTTTACGGTATCAAATATGATCATTCCAGTGCTCGCCGAATGACTATACTTATTTTGTGTGTTAGCATGATAGCTTATAGTACTCAATGGTCTTAACAGTATAACAATTCCTTTCTTATTATCCAATACCCATGGCCAGCCCATTCTGGCCAGACAAAGTGTAAAGTGGAATAGAGCAGTTACATTATCCCAGCCCAGAATATGGAAAGTTTATTGCTTCATAAAAAATTATCCTATTTTGTACCTGTCATTTTCACTTTATCAGCCTGTTCCTTGCATCACCGTACACCGGACTGCAGAGCAAAGTTTAATGAATGCTTACATGCCAAGTAAATCTGTTTTATATCTGAAAACAATTGCAGGCTACTATAAGTAGATGGTAGAAAGTGGAACGTTTCCTAGTACTTACTCATGTTCAGCTTGCGCACAAAAAATGCCATTTCTGCAAAGAAGGTCCTAAGAAGCAAGAAACACGGAGCGTTAGTACAATAAATCTACTATAACCACACACATTTTTAAGAACACAGTGCATTAGGCTCTTCCAGTACAGCAGAAGCTAAGCCACAATGCATAGAATAGACCACATGCATCACAGAAGAACAAAGGAACCAGTATAGGGGTATACATATATTATAGAAGAGCAGAAAAAGCTGGAAATCCAGTCCTTCTATGAATTATGAAAGAATATAAACATGACAGCATCATTAGTGCGATCTTTCACCGATTTTTTAACACCAAATCCATATTTATACTTTAAACCTAATAAAACTGGGAAAAAAAAAACTTTCCTGGGCCAGATTCCTATGTGTTCTCGCGAAAAAAATTTTAGGGTTCAGAGGTACCCACTGTTCTACAAACCATGTAAGGACTCTTCCACAGTCACAAAGCAAATACATGCTGTACAGTTTATCTACCTAGATCGGCTGAAAGCAGCCAACTTGCACTGGTAATTATAAATGGCTCTCAAAGCATTATGATATGTTTTTCCCCTGAGAGGAGCAAGACAGTTTATAGACAGTGCAGTTGAGATGTCTTTTCCCAGCAGCACCGCACTGTCAGTGGCAGAAGTCAATGTGTGATAACATATATAACTGATCTAAAAGTTAATTAGTAAAACAATAATATAACGGCACATGTTGTAACGACACAATTGAAGCTGTTCAGTGCTTGTATGGCCATCTCTTCGCGCTCACAAGTGAGATGTGTACAAACTATCTTCTCACATCAATGTTCACTGCAAAATCTAGACAGCACTGTCCATGACCTAGAACTGTGGACACTGGCTAACATACCTTCATCTGGCAACATCAAATGAGTATATGCATAGTTATAGCTCATGCAGTGTACAAAGGACCCTACAGAAGATTTGCTGCCTAACTGAATGACACACTGCAGACCAACTTCAAAGCATCGATATCAGCACCAGGTTTACTTACAAAAGAAATGGAAACCAAAGTGACCAAATGGAAATGCTAAACGTGTCCTACTTATATGGGTACTGTCACACTGTCCTAATGGTATTCCCTTTTGTCTCGCTTCCATACCCCTCACCTATGGCAATAAGTTGCAGTACACCTTCAACACTGACATAGGCCCACTGAGTGCCAAAAAAGAACAGGCAATATCACCTTGTTAAATCACCAAGAATTACTCTGCCCACCAGTCCCATTGTAGGATACTGAGTGCATAGAAAGAATGCAACACTAACACTACAATGAAAATAAACATGACACTTGAGCATCCACACAAACAAAGCCCTCTCAATGTATTCCCTGAGCCACAAATTTAATTTTAATAGTTTTCACAAAGTGAGGGAGGGGGGGGGGGGCATAAAATGGTATACTATTGGCAGTTGGTCTCCCATTATTTTTGTCATGCATGAAATTTGAAGGTCTATCTTAAGTAGTAAAAAAGGAAGCTGTATCCCAAGTCCTTCATAAATAGAGGGCAGAAGCTTGAACCATCAATAGGAACAATGAAAAAACGTTCGACCTTCTCTGTACTGTGGAGAAAGGGGGCATTGCTTTGGCAAGGAAAAATGCCAAAAATGAGGGTCAAAGTGGGCCAGCTCTTACATGCACTGTTTACATGCAGAGTGTCATGCAAGGGGGTAAAGCGTGTGTCACATGGGACAACAATGTTCTCCATGCAACATCACCAGCCTAGATTGCAGCATCCAGATATCACACTGACAAGCTTGCAGCTGTTGTCCCTTCTTTTTATCACTGCTGCAATCACCCACAAGCCTCACCTTTCCATCACAAGTGCACATTTTGCGCTGCTTTCAGTAGCTTGAAAACTTGTTATTTCATGTCAACAGTGCCTAAAGACCAGCTCTAAGTGCAAGCAGCTCAATCAAAAGAAGTGAAAATAGGGCATGTTTGAGCTAGTTCCTAACTGTTGCCAATTCACTCTACTTCAAATTATCCAATATTTTACTTTGCATTTGAAATAATTTTTATTCTGCATAGAAGCATGGATTATTTCAGGACATCTGAACTCAGGTGATTTAACAAGGTCAAATCAACATATACTGAATTGATAAAAGGTGATTGTATTTACTTTCCTTTCTTGGTACACAGGGTGTTTTGTTTTAGACAGTACAGATTTTTTATAAAGAGCTATCACTGTGAGACACCTGTCTTTTTCTCATACGAGCCCTATGGCGTGGCAGAAATACTTTGCCATTGCTTATATCATAAGAAGCCAACAGACACTGACACCAAGGGCAACATAGGGGAAATTACTTGTGCTTAATAAATGAAATACAGAAGCAATAAATTAATGGAAATGAAAGTGGATTGAAAAACAACTTGCCGCAGGTGGGGAATGATCCAACAACCTTCTCAAGGTTGCAAAGGTTGTGGGATCGTTCCCCACCTGCGGCAAGTTGTTTTTTCATCCACTTTCATTTCCATTAATTGATTGTTTCTTTATTTCATTTATTAAGCCCAAGTAATTTCCCCTATGTTGTCCTTGGTGTCAGTGTCTGTTGGCTTGATATCGAGCCCCTCGGTTAACCCCCTTCTTTTTTGCCATTGCTTAACTTACATTTAAAAGACTAATTAACATTTCTATTTAACTATTAGTGCCTTAAGGGCAGTGTATAAACGGCAAATTTGAAGGCAGTCACATTTTAATGCACTTTCATTTTTTAAAGATCTTAAAAATCCTTAAAAAAGAAAGTTAAATTATGGGGTTTTACGTGCCAAAACCACTTTCTGATTATGAGGCATGCCGTAATGGAGGACTCCAAAAATTTCGACCACCTGGGGTTCTTTAACGTACACCTAAATCTAAGTGCACGAGTGTTTTCGCATTTCGCCCCCATCGAAATGCGGCCGCCGTGGCTTAAAAATTGTACCCAATTCGAGGTATTTATCGTCAAATTTCAATGGTAAATCCGGGCAATATTGAAACAGAGTGCTGCAGGCACACAGAAAAGGTGGCCCCACTATCATATCAGACCGAAACGCCGCATGGTGACAAGAGCAAGGAAGTTTGAAACTGAACGAGACTCAGCCAGTCGCAGCACCTGCTCATACGACACACTTTGCCTGGCAAGCATGTGCTGCTGTGTGTCGGGTCAGGATTGGCCGTGGCATGCTATCATTCAAACTTAGCCCCACACTTCTTTACAAGTCACTACCATCAGATGCGCAGAGGGACGCACTCAGTCTCGATGTTCCCTGGATTCGGTCTTCAATTTCGATGATAAATAAATTGTGATCTTTTTTATTTCTAAAAAATAGTACGTCATAAATTGTGATGCCCTACAGTTTTCTATATAAACAACTGCCCATAAGTTCATAACCATATAGTTAATTACCGAATTTCTCTTAGTCTTTTCAGAGTAACTTAAGCAGTGGCAAAGTACTTCCGTCTCGCCGTAGAGCTCATATGCAAAGCAACAGGTGTCCCACGGTCATAGCTTTCGTTATTTGAAAAATCTGTAGTGTCTAAAAAACGAAAACTGTATAAAATAGTACAGCCCTAGTAAATCCTCCAAACTCTAAATCTCAGGGCACAGCACAAATCAGTGACATGTCTGCAAGACTGGTGTTACATTTGGCCCAAATAATCAATATATAATTTTTAAAAATTAAGCACACAAAAGCAAGAACTGCTGCATACCCAAACAAGGCTCACCAGCTCTGAAACCACACTTTCAATGTCCAGCAGCCATGAGCTGTGCAACAAGATGCTGCCTCAGCATCTCGTAAGCAGGAGCAGCATCCAGCCACCTGTAGAACACACAAACCAGCCCAGCAGTTTCAGTACAATTCTTTTGCCTTCCAATGTAGCATCATGAGAAGCTGCTGGGCTGGTCTGTGTTCTCCTACCTAGTCCTCTCAAAAAGCTTACCTAGAACAGAACTATGCCAGTACTGGGTTTATACCTCATGCAGGCAAGTAGCGCGTAGAAAAAATGTATTTATGAACCATAAAATTCCTCAGCCAACCCTGATGAGCTCGATTCATTCACTCATTTTAATGCAAATAACTCTCTTTGGCTCATTTGCCCATTTTTGTGGTAGGGAGTGGTAGGACTTTCATTGCCGGTACAAAGGCACCAATGCAAAGGGCACGTGCTCTCTTGCAAAGGAGTTGGAGGGTGTGTTTGGTGTTTAAAGCCAACTATTACAGCTCTCTAAGACACATGTGCTGTAATGCAAGAACTTTTGTGCATCTGAAGGTTTAGATGCTGTGGTGGAGGCATTTGGGAAGGACAGCCCCTCCTCTCTCCCACCGTTAGTTTAAGAGAAAATCGCTTCTGAAGGGTCCACATACCTTTAGCGCAATTCAAGTCACTCGCCCCCTAAGCGGGGGAGTGGTGAGGTTACATACACCATCACTGTCTTTTACAGTGAAATCTCAATATAACAAACTCCAGGGGACCGCAGCAAACTATTTATTTTGAAAGGTCATTATAGTGAAAGCCCCAAAATTAACCATTTGACCCACCATCAGTTTATCAGTTGTCACTGTATGAGCTATTCATGAAAATGCCACTGCTGGCTCTCAGCCTGTGCTGTTGCAATTTTTCATAGATTCTGCCACTACCAACCCCCATATATTCAGTGGCGCGTGCAAAAGACGCTGACGCTGAGAAAACCACGGACAATGAAGCAACTCCATATTGCCTATAAAGCATAACATTTCTTCTTGTTTGTTTTTCACATTCCTTGCCGTGGACACCGCAACTGTCTTACTCGAAGCGGACACCTCAACTATCCCTCAAAAAGTGCAAGCGCATGTAAACGACATTGTCCGGAAAGTGCAACTGTGTGGCGTTCCCGCAAGCGCGGAGGTTAACATTTCTTCGCGGACGCAGCTGGTACGGACACAGAAAGAAGCGTGAAAGAAGAGGCACGCACAGAAAGAAGGGCGAAAAAAACGGAGAAACATGCCTCCATTGCTAGACGACACTTCTTTGGGCGGATCATGCACTCAGAACACCTGAAGCGTCGTCACCTCCGCAATAAAGTCCCCTCCCAGCGTTTTTTTTTTCCCTCTGACGCTGTCTCGGGTTTTCCGAATCCATGCGCCGTGGTGTCCGCTTTTTGCGCCTCGTCTGCTAGCCTACTGTTCCTGCTGCCGTAAAGGATACACGGAAATCTAAGAATCCCCAGAATTTTGAATATTAGTTCGTACTACTAAGGCATTAACATGACACGAAAACTGAATAACAATCATTCTGAAAAGTTCGTTAATGTGGTGTTCGCAGTAACGAGGTTTCTCTGTACTGCCGTTGGCGAGTAAGACTGCGGCCAACAGACGGCGTTACAGTTTAATGCGCAAAACGCGGCCACAGAGGAAGCCGAGCCAAGACAGAGCTTTGGATTCAGCGCTGCAGCTGCTTTTGGTCGAATAGCGTGGGCCGCAACATGACATAGACGTGGAATTCTCTGCTGCTTGCAGTTTACGAGTTTCGTGAGCCAGCAAAACCAGCGCAGCACTATGCCATAACGAAACTACTGAAACAAGAAAGCACGGGAAGCGCAGAGTCAAGCGAAAACTAAACCTTTCGACCATACATTGTTGTCAGGGGTAACATCAATGAGTTCTTTTTTTTTTTTTTTTCTAAACATCAAACAGAACTGGACAAGTAGCACTTTCTTCCATCTTATAATGCAATACAATTATTTTTTTTTTATTGGGAGAGGTTGTGTACTAGTGACAGAATTATAATAAGGAGTGCCTTCGTCATCGGGCTAGTACTTGAAAGTCCTAGGTGAGTTGTAAATTGTGCCATGCATTTACCCCAATTTTTCGTATACTAAAACTTCGTTCGCGATAATATTGACGCCTTAGATATTCTTGAGCATGAATCTATCAATTTAGATTGACATTTGCCTACAGTGTCCCTTTAATGAAGCACAAAACCAGGCACAAGCCTTACCAAATTTTTAGCTGTAGTGACATTTCAAAACAATGAATCACCATAGAAATTAGTTTTTTTCTGACTGCTCGATTCTTCAACATCATATTTTTCTGCATATAACCAGTCTCCACGTATACCCTGCACCCTCAATTACAACACCACATAATTTAAAAAAACACAACATAAGCCACAGAAATAACTACATACATGAATACTCAGATCTTCGTAAAAGCGGTCTCCATTCACTTGTGCACATCTCGTCCACACTGTGTTTTTAACCAGAGGATCTGTTAAAAACCTCCCCGGCAATGCTGCTGATCATCAGCTTGCACTGTGCTGTAAACGATTGCCATCGAGCACAGCTCATAATGATTCAAGTTCGAGTTCACCAGTGCCGCATGCGCTATTTACGAACTAACACAGCCAAAACCCAAAACGGTGACACTCGAAGAGGAGAAGAGGGGAGCGTCAATACATGGGGATTGAGAGCGGATGCTCAGGGTGGGGTGCCTCAGGAGATAAAGCTTTGGATGGCAGAGCACTTTGTGTTAAAATGTAGCCTCACTGCAAAATTTTTGCTGCCGTGAAGCCACACCAAAAGGCGAAATTTGTGTACAATAACCTGCACCCTGACTTTAGAGTTAAAATTTTAGAATTCTTGGCGCACATAGTAAGCACGAAAATATGGTGTTTGTAAACTCATCCATGTATGACAAATCAGCCGGCGGTTGGATAAGTTTTTTTTTCACCATGAAATAGATTGTTCGACAAGATCTGGTCTCCTGCTAAAACTAAGCTCACTGTTTTGAACAGTTTCTGCTTTGCAAACAATGCTACTGCCTGGAACTTCTTATGAACCTTTTTAATTTCACATTCTCAATATTTTGATTTGTTTTTGTTCTTCTAACCTATTATCTTCCTCAGCACTGCAGCACAATTTTTTTTCATGCACTTAAAGCAATTTTAATGAATACAGCAATCAATGAACAGCTTTTCAATAGAAATACGATTTGATTGTTTTTCTCATACAATAAAGGACATCAAATCCAATGAATGCAACTGGGCTTCAGATATGGCGCTCAGCAGTGAGAATCACACAGGAAAAGGAAGCCTGTGAGCACAAGTGCTTTATGGCTTCAATACCTCTATAGCTTCTGTAAACAAAATCCAGACAGTCAAATGCTGTTAGCTCATCAACATAGGCACAGTTAACCCAGCACTGGCACAGTTCGTAAGTATATGTAACCATTCATTTTTGTTTGTGAAAACTGGTGCACCAAGCACAGGAAAGCCCAATTGTTTTTCTCTCAAACAAAATGAGCTAACTTGTGGCTTTTAAACATACAATTCTACCTCATATGAACTACAGGTTCCACAACAGTACCTACACTCATCCTATAATAAACCTTTCCTGTCGTGATGGCATCATAGACTCTCTATGTTGCTTACATAAGATATTCAAATTACAGCATTATGAACAAACTGCCTGCTATATGAGTACTGCAAAGCTTTAATACAAATTCAAGAAAAAAAAATGCATTAGAGCAATATAACTTCACTACTAATAGAGAATCAAGTAACCAATTTGACATAGAGTATCCTAGGTGCTGTAAAGCCAGCCTCACAAAGCCTTAACTGTCAAAGCTAAAATAAACCAGATAAGTCAGAATGACTTCATAAAGTGTGGTTTCAGAGAGGTGCCAGAACATTAATGGCGATTGGCAGTCTAGAAAATAAATCGGTCTCTGCCCACCTTGTACACTGCACATACTTATGTTGCTAGCAGCAGATTATTAATTAAAGAAAACACTAAGCGATTCAAGTGACTTTTTGGAATGTGCTTTATGACTTTTTGCCCAGCAAGCTTAAAACAGTCTGTTAAAGAGCCCCTAAACCACTCAAAATGTTACATAGTGGCAGCTGTCCACCAGTCTACAATGAACATACAGCCGCAAGAATTTAATGAAATGGTACCTAAACAGCAAAACTAAAAGGTGTTTAATGACTAAAAAAGTGCTTAATGAATTACTGTGCAGGCACCATAGTTTCTTGCTCACCTCTGCTACCCTCCCCCCTGGCGTGCACTCTCACCAACTCCATGCAGTGCAGAAAAAGCTACGGGTCGCATCAATACATTAGAAGAAAGGCTCCTCCACTGTCCATCCCTAATCGCCCTCCGTGCAATGCCGACGGAATGAAAACTTCATAAAAGAATTAGTGGTGCACAATGGCCGAGCCCCAGCCTTAAAACACACAGCCGGCTCTTGTTATGTTGGCACCATAACCGCTGACCAATCGACAGCCTTTACCTGGGTAGGAGCCTGCCCACTTATGTCATGACGTGCAAAGAAGGGACAGGAAGAGCCCCGAGAGGAGCACGAGATTGTTTTCTAATTTGCAGCATCTCCACGGAGCTTAGTACTGCCATATTTGCAAAAGATGATGATAACAATAGACTGTATGTGAACAAAGATTTATAAAATGTGTAAAAAAATGTCAGAGGTGGTTTGTGGGGCCCTTAAATGTCTTCTGATGTGTGTCTAAAAAGTTCATAAAAAGGCAGAAAAAAAAAATTTTAGCGCTAGAGCAGCATAAGCACACAGTTATCTAAGCTTTAGGGGTGTAATAGAAAAGTGGCAGGAAAGCAGAAAAACAAATTTTTTGAAATACACTTCCACAGTATTCAACTAGTCTCTACAACATAGGAAAGGAAGCACAGAATATACTATACATTTAACGATAAGAGCCGGCAACATCAAAGTAGAAAAGGCCCGTCTCACCACACTCAATGTATGCAGCCAACAACCGCAAAAGTTTTTTCTCAACAATACTGAACAAAATTTTTGCCATTAAGATTTTTAGACCAAATGAAAGCTTAGGTGCTGAAATTGGTTGACGCAACCTTGTTTTCAGACAGAAACTAGCAGAAAATGAATTTATAGCATTTTTCAGATAACACTACGTCTAGTGGTTGCACCGTGAATTAGAGGAACTGACGTTTCTGTGACGCTATCTGTGCCGGATACCGACACGCCAGCCATCGCCTGCGTCTCCATGCGCATGGATGACGCCAGACAGCAGCAAACGACGTCCCAACTGCACAGTTGCTTGCAGCTGCATACTTGTTTTCACAAGCAGAGCTTGTGCCCAAGTTTTCAAAATCGCTGTTTGCATTGGTGTGCTGCTTTGTAATGTGATCAGTGAAGCACCTGGCACAACACAGGAGAATGCCCTTATGCTGCTGCACGCAAGGGTCTGAGAAAAGTATCATCGGGCGAGACAAGCCGTGTCATACCTTTCCGGCAAAGGGTCGAAGCTTCGAAGAATATGAATTCGCGCTACGCACCCATCCCAGCCAACATGGGTGCCAAGAGCAAAGCACGCTTACGTCAGGCAAGCGCTGGCTGTGCACCTCTGTTGCTGCCATAGTTTCGTACAATAATTACCAGAGGGAACTTTGGCGCCAGTGTCTACGGCAGCTGCAATCGGGGCAGCTCAGCCAGCATGGGAATTATGGGAAGTACATGGATTTGCCCAAACTTCGTCCTTCTGGCTTGATATGGCATGGTGACTTTGAAAACTCACAATTTTCAACAAAGTACTGTGTAATAAATTAAATAAACATTATTAAAATTGTCGAACGGCAGGATTCGAATGCAAGACTTCTAGCACAGAAGCCCGATATTGAAACTATTAACACCAAGGACACATACATCGACAAGTGGCATAAAACGCCCTTACGAATTTATTGCGGGCAAGCAAATGCCTTGAGATACTTGCCGCATTTTGATTTGGCCATCTCAACAAGCTTAATTGTCGTAATTAGTAGCGTTTGTGCATGTTCGCAACGTCTTCTGCACTTCAAAAAGTATTGATTGATCTGAAAGTTGTGATAATGAAGGCATAATAAGCCACAAGAACATCTAAATCCACAAGCACGAAGATCAGACAAATCCATGTACTTCTCATCGTTCCCATGGTGGCTGACCGATTATGCCAGAGGAAACACTATGGCTCTTGCTGCTGCAAGCCGGCACACATGATGTCACAGCGGTTGGCGTGCAGCCACCGCACGCTCATAATCCTTCAAAAATACAGCCATTTGTTTAAAAATATGTGAAATAAACACTGCGTATCGAAACAGTCACATCTTCAGAGTCGAATCTTGATGCTTCCCTCAATTTTTCATATTTTTGTTCAGTATCCCTTTAACATAGCCTGGGGCAGACAGAATTCCATCCCTTCGGATGTGTTATGTAAAAGGACCATGACACCAAATTTTCTAGTTTTATTCATGCAGTGCATGTTAAACCGCACATGTCCCACAGCAACTGGCAAAATTTGAACACACTTAGTGCAGTAAAATATTTATATTTGAATTTCTTATATCAGAGTTAAGAGAGTAAGCAGTACTTAAAATTGAACTTTTGAAATGCTGGCTCAACTTTAATAAAAATTGGACAGCATGTTTAAAGTGATAACACAGGGTCTAGTTCAGAATTTTATCAGAATAAATTGCGAGAGTTGTGGCTCTTCAAGAGTACAAATGATTATAATTCGTCATTATAACTACCTTTCCAAAAGGAAAAGTTTCGCATTTTTGTGCCTTACATAACATTATGAAGGCCCAAACTGTGTTGCAATTTATGCTATCTCAGTAGTCAAGTCTGTCTTGTCTAATACATTCAAACCTACATACTATACCGAACCTCAATTTACCCATCTATTTTCATCTCGCAATCTTAGTTTCACTAAAAATCGTGTATTCTTTTCGCATTTTAACAAAAGTAATTTCGTGGTACGGTTTCGATTTAACAAAGCTTTCAGCCATTTCAATCTAGCATAAGAACTATAAAAATGTTCGCCGCAGCAAAAGTTATTTGCAATTACCGCATTTTCCGGTCTAAGTTGCACTCCCCTCAAAACAGTAGTTTTTCTGAGGAAAATATACAAGTCACACCAGTGTATAAAACATACCTGTTCAGTTGGTAAGCTATTTTTGTTTAATTTGGAGGACGCTTAAGCTTCGCCTTTAAGAGTGGAACGCAATAGCATTCAAAGATTCCCGACTGCTTCTCACACTTCCCACTTCACGCTTATGTAACTGTAATGTTTACTGGAAAAAGCTGGCCGCAAACGCTATGCATGAAGGCGGGTTTTCTAGTAGAAACGCGGCCTCTTGTGTGGGTCACGATGCGGCAGAGGTGAGTGCCATCTGGAGGTACAGTAAAACCTTGTTAAACCGTACCCGCTTAAACAGTAGTTTCGTTTTAAAAGTAGTAAAGTCAAATCCCCGACTCAGCGGCCATTGAACATAATGTGTTTTGTATCCGCATAAACCGTACCAGCTGATTGGGTACGCATCGGTTAAAACGTAGCGTTTCCGCTTTTCGTCGCGCAAACACGGCGGTGCGTCGTCTCCATCGAGCGGCCCGGCAGAATAACAAGCCTCAGAGATCAGAACAATGGCCTCCAAGCACCCTGCGCATTTGCGCGTGAAGCCACATTAACATCAACATCACTTCGGCACCGTGCATGGCCGTGCCAGAGAGCAATTTTTGTAGGAAACTCTATGCCAGAGAGCGTTGTGGTGTTGTGCAAGCGAGGATTCGCGTCATGCCGTAGCTCAGCTAAAAAAAAAGATGCCGAGTGCTCAGCATAGGAGAAAAATTAGACATCGTCTGTGCTATCAAACGTGATATGGAGAAGTCGGCACTGGCACGCGACAGGGATCTGCTGTTGACTACGGTGTGTGGCATTTGGAATACGAAGAAGTTGCTCGGCAGCGTTGCTGTGACCGAAGAGATGTCGGCTACGAGGTTCGACTTTACGCCATCGTTGCCTCTGTTGTTGCCGAAGTGTCGATTAGCGACAGTGATGAGGACGGCACGGAAAGCAACAGCACCGGCGATTTAGGCCCAACAGTGGCAGAAGCTGCGCGTTACGTCAGCCTCATGAATGCAATCGTCGCGACGAGAGCAGCACCCGGCAATGAAAAAGGAACCCCGGGACTTCTGCAGCACTACTGCGCACGTGCACGGAGAATACGTAATGCCAATGAGGAATCTGCCATGCCAGTGTTTGCCGAGAAGAGGGGGCTGGCTGAAAAGCTGGCACGCAGCTTCAGTAAGTTTGAGGCCGCTGTCGTCGTGCTAGGCGGCCGCGACATCAAACGAAAATAACACTTTTGTTGCACGAAGTGAATAAATACTGCATGTTTTTTCCCCTTTCATCGCACTCTCTCTGAGTTCCATTTTCGACAGGTAAGTGGGCGATCTCATGCTGATTCGGTTAAACAGTACGACCGTTTAGTATGTACTTTTTCCGAGCTCTGGCCAACTATGGTTTAACGAGGGTTCACTGTATTGCAAGGAATCGGGTGCGCCGCTCTGTGGCCCCCGAGATACTCGCAAGTCGGAGTGCGCAAATGGCAGATGCCGTGGCCGGTCTATGAATGGTAGAAACGCCGAAAAACGGGTTTTAGTTTTCGTGTAACAGAATGATCATATAGTGAAATTACAATCCGACTGTAGGTTGTGTGCAAGTTGGACTTTACGATTTTTCTACGTATATTAGCTTGAGAAATTCAATTGGTTCAACAACTTCCTTGCGCCACATGCAGGGCCTGGGTATGGGTAGTTCAAAAATCTTTTGGCCATGACGACGTTTAAAGCCGGATGCCAATGCCGGATTTTCTGCGGCACGGGGCCCTTAACGCTGTCGCTTCAAAAATACAATGGTATTTCACTTCGTGAATGCAGGTCATACGCAAGCAATGATGTGAACACTCCAGGCACATTTCTGCCAACGTGGTCGCCGCAATCTTCCGTATCATCGCCCAAGGTCTTCCATATAAAGTCCAAAGGCAATAACATTGTCTCCGCACGTCATATGCTGTATGTGCAAGTGAAAACGTGCAACGTTGAGCCGAATCATGCACGAGAGAGGAAAGCAGGAACGCAGCGCAGGAGGTAGGGGGGCAGCTTGTACTCTGGTAGCAACTGCGCAGTTTACGCAGCGGCATGCACCGTATCTTGACAGTGACCTGCAGATGCGACAACTTCGGAGTCGGTCAACTCGCGATACGCCTGCCACCACTTGCATTGCTGCTCCGTCCTTGAATGGCGCTCAGCAACTCGATCTCAAAAAGAACCCGGTACCTCCATAGCACGCACTTAACTCCTTGCAACTGCCAGAGGAGGTCATCCCAGCGCACTTCACGTGGCCATAGCATCCAATCAGATTTTGAGGGCAGTTATTCCCAGAAAAAAAAACGTATGCAAGTCACACCGTTCCATAAAATACAGACAAAAAATTCCGAAAAATACGACTTATACACAGGAAATCACGGTAAGTGTCCTTCAACTTAAATAGTTTGAGCGGCAAAAACGCCTTAGAAGCGCGCGCGCCAGGACACAGTATGCAGGAAATGCCACTGCGCAATTGGTCGCACTGGTAAACAGCTTGTGGAGGCCACAGGGCTCACAGCAGCTCGGAATGTTCGGAGAAACACAAAAGCTGACAATTCGTTCTACTCGAAGGGGGCAGGGAGGAGGTGAACACGGCGCAGTAATGTGATCAAGCATGCTCTGGGAGGGGGAGAGAGAGACTCAGTTACTCTTCGTCGTTAATGTGGTTGGAATATGGAACCTCATGGCAACACCAACGATGAAAATTTCCCTATCACAACAATGTTTGGACAGCCATGTCATGGCCCTTTTAAGAAGAAAACATTTACACAGCAAATTGCCACATGAAACTTGCCAACTAATATTCATTATTAACAACTTATATTATCTCTCATACTCTAAATGCAGAACTGAAGCCAACCAGCACTTAAAGGGCCCCTGAAACGGTTCCAACAATTTGTGTAGGCGCGTGGGGTACAGCTTAAGTAGAACATTCGCACCACAATTTAAGTGAAGCGTCACGATTACAAGCGATTACAAGTTAACCTCCTCCCTAGCCACGCTTTTCCTCCTCAACTCGTTCGCCGAGCGATCAGGGCTAAGCTCAGCCTTCATTGGTTCTGCGTCACGATGCGATGTGACATCGTCTACGTCCGGTTGTTTTGGAGCCCGCCCCCGCCCACGCGATACCTCTCCGCTAGCCGCTTGGCCGCCGATCACCAGCGACAGCTATCCAAGCAGCATGCATTGCAATCGTTCTGTTGATGGTCATTCGTGTCATGGACCCGGAGCTTGAGGAGCGGTTGCACCGGATGAGCGAGGAGATGGGTTTTAACCCATATAGCGACACAACTTTTCATAATCCACTCCACGCTGACGACGGCAGCAACGATTCGCCACCACCAGACTCACCGGATTCCCCTAACGACCCCGACGACAACGATCACTACATGAGCACGGTATTGTAGCTGCAATCCTCCGGCGTAAAGTGATGGCCGCAAACGCGCAAATCCTGGCAATTATCGAATACCGATAGTCCGATGTGCTGCAGCCACTCTGCTCGTCTGCTGCCTTACAGAGAGACACAATGTCGCAAGTTGACATATTTCCAGTCACTACGTCTGCAGCCCACAATGCAACAATGGTGATTCATCGTGCTCACGAAAAGACAGAGCAACACTGACAGCAGAGTGCTTGTCAAAGACTGAGCACGTTGTAACACAAGCAGATGACACTTGCTGTGTGCTGGAAGTGCTCAACGTACTGAAAATTGTTCTTGTGCATTCTCTTTATGTTACTTTCTTTTTATAAAAATAAATTAACTAACATTCCAACTATTACAAACATCATTTACCATAAAGTTGGAAAAATTATCAATCATGCGCCCTGGGCAGCCAATCGGATAGCTCGCCCCACTGACGTCAATTGGGTGATTTACGTCATATGGGTAGGGGCAGCAGAAAATTCCGCCGAGCAGGGTGCTACGATCGGCAGCGATGTGCATTCTTAAAACCTTATAATAAATTACACGTTTTACGCAGAGCACTTAGATGCATCCATTAATGATCAGAAGGACCTACTCAAACGACTCGGTACGTTTGTAGAAAATCGTCAAAATCGTTTCAGGGTCCCTTTAAGACTTGCCTATTTACTAGGAGCAACAAACAACAATCCGAGGACAAATGATGTCTGCTCTTACTCCCCTTTCACATTTGACATGCTGTAAGGCAAAATTTAAATGAAGCAAAAGGAAAAAGACTTCAACTATACTTGTTGTGGCTTGGTCCAACTTCACTGTAAGTGTAATCAGCATTAATCTTATTCATCTGCATAAACTGATGCAGCCTTGATTTCGCAGTGTCAATTGTCCAGTTGCCATGGATGCCGGAATTCATGTCCAAGTCCTCTGCCTGCACACATTAAATGTTAGCATTTCACTAGTGTGTTCCTTATAAAAGCTATTCATGCACTAAAAGTGGAGCATAATAAGCATCAGAACAAGTTTTATCTATGTACTTGATTGTACAATATAGTCGAACCCATTTATAACAAACTGAATCGTTCTGCAAAAAGTGGTCATTATATCAGTACCGTATTTACTCGCATAATGATCGCACTCGTGTAATGATTGCACCCCTGAATTTTGTCGTCAAAATTTGATTTTTTTTATTTCCCGCGTAATGATCGCACCCCGAACTTGCCGCAGCAATATGTCGTGTGCCAAGTCTAACTAATAATGATTGCGCTTACCATCTGTTGAATGCTACGCGAACGACTATTCAAGACGAACCAGGCGGTCTGCACGCACCAAACACTCTTAAGTAGATGCCTCATTTCATTACTTTCATTCCGCACTTCCATGACAAAAAGAGGTACAACCAAACTTTCCTTTATTATGTGTAGGCCTTATAATGGTTGTGGTCAACAACAAAAAAGGCGCCTTTCGATTTTTCTCATCTGCACTCGTGGGCAAGCAACAAACGCAAGCGCCAACGATAGTAGCCACGTTTACACCGATACGTTTAAAGTGTACCTTTTCATACGCCAACGCTTGTAACACAGCTAAGATATTCACCCACCCTTAGCGCAAACATGCGGTGTTAGGATAGTAGTGAAGACAGATGCCGCAGTTTCCGCAGCATGCCAGCCATGTGTTTCTATGTCACTGGCAGCTAAGCGCGCCCATCTGTTTCTGCCCCCTCAAAGTGGACATGGCTAAGTTATTGCCGCAAACTTGCCGATATTAACGATATTATTCATTACTGATACGGAAAAAACTGTTTCAATGCATGTAATGTACTCACGAGAAGAAAAAAAAAATTGCGTTCGGCGCTTTCGGCTTGCTCAGCCGGCCGCCATTTCTGTTTTGGTGTCCCGCACCCGCATCCCGCAGCAAACGGAGGACGAAAAAAATTTTTTTTTTTTCGCGGGAAATTTAACCCGCGTAATGATTGCAGCCCTGAATTTGCGTCAATCTTTTCTGACAAAAAAGTGCGATCATTATGCGAGTAAATATGGTAGTTTGTTATATATGGACTCACCCTTAAAAACCTTTTTTAAAAAAACCGCACTGAAGCTGTCATTAACATTTACAATTCAGCAGCACTTTGGTCCGAAAACCAGATTTTCAGTCATTTTTGTTCCTGCTGCGTTCCCGCACTTAGCTGCAAATTTCCACTAGAAACGTCCGTCTAAAGATGAATGCGGCATCAAATAGCTCTTTGAAAACAGTGCCTGAATCTGATCACCTGCCTTTCCAAAACTGCAAGGGCAGCTGCCATTTCTTACTCAAGAGGTTATGATATATTTTACTACTAGTGGGACAAGACTGTATTCACATTAGAGAGCAAAGCATTCCAGTTGGCCGGATGTGTAAACTTCGGAAACTACTGCAGTATGCCGCTATTCTGTGAAGGTCTCGGACATTGTGGTCTCGGCATTATGACAGCACGTCAGCCACACAAGAACCACAAAATTGTTATCCATGTCACTTCGGGCAAAAAAAAAATGCGAAGTTCAATAGGTATGTCACTGTAAACCATTATCAGCAATGCGTAAATGAAGCATTGCCAAACTGTGATCTCCAGATAATGGCATATTAACTGCCAATCCTTCACAGTGTGGCAGCAGCGCTTGGTGCAGTGTTCTCGCCAATTCGGGCCGCACGAATATCGACATTAACGACAGAAACACTTGAGTAGCCATTGTTCTCATGGCAAAAGGACATAGATGGTAGCTCCAAATCATTGAAACAGGCATGATGCATGTGGTGCTGCAGACAATTGCGCAATAATGCAAGTGCAGCCATTGTGGCATCCAATAAAGGACCGGCGCATGTGCTAGTGCACGCACCGTGCCATGCTGTTTTTGATGTATGTCTCCTCCCTAGAGGCTTGCCTTGAAAACAGAGTGACCTTCTTCAGAGCATCCGAAATCCGCACGCAGCGCTTGCTCGTTCATCCCAAAGGCCGTATCATCGTCATGGTTGGACTGGAGCGGGGTGCGTGCTGCCGTGCACACAGTTTGGTTGCACTTCCGTGCTTTGGTACTCCACGTGCGACCTCTTTTTACCGCGACAGTTTTCATTGTAACAGTACAGCGATATAAAGAACATATCTGGAAGCAGTTTTATCAGGGAGGGTCAGAAAATCATAAATGCATAGAAATGTGGTTATTATAACTGATGGATCGTTATAAGTGGTTTCAACTGTACTCATTTCAACATGACAAATGATTTAGTTTTTAATACCGTGTAAAGTGAAAGCTGATATTCAATTTCTATTACAGTAGTTGAATGTACGAGCAATCGGTGCACATCTGAAATGACGCCCACGCTTCACTGCACATGAAAGTGATGCACACAGTCGCACTAACACCAAAGGCCCTACCACTGGGCAGCAATGGCTTACTTCTTCAAGCCTTCGTTTTTCAGCCAGCCTGTCCAAGTAAGATGCTGGTGGTCCTTGTTGGTAGGGCAAAACTGGCTTGCGCTCATTGGAGAGAGGTTCTTGTTCCTCACTGTTTTTGATATCAGGGTCGTTTGAAGGAGGAGGAGGTCCACCAGTCTGTAAAAGAATAAGAAAAATGCACTGCTTACAACAGTCTACTACATGACACAGTAGTGATGCTTATTCAATAATGCAAATGCAAACCTGTAAAACCACATACACCACACAAGGGCATTGAAATGTTTATTCTTGGTATTAGCCACTCAGTTTCATGAACGTAAAAACTTAGCATACACATGGCTAGTAGGTCATTAGAATCATCATAATAAACCAGAGAGACATAAGAACCCTTAACATATAACAGCAGAACTGCCTTTACTAATGACAGGTTTTAAAAGCCAAAGAAAGTGCAAATGCTTTCCTGCACTAAGACCAGGGTATCCAACCAGGGAAAAAAAGATCCAAGGACACCTCAGCACTTCTTACGAGTTGTGAATGCGAAACCGTCAAGTCCAATTGAACGCCACTCAGTGGACCTTCAAGTTATAAACTTCTCGTGGGCAAGCGAGCGTGTTGCGACGCTTGGCCAATGCCTCCTAGATAGCACAAGGCCAATGCACTTCGATCCGTGACATCACGCTACCTTGTTCAACTGCCATAGAATTTAATGTGGATGCTCCCAAGTAAGCCGCGGTGATTTTGACGTCACCGCTTTCGTGATGCCGGGCTTGGCAATGGAAATTTCGGTCCAGGTAGCATGATGTCATAAAGCACAGTGCACAGGCGTGCTATCTAGGAGGCACTGGTTTAGCCCAGTGCGTAAGACACTCGGCTTCTAACTGTGGTGTCGCATGTTCAAAACTTGCTATGACCAACATTTTAATGCAAAAGCATTACTTGCCCTATTACCCAAAAATTCCATGCTGTCGGTAAGATGGTACCAAAATGGCCTACGAGTAAAAACACGTCGAGTAAAAACATGTCAAAACTGCTCGGATTGACATCCAATTTGTCAAGCAGGTTTCTGTAAACAAAGTTAATTAATAGAATTGAAAAGAAAATTTGGTACATTTCGGTCTGGGTGGGAATCGAACCGGGCCACCGTGGTGCAAGGTGAGCACG
Organism: Dermacentor andersoni; assembly: GCF_023375885.2. Taxonomy (NCBI): domain Eukaryota; kingdom Metazoa; phylum Arthropoda; class Arachnida; order Ixodida; family Ixodidae; genus Dermacentor; species Dermacentor andersoni. The sequence continues at coordinate 218,702,459 of NC_092814.1, read as the reverse complement.
CTTCCCCGACGCAATGGTGGCTTCACAGTTATGGGGACGTATTCTGAAATGGTCGCCTTCCGCGAAAGTTTCGCCGCCGCGAAAGTCACATTCAATAAGCCAAGCGACTGCTCACCCATGACGTCAGCCTGCACTACCAACGCGCGCTCTCGAACGCTTCACATTGCATTAGAGATCGCGCCCGGCGAGTGCAGAGTGGCTCGGGTGTGTTGTTTTCGAGTGTAGTGGCCGCAGTACGGGTTCTGCGCACTGACTACATTTGCTTATGGCCTCTTTAGGTAAAATAAATTGAATAAGGAGGTGTGAAATGTTATATTTTATGTGAATCAACAAACATCGCCGCGAAACAATGCGTGTAAAACGCCACCAAACAGGCTACTATAAACTACCACCCATCTTATCTCTACTACACTCCACCACCAAGCGAACGCCAAGAGACGCCAAAAGACATGTTCATTTCTTCAATACATGTCGAGAGCACCCATCGGCACCATGACGTTAAAATGACGTAGGCCGGAATTACTAGATGCCGCTGTTTAATTTCCGATTTTGCTAAAATCTCCAATCAGCGCCCGCTGTTGGCGGAGGCATGGCTAGGGCAAAACTTTCGCAGAGGCGAACATTTCAGAATACGTCTCATGGTTGACTGAAGTTGTGCTTAGTATGTGCATCATTGCACATGTCCCATCACTGCCTCCCACATGTCACTTGCCCTTTGGATTTCATCGGTGCTGTTCTACTGCGATGCACTCTCGACGACAAATCGTGTATAAATGAGATGTACCTAGTGCATGCATTATTGCACAAGTCACGTCACTGCCTCCCACACTTGCACTTCGGATTTTATTGGTGCTGTGTCTACTGGGATGCACTCAGAAGCATCTACCCCAGCGGCATCTGTGAAACATTGTCGCCCACAAAGCACACTCCAGAATACGAAGCAAGAGAACGCAAAAAGGAATGCCGTGCAAGTTTACAACGTGCACGACGACATACGGATGAATACCTAAGCAAAAACATTTTCCCAAAGCGACTACAATGCTTTCGCATTCCCCCGTGAAAGCAGTCTTAAGTGTCTCTGCCGAACTTTTTCCTTTCAAATTAATTTTTTTATACACTAATCTCTTTCTAGTGATTACCGAGGCAAAGTTAGAATGCGGGCGAGAGCTTGTGTAGGCAAAGAATGCGCAGATAACACAGGCTTCCACAAGCGGGAGTGAGGGTGACGCTTGCGATGCCCTCTCGCGTCACGGATGTTCCCTTTCTCCTGCTCTGCTCCATCAAAGCACACACGTGACATGGCGTCGCGGCCAATGGGAATTTAGGTGCCAGAACACTGCTCCTCCAGACAGCTTTTTCACTCAATGGGCCATTTGATGCTTTCGCATTGAAAATAAATTTGTGTAAAGCAGAACTGAACCGGAGCAGCAATTTTTTTCATTGAAAAAAAAAAGATGAAAAATAATGGTTTCCAGTTCATGTGGACCGCCTTTCCTGGAGCTTTTCATCCATGCATTGCCTTCACCAGCAGCTAGACAGTGATACCTCATTTGTAAATGCACATGAGCTTCCCGATTAGAGAAGTGACAGACAGCACTGCTATAGTACAATCTTCAACGTTTCCCCCCATCAGGAGGCAAGCAATAATAAACTCATGAATGCTTGAAACTGATGAATGGAGGTCGCTTCTGCTCACATTTATATATGAACTGCTTAAGTACATGCGATAGAATTCATTATTGCTTTTGAGGAGGGCATCGACATCATTTTTAAACCCAAGGTTTCTTCGCCAGTTAACCCGGATTGGTGTAAAAAATGTTGATAATAAACGGGTACGACCTGCCCTCTTCGTACGTGGTGCCGACTGTGTCATTATCGCAGGTGTGAAAGTGAAATGAGGGCCTTGTGCAATGGTGCGGGGTTTTTTTTCTGGCTTCAGCAGCTGAAGTTGACCGAAAAAAGAAAAACTGCCAGTGCGAACACCATTGTTCTGCTTAATCACAACAATCTTGTATGTACCTGTAATGCTGCTTGATGTTATGAATCTCTAAGGCACACCGATCTCATAATGGAAGAAGGTGTGGTAAAAAGGACTTCTGTGATTTTCTTGAATTTTTTATATTTCACCATCGCATTTTCTGGGCAGTTGTGTATGCACCACAAGATGCTCCGGCTTATATATTAAGACATTTTGAGCGATAACATAGTGCCAATAAGCGAGCCTCTGTTCTGCAGAACAAAACAATAAAGAGTTTTAGCGTGTCTGGTATTCCAGTAAACGCAAGAGGACTCGGCATTTAACCAGATGAGCGGAGGAACAAACGGCAACAAGATTACACCATTTCCAAAAATTTACACCAGCAGCAAAGCAGAATACACTTGGTTACTGCAATATTAGCCTTGCATTTGTCTGATTTAGCTCTGTGCCACCAAGCAGCTGGCACCATGCAAGCCGTTCACATTTGCACCTCCGCTCATCTGGTAAAATGCCCAGTCCTCTTGCGTTTACCCAGATACCAGACACACAAAAACTAATAAATCACGACACAGTGCCAGTGAGTGTAATGTCAGCTCATAGGCATTTCTAAACCGCAATACTCTTAATTTTAACGGCTTATTTGACTTTATGAAGTTAATTATAGTTGCATGGTCAATTCTTGGTCCATTAGGTATGTGCCACATGGGTATGGGCCCATTCTTGGCCATTCCTCCAGAATGTGTATGTGTCCCTGACACAATGGGTGTAGAATCTTTAAAGGGACTGATAAACGATATTTAAGAACCTAGTTTTTTATGTCGCAATATAGAACTAGCCCTCGGTAGTGTTTACACCTGTAGCAGTTACTTCCAAAAGCATGTGGATACTTTGTAAGCAGAATTTTTCAATCTGAGCAGCCTCTAAAAAAGAAAGAGTCCCTCCTCCAGCAACACTGAGAAGTGAGAGCGATGCCATTAACCCACCTCACAAATTGTTAGAGCTGCCCATTGTTATGCTTTCACAGGAGTGAGTACAACTGTGGTTAACACCTACATTTTGACCTCTTCAACCGCTTTTGAAAATAAAATGCTGGTACAATAAGTTTGCCTTGTTGTGCAGACCTTTCTTATATACCTGTACCACGTTTTCCCCCAAGTACACGAATGCATATGGCTGGCTGATCCCCGTCATCGTTATTCTGTCGATAGACGAGCCAAGTCAACTCGTCGAAAACGAAGGCAGTACCTTTTCTACTCCCTACAAACGAAGATTCAGCCAAAGTTTTAACTGCGCAAGGAAGACAGGACATGAACATGTTCATGTCTTGTCTGTTTCACACAGTTTAAAATTTTGCTGAATCTATGAACCGACGAGCCCAACATGCCTTACAAACGAAGGCCTACCTGTACATTCTAAGTTGGAAACACTTATAACAGAAAAAGATGCACTGCATTTCAATACTAATAAAAAGACCAGGAACCACGTATACTAACAGAAGGTCACATGATAGGCCTCTTAAGACTATGTTTTTGCCACATGAGGCGTCGAAGGTCATTTTTCGCGACTTTTAGCGACAATTTAAAAATTTTAATCCACACTTAATGAGAAAAACATGGCTCGTTTTAACCAATACGAATGACAATCTTTCCATCAGTGGAGTTATCTCGATTCATTTTCTGAGCAGTTGTCTGTCTCTTTAAATGTGGGTACACCTGTGAGCAGAAGTATATGGACAACAGGGTTGCCGAAAAAAACAATTTTTTCGTAATTAACACACAAATGGAAATTGACGAGTGCACTAGAAAATTCGTAATGCCGTGTTTGGACTGCAGTTTTTAATTTAAAGTTGTATACACAAATAAAGGAGAAAATGAGTTTTATGGTGCAATCCCTGGTCCATATAAGTTCACGGGTGTACAACCACATGAGTCGTACTTCTTTATGTGTATACACCTCCCACTACGATGACCATAATACATCGCCTTACGCCACGTGACATCAATGAGTTAGCGTTAAACAGAATTCCACGCATTGCATTCAGTCGTGAAGCACTCACTGAACCATTTCGCTAGAGCTTCCCTTCAAATAGTTTCCGACACTTCGATTGGGCCTGCATGACTATCTTTTTTATGGTTTTCGTGGTATGGTGTTTTAGGAATTTCAGGTCAAGGTCAATACCAGTCTTGTTTTTGTGCCTTTTCTGCCTTTACTAAGCCTTCCCTCATGGCAAAATTGAAGGCTAAACCCCATGAGAGCGTTTTTGTGTGCGACTGTGATGAGCAACAGCGTCGAACAAAAAAAACGGGCCGTCGCTTGAACAGATCGCTCGGTTCTAGAAATCTAGAATCTTTCGCTCGTCGCCCGGAAGTGCTATGAGCAACTAGCCAATAGCAGGAAGCCGAAATCGGATGTACATCCCCCAAATACTACCAACTGTCGCACGGAAGGAGCAAACAACTGAATTTTTATACGTGCTAGGACAAGAACCTACTGCAAGACCCTGAGAAATATTTTATGCTGCTTTTTACAGTAAAATACATCAACTTAAATTAATGAAGCATGCGTCAAGCTAGTTTCGGTGCATATGTTGCTGCCCTCATACTGGCAACACCGGGGAGACGTCACTCAATATCATTGCTCGCATGGAGTACGACTTGTAGGCGACGAGTAAACGTGACAGCCATCTCCATTGCATCGCTTGTCGCGCGCAAGAACGCTTGCATGGGGTTTATACTTGATTGCTTTACTATTCGAAAAGCACAATCTACTAATACAGCTTAGCAATAAGGACCAAAAGTGGAGAGTGAAGCAAAGCGCAAATGTAACCTCCCACCTCTTTCTTTTTTCTCTCATTTTATACAATAAGCACTACTTGCTCAATGCTTCTCACAACATATTTTAATTCTTCACAATCTGCACCTTTGCTCCGTGTGACAGACTTCAGTCTCAACAGAACTATTTTTTTTACCAAAAGAATAACAACACAAACACAAATGATCCAAAGTATGTACTAACAGAAATCATTCAACTTATGCAGATACTGGGTCTGTTCGATTCGCCTGCACCACTGTGAACCAGTTCACGGCGGTTCACGAGAAGTTCAGAAACTGTGCAGCTCAATTCCGGAGGTGCAGGCCCAGCGAAACACTCGAAACGAATGCAAAGGTGCAGACGCGGTGTAGGCGTTATGCTACGTCAGACTAATGTGCACGGAGTGCGTAAGTTTGAGAGGTCCTGAACTGCAGGTATGATCGGTTTCTGGGGCGTAAATACACACCACAGTTGCGTAGACACATCAGACGTGCGTAAGCGGGGTTTTAACGGTGCTCACGCCTGTGTGCTGCGCCACTGCTTCGCACCTGTATGCCTGCACCAAGTCGGCACCGACAGTGGAGCAGGTGCAGCAAAATCATGAACCAGCCTTGCACCTTTCCTGCACCTTTTGAAACGAACGTCGTGGTTCTGCGGGCGCCATCGCTGCACCGCTGAAACGAATGGCAGGGTGCAGCACCTCGCGAACTGGTTCAAGTGGTGCAGGCGAATCGAACGTACCCATTATATGATGTGCAGCTGCATATATAATCTATGGAAATAGTGAATACGTAGCTAACGCGCTATCAAAGCAAACAGTACAGCTAGGAAGGATGCTGACTTCAGCTGTGGCACAAATAATTACAATTAACAATGGCGCTATCAGGCAGAGCCAGCAATAGGTGCTAAGTTCTTTCATGGGTCCCAAATATCACCACACAAATGTTACTCTTCATAAGCACATCAATATGTGGCTACAATAACTAGGGGAAAAAAAATCCTTTTTCTCAGCCTCAGTACCAGAAAACTTCTGTCACTGCACGACTGCACAGTTCGGCGGCCAAATAGAGTGAACGCGACAGTGAAGCCTTGCACATGGTTATACCTCGCATGCACAGAAAATCTGAACAGAGCTTTCTATAGAGCGAAAGCAATAATATACGAAATGGATAGGAATGGGATAGATTTCCTTGCAACACGTTTGGGTTCACTCTGCGCTTTATTAGCACCAGCCCCTATTGCCACAAACACCACGAGTCGATGTGCTACACCACGATTACAAGGTCGTGAACAATGTATATAGCCTTCGTGCTAGCGCTAGTTCCCACTTGTACACGACGATCGGCTTCAAACCTTTTCCCAATGTCCGACATCAATACGAAGCCTGGTGGCTGCAAAACAGTGATTCTGCCAAAGTTGTAACCAATCCTCGAAAATGTTTATTTCAGCCCTTTTGGTGACGCAGAGAGCAAAATGAGACAGGTTTTAGCCTAGCTAGGCTAGCATAATTGTGCGAACGGAAGACAAAAAAAAGAGAAAAAAACTGCACGCAATCAATCAATCTCACACACTAACCCGCACTTGATACAATGCTTTTTAACTGTTCGCTCACAACAAAACTTACCGGAATTTCAATGGGAACCTCAGACTGCGGAACATGGTTGTTGCGAACCAAATACTGCAGAAAATCTCGAGCTGCATTTGTTTGAGCATCTTTCTTGTTTGTCGAATTCCCGGCACCGACATAGTCGAAGCCTTGAACACGAACCTGTAAAGAAGATACAACTATCACCATGCCACTTGAGCTGCCATGCTTCATAAATAAAATGACAGAGCGTTACCTCGCAAAGAAACCTCTGACGATGCCTCGGTCCAGTGTTCTTGAACTCGTATTCAGGCGTAACCTTATGCTTTCCACACCAGGCGTACAGAAACGTCTTCGTCAAATCCCCCATGGTGTTTTCCCGAGAGGAAAGGGCCTCGGGGAGCCAACGATGTTGCAAATGAAAAGTGTCACCACGTACTTTATCGCCACGTACTTATTAGCTTTGAACAAGTTCAACCACGAAAGGTTCAACTCCTCTTTAACGCCAAGGAAGCGGCCGGCGCATCATTGTATTCATTATTGAATATGGCTGCTGCTAATGAAATGTAAGTCACGTGCTCGCACTCATGCAGGCGAAACATTCCACTTGTGCACCGGTAAAGTTTTTCTTTTTTTTTATCTACGTGTTCATTGCAAGAACGCACTACAGCAACGCCTAGAAATATTTTATTGAGTTACACTAAAAAAGAAAAAGTAATATTTTTGAGATGCTGGGCACATAGAGTTTCCTACAAAAATTACTAGAGGGAACTCTGGCGCTAGTGTCTACAGGCTCGAGTAGAGTTACAGTAATTCTAGGCTCGAGGTGGTTGTGGCGGCGTCTAACGGCTAGCCACAACTAAAGCAAGTTGCTTGGCTACATGGCCTCCGAGATTAACAAAAGGAAGTAGACCATACACTCTTAGGCAAATTTACACCCTATGGCTTGCCCCTTCTGCCACACAACGATAATCGTCATCTGCCTTGATGCGTTTTCTTTCTTTAACGCTGCGAGCCCGCTGCGAGTACCGGGCTCGCGGCGTTAAAGAAAGGAAACGCATCAAGGCAGATGACGATTATCATCGTGTGGCAGAAGGGGCAAGCCAAAGGGTGTAACTTTGCCTAAGAGTGTGAAGTAGACCATAGAGTTTCTCCCTAGCATAGAGTTTCCTAGTAGGAAACTCTATGCTCACTAGAACACAACTCTATGAAGTAGACGTTGTGAGCACGATGGATACGAGCGCAGACCAAGGAGGTTGAAGAAAAACTGGAGTGGAAGCCTATGGGCTCGGATGAAGCCAGCGGCGGCCATCTTGCAGGGGGCAAGAGGCGCCTGCCAAGAGGTTCGCAGCCGCTGTTCGCCGACTTTTCCAGGGGTCTTTAATTGCTTAACAGATTTTCAAGTTCTAATGCAACACTGGGCTATAAGGCAAGCGAGCGCAGATATCCAAGTATTGGGACATTTTTCCATCTTATCGTTGTTTCTTTTTCTTTCGTTGTTTCTTTATTGTGCATAATAATAAGGTTACAAATGGGGATTATATACAGAGGGAGGTCCCATATAGTCAACAGACTGTACAGGGGACCTCCCATTACAAATGAGTAGGATATGTAAATACAAAGCAGCTATATATGCAACACGCAAGACACCATATTAAGTTAGCCACTAGCTAACGCAGTAAAATATTTAACGACACAAAGCACTTATTAATATAATGATAACGATCAAATTGTTATATTGAGTGCAAAATTTTACGAAGGTCTGATTTGAATGTGAAAATTAGAGAGTATCTTAATATGACACGGTAATGAGTTCCAAAATAGTGTGGCTGAAAAATTAGAAGTAGATTTTCCATAATTAGTTCTAGGTTTTCGTAGTATAAGCTAGCTACAGCTGTTGGTAGAAGCGAAACGGGTAGACGTTGCAATATGGATACTGGCTGTTAGTAAATATAGGGAATGGGAGCTTTCCGTTAACTGGTTTATAAACAAGTATTCCAAGTGAGTATTTATTTAGTTTCTGTAACGATAAAATGCTGTTAGATCCAACGTTTTTAGATATAGGTTGTTAGATCTGAGCAATGGAGATATGCTTCCGATGTGAGCTGCTACGTGTAATGCGAATTGCTTGATTTTGGGTATGCTGTAGTGTGGATAAATGTGTGGAATACGTGTTTCCCCATGATGATATGCAATAATTAATATGCGTGTGAATAAAAGCGTAGTAGAGGGAGATGAGTGTCTTCACATTAAAGAAATTGCGAACTTTAATTAATATTCTAATTCCATAATGCTGCATTCTTTAATGTTAAAAGGATAAAACATGCTCGTCAAATTTTAGGTGTTTATCTACTATGACGCCAAGAAACAGCGCACTATCAGTAGGATAAAGTGCACTGGAAGCAAAGGTTAGCGATGGATACACTGAGACATGCTTTTATTTAGCTGAGAAGATGAAGTTAGATTTGGCAGTATTAATGTGTAGTCTGTTTAGTCGGCACCAGGTTACATAGCGGCGTCGTGATTAAGCTTACACATTAATGAATCAAGACTTTTGTCTGAGGAGAAGATGGTAGTGTCGTCAGCGTAAAGGATACAGTCAGAGCTATAGGACTTTAGGTACTGTGGGAGGTCATTAATGCATATTAAAAACAAGAGAGGTCCGAATATAGATCATTGTGGTCCACCAATGTTAGTTGTTTTAGGGTGCGAATAAGTGCTGGATATTGATACAGTATATTCTCTATCTTTCAAATAGTTACGTAGTAATCGCAGTGCCGGGCCATGGCGGCCGCTGGCTGCTTCCTGTACGTAAGTACAGATGGCGCTGCAACGAATCTTGTTTTGCAAATTTAGCAAAAAGGATGTTATGAACAAGTGAATCAAACGCTTTAGAAAGGTCAATAAATAATGCGCCAGCGAAATTTCCAATGTCAATTGCCTGCCGAATCTTCTCTGTCAGAAATATTATAATGCCAAATCAGTTGAGTAACCCTCCCTAAACCCAAATTGATTTGGTGATAGGATACAAAATTTTGATAAATAGCTAATTATAAGCGTGTTACGATTAGTTTTTCGATAATTTTACTAAAGAATGAAAGTATAGCAATAGGGTGGTAGTTAGATCTTTCTCTGTGGTTAGATGTTAGACGCTTATCTCCCTTCTTGAAAACAGGGATTATTTTGGCCTTCTTCCACGGAGGAAGGAAACTAAGGAGAGGCCCTGACGTCACTCTTTGTGAAGCAAAAGTGAAGCCGGAATTTGGCGTTGCTCATGGCGATGCTCCGCCTTTTGGGCCACCCTCCTCGCTTGTTTACATCTTTCGCGAAACCACGCCGCGCTGCGCGTGGTGTCGCGCGCGGAGCGCGCGCGCTCGCGCAACATCTGGCAGAGCACGGTGCAGGTAACACAGCGCAACAAGACACGGTGACTAACGCAAACCCGCCCACTCAGCGCCTTTGCCGCGGCCCGAAACCTACCAGAGCAACACGTGTGAGCGCTCAAAACCATAACAGCGCCGCCATTGTGGCCCAAAAGGCATGGCCATACAACAGAAAAAATAAAAAAGCAGCAAAAAAATGAGAACCTACTACGTCATTTCCGCCACACTTTTCTCCTAGCGCGCGGAAGGGATAGGGCCTCTCCTTAGTTTCCTTCCTCCGTGCCTTCTTCAAAGAACTTGGATAGATTCCTGTTTTGAAGATAAGGTTCACTATGTGACAGAATATTTCAGATATTAGGTATACGCTATCATTTTTATGAGAGAGATATGCAGCTGCCGCAAAGTGAAAAAAAAAAATTGGCGCAATAATTGTTTACTTACCTTAACTATCTTTAATGCAGAGTAGAAATTGGTCAATCATGAAAGCTGTCTGAACAAAAAGCAATTAAAACTGAAAATGTAGTATGACAACTAGCAGTACATGCAACGAACATAAGTTTTCATTATTATCTTCATTATAGTCAGGGGTTGCCAGTGCTTTAGCATCCCCATAGCCTGGAGGCAGGGTTTCGGAATTTGCTCAGAAATATGGACGACCTAGGTTGGCACTGTTTTCACAGGATCCACAGGAAACCTTGCTTCACAGGAAACCTTGCTTCTTGCCAGGAAACCGTGGTGATGGAGTTGGCAAGTCCTCCACAGAAGCACAGTCGGTACTATTGGGAGTTTGACACGGACTCGGGGTAGAGCGATCATACTGCTCCGCGGAAGCTGCATTCAGTATGGGCACCCTGCAATGCAGTTTGCCTGTACATGTCGCGCCACCTGGCAGCGGCGGTGAGCATCCGCGGGTAGGCCGTCACCGTCATTTCACCAGTGGCCGCGGTGCGCTCAGGCGCGCCTGCAAGCCTGCTTTCCCAATTTTCCAGTAGATTCCCCGCGGCCTCTTGGCAGCTCCTTTGTGAGAAGTGTGAACAAAAAGAACAAGCGCAGATACTGCTGCGTTAAGAAATGTCACTACCGCGAAGGGGATGTCGGCATCAAATTGTGCCGCTTCCCTTCGAAACCGGGGGAAGCAACCCGGCGGCTGAAGTGGATCGTCGCGGTTCGTGTCGATCTTGCGAATTTCTGCTAAACGAACTAAGACGTAAGTGCAAAAACAAGAAAAAGAAATGAAAAAGAGCCAGGAGCGGCATCTCTAAAAAGACACAATAAAGCGTCAACTGCATGAAAATGCGTGAACTGATTCCTGCTGTTGTAAATCAGTTTTGATAGTTGTTTAGCTCTTCTTGCTCCAAAACAAACTCGCAGTGGTTGTTAGGTGTCAAATCTAGCTTCGTAAGCGCTCCGTGCTGGAGCTTTGCATGCGCTTGCTTCCTCCTGCGCCAAGATCAAGACGCGAATGCTGGTACCGAGCTCATTCGTGCCGATGTTTTCTCGCGCTTAGAACAACAGAACTAAGGTTGGAGTACACTGCAGAACACGACGAGTGTTCGAAAATTAGCATTTCCCTCGCGCACACAAGAACATATTTGTTCAATCTTCACGTTGTTTAGTCTCAGCTGATTGCTCTCTATGATTCTTCAGCGGTAATACCTTGTGACATTCGTGCCCGAACGACAATACCAATATATGCTTGAGGCACTTCGTCAACGGAGAAAAAAGCACTTACCTGCCAATTCGCCAAAACCTCTACAATGTGAGGTGCAAGGCACCATCCAAGTAAGGAAGCGACAAATTACAGTTCAAAGACGTCCACGGCCGTATTTGCTCACTTAAGTGGCATAAAATAATGGTTCGTTAACGCATAATGGTTTGTTAACGCACTTCGATATCGACGATCGTAAGCATACTTACTTTGTTGTGAAAAATACTTCGCTACCTGCGGTGGTTGCTTAGTGGCTACGGTGTTGGGCTGCTGAGCGCGAGGTCGCGGGAATAAATCCCGGCCACCGCGGCGGAATTTCGATGGGGTCAAAATACTAAAACACGTGTGTAATTAGATTTAGGTCCACGTTAAAGAACCCCAGGCGGTCCAAATTATTCCGGAGTCTCCCACCACGGCGTGCATCCTAATCAGATCGTGGTTTTGGCACCTAAAACACCACAATTTAATTTAAGCACCTCACTGGGATGTCCGTGCTGTTTACTTCTTTGACACGGTATACGTGGTTGTAGTAAAAGATTTCACGTCCTTTCTCAAGCGTCGGTGGTCCAAAATGGGCCTCGACGTTTTCGATTGCCTTAAAACCGCAATTTAGAACGTGCGAAAGCTTTCAAACGAGTGCCGCAAAAGCATGCCTCCGTAGCAGCGGCCGCCTCGGTGTTTCGCGCAACTGACACGGTGGCGCTGACGGCTGAGCCGATCGCCGCGCCGCCTGACCATTGCAGGGAGCCAATAGTACTTTGTCATCTTTGGTAGCTTCTTTTCACGCTCGAGCTTCTCTTTCTAACTTCGCCTTTCGTTTAGACGCACCACTTTGATGCGTCCGACCGAGCATTTTCGCATGAATGGATGCTAATTGTTCACCGGGCACTTCGTCAATCCGACGCGACCGCAGGTGTCCAACGGTGGCCGTCCCGATGACTGGCGCACGCTGCCTGGATGGTACGCGTGGCTGGCCGAGAGTGGTGTGTCCCCCAGAGCTCCTCAGCGGGCGGGCTTATGCAAGCTTAACCGGCGGCTCGGGGCTGAGTCGCAGCCCGCGATCAACTTCCTTTTATAGACGCGCGCCGCGTCTGTCTGCTACTAGCGCCAAAGCAGGCGTTCACATACGCATAGAGTTCCTTGTACAAATTCCCTCCTTTTCCCGTTCCGGTCTCGTCTTCCTATTGGCTAGGAGCAACCGTATGTTCTGGGAGGTTCTCGATTTTTCTTTCGCCCCGTCGACGCCGAGTGCGACAACGAAGGGGAGAGGGCGACTCCTAGCGCGGGCGAAGTTACGAGCCCTCCGTCGCCTCTGAGTCATCTTTTTCTACTTCTTTCTGGAAAGTTCGGCGGCCAGTCTGACCTACTTTTTCCGTCGAGCGCGCGCGAGGGTGCGCAGCCACTAGGCAGGAATGGGCCCTGGAGACAGGCCTTTGTGTCCAGCTCTCCAACTTCCCCCTTCACTCTTCCACAGCCCTAGCCCGAACAGTGAACATGTCTTTTGTCCGGGTGCCCCACGGCACGCGGACAAAAGCACGTGTGACGTCTTCTTTCATTTCCTGCCTAGACTCTGCCATCAGACTCATCATCATCTGCTATCGGACTCATCCTCTCCCGCCCAAATTACCATCACGGTAAAGAGTCGAATGGGAGGCACTGTTGGGTACTGCAGCACATCCTTTCTATGAGAAGGACAGCGGCGGAACTAAATGAGAGGTGGAGGGTGGCGTGGTGGTGACGAGGGGCAAGGGAGATTTAGGTCCTCATCCCACATTACATGTTTTAGGTGTTTCCCCCTTGCCCCTCCTCTCCAGACAGCACTGGACAGACGGACTGACAGGAAACCACGAAAACTCTTCAGAGCAAACGCACCTCGCTTCGTAAGAAAGAGGGCCCCGCCGGGGTGGCGGGGAATTCCTGTTTTTGCAGCTCGACAAGCTCTCCCCAAATGATCAGGCTAAACACATGCTGTTACATTAGGCGGCGGGGCCCGTATGTTCGTTCTGGTTTTCTCGCTTCATACATAGCTGTTCTTAGGCACTTTAAGAACAAAATAAAGATAACGTAGGCTATCGCGCGATATTGTTTAACGCATTGCGCATTGTTAATTAATGCCCGAATGACAGGAAAATTCATATTACAGCAAATAAGTGACATTTTGTGCTCTCACCTCCGTAATGCATGCAATTTGTGCAGGGTTACGCAAGTTTAATTTGAGCGTGAATGAGCTCAATGGCACATAAATTGTTTGTTTTAAACAATGATGCCTCCAAATGAGCATCATTTCACAAAGAGAACTTAAATAAGCATATCTATCGATGTGGCTATATACGTGTTACTTCTTTTGATGACTTTCATTTTTACTACTTGTACTTGCAGTACCTCCCAGTGCTACTTGCTTAATATCCTCCCATCCTCCCAGGCCCTATAGTAAATTTTGGTTATACGCTGAAAGTTGTTACGTGTCCTCTAGGGAGCGTTCTGCCGCAAAAATTTTTCAGATCAGCTCATTAATAGCCGAGATAGAAATATTTCAGTGCCGCGAACCCATGATTTCAGCAGGCGGGCTCCACTGCCAAGCAAGGTGCTCTCTCCACTCGCCCCGTCTAGCCTACGCAAGCGAAATTCCTTCCCTGCGGTCTCCCATATCGGACCTCGAGGAACGCGTGACGCATACGTATCCGTCACGCGTTCGTATGCGTATGCATGCATACGTATGCGTCACGGGCTCCGCCTTCATTTTTTTTTTCTGCGCTACGCATTTCCGCCGACGGCGTCGCGCGCGAGCTGTTATCTCTATAGAGCTACTGTATAGCATATACAGTAACTCTAGTTCTCTCGTTCGCGCAGCGCACGATTTTGCGCTCTGTGCACAAGGAAACATGCCTAGCAGTATAATTCAGTGCTACACGAATACTGAGGCAGAACAAGCGGATCACAGAGCGTGATCACGCGCTGGAACACGGTAGAAAATGGCATAGTTTCGGTACCTGCGCACGTGACCGCACGACCGTGGGAACAAGCAGACGAAGCGGAAGTACATCGCTCTTGCTTCGGTGCGAAGTAAAACAAAAAACACGCAGACATTCCGTTTGTGTGTTTTATTATTTCTCTAAACTTCAATTCGTCAATTCAAGCACCAGATCGCACAGATAACAGGTGTTGTCTTCAATAATTCTCGATGTCACATGTCACCACGAGCGACGTCACACTGCGGACACGATTACGTAGGCGCAGGAGCCCGACTATGTACGTCACCGTCCCTCTCTGGGCGGATTCGCCGCGAGTGAAGAGGAAAACGGCGTTCGGATTGAAATTTCAGGCCTTTCCGCGGCGCATAGCGTTGCAATACTTTGCAGACACGATTGTTATTGCATGCGCAATGTATGCCCTGCGCTTGTCAGCTCAAAATGGCCAGACCTGGTGAGGGGCCCTTTAAAGATTGCACTGAGAGTAGTTTCATTAGCAATTCTCATCTACATCCTTAATGAAACCTTCATCCTCCAACAATTTCGCATTAGGTTTCCAGAGTTCCCACTTAAAGTACTTCTTGTTTTCTTTTTTACCAAAGTTTGCAATAACTAGACAGTGGTCATTGAAGGACACAGTGGCACAAGTTCAAGCGACACGTACAGCCTGTCCAATCGTGCATGGATACCACTTTGAAAATGTGTGAATTGCGGACACATACCATTTGCGATAACACTTCCAATATCTTCCAAGTTGTGGTCGTGAAATATATATTCAAGACCTCCGCAACCTTATCTCGCACTGGCAAACCTTTTACACGGTCTACCGCACGACAAACACACGTGTCTCCCGACAAAACTAGTACTTTTCCACAATCGAGATGCATCTGAAAACGGTCAAAAAGCAGTTTTCTCTCTGCAGCCTCTACATTTGGAGCATACGCACAAATGATACGGAAGTTCAGACCACAGTGCAAAAAATCAACAACCAGGAGGCGGCCACTGTGGCACGAAAGGAGCGATTGTGGATGAAAAGCCACCAGCTGTCGGTGCCTCAGCCACCAGCTGAGGCACCGACAGAATGACAAACACAAACATCATAATGCAGACTGTGGGGATGCGCGACTCTCACGCATCCCCCTGATATGTTGTTTTCCCGCACGGCTCGCGTGGCCTGGCGCCCGGGGCGGTCGGAGTGGTACAAGCGCGGTGCGAGAGATGGCGCGAGTGTCGCGCCGCTGCGGGGTAATTACTTGGGTGCGGGCAAGACGAGGCGCTCTCTCTAGGATTCGGGACAGCGAGCGGGACGGACGTGCCGTGCCGCGCGTGCGCCGACCCATGCTTCTGCGAGACCGTCTCGCGTGGCCGCCTTGGAATGCGCCACCGTTCGCGTGACAGTACGCGCGAACGACCAGGCGTTGGGATCCAGCATGGGGCGAACATATTCGCTCGCTATCCGGTCGCGGTGAGTCGGACTTCTAGATTTGTCGCGCGCCCATCGGCATGTTTTGTGGATAGCAACTCGGCTAGCTGGCATTGATCTATGAAAGGTGCAATAAATGCCCTTGTGATTGTTTGCACTACTAAGTTGTCGTTCCTTTGTCCCAAGAGCACGGGAGGAGAACACCACAAGACGGAATGTGGACACCACCCGATCAGTCGCTTCCTGGATATCAGTTTTGGTTTCTTGGATTGCCACTACGTGTAGATTGTTGTAAGAGAAGGCAACTAAGTTGACACTGTCGCCTTACTCCAAGACATCGTACATTCAGAGTCGCTACACGTAGTGTTTAAGGAAGGTGGATCGCCATATTGAGGAAAAAGAAAACTCTATCTTATGGTGTCTACCCTCACAACATCGCAAGCCCTCCACACCCCATTTTGGGATCTAAAGCACGGAATTGCGGAGGTGGTTTCCCCGCCTGCCGTGATTCGGCCGGAATGTTTGGCCAGTTTACAGGACGCTCACCCCATACCTGCCGTTTTAAAACGAGGCTCGTCAGTTTTTTTCTCTTTATTGCATTCAGCCACTGTCGGTTCATCATACGTACACGCAGTGGCGTAGCTCGGTCATCTGGCACCCGGGGCCCTTAGCTTTTAAATTTTTTTACGTTTAGGGTTTTACATTTTTTCCTTTTGGCGCACATACGCAGTAGCCAGATTTAATTATAACCGGTAATGCGGTATGGTATGGAGTAAACGGTTTATTTTACTATAGAACACAGACAAAAGTTGACGGTGCATCGGCTGCACATTGCTATATCGATATATCGTTAAGAACCGGTATTGTTAAAAGTGGGTTCGACTGTATGTGTCACGATGTGGATGGCGGCCACGTGCGAGAAAATTCTGATGTTTTGACATTTGCTTTGGCTTGCTTGGTAGCCTGCTATGCTGTTACTCACTGCGTAGCCCGATGTAGCAGCATGGCAGAAGATCAAGCGAGCCAGAACAAGTGCCAAAACATCACAATGTTATGCTCCCACATCACCATTTGCATCATGGCAGGTACGCCTGCGGACATGTGAAACCATAAGTGGTTTGTAGAAAAGCTTTACTGTAAATTATTTACGGTGCTCTGAGGCTTGCCAGTATATTTCTACAGCTTTGAGGTCAAGGACATCCGTTCAAAGCGAAAAATTAAAAGTAGAAAACTGTTATGTTAAGTAACCAAAGCAGTCAGAAGTGCAGTATTTTTGCAGAATTGTGACAAATTTTGATAAACTCTCCAAACTTCACATTGTAACTTAGTTTCACTTGCCCATAGGTGATGCATAATAAAGCAATAAAGCATTAGCAAGAATTACTGCGCATTATAGTGCCATGGAGGAACTATGTCTTGCCAAGTTCCACAGATCTAGGAATGCCATTGTGCTTGTAGTACAATGCACTGTAAATGGCAAATCAATTCTGCAGAGGCCTGCAAGGTGGAGGAAGGTACATAAAATTGGCATCCACCCGAATTGTAGCATGAAGCTACGAAGGAAACCCATACAGGTTTCTCAGAAAGAAAGCCTCGCAGTTGAAGAAAAATTAGTCCTAGTCTAGGACTCGAACCTGGGACCAATGCATTCCGGGGCGGCCGCTCTACCATCTGAGCTAACCAAGAGGCTAGCCGATCGCAGAGGGAAGGCAAATTAATTGACAACTCGATACACTGGGACACTGAATATGGCAAATCAGTTCAGCGGAAGCCCGCAAGGTGGAGGAAAGTACATGAAAGGGAAAAATTGGCATCCACCCGAATTGTAGCACAAAGTTACAAAGGAAACCTATATGGGTTTCTTAGAAAGAAAGCCTCGTAGTTGAAGAAAAATTCGCCCTGGTCCGGGACTCGAACCAAGGACCAATGCCTATTTGGGGTGGTTGCTCTACCACCTGAGCTAGCCAGGAGGCTAGCCGACAGCAGAACGAGGGTGAATTAATCAACAACTCAAGACATTGGGACACTGAATATGGCAAATCAGTTCTGCGGAAGCCTGCAAGGTGGAGGAAAGTACATGAAAGGTAAAAATTGGCATCCACCCAAATTGTAGCACGAAGATACAAAGGAAACATGTACGGGTTTCTCATAAAGAAAGCCTCGCAGTTGAAAAATTCGTCTTGGTCCAGGACTTGAACCCGGGACCAACTCCTTTCCAGGGCAGTCGCTCTACCATCTAAGCTAACCAGGAGGATAGCCGATCGCAGAGCGAGGGCGAATTAACTTGAGACACTGGGACACTGAATATGGCAAATCAGTTCTCCAGAAGCACCTTTTTTCCCTTTAATGCAGTGCAAAGAAGCTTATCCCTTTTAGGCGTCAATTCTGTTGATTGAAAATGTACTTTTATCGCATTTCTTACATCATAAAAAGCGTACAACTGCAGAATAGATCAAGTTTTCAATACTTTAACTAGTTTTGTCAAGTTTACAGAATGTGAACTCCATGCAAAAACTCGCTACAAAAACGTCAGATATGAGAATATCAACTAGCTATTCCATGTCTAGTAGGCTTGAAAAGCACCTGTCAAGCCACTTAAAAATTATGTCTGGTGCATCACCCTGCTACATACAACGATATACTTGCACTGAGCAAGAATACGTAACTGTCTACCTTCTCACTCATTTTACTAAAACATTTCGCGCATGTCATTCGAACTTGCAACACAATTCCAATCAGAAGTGTTTCAAGATGTATGCAACACATTTTAAATATCATTAGGTATTTTCATCAATGCTTTTGCTGTTGATACACTATCTTGGCATACACAACTGTGTACACATTGCCTGAAAGGGTTAATTACAGAATTCTGAAAACACTGTGCTTCAGTTTAAATGTAGATAAACAAAGAAGAGACCAATTTCTTGCAGCAGTGCTTTATTTTCTTTTTTAACAGAAGCCAGGGTAAACAGGCACGAAAGAGACTCTAAACATGGCAGGAAACAAGATCAAATGACAACATGCACAAATTTTTTTTTTTCCTTGAGGAGGAGGAAGATGGGGTTGTCACCAGCACACTATTACTTTCTACTTAATTCTACGTACAATTGAGGGGAATGCAACATCAACTTGTACATAAAAGAAGAGGTCTTTTGCATCAAGTGCCTCCCAAACTCGAATACTAGACATACTAGGAAGCATACTGTAATATGTGCAACTTGTATAGTGCCAGAGCCTGAAACAATCATGTGCCAGTCATTCCCAAGAGTATATCAGCATCACATTCCCTCATTCACACTGCAGGACAGCACCGTACACCTCACTTAATCATTATGTTGCAATGTTTCACTTTGAAATAAGATCACAAAAGATGCAGCACACTGCAAGACCTAGCCCCTTAAAGCACCCTACAAAATATAGAATAAATAATAACTATCATAAATGTCTCTTTATTTACAAAAATATACAAACAAATGTTACCACAGATCAGTATATGCAATCGTTGCAATAACCTGTACCGAATAACTTTACGTTTATTACAGAAGCTACAAAAGATCGAAATTTAAAACATTTGAAGAATGCATACCTGTCCATTTTGAATGCAAGTATATATAGCATGCTAATACACAGCAAGCATGAAAATCTACAATACATCATTCTTACCACAATTTAAAATGAGTGTATAACTGTTGCAAAAGCAGCACATTTATTGTACATTATGTGTATTAAGTAGTCTACTTTAATACCTTAACATTTCAGGTGACAGAGAAAATAATAATAAAGAGCCCACAAAGTTATTTACAAGAAATATTGCCTGTCTTGCAAAAAGGTATGCTCCATCAATGGATGCACGAGTGTTGCTGTGTTCATAAAATAAGCGCATAAGTGCACAATTTGAATAAAGTAGTGAAATCTGCTTGATTTACATTTATCTTACAACATGTACAAAAACATTAAGTATGTATTTCCTGATATCACAAAAGGCTTTCTGTAAAAAACTGACCTCAGAGAGTATCTTTTTCAAAACAAAACTTGAGTTACGATTTAGTGAAGGAGCTGAGCCTCAAAATCAAAATATGATTCATGCGTCATATAATTCAACCACACTTTTACAGCCTCATAGTTTGCAACATTTAGTCAGCACTGGGACATTTTTGTGCTCCAAAGTGGTATCTGCGCAAAGTAATACATCCTATTTGTCATACATCATTGTCAGACTTTGATTGTGCTAAGTGTGTAACAGTTAAGCTCGTACCTTTCACACATTTGCACACTGCAGATGAACTGGACCAAAACCTTGTGGCATGATGGCCTGCTAAAAAATTCAAGAAATGAGGTCTTGCTCACATATAAAAAGCCATTAGAAATAGCTCTGCATTTGTGATTGAAATCAAGCTATACAGCTCAAAGTTGATACATCAAGTCGCATCTGTGGTTAGTTTAACAAATAAAATTTTACAAATATGAAAAGCACCTTAACTAAATGAAATATTCCTAAATTATTACCTAAACATAGGCTGCATCTCAAGATGTCATACTTTACCCAACATGCAAAACACATGCTTGGAAACAAACAGTTCACAGATGTCAACATGGCTATATGGGAAGCGAATTCATGTTTTGTTTAATAAAAGAAACATAAAAATGCTGCACACGAAGAACTACAGCAGCCAGTCATGCATCACATCACCAAAACGTAATGGACAAACGAGCAGGTGCCTCAGTTTCCATGGAGGACGACATTTACAGAAAACCCAAAAGCGTGCTTAATGTACTGCTGCACTTCTATTGCTTATAAAACAGCACTGATGGGAAAACAAAGGGCAGGAAGTGGTGCAAGTCCATGCACTCTTTTTTTTTACATATATAGCCACAGAAACCTAGTTTCCTGTAAAAGCCCTGCCTCAGCTTTGAAGCCAAGTTCAGTACAGTGTCTAAGCTACTACCACAATGCCTAAAGCAGGTTTCTACAATGCCTAAGCAATGTTTCTAGAAAAAGAAGATATATTGAGGGCCCTCAGCATCTGGTATTTCACTAGAACTGTGCTCCTACATACTAAACACTGAAACATTACTCCAGAATTCACACTTTGCTTGCTAAACTTGCACTTTACAAGGCATTCCACCAACACAATTCCACCAAAACAGGCAGAAGCACATATGGAGGGAAGCAACAGATCCACTTGGTGTACCAGGTCAAAATGATCTTTCTTTTTTTGCACTAACAACAACGTCCCAGATGGTAGCACTTAACCAAAATTCTTTGGTCACTACTCAATTCCATGTTGCGACAGCTTACATTTGTATGTGGCCAGTAAGTGTAAAAAGTCATTATTTTACGTGCTTGGGTGGTATTGAGATGACAATCCTTTCAAGTACAAAAAGATATGCATGAAGCACTCGAAACATACCTCTGGCACAGCTGGGATGGGACGTGAGTAAAAGCCGAGTACCACAGTTAAAGTGTCCAGAGGTCTTTCATTAAAGCCTGTGCTGAATGAGCTTGAACAGTTTAATGGTGCTTTTGACAGAAGAATGGCCCATCCATGAACATACAACAGCTCAGGAGACCATGAACCCCCGATTATGCAGTTGATGATATTCCTAGCACCAAAATTCTCAGAGGTCTTTACAAGATCTTTACAGTGCTGCTAACACAGTCACTGACACACAAAGATAAAGCATGTAACCTGTTTAGTGCAAGGATGACAAGAAATGCAAATTCTTGCATCTGAAGCCATAAACTTGTGCCACTTGCCCAACATATTGAATGCATTTCTGTGAATGGCTTCAAGACAGCTGAAGTGTTGCGCATGACCGCAAAGCTACACACAGCCCGTAAGGCAACTGCAACGCACTTGAAATTTACAATGCTAATAGAAATCATAGCCTTACCAGTGCTGCCAATACTCACTGTAATTTTACACCAACATATAAATCATAATGAAGTCAATAATGCAAGTAGCTCATTTTAGCTATATGCATTTAGTGGCAAAATCACTTTATCCTTAGTGTCGATTGAGCAATGTATACATGTTCAAGTTTATTCTGTTAAATGAAAGTTTGTGATGTAATTGGCAATGAACATTATTAGCTAGCTACGATTTCCATAAACAAGGTTATCAAAAACACAACATATAAGCATTACATTACCTACCACATTATACAATCACTTTAACTAGATATGCAGAGCAAGAGCACTAATTGCTGTCCATATAAAAGGAAGCTAACATGCAGTATCATGCTAGAGGAGAACACGCACGCGTAGGCTTATGCTTCATCCATCGTCAGACATGTTTTCTGGCAGAAGAGCCACACGGCTGCAAAGAGTGCAAGGGTATGTCTCAAACACACTGGCCTACTGGGAAGGTGGGCATTGTTTACCTTGTCACAAAGGATAGCTAGCATGGGTGCGTCGAAGACAACATATTCATACCTGCCAGCTAAGAATTTCTTGTACACTAAAAAAAAATTTGACAGATACTGCTTACAAACTCACTGCTCCTGCTTCTCCATTGGTTCCATTCCAACTGCCACAATGGACAGTGTGTTAAAGGAATTATCTCCTGCACTGTCTACAACAATGTGTTACTCCAGCTGTACAGTGCTCACGGAATGAAACGCGACAGCGAGTATTTGGTAGAACCCAGCATATGTGCAGAGAACTCGAGAGTACCATGTCATGTCGCTATGAATCTGGTCACCAAAGGTGACTCGGACTCCGCTCTAAGTGTACGCACCAAAGTTACGTCGATGTGACACGAACTGCAGCCGGTGGACACGAAAGTATGGGCATTAGTTAGCCCTAAATTGATGCGTTTCATTCCGTGAGCACTGTACATGCAAACGCCTGACACTGCACAAGAATCTCAAGCTCTTGTGCCCCCCCCCCCATTCTAGGCTGGTACATTATATGAACTTGTAGCATTGCAAGCATTACCAAATAATGGCCAGGAGGCATTATATAAAGCCACATATCCCCCAGTAAAAGAACACTCCACTACTACATTGTCAGCAGTGCAAAAGAAAAACGTAGTGCAAGCCCTCTGGCAAGTGGCCATTTTTCCACAAACAATGGCTCTCCATGTCCAATGGCGCAACAGCGTGCCACTTAAGCAGGCATCACATCAGGAATGAGAGCTATGAAAAACATGATTGTATGCCCGTAACTACTGCTTCTGTCTACACTATACTCATACATGGTCTCTGTAAATGAGCAAAGGGCTTGTCAGCATGGTAAAGAATAAGCTGCAGATAGGAAGTTAATGAGCAAAACGAGAACAAGATGAAAGTAGGAGCCAACGTTTCGACAAGTGGACTTGTCTTTTTCAAGGTTTTTGTGACAAGTCCACTTGTCGAAATGTTGGCTCCTGCTTTCATCTTGTACTCGTCTTGCTCATTGTCTTGAATTTCCATCTCCCGCATTCCCTGTGTTTTCCCTGGATATAGGAAGTTAAGCTTTCTGTAAGTCCATGCATAGTCAAAGAGAATGCTACAGGCTTTATGTCAATGGAATGAGCAACATTACAGCATATCTGCTAATAGAACTTTCTGTAAAGAAAAAAAGAGGCTTTCACACTTTAATAAAAATCATCAGTCAAATAAGACTAATAATGCCTACTTTTACTACACAAAAGCAAAATGCATTAGCCATTACATTCCAAACCAAAATAATCCAAATGTACTTTTACATTTCACCTGTAAAAAAAAATGTACCTATAGTTTATAGGTGCGATGATAGATACAGATTTACAACAAAAATAGAAATATTTAGTTCAACTTCATAGCTATTGGTTGCAATAAACAGCTTTGCTTGAAACCCAACAAGCATGTTTAAATGGAGTCCCAACTAATAAAAATGAAGCAATGTGGCATCATTTATTAAGGTAAAGCATGGCAGCATCACTAGACCCTGGGGCTCCCTCTTGATGAGTTCAAAACCTCAGTGAACAAATCACAAGCTGGCAGCACTGTTCGCATGTGACTGTTCACATGCTAAGCCATGACAAAACACGACACATTCGTCAGAACTTCTCTGCTACCCAACAAATCAGCAGTCTGCCCTTCATTCACAGTGGTTGATTAAAAATTCTTTAGCTGTTACCTCTGTCACTAAATTTGGTGCAAGAATATATCATAACATCATGCATGTACTAAACAGACATCTTTACACTCTCGTGTTGAGCAGCATCAGGACAGACCTTCAGAAATCACATTATTTGATTTCCAATGCTGAAGCAGTCTATAACAATGAGTACTTATCTCCGCTGTGCCCCCATTTGCTCTGTCACATTTAAATGGGCAACAGGACTCCGAGCAAGTCTTACTCTTAATCTGTTAAAGCATTCACTGGCATAGAACACAAGATACAGTGAATAAAAACCTCTCCTTCACAAGCAAAGTCAAGACAGGCCTTCAGCAGCAAACAGATCACTCTCAGTACATGATATCATCCCAAGCAATCAACAATAAGCTCCCAAGCTCCATTACGTATATCACAAGTGACCCCTGACCTCAGGGTGAAACAGACAGATAAACTTGGTAACACTAGAGCTCCCCATTGGCAAGCTTGGGCTGCTTGGCTGGGTGCTGGCTGACCGAGAGTTCGAGTCCAAGCTGAAGCAGCTGCTCGGTAACGCTATCTTCCATGAGGTTTGTGCTGCGGCTAAGCCCTCCCACCAGAGTAAGTGGCGGCGAACTGCTCAGTGGACCAGACGCTGCTGTTGCCACTGCTGCTCCAGCCTTCTGTGCATCTGGTTGCCGCAGTCGAGCCACTGCTAGCGCAGAGCTCAAGCGCTTGTTCATTATCTGCAGCTGCATAACCTGCATAAAGGCGTGCAAAGGGCATCGGGCATATGTAAATTCACTTATCTGAGCATCCACAAAAGGGTGAATGTTCCACACCAACTACTGACAAGAACAAGAAGGCTCAATTTAATCATTTTTGCTCTGTGTTTCAGGTCTCGCAGAGTTTTCTCTAAAAGACAACAAGTAATCTGTTTAATGTCAAATTTATTAAATAATATGCCGTGCAATGGATAGACCCAACACTGCTGTTAGGTGTCTTTTGAACAAAAAGTCGCACAAAAAATTGCCTGCTGTTCCTACAGGAAACAAAGACCTTTACGCAAGTTTATCCATCCAGCAGCGAGTTATAAACAGCATTCCAAGAAAGAATATGCACACAAAATTTTCAATATATTCACTGTGTTCAACGTTATACAGCACTCTATTAATGCCTTTGAAGTTCACCTTGTGATCCCTTTCCCGAATAAAACAAATATAAATTGACCTGAAATCCAATGGAATTTTGTATGGTGTACAAAGATGGTCGGTAAGCAAATGGAAAGAATGGGAAAAAAGGAAACTAATACTTACAATAAGAATTTAAGCAGGTGACCACATTTTGTCAATGAAAACTTGGCTTAATTTGGTCACAGAAAAAGTTTGCAAATCTCTGACAACTCAACATTTTATAACTCACTGCTCATTCTCATCATTCCTGCATGTGAAAAGGTTTTGTAGTATCTGGTGCTTCACTGAAGACAGAGACATTCATCACAGGCAGTGCTGTTAGATGGTAGGGCCTGGAAAAACTTGCGTCATGTTACATCAAATGCCTTATCATTTAGATATGTAAACTAGGGTATGTGAAACCAAGAAATTTTTTTAAATAGCTACTTGTTTATTTTATTTGTAAATCATAATTTGCTTTCTGGATGCCCACTGTACTTTGAAGAAGAATTCACTGCATACTTTATTCACTGCTGTAGCAAGCAAAAGCACCAATGAAACATCAGTTCCAGTTAAAGTAAGACATTAGTCTAAGACCAAAGGCTTGCAGTGTTGGTGGAGCCCTGCAAGCCTTTGGTTTTTGATGCAACACTTGCCGCCAGCACAATGAATTTATTATTTTGATTCAGAAATGTCTGCTCTACCATGATGAGCATTGTATGAAATCAGATGCCCAAAGCGCTTTGCTGGCACACTCATAAAACGCTGATAGGACCTGTTGCACCACTACTAGTGCACAGATGACATCAGTATAATATGGATTATAGCATTCACAAGTGCAATAGAGAAAGCATATAATCTCACTGATAAATACGTAGCAGAAAACAACCTTTTACGGTCCTTTGGCAGTGCGCTGCAGGCTTTAGCATCAGCTTCTGCTTGCCCAGTGGTAACTCACAACCCCTGTACTTCTTCGTATTTGAGACACTGTTTAAGCACGCGGAAAGAGCTTTTACTTAACAACATGACTTCGTGGGAGAGTTGTAGAATGTGCACAAGAACAAAAGCAGAAAACTGGGCTAGTTGATTACTTGGCTTATGCGACACTTAGTGCCAAAAACAAACACACAACATGAAATATCCTGGAGGGGTGCTCATACTGTTCATTTCAACACCCATCCAAGTTATTTCATGTTTTGTGTCCATTACAATATGCCAAATAAGTGCACAAAAACCTTGAAATAGATAACCACTTCCATTCACAGCACCTTGGTAAATTTTTTTTAGAACACAGTAACTGTGGAACAACAGTTGTTGTTAAGACCATGAATGGCTATAACAAGGTAATGGTCATGAAGAAATTACAGAGCTCCTTCAACTTCATTACAAGGTTTAATTGTACTTTCACTTACTATATTAAAAGGTAGACACTCTGCCCCATCAACAAAATACACCGAAATTAAGAGCTATATAACTACTGAAATCGCAGGTAACCTACAACTATTCATCAATATGGATGTGGAGAACTAGGTGGCTGCCTCTATGGGACCTCTATAAAACATAGAAGCAAGGCACCACATCACCAGAGCGTGACGTTTCCCAAGCAGATGCAAAGGGCACAAAGCTGACTAATTTAGCATGTATTGCCTCATACGTCCCCTGACAGTGCAAGGAGGAACAGGTGGATGTGATAAATGCAATGGGTTAGCCACCCTCATTAGAGGCATTCCCCATGGACATAAGATTAAGAGGATAAAGCAGATTGGTCGCTGGCAGTTGTGGCATGAATCCTGGATGAGTCAGACTCATTCTTGCGATTAAGAAGGTCAGAAGACATCATTATTTTGCTTTTTAAGTACTCTTTCATGTGCATAGCACAGTGATAAAATGTTCCTTGTTGCTGCAGCATTTTAGATAACCTAAGCGACTGTCCCATATGAAATTGTCAGTTACGCATATTTCATACCTGTTGTTCGATAAACTGCCTATTTTACCTGGCGTCTCAAAAAAAGGAAAATACAGCTAAGTTTGCCTTCTTTACCCTAGGATGGTACACATCATGTGCTTTACATCTGGGATCACACTCTTTATGTTCAACACATGTTCACACAACACAAAACATGTTCGAGTAGTAGACTCTGAATATGAGTTAAAATAATAAAGACCAGAACCGATAGCTATTTGTTCATTCAGACTTCCTACTTAAATGAACCAAGATCAAGCCAATTCAGCTTCCAAGAGCTAACTTTCACCCTTGCACCCTACCCCCCCCCCATCCCACGCCCCTACCCCCACCCTTAATGTAATGTGGCAGTCAGAGAAAAACTGTTTACTCATTTGTAAGCTTTTAAAAGCTTACTGCACTTCTCAAGTGCACAAATGAGGCACGTGCCTAACATATAATATGTATAGCTTTTGTACATATTGAAGTATAAATTGTGATATTGCTCAACTTCAAGAAGAGCTTCGTTGGATTGGTGAAAACACAAGGTAGCAGCAAAAAAAGAAACGTTAGTGCACTGCAAGCATAAAAAGAGGGGGTCATGCAGTGGTGACACAGCCCCAAAGCCAAAGACGTCTCAGTGGTTTTGAGTGCACACAAATAAACACGCAGGCGAAGCAAAAGCAGGGCCGGTCATTTGCTAGCAAGCAGGTTTCTTTAGAGCATTAGTATGAGCAAGCAGAGATCACCTTTTACTTGCGTGGCAGAGAGAGAGAGAGCAGTGTGAGAGTGAGAGGCAGCGCGATCTAGAGTTGCTCAAGTCCCAGCCCAGAGTCCCACCCCATGGGGGTGAGTGGCGACGGGTGCAACAAGCTTGGCAAGATCGGGGAGGGCAGCTCTAAGCGGAACTTCTGCAAAAATGGATGGGGACACACACATATGGGACCATTTGCAAATTAGCTTTGGCTGGGGCTACAACATGTGGCAGTATTAGTGCTGCATTCCCTTCATTTACCAATGGATAGCATGGATACCGTAAGCCCTTTTGCTGCATCTCATCAGCTTCATACAATGAAGTGCAAACACTTCAAATATTGGGAATTGACAGCTAGTTTCAAGCAACAAAAGATTTGTAAGACAGGCAAAAGAAACAAAGGTTCCTTTCAGCATTATTTTTTTACTATTCCAGAAAAGAAAATATGTACATAACTTCTACTTTTGCATATTGCTATTTAAAATACTTGAAGCACCCTTCTGGCAAAGAAGTTGTTTTGTTGAAAGCCTTTTACCATTCTGTTGCAACTCAAACGTGCATTTGTACACTATATCAGATGGAAAGGGTGTGCTAAGAGGTTAACAGCATAACAATCTGCCAGGTTGCCTGCAGAAAGTACAATGATGCAATTGAATAATTAGAAAATGTTTTTAATTGTGTATATTGCAAGTCTCTGAGCCAAACTTGAAAGAACTACACAATACAACTGAACAAAATTTTGCAAAGCCTTCACTGAACATGGTGATGACAGGCATGCCCGAGCTTCGCACCTGTTTCAATGCGATAAATGCTAGCAACATTGCTAAACCAAGGAAATGCAACAAGTTTACACACATAGGTTTCATATAAATTGCACCAGAGTCTGCATTGTACCATTATAAATGACAGTTTTGCAGAAACATAATTGGAATTATTGCAAAAGCTGCACATATCAGCACCATGTTTCCATCTCTACATTATAAAGCAGTGAATGTCAAGAATGCCAAACCTACTTAGTAGAATACTCAGTGCACATTAAATTTACATAAAATGGCTGCCATGGGCTTGATTTAGTAAGTATACAAAATAATAAATGAAGGAGCATCAAGTTTGTCTACCAAAGTTGTGGCCCACTTGATAGTAAATGACACTACTAGTAACAACATATTGGCACCAATACGCTTAATTAACTTACACTGCTGCCTCCTTGACATCCACCATGATCTTTGTTCAACAACCAAAAACAGTTGATTAAGTAACCTGCGCAAATGCTTGTAAGCTGTCCAATATGTGAAGTGTGCCAAAGCAATTCACTATGGTTGTATATTCTTTGGACAAAGATCACAAGCATTATGAAAATCAAGTACAGTAAACCCCCGTTAACTCGAAGCTGTAAAAATCAGAAAGAATTTCAAGCGGAGTTTCGAGATAAGTGAAATCAATAAACTAGAAGCATGCTGGCCGTGCATAGACCACATGGAACATTTACAATATGTCACTAGTAACATTCTCGGTCACTTTCACGTGCATCGGCACCGCACAGGTCGGCGTCTAAGGACAATGGTGTTACAGGCACTGTGCCAAGACAGCGTGCTTGGCACAGGGTGAAGACTATTGATCCTAATGCAATATTTGAAGCCAGTCATGTCAGCATAACCAGTTCCGGACATTCAAAAAGCTTACGCAGCTACTTTCTATTTCGCAATAAATTCCGAATGATTTCATTTCGAAAACTGAAACTGAACTGCATTAGAGCGCGATTGTCACACCTTTAGCAGAGGCACACAAGTGACGTGGCATTTATGCCTCATTATCGCGCAAGCAAGAAGCGCGCATCCTTATCAAATCGCAATCTCACTGAAACACTGTAGGCTCGCATGCTGGTTTGTTTTGGGCACAGCGCACAGGCTGATCACGCCTGTTTAAAAGTGCCGATCATCTTGTTCAAGGTCCCAATTAATATGCTGTGACCCCACTGATGCGTCACTGACAGCGCCCTAAATGAGAGGGTAAAAAGAAAGTTGCAGTTTTGCCCGAAAGTGATATAGTAACAGCAAAGTATTAGACAACTACATGAAGCAAGGTTTGTAGTTTTATTGGCCATATGAATTGCAGTAAAGATTCCCTTACTAATTAAACTAACAAGCATGGTGTCATGCACACATGGACAAACATGAACAGATATCACTCGATGACTGCAAGCACTCGCTGTCACAACCCTGGTGGGATGAAGAACAGCAGCAGAAGTGGTGGGCGAATTTTCATTTGTGCTGCTTCTTGCTTCAACGTGAACTAGGCGCGCGACAACACAGTGCACATGAAACCATCAGTCATCTCGGCTCACCTACACTTTGCACCCTCCAAGAAAAGATAGGGAGCGCATGGCCATGCCATGCACAGCCGCGGCTGGACTAGGAGAAAAAACGAGTTCAACGCTGCCTCGTCGTCCTTGCCTTGCTATTTTCGAAGTCAAGATTTCTAGGTATCCGGAGTCCAGTGCAAGAACTTTCCAAGATAACAGGGTGAACAACACATGGGTTGACACCATGGCTGGAAAACAAATTTTAACTAAAAGGGCAGCTCTGGTGATTTTTCGAGGTCAACGGATCTGAATGAAATTTGCTGAGTGCCTTCTTCTTCATGCTTCAGTCATTTCTGGGAAACATAAGGCTTGAGAGTTGTGCTGATTTCTTTACAAATAAATTTCGTTTATTCCCTTGAAACACCTGCCTTGCCTGCTTCTCAGCTACTGGCCACACTGCGTTATGACATAACAGCCATATGCAGAGCATGCTGGGAGTGAATGGCAGACAACAGGACCGAGGTATCCACAGTAGCCGAGGGGTGAGCTAGTGATAGTGAGCTAGTGTTTGGTGTGAGAAGTTGCTGTCGCGAAAAGTTACGTTCTGTGTGAACGGGCAAGAGATGGGAGGCAAGTGGCATTGCGTTGTTGGCTGCACAAACGTCAGCCCTCGTCATCCACACACACAGTTTGAGCCGATGTCGAGCGCATTCAGCCGAGTTTAACTACCACAGTTGCCAAGTTGGTGTGTCTACTGCTTGGCGGTCTTGACCGACTGACCTGAAGCTAATTAAGCCATTAGGGTGAAGAAAACTGCTTCTGTAGTTAAGTTTTGATCATAAGGATTTGAATTCGATACAGCAGTGTAAACAATCGCCTCATTCAGCTGCCAACAGTGTCAATAATGGCATCGGCGTTTCTGTGAGAAAACTGTGCATTCTTTCGCAGTTTTTGATTACACGCAAAATGTCCTAACCTATGTCTACTTTACGAAACACACTAATTGTGTGCATGAAAAGAATACGAAGAATGATAAGTAGGCAGCATAACAACGCTCCCATATTACGGTCTTCCACTCGCTGTTTTCGAAAGTGCATGGTCGCTCATATCAGCGCGACACAGAGTGATGCAGAGGAGCTTACATGCACAAAATCTGCATGTTTTGCTATGTTCTGACATTAATTTGTGTCATTGGTGGGCAACTAGCCTTATATCTCAAGTGAATGACAAGCGGTTGCTGTACCTGCATGCCGATGTAAACAAATGCGCTAGTCAGCGCTTTGGGCTGTCAGCAGTGTCCTTGCGGGATACAAAGGCGGAAAGTTGTGCTCCACATGTTATAGCAAGTATGCGAAGCGCTTCCCCGAGAAATGGTGAAAGACCAGAAATAGCAAGCAGCACATATAAAATCAATGGTTAGGGCTACCCCTGGTCTTCATGTTGTGGCACGATATGTCGCGCATGGGCGCTGGCTGTTGCGATGGCGGGTCAAACAAAAGCCAAACGGCGATTTGTGGCTATTGAATTCGTCGGAATCGTAGCTGTCACTATTTGACAAACTTAAAGAGCTGGTGTAGCTGACATTGTTGTCCGAAGGTCCGAAAGCGTGGTCACAAATCAGCTGAGTGTCTGCTCTAGGCCAGTTTCGTTCGCCCTGGCGAGACCGGCATGCCTTGCATGTCTTCCCTGCTATGTGCCTCTCACGTTGTCACATGAAGAGGTTCTCTCAGCTGTTCGGTCAGGTTTCGTTTTTGTTTTCACACTTTCTTCACTGCTAAAAATTACTTTGGAATTTGCCGAACAATTTTACTATCAGACGCGTGACAGGGAGGTCTCGGGAACCTAAATATTCCATTACCTTGACATGGTCTGAATACCGCCGTAGTTGCCCTTTAAAGAGGCACTAAGGGCAAATAATAAGTCAATGTGGACTGCTAAAATACATTCCAGGAACTTTTCTGCACTTGTTGTGCGCCATGAAAAGACTTAGTTTACAAGAAAATCGCATCTGAAGGGTCCGCATACCCTTAGCATAATTCAGATCAACCGCCCCCGAGCGAGGAGTGGCGACGCTGAATATGCCACCACCTCCCATCAGTGGAAGTAAAGGCGCCCGACAGGCGGCACTGTGCATTTCTGTGCAAAACGCAAAGATTCGGTCATTGAGAAACCAAACCAAAACAGAGCATTGGATTCGGCACTGCAGCTGCTCTTGGTTAGGGTGGCTAGAACTGGGGGATGTGAAGAGCGTGGGGCATTTCCCTTGCACGGAAGTATCGCCTTGTGTGACACTCCGCTAGGTCAAGATAGGGCCCTGTGGTCGGGGGCACGGGGACTGGTCAGCTGCCAAGATACACAAGAGGCATATGAGTATTTGAATAAAGAAAGCCTAGAAGAGGTTGACAGAACCGGAGTCATTACATTCATAGGTTACTGTTCCACATGTTTTTTGTAAAGCTGCCTCATGATAGCGCGCCTTAAATATTAAGGATGCCGTGAAATGGGAAAAAGAAAAAGTGAGAGAGAGAGAAAAGGAAAAAAAGAAAGCTCAGCGATGATGTTTTGTGCCTCAATGCAGTTCAGGGTACAAATCATTGCTGGAAAAAGTGTCCCTTTTCTGTGCGGCAGCATGCAAAGGGTCATTTATGAGTTGGGAGCAGTCTATCCGGGGCTGACAGAGCTCTACAGCAGAACTCCTCTGTAAAGGAATTCCACAGAAGACAAGGTTCTGCAGCGAAATGATGCTTTACAGGAAGGTCTAATGCTACAGTTCTCATGGAGGCAGCACAAGTGGCCATGGAACACATGCCAACTACACAGAGCAACACAATGATGCTCACCTCGCATACTATATTGCAGGAAACGTCACAAGAAAGCAGGTTCTCCCATGTGCAGGGATGCCTACGATGTGCCAAGGGACAGACAGTGCTGTAGGGGAAGTATCTACTGATGTATCCAAGGAATGAGATTTTGGAGGGCTTCTGTCTTCTGTAGTTGTCAGAGTCACTGTACAACTTGTTTAAGGTGGTAGGCCACAAAAATTTTTTTTTTAAATCGGAAGCCAGGATTCAAAGAACCTTTTTTTCTGAATAAGCATGTCTTATTTAGCTTATTCAACTATTTAAAGTGCTGAAATTGGTTCCTTTTATTTTGTGGCAGGTAATTTTTGTCATAAAATGTGGTAAAAGTGCTAGTCATGGAAGCAGTGACTAATGCATTGCTGAATTGAGTAAAGTTTTGGAATTTATGTAGCTAAGTGGGGTACCTGTGCAATGAACAAGGATAAATGCAATGTAATAAATATTAAGAAAGTAATGTTAAAACAACTAAGCAAAGTGAAAAAAATTGCCAATTTGTGCCAAATTTATTTGCAAAATAAGTTATAAATGCGAAAATATTGCATCAATTTCTTTTGTTCTAGTTCGTTGTAGACATCTCTATAACAGGAATGAGTGTGCAAAATTTCATACCAAAATGCTCATTAAACAAAAAATAATCAAAGTTTGTGTAACATGAGGAGGAGCAAAGTCTTGTTTTAAGAAAAATGTAAACAAATCTTCAAACCATGGGACAGAGGCCAAAAACTAGACAGAGGTCGAAAATGCACCAGCTTTATAACTGCCCCCATGAGATGCGCTAGAGTCTCCTTTTGTTCATTTGGCTGCTTGGCGACAACATAAAATGAAAAAATTGCTTTGAATAATATTTAAATAAAAGAAATAGTACTGATTTTTGGTTTCACAATACGAGGGATGGTTTGGAAAGCTCACTGTAACTCCCAAACTTAGGATGATAGGAAGATAATTTGTTTCTTTTTTTGCAACACGTTGCTGAATGTTTGGACGTACACGAAATGTAAAAAAACAAAAGAAAGAAAAATCGATTTGGGGAAAAGAAATTGACTATTGAATGTGGCCTACCACCTTAATGCTGCCGAATTAAACAAAGTAATATATGTTTAGCAAAATGTGTATGGATTCAAAAATTGTAAGCAGCCCAAGTGCTGCATGCAGCAGCATGCCACAAACAGGCTGCCAAGCATTGCACATAATTAACCAGATTAGATGTTAGATTTTTTTTTTATCACAAGGATTAATTTCCTTTTAAAGGGGCTTATCCAGGCAGTAAGTGAAAAAAATATAAAGAGGCTGAAGCCTTTTGTATAGTTTAAGGCACCATGCAGCACAGAGTCACAGATACTATTGCTGATAAAGTTACGCCTTTTAAAGTCATTACACAAAGTTGAGCCTCAATTTATCTACAAAACTGAACATATATTATGCAAAAATGAGGTGAGGTGTGCAGACAGGACACAAGAGTAGAGAAGTGGACAACACTTTGTGTCCTGTCTGCACACCTCACCTCTTTTTTGCATAATGAATCCTTACCAACTAACTCAGCTTTCTGTCGTTCTAAAATTGAGCATATATACTGGCCTCACGATTGCAAGACCTTAGGTGTCACTCAAAGGTGCATAGAGAAAAAGAGAATACATAAATGGACACGATTATTTGCAGTAAGGTACAACATCAGGCTACTCTCCTTAACTAAGTCCATAAATCATATAAAAATTTATAGAGATAATTTTGCATTAGCAAAAACTGCAATCAAAATGCACGGCCTTCAATATATGCTTTATTGAAAAATGGCTGCACTATGGCTGAATTATTTTGCTGGTGTAAGGAGGTTCATGCTGATGCCTCAGTAGGAGGTTCTTCAGTGCTACAGGTGTATATTGTGAAAGGGCAATGTTGTTGAACGCTGATATAACTTACACCTACAAAAAGCAAGCAACATGCAGCGTGAGTGCAATGCCATATGCTGCAAGAAGCTACCACGCCCGACACCCCTGATGACAGCGCCCCTGCGGCGGGATCGGACATCCCGGCAAGCTTGGAGCACCCTGTTTTCACACCTCTCAGTTCTAGCCTGTCTTGGTCAGTGGTGTGGATTATTCGGGAATCCCACGACATCACATGGACATGGCATTCTGTGCTGCTTGCAGTTTGTGGGATTTTCACGAGCCAGCAAAACCAGGGCAGCACTACGCAATAATGAAACTACTGAAATGCAAAAGCATGGGTGGCACAGAGTGGAGAAAACGAAACCTTTCGAACGCCCACGTGGTTGTCAAGGGCAATGTCAATGAGTTCTTTTTTCTAAAGATCAGGAACAACTGGACAAGTAGCATTTTCTTTCATCTTCAATCTTCAATCTTCAATCTTTCTTTCATCAAGCAATACAATTAACTTTTTATTATGAGTGGCTGAGTACTAGTGACAATATTATAATGAGTGCCTTTGTCATCGGGCTAGTACTTGAATGTCTTGGGGGAATCTTTGTGTCCTGCATTCACCTCAGTTTCTCTATTACTAAAGCTCTTTTTGTGCTAATATTGATGCCTTAGACATCCTTGAGCACTTATAACTTTAACTTGACTTAATATTTGCCTTTAGTGTCCCTCTAACTCATATTTCGAGATATTGGAGTTCTGAGCCAACAAGGTTTTACTGGCATAATGTAATGTGAGTGATATTCACAGACCAACTCAGTTAACACTTACCTATCACCGCAAGCAGCACTACATACATAATATGAAGACTATACATAGACTATACTGCCTTTTCAACAAATTGTTTCAAAAAAGATTTCATAAGATGATTGAAAATATTGTTATGCATGAAGAAAATGAAGACCAGTGAACGTGCTTGCGGTCCCGAGTGGGGAAAGGAAGAAGAGGACGACGCTCAGTTGATCAACCAGCTGGCCGCTCTTGCGCTCACCTTCGCGACCTAAAGTAAACTGTCCCCTTCAACCGTAAGGGTTATAAACGGTCTCCTTCGCGCGTAACAAAGTGGTGGAAGTGCTGGGTACCGCTCACAACAACGGAACCATCACTGCCGCAGCTTCATCGAAGCCATCGACTTGCCGGCCTCCCGCCATCAGCCGTGACTGTCTTCGAGATGCCAGAAGTAGTAGCCGCTCCGAGGGCAGCGCCTAGCAGTGCACTGCCGTACTACTGAGTTCCACCCACCTTCGGAGGCAAAGCGGGGGAAGATGCCGACGAGTGGCTTGTCCACTACAAACGAGTGAGCAAGTCCAACGGGTGGGATGCAACCGCTCAGCTCACCAATGTGGTATTCTCCCTGACCGATACCGCCCTCGTGTGGTACGAGAACCACGAGGACGTGCTTACGACGTGGGAACATTTTGTTGACGAGTTAAAGGCGTGTTTTGGGGACTCAGTCGCCAAAAAGAAGCGTGCGGAGCAGACACTGTCGCAACGGGCGCAGCTACCAGGTGAGACATGCACAACATATATCGAAGAAGTGTTAAAGCTGTGCAAGGTGGTCAGTGCTCGCATGTCGGAAGAAGATAAAGTTGGACATTTGCTGAAAGGAGTGGCTGAGGATGTGTACAATTTTCTAATTGGAAAGGAGAGCCTCAGTTCTGTGTCCGACGTCATCCGGCACTGCAGAACTTTTGAAACGCTTAAGATGCGTCGGATTGCGCCAAAGTTTGGTCGGTTGGCAAACGTTACGACGGTTGCCAGTGTGGACACGAGTCCTTGCCTCGACCTTCCTTCGACGATCCAACAGATTGTCCGCGAGGAACTTTCCCGCCGCGAAGAGTTGTTGCATTCAACTGTTGACCACCATGGTGTGTACACGTCACGTGAGGCTGTGACGGCGCCACATTCGGCCCCTTGGCAACCGATGGTTACCGCAGCGGCCGTAGAGTACAGCGCAGCCCCACAGTCGAGGATGACAACACGCCCTCCGACTCTGCGCTATGACCAACGTGCTCGGCGCACGCCTTCTCGACGCCCAACATATTGTCGTGACACACGCCACGAACCAACCCACTACACGCGGAAAAATGATAATACCCGCTTCATCGACGAACAACCAAGGTTTCGACCTCTCCCGGTGTGTTATTCCTGCGGTGTCCCGGGTCATATATCGCGGTTTTGTAACCAGCGTATGACCACGTGGTATGGCCAGCCTTCATTCAGAGATTTCTTGGTCCTCCGAATGGCCACACGGTGCCCCGTGGCCAGCACACGTATCATCTGGCGACGAGTATTGGCTGAGAAGCTCCCGGAATCGCTCCCCGGCATCTGACAGGAGTTTGACACCCCCACCACAACGTCGTGCTCCCCGTTCTCCCTCACCGCTGCGTCGCACCACGTCCCCTTCGTCACCAGAAAACTAGCTAGCGCGGCCGATGGAGGTGAGGTCGCTGGAGACGTGCTACTGACAGAAATACCTCCTGTGTTGATGCTGAAAAACAAAGTGCTCGTTCTTGTAGATAATGTCCCTGTGATGACTCTGGTGGACACAGGCGCAAAAAATTTCGGTCATGAGTGTCTCTTTTAAACACGTGTTAGGGCGAAAGGTTTTGTTTAAATGGGACCAAAATTCAAATTTCTGTGGAGTGAGTGGCGAGCCGTTGCGACCTATTGGTGTGTGTAGTGCTGACGTGTTTTTGGGAGGCCATGTTATTACGACAGAGTTTGTAATTATTCCTCGGTCGACCCATGATGTTATTCTCGGCATGGACTTCTTGCGGGAGTGTGGTGCTACTGTCGACTGCCGCACAGGGAAGGTATTTATAAGTGGTAGAATTCCATCAGGACTCCTGGAGAACCCTGTAGATCGCGAAGCTACACTGTGTGTTTGTGGTGATACGGTCACACCTGCATCATCTACCGTTTGCGTTCCCGTTGTCTGTTGCGGCGCTGATTCCGACAGCTTCGAAGCTACCACAGAACCGATGCACTTTAACTGTATGAAGAAGAATGTGTTGGTGCCACATTGTGTGGTGTCGATCAAAGGCGGACGCACTGGCTTATGGACCGTAAACTGTTCTAAGGAGCCTGTTATACTACCAGACGGCATGAAATTAGCCTTCGCCAGGGAACACGCATCCTTATCCGTGGCTGAACTTACAGATGTGCCGGCAGAACCTGATAGCCACAGTTCGGAAACGGCCCTTTTGTCGATGGTAAACAAATCGCTCAGCACGAGTGAACGCCGAACGTTAGTGGGTGTGCTTTCGAAGCACATTTCGGTTTTCGACTTTGCGCAGAAGGACAAAATACCTGCAATCCCTACGTCTCGAACGCGCCATACCATCAACACGGGTTCGGCAAATCCAATTAGACAAAAGCCATATCATGTTTCACCATCAGAGCGCCAGCTTATCAACGAACAAGTGCACGAAACGATGAAAAAGGGAGTCGTACAAGAGTCAGCGAGTCCGTGGGCAGCTCCAGTGATTCTTGTTAAAAGAAAAGATGGATCTTGGAGATTTTGCGTCGACTATCGACGTTAGACTGCCTTCATTCCACCTCTTACTTTTCCTCAGTAGATTTACGATCCGGCTATTGGCAAATTCCGATGCATCCTGACGACAAGGAGAAGACTGCCTTTGTAACCCCTGACGGGCTCTTCGTATTTAATGTGATGCCATTTGGATTGTGCAACGCTCCGGCAACTTTCGAGAGATTTATGGACACTGTTCTGCGCGGCTTGAAGTGGAACATCTGCATGTGCTACCTCGACGACGTCGTCATCTTTGGCCGCATCTTCAGCGAACACAACTCACGTCTGGATATTGTCCTGAACTGCATCAGAAACGCTGGTCTAGTTTTAAACTCTACGAAATGCCACTTCGGAGACTGCCAAACCCTTGTGCTTGGGCACCTCGTCAACAAGGATGGCACCCGCCCTGATCCCCAGAAAACAGCAGCCGTTGAAGCGTTCAGTGCACCGCGCTCTGTCAAGGAGCTCCGTAGTTTTCTGGGGCTTTGTTCCTATTTCCGCCGATTTATTCCTAAATTCGCCGACGTCGTGTATCCGCTGACATGCCTGCTACGAAAGGACACCCCCTTTGAGTGGACTCCGGAGTGCGACTCTTCTTTTCATCAGTTGAAGTTCCTGCTGACGTCACGACCGGTTCTTCAACACTTCAGTCCTTCAGCTCCGACGGAACTCCATACGGATGCCAGTGGCATAGGTATTGGTGCCGTCCTAGTTCAACGCTACGGTGACCGCGAACACGTGATCGCATATGCAAGCAGCTCATTAAGTAGGCCTGAGCAGAATTACACTGTCACGGAACAAGAATGCCTCGCGGCAATATTTGCGGTTCAGCGGTTTCATTCTTACCTGTATGGACGCCCCTTTACAGTGGTCACCGACCACCACTCATTGTGTTGGCTTGTGAATCTTCGTGACCCTTGTGGCCGCCTTGCGCGCTGGGCACTCCGGCTGCAAGAATACAGCTTCACCGTCTCTTATAAGAGCGGTCGACGACACGCTGATGCGGACTGCCTCTCGCGTATGCCACTTAGCACTACGGACTGTGACGCCGACGACTTCGATCACCTCGTGGCTTCTGTATCACCGCGTTTTCCAGACTTCGACTGCTTCAAAGCCGAACAGCGAAAAGACGATAAATTAACACCGCTCTTCACCGCTACTACCGCCTCGACGACAGCAAACCATTTCTGTGTACGTGATGGACTCCTGTATAAGAAGAACTTTTCCGGCACTGGCGCACGTTTTCTCGTAGTGGTACCGGAGAGCCTTCGCACAGCGATTCTGAGTGCTATGCACGACGACCCTACGTCTGGCCATTTAGGTTCGGCGAAGACGCTCTACCGGATCCAGGAATGCTTTTATTGGCCTGGAATGCGACAGTCTGTTGAGACGTATGTGGCCAGCTGCATGCAGTGTCAGCGCCACAAACGGCCATCTACAGCTCCAGCTGGTCTCCTGCAGCCGATCCCGCCTCCAAGCACGCCTTTCCAACAAGTGGGCATTGACTTCGTAGGCCCATTTCCAAAATCAGCCAAGGGAAACCGTTGGATAGTTGTTTGCGTTGACTACCTCACACGCTACTGTGAGACGGCGGCCGTGCCCTCCGCAACTGCCACTGACGTTTCAACATTCCTGCTGAAATATGTGATCCTGCGACATGGTCCGCCTCGCGTGATCATCAGCGACCGTGGACGACAATTCACAGCAGACGTTGTAGAGGAGCTGCTTCGTTTGTGTGAATCCAACTTGCGTCACTCGACACCATACCATCCACAAACGAATGGGCTTACGGAGCGCACCAACTGAACAATTGTAAACATGCTATCTATGTATGTTTCATCCGACCACAAGAACTGGGATGACGTATTGCCTTTTATCACGTACGCATTCAACACCGCCAAGCACGAGACTACCGGCTATAGCCCTTTCTTTCTGCTGTACGCACGGCCACCCCGGTACACAATCGACACTGTTTTCCCCTTCTGTAGTCACGAAAATCCCACTGTTGCCAAGACTCTCTGCCTCGCCGAAGAAGCCCGTCGTATTGCTCGTTTGTGCACTTTGGCATCGCAGGACAGATCAAAAGCACGCTACGACATTCGCCACCGTCCGGTAACCTATCGCCCTGGTGATTTAGTCTGGCTGTGGACTCCAGTACGGAAACGCGGGTTATGCCAAAAGCTTTTGGCCACCTACGATGGACCGTTTGTTATTATTAACAGACTCACGGAAGTCACGTATAACATAGCTCGCCTCACGGCGAGTGGTAGAAGAGCTGCCAAGACACAAGTGGTCCATGTCGCCCGCTTGAAATTGTTCACGTCAAGATAAATGGATTGACTCGCCCGGCGGGCTTCGTCTGCGACGAGAGGAATGTTACGCAGGAAGAAAACGAAGACCAGTGAACGTGCTTGCGGTCCCGAGTGGAGGAAGGAAGAAGAGGACGACGCTCAGTTGATCAACCAGCTGGCCGTGCTCACCTTCGCGACCTAAAGTAAACGGTCCCCTTCAACCATAAGAGTTATAAACAGTCTCCTTCGCGCGTAACAATATACACAAATAAAATTACCCAAAAGAAAAAGTTGTGGAAATGCTGTGCCGGCAAAAGGAAACATTCATCGTATTTAGAATACTTGCATACTCCAAATTCTACCACACACACTATTCTTGCAGTCATGAGAGAGCATAGGAACAGCACTACTTTAATATTGCATAAAATCCCAATTTTTAGGCTGGTTAAAGCTTGTGGGGATGCGCAACTGTCACGCGTCTCCTGATATGCTGTTTTCCCGCACAGCTCCCGTCTCCTGCAAACCGGCTTCGCCGCGTGGCCTGCGTGATGCCCGCGGCAGTCGGTCTGGTTGAGGCGCAGTCCGAGAGATGGCGCGAGTGTTGCGCTGCTAACGCCGCCTACCGGCGGGGTTACTTGGGCGCGGAAAGGACAAGGCGCTTCCTCTTTGGTTCGTGGTCGTAAAGTGGCGCGGACGTTCCGCGCGTGCGCGAATCCATGGTCTGCGAGACCGTCTCGTGAGGCCTCATTTGAACGCGCCACCGTTCGCGTGACCGTACGCACAAACAACCAGGCGTTGGGATCCAGCATGGGGCGAACATATTCGCTCATTATCCGGTCGCGGTGAGTCGGACTTCTTAGATTTGTCGCGTGCCCATCGGCATGTTTTGTGGATAGCAACTCGGCTAGCAGGCATTGATCTATGAAAGGTGCAATCCCTTGTGATTTTTTGCACTACTGTGTTGTCGTTTCTTTGTCCCAAGAGCACGGATGAGAATCCTACAAGCTCTGATCTTCTGCATAACTCAAAGCAGCAGATCTCGAGAGTGTCACATCCCTTATTTTTTTTAAAACGTGGTTTACTAAAAACAGACACAGTAAGGGCTTCAGGATCTACGTAACACAACATACACAGAAGTGATGTCTGCATTTCTTTTTAGATGCACAATGAAGACGCCCGAAAGCGATACCCAGGAGGTAATATAACATGGCAAGTAATGGCAACCTTTAAATATAGACCATCTCTTGTTTATTAGCTACTTAGACAACAGATTCTTCTCAAAACAAATATGAACAAACTCTGAAGACCTGTTTTTAAGTCTTACCAGAAGTTGAGCTTAGCAATGGTGCACTAAATATCAAGGATCTACAAGACAAACTGAGACAAAAATGTTTATTTATTAAACAATATTAATTATTATGGATACAATTATTATTCTTAGAGAATAAGCTGAGGATTCACCTTAATGAATGCCTACTGTATTTAAGAGGCATCTGTGGTGTTACAAAGACAAAGTGCATGACCAAGAAAGAGCTCACCTCAGCCTTCAAGTCCGACACCTTATCCTGGAGCTCTTTCACTTCTTCAGACTCAGTGCTGCCCCTAAGTTGACCAGCCGTAAGCAGCTCTTGATTCTTGAGGACATGCATATAAAGTATATATATGTAGGTCTTTATAAATCTATATATATACATCAGACTGTGTGATGTAAGCACAAAAATAATGCACAACAAATAGTATTCTGGGAGCCTTATTTGTATACATGTATCTTTAAATTATTTTTTTTCTGTTTCAAAAAATTAGGAAGTTGACTGCTCTCTAATGCGATCTAGTGTAGTCACTTGATCGGAGTGAACAAGGTGAAGCCTGTTATGCCATGTCAAAATGTGTGGGTGAGGGTAAGACAGCACTTTGGGCTGCTGCTTTCACCAAAGGTGCTAACAGTCAGAGAAAGCCTGAACAGCTACACTGACCAGTGGCTGCATAGCAAGGCATGTTCTAGCAGTTGCTGTGGCTGCAGTGATTTTTCAGGTGTTTATTTGTGCTATTGCTTCATATTACATGTCTAACCAATAGACTGGCACCTGAGAAGAAGTTGCTATATATTTATGCGTATAACTCGCCACCATGCATAAACTGCACCTTCAATTACAACAGCCTAGGGAAAAAAAAGAAAAAAAAAATGCCGTATCGTCCAGACCAAGGGAGCGCCGTAGGAATGGGGGACGTATGAGTTCGCCAGTGGCGCGTGTGCTATTCACTAACAACTAAAGGCAAAATAGCGACTTGTAAAGAGGAGGAGAAAGGGCAACCATGAAAGAGGAGAGAAGGGAGCTTCAACACGTAGAGGTGGGGAGGAGGTGGGGTTCCCTGGAGATAATGAAACTGAACGGTGGAGAACCTTGCTTTGAGATGTGGCTTCACGGCAATGCGCGCCGCGCTGCCGTGAAGCCACATCTCAAAGCAAGGTTCTCCACTTCAAGGCAAAATTTGCATTAACCTGCACCCCTACTTTACTGTTAAATTTTAAAAAATGTTGGTGCAAAAGCTATGGTGCAAAAATATGGTGCAAACTATACGTGCAAAAAATATGGTGCATAGTGCAGACAAGCTGCTGTAGAGCACAACTACCATGACAAGCCTTTGCATGCTTTTTGCTTTACGATTCAAAACTGTGAGGCAGAAGGGTGGTGACTCCATCGGCACTG
This sequence comes from Dermacentor andersoni, assembly GCF_023375885.2. NCBI lineage: Eukaryota > Metazoa > Arthropoda > Arachnida > Ixodida > Ixodidae > Dermacentor > Dermacentor andersoni. The sequence continues at coordinate 218,659,044 of NC_092814.1, read as the reverse complement.
GCATGAGCTGCTGTGAGCCACAAGTCGCAAATATAGTTGATTGGTACTTTGTTGCCTATTGGTCTTAGATGAGGACACTTGTTGCAAAGCAAGACATTTTAGAAAATATGGGGTAGTATACACCTGCAATTTATGGTCGCTCAGAAAGAACACTTGCCGATATTCATTTTTCTATATTTAATAATTTTACTACTTTCCATTCAAAAAATGAACTTTTTTCACTTATTATTTTATTACATACCAAAATATGTAGATATAATAAAATTGACATGCTAAATACTATATTTCTTAACATAGCGTGAGCTCATTAGGTTTTAGCAGTTTCTAAAGACTGCATTTCTATGGTTTTCTTTTTATTTTCCCCAGTTAGCAATACTGTTGCTGGCCAACAGAAACAAACCAAGCAAGTGACACAAACAAGCACCTTGATCTCAAGAGAAGAAATTTTCTGCTTCATCTCGGCAATGATTTGGGTGTGTTCCACTTCCCGAATCCGAGCGTTCATCCTCTCTTCCTTCATCTACATCAAGCAGAAAAAAAAAAATATAATATGCATTAACTATGACTAGCATCTTTTCCAGGTGCGACATGAGAAATCATTTAATCTTGTGCACTTTCCTGCACTTTTGTTTCTTACACATCATTCTTTGAATAGGTTTCAACAAGTTTTAATATACATCAATGATCTGTCTAACTGCCTCTTTTCTTCGAAACATATACTTTATGCAGATGATGCCACTATCATTAACTCCGATAAATGCTTTACAACCTTAGTATCTAACCTTAATGGCAATTTACACAGCCTGCTGGAGTGGTGCCATACTAACCAGCTACAGATAAACCTGTCGAAAACAAAATTTGTTGTATTTACTTCCCACCAACCAATACTTCACTCCATTGCTCCTATTTTTCTGGGTGCAAGTCCTATCCCTGCAAGTTTTTCATACAACTATCTTGGCATAGAAGTACAAAGAAATCTTTAAGTTACACTTAACCAAAGTAAAACAAGATTACCTACGGGATTAGGGTACTTCTAAAAACACGAAACATATTTAACCATCAAATATTACTATCATTATACTTTTCATTTATTCATTCCCACATTAACTACTGCGTTACTTGCTAGGGAAACACTTACTTAACCCATTCAAACTCATTGCAAGTCCTACATAATCAGGCTATTAGGATAATTACATTTAGCAAATATAACAATAACGCCTCATATCTTTTACAAACTAATCACATTCTTTCAGTCACACAGCTCGTTAAATATAACCTAGGTACCTTTTTGTTCTGTCAAATCAATTACACACGATGCAATAGCTTGATACCACAACTTTCTCTAATAAATACTAATATTACCAGGTTTGCAATAATAGGAACTTCATTTTACCCAAAATACATACTAATTATGGCAAGCAGCGCGTCCATTTTTCATCTATCGCATTCTGGAACACATTACCATTAGATATAGAAACACTTAAAATTGACAAATTCAAGAAACAACTAAAAGATTACATTCTGTCAAATACTGATGCCTAGTTCATACTCACAACCATTCTTTTATGGTGCCTTCATTTCATTTTGATTGCCATACCATTAGGTTTCTGTTTCTGCCTTACTTATACATCCGAGTTAGCAAATTATACTGTGTTTGTCACGTCACCTATGCTGTTACTTTATTAGTTGCGAACTAGATATGTTAGTGCTTTTTTTTTCATGACATTTATCCACATGTAATTCTTCAATCATGCTATTCATACTAAAACCTGTAATTCTTCCATGTTAACGATTTGTTGAAACTGCTGTAATTTTTGTTTTATTACGTTTACTTTGTAAAGGAGGTCCCATTGCAGTCTTTGACTTAGGGAACTCCTTCTGTATATTAACATCTTGTAATCTTTCTAATCATCTCAATAAAAACTGATTCTGATTCTGAACAAGTAAAAGACAAAAGAACTCGCCTGTGATTCCAAGTTTGTGATTTTGCGTGCCTCATCCTGGACAAGAGAGTGCAACTCACGTTCCTTCTCTGAAACCTTGTCAGACATTTGCTGATACTTAACAATTTCATCTGCTTGACGGCGGATTTGGTTCAGGCTGACCTGGTTCTGCAGCAATGGCAACAAACACAATAACAGAAATGCTAAATGTGGCCATGTTTTCAAGTAGTTCCTGCTTCAAACAAACACTCCTTTTAACAATGAATACTAAATCTGTGTATTTTACAGCAATTAATAGTTACTGCGACAATAACCCTACAACTTTGAAGTTCGGTAAATGTCATCTCGAATTCCTTGAATCTCTTTATACCAAATATTATCTCCTCATTGCTTTTAGCTTGTCCAGGTTAAAAATGTAAATTGCGCACACTGAGTGTTACTCTACAGTGTTATAAATGCAAATTTTTTAAGCATATAATTATGACTATGCTAGTTATCTAACCATCCTGAAATTTCGCAAATTTCATCTTCAGTTCAACTCTACGCCAAATTTTACCTCCGCATCTCTCATAGCCTGCCGGTGACAATATGCACTCAGAGCGACACTTAAACATGGTTCCCTAGGACACTACTGCTTTGCTCAGAAAAGACGCAGCTTTTGCATCTAAATGACTCATGTAGCGGCAACAGCAATCCAGCAGGTTCAGATGGTGCACCCAAGAGAAAATTATGCGCACTGCCAATAACAAACTGCTGTTACACATATAGATGGCAGTTGAGAGGATTTGTGTTTACAATGTGGCTATACGCACCACGATGGGCCAGTGAAAGGCACCATTCATGCGCAGCAGGAGTGAGCAAAAGAAAGGACCTTGGCTAATGAAAGCTAGTAAATTCTTAGCAACTCTACTTATCATTCAACTTTTCTCAAGGAAAGATTTTTTTGGCACTGCCTCAGTGTCATCATTACGGAAGAACTACAAGTAGTACACACCAATGCCAACACAAAGTCAATCTGTGGCATCATCAAAATATCCACTGCTTAGAAATTCACTCATTATTAAGCATACACATCAAACTCACTTGAGTTTCCAGCTCCATGACTCTTTGACGCAGTTCTCGCAGTTCAGCAGTGGCATCAGCTTCCTTGAGCCGAGCAGTCATCAGTTCTTCCTGAAGCTGGTTCACCTGTGACTTATTTCCACTCCATCGTGATGGCGTTGACTGGTTGTCCAACTGATGGGGGTTCTCAGAGCGATGCTTCTACATAGAGAAAAGACAACAGTTTGTTCACATTCACACACACTTAGCCCACTGTTGCAATAAGTAACATAGCCTGCACCCTGAAATATTTTCAGCTATTACATGTGGTTAATTAAATACAACGATCAGTTCCATATTTTAAGTATATCAAATGATGATTAATTCCTGCACTACCAAACACCATGAATCAATTCACAGAGAGCAGTACGAAAGAACTGAACAATCTATAATTGATACAATGTTGCAAGTATTCAAAGTGTTCACGTAGCACATGATAGGCAGATAGGTTAGAAATGCAACCTTCGCAAGCACTTTCTTAGTTGCTAGAAGTGAGTTGATTGAAATATTTGGCTCTCTACCCTATTTATTAAAGAACACAAACAGTGATAGCAGCTAATGTCACACATACCTCCCAGGCAGCTTGCAAGTCAGCCACTTTTTGTCGAAGTTCTTTCATGGACAAATTAGCTTCAGCTTCACGCAATTTCACTGCTATCAGTTCTTCCTGTAGATTTGCCACGCTATCATCTGGTGTTGCTTCCCTTAGCCGCTTATTTTCCTAGAAAGAGTGACATAATAAATAGGCAAATAACCATGTTAAAATATTAACTGCTCAACAGAATATGGTTCATTGTACTAAAAAAATGGCAAAACATAGTAGAAAATACTACACACATGTGAACATTCGGATTTGGAAGAAAAAGTGAAAATCTGTTATTAGATTTATATTTAATTTGAGAATATGACACATATTCAGTATTTTCCCACTCACAATTGAATATACAAGCACACCACAGCGACTAGCATGCATAAACCAAAAGTCCATGTAAATGGTGGCTTTCTGCTGTAAGCTTCAAGCACCTGCTATATATCAATCAAAAATACTTATTTACTGCACCCTCTACTTTGAGTGAGAGATTTCCACAACAATCTAAGAACAACGTCATTTTGAGGTATCAGCAGATATATTAGAATAAGCACATATAATGAAACCATTTAGTTAAAAATGTCATTAAATTTAATGTTTTTCCATTGTCCTGAACTAAAAATTAACTTTGCTTGGGACCAGATTGCTCGAACTGCAGTGACAGAGGATTCTACTACACAGCGTGAACCACCGAGAACTCCTCCACCATGCCCCTATAAAGATAATCCTTTGTTCTCCATTTATTTCACCTACAAGGAAAACAGCATTTGAGTCTTTCAAGGAACTGATCACAACTGGATGACTGATGTTTGTAGCATTACTTTAAAATTGCATTGCTGAATCACTAAAGTGATATATTTAACCATGCATTTAAGTGATACATTTAACTGTGCATCAGTGTATAGCCAGCCATACTTTGAACGTGAATTTAGTTAGCTGTGTTGAGTTTTCCTGTTTTATTGTTGTAGTAATCATAATTTTACACATTCTGGTAACTTTTCACTGGTTGCTCACTTCAATGCTGCCCTGTTCTGGGCAGCTTTATTTCCTAGACTGGTTTAGTAAGAAAAATAAGGGTAACTGAGGGGCTAAATTTTTAGTAACAAATGTTAAAAGAAGAAGAAGAAGAAGCCAACAGAGAATGAATAATGAGAATATAGTGAACTATACAATATAATTGAACAATAAAGAAACTTCTGATTTCCTCTGTGCTTTTCTAGGTTTCATGGTCTGTTGGTTTTTTGTGGTTCCTACAGTGTCTTTAGCACCCTGAATATTTTATGAGAAAGAAGAAAGAGAAAAAAATCACCGATGATTACAATACTCCCTCATGCAAAATTTGAGCGCAGCTGTATGTGTTTTCATTTCGTGATATATCGGCTGATGCGGACAATCTGTCTCATGCGGCACGTTGCAAATGGAGCAAAATGTGGTGCGACTGCTTCGCTAATCGTGAGATCGCGAGAGGCCGCGTGTGGGTGACACGTGGGCACAATTCACAGCAGCCGCCGCATACAGACCTCCGCTCATGCAGTACTTTGTTTCCATACAGACAATGTGTGCTACTCTGGCGCCATCGTCACCGCAAAGCCCGTCTAACGCAGCACTTCACTTTTCTTCTCAAGCTTTCGCCACACCCTCTTCCTCCTCGTGCTCGCTTTGCTCTCACTGCTTTTTCATCCCCCGCTGCGCTCCACATTCGCTCTCATCTTATGTTGACGCTTGCCACAGGAATGGGTGTTTAAGATCTGCACTCTAAAACATTTGTTGTTGAGATCAATATTCAAGGCCAGTATTCTTTTAATACAGTACAATAGACTCAAAGATACCACATAAAACATTACATTGTCTATAGTGACCTGCTGGTTTAGCATTAGTGAGTTTTACACGGACTCTATACAAAAATATGGCATATATGAACATTTTTTTTTACCATCTACTGAATGCCAAAGTGTAGTCTCAAAAAAAAAAAAAAAAGAAAGTTATATTTGATTTAACTAACATATGAAAGGAGCTCTCAACAGTAAAGTTACACTAATCAAACAATGCCAACATTAGCTGTAACCATCAGGAACAAGTCACCAAGTGCAATCTGTGATTAGGCATGCAATTGCAATTTCATGAACTCCATGGGACTGCCACCAGCAGCTTACATACAACACACACATGCATACACAGAACATGCACTTGCTCACTATGCCTGGGTAGCTCTGCACCCTCTCCAGAATAGTACCTTACCAACAGCAGCAAGCATCAAGATGTCCACATTAACTAAGCATTATTAGATTACTACTACATGAACAGAAGCAGTGTGCATGGTAATCCAATCTAGCACATCAATCAAACAGCAAGTCACAACTAATCAGCCTTCTGTAAGTATAAATATGGACCAATGCCTGCAGTGTGTATGCTAGACAACAGCATGCATGTATCACCAAGATGGACAACAGCTTTCTGAAGAGTACAATGGCTGTCTACTTATGCACCATGTCACTGGTCACCAAAAGCGGTAGAGTAACAGAATACCTCTTCAAGCTCATGTATCCTCTGGCGAAGGCCACGCATAGTCTCTTGGCCTTCGGCTTCACGCAGCTTTACAGCCACCAGTTCATCTTGCAGTGACTTGAGGAGATCCTCTGTCTGGCTGTCCAGTGATGATGGCTGCGTCTGCGCCTGCAATAAAAGAAGTGCCAAGTTATGCTAAGCCTGGCTATGAGATCCAGACAATTTACCAAACAAACCAGACAATGAGAACCAGAATGAGATCCAGACAATTTATACGGAGCACAGTGCACACTAAGCCATGTTTTTACATTCACTTGTGAAAGAAACTGGAATGGCCCATGTTTGGAATTGATGAGACATGCGTAATGCATGTTCAGCATTTGGTTAACACATGAGCTTCACATTAAGAAACCAAGATTTAATAGACAGCGTTCACATTTCATTGCAGCCTGACCCTACCTGGTGCACCTTCATTTACTGTGACTGAATAACTTTTCATAAGCTATTTCGGTACCTTTGAACAACTTACTGTGTTAGGGCCCCAAAGGGCAGGAAAAGATAAGCCAAGTTTCTCAGAATGTACACATACTGCTTAAAGAGAAGAAGATCCTGAAGCACATTCTTTCACGATTCCCAAAGTGGCTTGAAATGTTCACTAATGACATACACCACTTTCGAAACAGATTAATTTGTGAACATTTTCATGATCTTCACAGAGTAAGATAACTGTACAGCTTTCACCATGGCTAAACAATTTTCTCTTGAGTGGACGGTCTCATTTCATGCAACATTCATCGCACAGCCTTGCAAGAGAAATTTCAGCAGGGCAACAAGGCAAGTGCTTCAATCAAATGCTCTGTGGCACTAGAAAAGAAAGGCTGTGGCTAGCTATTTTCCTTTCTTGTCACATTTACAATTACGAAGAAGCTGACCAATGAGATGATAGGAAAAGAGTGAGTAAAACCTGCACTTGCTGGAACCTGACGTGTTATAACAAAATAGCAGCACATCACTGTTTCACTTCCTTGAATTTGTACCCTGCATCTTCACCCCCCCCCCCCAAGAATATATATATATATATATATATATATATATATATATATATATATATATATATATATATATATATATATATATATATATATATATATATATATATAAAATCCCTACCCAAGCACTCCTTACAGATGGTTAACCAGCGAAGCTGAAATGTGTGGCCCTGGTATTTATCACTGGGTAAATGGCTTGGTAGGCTGCCGGATCCTTGGTACCCAGTTGCTGCTTGTGCTCCGCTGCACGAGACTGTTCTTGTGCCCAGGCTGCAGCATTGGCACGGTGCAGACGAGCTCATTTCCACTGCTCCTCGTAATGTTGCTGATCAAAAGCTGCCTGCTCCTCAGAAGTACTCATGATGCATGGCCTACCCATTTTAGAGCCGGAGAGAAACTGCTGCATACACGCTCAGCTGCGACAGAGAGCAACGATGTCACTACTAGCGCAGCCAATCACATCCCTCTCTTTGTCTCTTTCTTTTTCAACATGCACATGGGGTTGCACTGGAGGAGTTTTCAGCATACAGGTGAAAGATGGATGGATGGATGAATCAACTAGCCATATACAGCTTTGCTGTAATATGAAGACAGAGGGAGGGCAGTTTTTTTTTTTTTTTTATCTAGACTGGAAGAGTAGGCAAAGAGTATCTTGATCATGAAAGAAAATAATGAAGGAAAAAACTGAAATGAAAGAAACAGATCAATGGCAACTACATACCTGGTGCAGCTCCTTGATTTGGTTGTTCGCTTTCTGCAGCTCCTGCTGTACAGTGAGCTCTTGCTGGCGAAGTGCAGCAAGTTCCCGCTTGATGATGTAGTTGTCTTCTGCTTCCTGAGCCCGCACCACCTGACCTTGGATCAGACGGTCAGCCAGTGCAGAGCTCTCCTGCACAACAAAACACCATGCCTAATTTTGGCAGGAGTGTCCAGGTACACTTGATCATTGTAATGGATTCAACTCAGCAGGCTAATCACGTCCACCTTGTCGTAACAGTGCACTTGGTGATGTAGACACAGAAAGGAAGAAAAAATACAGTAGTGACTGTCTTGTTCTATTGTCTTAGAGTGTTAAATGTGACAACACCAGAAAGTGTTAGAAGCTGAAAACCAATAAGTTACCATGTATTTTCTTTTTTTTATTGCTTGTTTTTACAATAAAATGAGCATTACTTACTTAAGAGACATCCACACCATACACTTTAAGTAGATGCCTTATAAAATTCACTGACATACCATTCTGGGTTTCACCAAAGCATTGAAATTATATCCTCTAGCACCTCCCAGGTTTATGTAGCTATAACAATGGGCTATGCACCAGTGCATTTGTCACCAATACATCATTTAAAATACAGCAAGTCTCCATACACTAATCAGCAGATAGCAACATGGGCTGAGAGGGAAGCTGCCCAGAGAAATTGGCAGAAAAAAAAAACTGCTTAACACTCCAGCTGCTGGGTCAGGCCTACATCTCACACTCTACAAGAGAGCTCCACCAACCTTTCACCTATTGCTGCTGAGGTAGGTAGAACACAATTATATCTGGAATGCTTCAATGATGCCTGAAGAGTCAGGCACAGAAAGCAACATGAGCACTTTATGCTGCCACCCTGCAAAATATGGTCAAATCCTAGAGAGGTATTGTTACATGAAATTGACTGCAACCATTGCCGTAACAAAATGTACCAATCACAGCTAGGCACAAGAAAATGGTTGTCAGCCTGTTCAGGTATTTTACAGGTGGCAACTTGAGTGATTAATGGCAGCAGCACACTCACTTAGATCATGCACCAATGCTATCTTTCAGTTTTTTTTTTTTTTTTTTTGATACCAAGCCAGACATGGCACCATGCTTCCTTGTAGAACAACATCGAATTTCCATTGTCCCAAGACAATATCAGTTAAAAAAACAATGCCAAACCTTTGCTACCCACTATTTAGCATGATGATGTAATGCAAAAAAACCTGTTTGTAGGTCTTACCTGCTCAAGGTGTTCTATCCTTTGTCTTAGAAGCCTGTTCTCTGTACGAAGCCTCTGAAGAGCAAAAAGAGAGAATGCCAGGTTGAGTCAAGAAACCTTTGATCTCCGCCAGCAGTAATTTGGATATAAAGCAGTTCTACTGAATGAACTTTCAAGAGCATAACGATTATGACAAGCATTGACGAACACACATACACACTAAATTTCCTCCAGCACTACTAATACATTGCATGAAGAAAAACGTTACGAGATGCCAAGTTGCTAATAATATATTGTTAGCCGAGTAATGAAATGATATTCAAGAGGTACTTGAGGGACCACTTACCGATATCCAAGGACCCACACACTGTTGTGGTGCAATTGGGACCTTATCATTGAAAGTGTTTATACTCGTGTGAAACATTGGAAAACATAACGAAAATTGTTTAATAGAATATTTAGGTCTGCAAGTTCCCTTGATCATAAGTGTACAGTTGCTGGCAACACTGAAAACTCAGAAAAACGGTGATAGTATAGTGTACTAGACTAGGGGTAGTGGGCCGAGGAAGAGGTGTGGACAACGCGTGCGCGTGAAGCAGAAACTCCGGAAAATCTTTGAGGCCGCGAGGCGGCGCTTTGGAGCCTTTCACCTGGAGCCCGCCGTGCCACTGCCATGCTCGCGCGTTGGCTGTCGCCTGCAGTCATCCATGTATTTGTGTTGCTCTGTGTTTTGTGCGCGCATTTGTTATTTCATGTGCAGTTTTTTTATCTAACTGATGAGGTGACATGATGAAGCCTTGTCGGAAGAACTACTGCATCGTTCCCGGTTTATGAAGTGGGTATAGCGGCGTGAAGAATGTGCCGATGTTGTTTGGTGTCCCCGAGAACGACGAAAGGCGCTGTGTTTGGAATCGGAACATTCACCGTGCTGATAAGCCCCTGGAGCTGACTGATGCTGTGTGTGAGCTACAGTTCGAAGAAAAATACGTATTTCGAGACTATGTTCATGTCATTGATGGAAAAGCAGTGCGGATACTACGTGGAAAGCCCCTGCTCTCACCGGACGCAGTACCGACCATTCTGCCGAATGTTCCCAAGTACCTGTTGAAGGTGCCAGCATGTGAAAGACCTCCAAGAAAAAAGGTGTGCGCAGAAGCTGCAGTCGATGAGAACCTGCTTGCAAGTTGATGAGCTTCAAATGGATGAGCCGGCAATCGACGTGCAGTACATGCCGTTTGACTTATGGAATGTGCCTCAATCGACAGAGCAGTGGGCTGCTCACAATTTCCCAACTATGGTGGTGCTTCTTATGTTCATGCCCCTTTTAACATCGTAAGCTGGGATACATAGCACAAGAACGACACAAGAACGAAGCAAGAACACGAGACGAGCGCTAACGAGCAAGGAGGGCCTTTGCTATACTGTTCCTCCTGATCTTTGTTCTTTGGTTACTCGTTAGCGCTCGTCCCATGTTCCTGCGTCGTCCTTGTGTCACTCTTGCGCTATGTATCCCAGCTTATGATTGAACTACCAACACGGCCAAACTTCTTCCCTGCTAAAGTGCATTTCTAGTACCTTGGGCCTTTCCTATGCTGTTCCTCCTGATCTTTGTTCTTTGGTCACTCGTTAGCGCTCGTCCCGTATTCCTGCTTCGTCCTTGTGTCACTCTTGCGCTATGTATCCCAGCTTACGATTGAACTACCAACACGCCCAAACTTCTTCCCTGCTAAAGTTCCTTTTAACAGTCAGTCTCGCGCCGTCATGATCGAAAAGACAGTCTTCATGAACTCCGGAAGTACACAAGGCGACATTGTCTGCCGGACGTATGTTTGCCATACGTTTCCATCAGAACCACTCTTGCACACCATGCAAGATGCGAAACAGGTGCTGCATCACTCTTTTCGTCTTGTTTTACAGTGAAGCTGTCTCTGACTAGGATCATGGGATTTCTTCGTGGCATAATGTCGACAGAAAACTATAATCATCTATGGCTCATACTTCCGTAAGGCAGAGGTACAAGCACTCAGCAAAGTGAAGCGAACAGTGCATACATTCTCTGGAATCACACATACAACATACAGAACGGCATACGTTTCGGTAAACAACAAGCTTAAAACAAGCATCCGAACCACCACGTGCATAATTGATAAGACGCTCCTATGCCTACATGCAATGCGAAGCACGTAGCCCTCCCCGTATACGTTTCTCGGTTGGTAAAGATCACCGTGGCACAAACTGCTGCGGCGACAACTGCTTGACTGTTGCACAGAAAGCATGAAATGATGTAACTACACTTTCGTATGTGCAAGAAGAACGCGCCTAGCAACCGATTTGTTTTGTGACACGCACGTATAATGAGGACTCCTGAAGAGCAGCGTGCATACGAGGCGCGGCAAATTTCTCTTTCCTCTGGCTCACTCTTTTGTAGGTGCACGAAGTAGCGTCGCAAGCCAAGTCGCAGGCCGTTGAAATGTAATAACTAGGTAAAGTGCATGTGAATGTCGCCACGTGAATAATTTCAACCTACATCGCAATGAGTAATCGTTCTAGCTGTCGTTTACAGCTTCGCTGTCCAACCACCTTTACAGCATGAATTGGAGCCCACTTTATTATGTGTAAATAAAGCACTCTCTGCAGAACTAAACCTGTGTTTACGCTGAATGTTTTCAGTGCAGGTTCTGATAAGCCTGTCATGCCACCAGCACGTGCTTGGACTTGCATGTACCAATGAAACTTTTTGAACTTGTGTCCTCGCAAGAAAAAAAAGAACAAGAACTCGGTTTCTTTGCCCTCTTTATCTCTCTTCTGTATATTAGAGAATGCGGTGGAGTGTATTGAAATGCGTTTTTCCAGCCGGGTGAAGAAACATCAGATGAGTGTACATGAAGGGCCTAGGTGAAAGGCGCAGCAGCACCACCTGCGTGTTTCTGAGAAAACTGCTTCACCACAGAGCCTTCCCACGGCCCACTACCCCTAATCTAGTACCCTGTAGGTGATAGCATGCAGAAAAAATTTAACTTCAAAGAAGTGGTTTCACAGCAAAAGTTTTCTAAATTATCAATAATCCAATTAAAGATACTTTTACTAAAACGTCTGCAGAAAATGAAACACAAAACATATATGTGCAGATGTTTTTCTTCTTTACTGGACATTCAAATGTGTATCAGCCACTTGTGCCATTTTAGGAAGTGCAGTAGGATGCGACTGACATTTTGTGGGAGCCAGAAGTGGGAAAGGAGACCAAGGACATAGGAAAAGTGCAAGCAAAAATGTGTCGGGACCGCTGACATTACTGCATGGCAATATGCCTGCAATGCCAACGACCATGTGCTTTCTAACGGCTGTATGCTTGTCAAAGGATCACTCATGTGACATTGTAGACACTGCAACAAAGGCACTTTGGTCGACGTTCTACTAGCAAGCAGCGGAACAACTCAGGGGGGAATCTGCTTCAGACTACTGCAGGAAGTGCACGTGTGCATGATACGTGTCCTGCCGGGGCCAGGAATAGCCTGTAAGCATTGAGAGTGCATATCATTGATGCGCCACTTTTGTTCTTTAGTTCGTTTTCTACTTCTAGATTTGTTCTCTGAAGTTGTGTAGTTTGTGTTAAGTTTATTAAACCCTATTGTTTCTTGTACTCCCCTTTCCTGTTCATGAGGGACTCCTTGCCAAACCCTTCCAAGGAGCAACCAGCTTCAAGTGTCGTGCAGACAATACTGGGCACAAGGCTGTGTGTAGTATGTCGAGTGTTGACAGGTGACGTGGTGAAAACAGCGACACTTCCCATAGTTTCCCGCCTTCCCACACACACGCATGCACAAGAACCTAAAGGCACAAAAGCCCCTGCACTAGGAAAGAAATAACTTCTAATGAAAACCACAGCATATTTGGCAACACCTAAGGCATGCGTACATAAGCAATGCCACATCATCACATAGGATGAGAACCTATTGTTACTATGTTTCACTGCTGTGTTTCGACTTATATAATATTCCATTTGTGACCACTTGCACTGAATTAAATACGTAATTCTATACTCGGGGGAGTATGCCATGCCTGTTCCTATTATTCTGCAACACAATTTTTCCATCCATGCCATAATCGCGAGACATGATCCAAATTGATCCCTTGAAATCTTTACATAGAATATTTCTCAGGTTGCATTTTACAGGTTACATTTGGCAGCAAGCGTTTTTGGCTCGATGAAGCTTAAAGCCTTTCTAACAGATTTTTTGCTGTGGTAGAAGTTTTCCTTGTACACTTACCCTCAGCTCAATCATTTCTTCATGTTCTTTAACCTTAAGTGCTGTGTACTCTTTTTCTAGCCTAGAAAAAAGGCAGAGGAAAACGAGATTAATAAGCATACACCTACACATTCTGATAGCCCTCATTAACTTACCACTCTCACAACACACACAACTCTTATGGCTACATTACAGCGAAACCAGAGAACCACGGTGTCTTCAATGCAAAGCTCCCATTCACAGTGTTTTATTCAATATTTATTATTGACAAGAAATTCAAGACAAATGTCATGACAGGAGCAAAAAGTTCTAGATTGCAAGATTAATGAAAGCTGTTCACAGTGTAGGTCTCAGCACCTTGACAACAGCTCCTGCCAGGATAATATGAAATGGATAATGAAATCACTCATACCTATATAGAAAAGCACACATGTGCAAAAAGTACCGATATCTATATACAGAGGAATTTATACACAATTTACACAATATGGAATTTTCTGAAAGACCTAACAGGTTAGCATGATACAGTGCAACACGGTTCCTTTGAGCACAGAAACTTTTTTTTTGCATTATTTGCAGAAATATAATGCAAGATTAATGAAAGCTGTTCACAGTGTAGGTTAGTATAATATTTTACAGACATGATCACCACCACAAGATCTATGCACCATGCTTGTTCATTTGCCCCTTAATTGCCCAGTGCAACTGAGGTCCCCCTGCCAGCAGATGCTACCTCTGAGAAACAGATTATCTCGAAATGACTCAACTTCATCAATTCTGACACATGAAATCATTGAAAAAATAATTTCCCAGAATAGTGATCAGTCTACTATCATAGAGAATGGAGCGAATCAATGAAAACGCTGCAGGTGGCACGGCATGTTGCAAATCAGAAAGCGAGCAGTGCTCTTACTACCCCTGTAGGCCATGCTCAAGGCAATCGCACATCATATTGTGCCAGTGCATTCCAAGCCAGAAGACATGGTTTCATTACAAACCTTTATTTCATACTATACATGTTCAAGAGGTGGAACTTCGGGCCAGTTGGTCCAACATGTTTAAAGAGGAAAAGAACCACGACTTCTGAAGGGACGTGATGAAGGAGCGGACAGGACGAGCGGTAACTAGCAACTTAGGTTTATTACCATGAAACACATAGCAGCAAAATGGCAGCAAAGTTGCTAGTTACCGCTCGTCCTGTCCACTCCTTTGTCACGTCCCTTCAGAAGTCGCGGTTCTTTTCCTCTTTAATCATACTATACATGTTCATAATATTCCAATGTTTTAGGATGTCACGGTATTGATTTACGGAATAAGGAAACATTGGAGATGTTGAGAGCAGCACCACCACTATAGTAGTGGCACAATGCGCTGGAAACATTTTCTCGAGAGCGGCCAATCTCGCTGAGGAGTAAGTAACTCGCCGTGCATTCGAAGGCAATGAAGCTCCTAAGAAGGAGGTGAATAAATACAGACACGACAAGCCAGAGTGATGGTCGAAGTTGAATCAGTATAAATCAAAGGAAAGGTCAGATTCGGCGAAAAATAGTGACGAGAACAGCAAGGGAAGGGAGGAGTCACCCGAACAGAGGGCAGAAAGGCAAAAGAAAAAAGCTTTCGAGGACAAGAAACCAATAGTTTGCTAAAACTGCCAGCAAACGGGGCATATCTCCGTGGGATGCAATAATCCCAAACTAGTGTTGATGTCACAAGCTAGTAACGAGGAAAATCTGAAATTGCTAGAAGCATACATTCGAGACCTCGTGGTAAACGGCAAACCGTGTAGGGTGCTTCGCGACTCGGCAGCCACAATGGACGTGGTACATCCATCGTATGTAGAGGAAGGCCAGTTCACGGGAGAATGTGCTTGGATAAGGCAAGCCGTAGAGGCCTCCAGTGTTTGTCTCCCTGTGGCAAAGATTCACATCGAAGGCCCTTTTGGAGTACTGGACACTGATGCCGCCGTCTCGGCACATCTCCCGCTGCAGTATCCGTATTTGTTTTCTAACAAATCCGAGGATTTGCTGCGACGCAGGGGAATCGGGTTTAGTGAAGGAATATTGCAAGCCTTAACTCGTTCCAAAGCAAGGGAGCTCACGGCCAAGGCAGTGTACAAATGTCCAGTGGTGGAGGAAACAGGTTTGATGGAGGATTCGTCAACAAGCACCAAATGAGACAGCCCTATAGGGGATAATGTGGAAAGTACACCAGCTAATGAAGAGGTCAGGAAAGCAGCGGTGCCTGCAATGTCTCGTAAGGCAGAATGCAGAAGAAAGTTATTAAATGTAAGCCCTGCCACATTGATTGCTGAACAGGGAAAAGATTCTACCCTTCGTAACCTAAGGCCAGATGTGGAAGAAGGTGTGGCCAAACAGAACGTAAAGTTCCTCAAGAGGGCAGGCATCCTCTATAGAAAGTACACCAGTCGAAAGTGAGTGCAATTCGACCAACTCGTGGTGCCGCATCCCTATTGTGAGCAGCTCCTGCACCTGGTTCATGGGGGCTTTTTGGACAGGGCATCTGGGCATTCAGAAAACAAAGGACCGCTTACTGCAGGAATTTTATTGGCCCAGCTGCTTTCGAGAAGTAGAAGCATTTGTACGAAGCTGCGACACATGTCAACACATAGGCAAGTCCGGAGATAAGGCTAAAGCGCCAATGAAACTTGTTCCCATTATCACGGAGCCGTTTCACAGGCTCATAATAGACACAGTGGGACCACTTCCTGCAACGCAGTCTGGCTATCGGCATATTTTTACTGTACTATGCCCCGCAACGAAATTTCCAGAGGCAATGCCCCTCAAAGAACTAAGCTCGGTGGAGATTGTCAATGCGCTTTTGTCTATCTTTGCGCGAGTAGGGTTTCCCGCAGAAATCCAGTCAGATCAAGGATCCGTCTTTACGAGCGCACTGACCTCAACGTTTCTGGAAAGGTGCGGTAAAAAAATAATTCAAAGCTCAGTGTACCACCCGCAGTCAAACACGGTAGAGAAAGTCCACTCAGTTATGAAACGGCTTTTGCAAGCCCTTTGTTATGCGCACAAAGCCGATAGGGAGGTTTGCTTGCAGGCAGCCATGTTCGCACTTCGAACTGCACCGCACGAGTCAAGAGGGTTTTCACATTTAGAGCTCGTTTACGGTCGCTGCCTTCGATCCCCTCTTTGCATTGTTCGAGAAGCCTGGGAAGGCCGGGCGGGCGACTCTTCGGTTGTGGCGTACGTGACAGAGCTGTTAGACTGACTGCACACTTCTCAAGAATTAGCAGGGCAGGAAATGCGTAAGGCATAAAGCAATGCTAAGCATTACTATGACAGGGCGGCTTGAACGCGACACTTTGAAGTTGGGGAAAAGGTAATAATTTTGAAACCTTCATTGAAAAACAAACTACAGGTTTAATGGGTAGGACCAGTTGACATAATTCAGAAATTATCTGAAACAAACTATGTAATCACGGTACCAGGAAAATGAAGGACACCACAAGTGTACCACAGCAATCTACTTAAACCCTACTGAGAGAGGGAGGCCATTGTGAACATGTCCCTTAATCAACCTGAGGAGATGCCTGTCGACTTCATGGAGTTAACATCAGTAACGGGGGCAAAAGACGTTCACGAGACCATTGACAAGCTAGTAGAGCAGGCGGAGTTGAATTCCAATCAAAGGGCTGAACTGAGGGAACTCGTGTTTGAATTTAAAGACATATTTTCAGACACACCTGGCAGGACCACTGCGATTGTTCACGACATCGAGTTAACCTTGTCGGACCCAGTTCGTTTGAAAGCTTATCGCATTTCACCTCGTCAACGTCAAGTCATGGATGCTGAAATAAACAAGATGTTAGAGCTAGGTGTAATCAAGCCAGGAGAGAGTGATTATACCTTGCCTCTTATCTTGGTTGAGGTCCCAGAAAAGGAGCCGCAACCGTGTATTGACTACTGCAGGCTCAACTTAATCACGAAGAACAAGACCTACCTAATACCACATATCGAGGAGACTTGAGAGAGTTAGCAGTGCTAATTGCATCTCCACGCTCAGGAGCAGAAGCCTTGTTCAGGCGACATGGCCTTTAGCTTCTGCTTCTTTTATATTGTTAACAGGAGAAATAAACTCATTTATTCATTAATTCATTAATTAATTTAGTCAGAGGGTACTGGCAGGTTCCGTTGACTGAGAGGGCAAGCAGGCTTGCGGCATTTATTTCCCCGATGGGAACTTTTTGGCCGAAAGTCCTGAGCTTTGGATTGAAGAATGCTCCCTTTTGCTTCTCTAGCCTTATGGACCAGGTGCTACAGGGAATGGAGGACTTTGCACTTCCGTATCTCGATGACATAGCAATCTTTTCTTCATCATGGGTGGACCATATGCAACACCTGCGAGCCATGTTGTGTCGTCTACGAGAGGTGAACTTAACTGTCAAGGCTCCCAAATGTCAATTGGGGCATGCGAAGGTAGCTTATCTAGGTCATGTAATAAGGCAAGGCCATCGTCGGCCTTCCGAAGTTAAACTGATCGCAATAGACAACTTCCCGCAACCACGCACCAAGCGAGACATCAGGTCATTCCTTGGCTTGGCAGGCTATTACCAAAGATATATCACGCATTATTCCGAGATTGCAAGTTCTTTAACAGATGCTCTCAGAAAAACAGAACGGCAAATGGTAAAGTGGGATGACGCAAAAGAAAAGGCTTTTAGTATGCTGAGGAAAGCGCTAACGAGTCAGCCAGTGTTGAACACGCCCAACTACTCTAAGCCATTCATTCTTCAGTGTGATGCCAGCGACAGGGGTATGGGGGTGATGCTCTGTCAAGAGAGAGACGACGAAAACGAACAGCCCGTACTGTACGCCAGTAGAAAGCTTTCAGTTCATGAGGAAGCATACAGTGCATCAGAAAAGGAATGCGCCTGTGTAGTACGGGCGGTACAGAAGCTAGCTTGCTATATCGCTGGTTCAAGGTTCACCATAGAGACTGACCACTGTCCCCTCACATGGCTGCAGTCCATGTCTACGAAAAACGGACATCTTTTGCACTGGAGCTTGGCTCTTCAACAGTACACCTTCGACATTCGCCACAAAAAGGGTAAGCTTAATGGCAATGCCGATGGTCTGAGTTGTGCCCCTAGAGTAACGAAAGCCTCATGCTCACTCGGGTTTCCGTGGCATTTTTACGTTTGTATTTTTCTTTTTCATACGCTTTTTTTATTATCACGAAGTTGGAGTTGATTGTTAGCTGATTTTAGCAACCACATCTTAACGCTTTCCAGAAATGGCTGTTTTTAGTGTTCGAGGGGGGGGGGGGGGGGGGACGCGCGAAAGGAATGGGAAAGCAGTAACGGATTTTTCTTATTTTTTGAAAGCCTGGTGTATCTTGGAGGAGGGTGGCCTTGTGCTCGCTCGCTTTGTGGTTGTGGGTCCGGCACTGTTCTGGAGTGATTGCTTGCCCAAACAGGAGACGAGAAGTTGCGAGACCTGTTTGCAAGTCCAGTTTCACCAGACCGGACCAGGGACAAAAAACACAAGAGCGCCACGAGGACTGACGAACGACTCCCAGGAATCTACCAGCTACGAACCAGGTGTTCGTCACCACTGAGGGAAATTCTGCTACTGAAACGCCGATCCCTCGCCCAGTGGCTCCTGGCCCCTATGCGTCGGGATCTTCCTCCCCTGCCGGAGATGCTGTTATGGTCGGCGTGTAGCACCCCGTGCAAAAAGGATGCTCGACCACCATGCCTCATCGAAACGAAGGGTGAATTCCCAATTTGTTGTGGTTGTCTCGAGGGGTTACCAGTCTGGCTGGCACCCCGCAGTGCTTACAGGCCCCTTTGTGTGTGTGCAACTTTAGAGGGACCCTTTCCTCAAACTGTCAAGCTCTACAGGAGAACTTCCACGAACCAACGTCACCTAGAAGAAAGGATCAAGCCACGACGAGAACTTACAACGTCAGCTGGGACAATGGATCAGCCACCTATCCACAACCAGACGCCCTTTCCGCGAACTAGCAACGCGCAAAAGAGAAGTGATCAGCTGTCTACGATTCCCAGGACCGCAAACTGCCGCCTGCGGAGGCACGCTCGTTAAGACGTCAACTGGGACAATGGATCAGCCACCTATCCACAACCAGACGCCCCTTCCGCGAACCAACGACGCGCGAAAGGAAAGGGATCCGCCGCCTATCCCCGATCAAGACTACGTGGGTTGCCTCTGCGAAGGCAGGCTCGTGAAAGGTGGCCGGGTGAGTGGGTGCCGCCGCCAAGCAACGTGGGACTCGGTGCATATCATGTGACGTTGACGTGAGCAAGATCCTGCCTACAATTTTAGTGGGCCTATTTAAAGGGCTCCGCAATGTACCTTTTCACTTCATTACCCTCTTTCACCAACCATTGAATAAACCGTGAAAGTTTCGCACTAGAAGTCGTCTTGTCCCTGCCTGATTGCCATGGTCTGCCAGACGCCTGCAGCTCGCAGACGCCACGCTACCCAATAGTAACGCCAATCTGGCTTCGAGAAACAGGCGTCGCAACAACTGGTCGGCAGCGGTGAGGTACGCTACCCTGGAGAACGCAACAACCCCCATTACCTGGAAACCAGAGAAAAGGATGAATGGGAGGGAACCACGTCAACGAATAGATAAGCGCAGTTAATTAGACGAGTCAAATCACCACCTATCCCTCGGCACTTATTCAGCCATCGAGACAGCCTGCAAACCGGCTGTTGCAGGATTCCACGAAAGGACCTCAGCCCGCGCCTCACCTTGCAGTCTGAACGAAGGACGGAGTGGGCAACAATGAACAAACCAGGTGTCGCCGGATGATTTCTTTCTTCCACAAATTCCAAACCAGTTTCTTTGAGGCAGAGTTACTGAGGGTTATGGATAGCATGGGCGTGGTATCGCAACAGAGTCAACGATGGTGATTTACTGCTGGACAGTCTTCAGATTCCCTAGTCAACTCGCCTAGGGAAGACGATGGGATTAAAAGCAGATACTTTGGAGAGTGAGGACAGAGGGTCCTGACGTGAACCAAGACGTTAACTTGTTCCTGCATGGAGTGGGCTTCTGCACTGGAGTCGTGTAACGAAGCGGAAAAACACCTTTTTCCTTCATTTTCTACAACTTGACGTCGTAGTCGATGGGCTTGGTGGATTCAATGCCCTGAACGCCACCCTAGCCACAACACTAGACACAGAGTTCACATCTCAAGGAATGCTTTCACGCAACAATTTCGAGTGAGAGTGCTATAATAAAAGAGGTGCAAATGATTAAACATTACCCTCCTTCCAAGCTACGGTGCACCACCTCAACTTTTACCCCAGACAGCCATTGCTAGTTCCCACCTTTTTCGTGCAGTGGCACAATCATTGTCTACTTTCGGTTGATTTGAAACGAGTGTGCTCCCGCATATTTTTCGTATACAGTTGTTTTTCTTGTTAAGCCTGGTCTACATGGAGTAAAATTTAAAAACGAACTTCGCACAACAAATGGGGATGCGCTGGCATGACCCATAATGTTTGTTGGCTTGCGCTACATGAAGAAAAAAAAGACGGATGCCTCCAGAGGCGTTCGTCGCACTGCTGCGAGCATTATTTATTTTTAAGGTTACGCAATTTACTATGAGCACATATGGCATTAAAAAAACCCTAATGAAGCGACATGTTTCTAGCATTGCCGATGATCTTGCGAGGGTAGCCAATCGAATCATTTGCTTGAGCGACATCACTCACCCACCCTAAGTAGCACGAGGAGGGGCTGCTCAGAACATCTTTAAAGCCTTATAATAAATTAGATGCTTTACACACAGAGCGCTTAAATCTGTCTCTTAATGACCACAAGGACTTGCCCTACCGACTTAGTATGTTTGCAAACAATCGTCAAAATCATTTCAGGGTCCCTTTAAATATCAGGCCTGTCTTTTCCAAACTTTAATGCACAAGTTCAAAATATAGCAGTTATTACAATATTGCAACACATTTCTCATGTCATAAAATGTTACCACACAACATCATCGAGCAAAATAGAGTACAAGCCAAGATCAACACACTCACTTTTTTATTTTCTTGCTGTTGTACTTCACTTGCAGAGCCAGGTTTATAAGATAATCTGGATCTGTTTCACACTTGCTTGGCATTTCCTTTTGGAAGTACTGCATAAAAGAACATGCGAAGTGACTATGGTCACCAATAAAATTTCCAGGAGAGCCCAGCACAAGCATAATTAAACATGAAGTACAGTCAATGCTCATTACAACTGACCGTAATAATTCAGCGAGAAAGGTCTGTTATATCCAAAATCTGTTCCAGCCAAAATTAAGGCCACAGTATGTTGTGAAATGGCGGAACTTAGCATATACCCCCGTCTAGTGTTTGATTATTAGAACTCTCAGGCAGCTGGAAAAAATTATGAAATATCTAAATTAAAATAAATAAATAAATAAACGTACACGATAAACACACAGCCATGCTTAGTTGCATGGCCTCTTGCTTTCTAGCATTTTCCATACATTGACTACTGTCAAACGGCAGTTTTTCTGCACATGAGCATTAACTCTACACTGCACAATGACAAGACTTTCCTGTTGGCAAAAGCATGGGTACAAGTGATATTTCTGTCGTTGTCGCCAGCTCCCTGCCGTGCCAACCGCCCGGCCTACAAGCGAGTCGCTACTGCCGATGACGCAAACATCAGCTAAAGTTGTTTTTAATATGAAACAATTATTGATAGCATAAACTGACATCTTAATTTTATCTTTTCTAGTGAGGGAAGACCACTGTCAAAGTTGTAGCATGAACAAGAGCTGCAATACAAAGCAAGCTTCGCTTGGAGCTCGCGTGCAGCCACAGCTGCACTGCATGCGAAATGGCTTGACTGCATCCCAACCTTTGCAGTCTGGATGTTGGCTGCTAAGAACAGCCTATTTTCTTTCTTGTGTGAATTGCTGCAATGAGAAATAAAGTGTTCTCAAAGCAATACATATTGCATTCATCAGCAGTTATTTTTGAAGCGGCTACAGCTACAGCTATGAAGCAAAGCAGTTTAGGCCTATAGCAGCTCCCTCGGCACGGGGCATTGCGCAGTACGTTACTGCAGGACACTTGCCAGTTGTATTTTCGGTCATGAAGAAAGAGTTCATTTTTGCACATTCCGCAAGTGGCTTGAAATAGTTGATTGCAGAGCACTGCCGCATGCATGCATCACAGCAGCAAAGTTCGTTGTATACAGTCGAACCCACTTATAATGATACCGGTTTTAACAATATATCGGTTATAACAATGAGAAACTGCTGCACCGTCAACATTTGTATGTTTTCCATGGTGAAATAACCCACTTACTACAATGCCCCAATGCCGCATTATTGGTTATAACGATGAAGTCTGGCTGCTGGGTGTCCATGCCGAAAGGTAGTGAAATGCGAAATTTTTGAAAAGAAAAAAAGAAAATGAGAAATTCGAGCCGCTCCATGATGGGCCGCTGCTTCAACAGCCGCCCCTCACTCATTTTCCAGCCATCTCCACACGCCTCTCTCCCATCGCCCTTCCATCCGCCCGAACGTGAAAGGGCTGCGCCCATAGTTCTAAGCTGCCCCACCCTCCGAAACTCTAATGGACCGCGCAAAATGCGCTGCTCACGGATTGCTCGCATGCTGCTTGCTGGCCCCTCATTCAGCGCAGTTCTGCAAGCAGCTTAATTGCAAGCGTCGTCTTTGTTGTTGGCGTCGAAATCGTTCGAGGCCACGAGGTTTCTCAGCCTCGTTTGACCAACAGTTGGTTTGACTCGCCGCCAAAACGGAAGACAGCTGATGTGCCCGCTGATAATCGGCAATGCACGACGTGGCCGATGAAAATAAAGCGCACGGCTATAGATTTGGAAACTAAGTGCTTCTAACCGATGAGGCAATCATAGTGAACATGCTTGCATCAGATAGCGATGACAATGACGGCAGCAATGACGCGGTTGGGCAGGCTGCCTCACTGTTGACCTCACAGGGGCAGATTCAGTCCCTCCGAGGCTTCATTTCCGTGAGGAACCTTCCGCTGCAGTATGTGGATGCCTTGGAGAAGGATGTCGGCAAGCTTCGTGTAAAGCATGCAAGGCTGACGGACATAGGGTTTTCTTATGCAAGCCAGCGAGAAGTATGTGACGAGATGCTTGTGGCGATCTTGCCTCGGTGTTTCTTCTGGATTTCTCGAGCAGACAGGCTGCAGTAGCAACTTTCTCGCATTCCTTAAAAAGCCTCTTTTGGGGCCACCTTGGCGGAGCTTGCATATCGCTTGCCACCCATGACCCCTCTTTGCAGTTGTTATAGCAGTGCCATTCTTTAACACCGACAGCTGCGGCTTGTTACATGCGATCTGAGTGCCCAGGAATCAGTTAAACGAGTGAACACAATCAGCGGCCGGATGAAGAAAGGTGGTGGGGAGGGGCACTGGCCTCCCCACCATTATAGTTTTCTCACATCAGCTCTGCCTTCCCACTCTCCCCTCTCCCTCTAATTCATCATCCACCTGTTTTGATTTTTTCATGCAATCCGGTTATAACAATTATCAGTTGTAACAATGCAATTTTCATGGCACTTGAATATTGTAAGTGGGTTCA
This sequence comes from Dermacentor andersoni, assembly GCF_023375885.2. NCBI lineage: Eukaryota > Metazoa > Arthropoda > Arachnida > Ixodida > Ixodidae > Dermacentor > Dermacentor andersoni. Next base: position 218,635,062 of record NC_092814.1, on the reverse strand, counting down.
ACTGTACGTACCATCTAGACAAAATTTGCAAAAAATTTTGTCCGTTATAGCCATCAAAGACAGGTTTCTTAACTCATTCACTTCCACGGCCGGTACTGAGCCAGCCAGGCCAGAAGAGCCACAGTGCAGGTGGTCGGCAGTGCACTGGCCACCCTTAGAGCGCATGTTCTGAGAAGTTTTTCATATGCACCACACTGCAGGCTATTTTCTTATTATGTTGGGTTTCGTACACTAGACGGACATATTTGCCCAAGCAGTAGTTGACAGTAAAATAATGGAAAGCTTCCTGCTAGCCAGACTCGCGCTCTGTTGTTATAGCTGTTGCAACCAGAGTACCAGGCTTGAAAAGAGAGTACAGGCTTTCAAGTGGGCTCATTTTTTTTTTTTCAGCACATACCACCAAACACCGGGTAGCAGAACCCTTTGAGGTGTGGCTTAGTTTTCAAGGACCATGTCAGAAAGTCCAAGAGGTGTTCCGAGTGCGAAAAATGCGAAGCTGTATTTCCCGTTTTTGCACGTTTTCAACTTTTTATACTCTCTATATTTATTTTACTGCATCTGATACGGAAGCCCTTTTGCGAACAAAATAAATCAGGCATTTTGTAAATGTTATGTCTGTAGCAGATTTGAGAGCGATTTTCTTACAGCGTGGAACATGCTGAACAAAGCAGGAAAATGTACCAGCTGAGCACCAAATAGCTGGAAGCAAAGGAGTTAAAAGTGAAATTTGTTGCATTGATAATATAGACAGACCAAAGTAAATGAAAAGGACTGTCTGTTATATCCAGAAGTATGTTGTATGTGAATCTGTTATAACAGGCGTCAACTGTGTACCTTGCACATATCATGGGAAATAATGTAGGGCAAGCACCATAATATACTCTGAAAGCCTCCTTAATATATGTTTAATAAGCTTAGAATGCTAATGCAGGTATATTATAGCCCAGTATCTCACCCTTAGCATGCCTTCCATGTCCAGCTGCAGTATGTCTTCCTTGCAAAATTGGAGAATAGCTATGGCTATCCTGAATATCATCTCCATTCCCTGTAGGATGAACAAAATTCACATCGATCAATATATACTGAGCGACCTAAGTATAGCAAATTTTGGGTTCACAGTACTAGCAGACAATGACTATAATGAACAAAAGTGCAGGACACAGCAGTGCTGTTTGACAGGTAGAAGAAGACACAAAAGTGGCATGTCTTGCAGAGTGCATTGTTTCCTCAGGTATTCACTTTACCAGCGCAAACCATAACTTTGATTTCCGAAAAATATATTGCTCACATTCATATATACCCCACACAAGCACAGTAAAGACCAAGAACCAATCTTGTCACTGACAACCTAATAAAAGCCATGCTATCACTTGGATACCACACCAAGCTTCACAGTGGGCTGCAAAAATCAATACAGACAAGCATTTCTAGAAATGCAATCTCTGCAGACATACACTAACAAGTTTTCTCTGTGCCATTGTTTAAAACTTCCCATAAGCTGTACAAAATAAAACAGTAACTGCCAAAGAGCTAATGTTAGTTGAAGCTGTGCTGCTTTACACAATCTCAAGTAACAAATGGCAACAAAATAAATAGCCAATGAAAACAAGTGACCAACCTCAGAGAGAAAAAGGTCCATGACACGGCATGCTAGGGTGTGCGGCAAGCAGGAAGTGAACAGAGTGAGAAACCATGATGAGGCATACATAGATGTGTGGAAGCTCTGAGCTTGGAAGTGCATGTGAATCTCTGGCACCAGCTCCTGCATGTGAAAAGACATGTGATTCAGATGAAATAATGAAACCACAACAGCTAAATAGAAAAGGCTCGCAGTTAAAACAGTGATACACTGAAAGATACCAGTGAAAGAACATTTTCCCGTGCACTTTACATTATGTGACAAGAATATGCTCCACCATTACAATAAATAAATCAACAAATAAATAAATAAAGCTTGGGCTCACTGAACTAAAAAAAAGTAAAAATGCTATAGCCAAGGGACATGCACATTTGTGCATGTTCTGTATCTCATGTAGCAGCAATAATTACTCCTTCAGCTTTTTTAACCAACATTTGACATATTTGTTTCTTCATATACCCCAAACAAACAAACAAAAAAAACAAAGAAATGTTTTTTTTTTTTTTTCCAATCTTTCTCCTTCTATAAGTTTTTCCTATTTCTTCAAAGCACTGGAAATGCATGAGGTGTCGATATTCCAACTAGTCCAGCTGTCCACTTTAAGTAAATGAATCACCAAGTCTGGCATCAATATCTACTTCAGTGCAGCTGACCTAAAAGAAAGTCCCATCTTACTCAACTGAAAATCAAGTCAGTGACCAACACTATCAAGCCCAAACAAAGCACAATGGCTGTGGGTTTTAATATACTATTAAAATTAGTGCCCAACATGACCATTACCATGCCAGTAAAAGGCCAGCAAACAAGAAAGGACATCCTTCAGGGATGCGACTACTCAGCATGGCCTTTACTGTGAGACCAATGAGGAGGTGCTCACTAATATCGTGCTGTCTTGGCCTGATATATGAACCCACATGGTCAAGGATGTGGAAGGCCTTACCATTCAACAGATACAGTAACTAGTGTCACTGCAGAAGATATGGACAAGGATGATAGGCGACATGTCAACCGAAACACGAGTGCTGTGGCAATGCACACAACGTGGTGCAATCTGTAGGAGCAGCCTACCAGTAACATCCATGCCACCAACAGGTTTCTCCTGCCCCTCAGTTGGCTGTACAATCACAACAGCATCTAGTATATCCAACATCTAGTAATCACAATGGCACCCAATTCCTTCGCGTATATTTTCTTATAGCAATCATGTCACAGCCATGATTTTGTGGGCAGCAGCCATGATTCAAACAATGCAAAGTTAGAGAACTGCACAGCTAAATTTTGAATCTGTAACCCAATGCTGAGCAGCACAATAACATAACTGCCGAGTCAATGTGGCAGATGTACAGCAGATATCTTAAACATGAAGAAGAAACATTCTATTGCTTTTGAGATATCTGAGAAGGCAACAAAATAAAGAATTATTCACCTAACAACAGATGTGCTTTTATGCAAGTAATGCCATTATTTACAGCACCCTTTCCACAATGAAAAATAGTAGAGCCTGTGCTGTTCTAGAGAAAGCATGCTCAACAACTTTGCTGTATTCTTTTAAAAGAGCTATCTGCAATTCTGTTACAACCATATACAGACAGCGCACAATGAAGACTAAGTTCCCATTCCTGCCTTTAGAAGCAAAGCTTTCTTAGCCTCTTTCCGTCACTTTGGCATCCATTTTTAACCACTTTTTACTTGCTGCGAGTGCATCCCACATGTGCACATTGATGCCGAGTGGAACCAGTCACTCAATAAAAGAAGAAATTGCATGTCCAATGGTTGGTTTCAAACCCGGTTCTCCCAGCACAGAAGCTTGATGCTCTATCAAGCCACAGACATATAGCTAAAAATACAGAATAAAACATCTTTATGCATTTCCCTCCTGCAAGCCAGTGTGTCGAGACGCTTGGCGCGCTAGCCACATTGCATAGCGACAATTTTACTTATAAAAAGTGAGCACACGCATCTTCTAGCTGATGATGAAGATAGAAGTTACTGGATGTATTGGTCGCCAAAATTCGCTGTGCATTTCTCATAGTATTGTGGCATTCTGGCACGTTTCTACAAGGTCAAGCATGTCATGTCTTACGATTCAACATGTTTTAATGCCAAAAAAACATCTTGCTCTTAAAGATCCACCATGGTAGCTAAGGGATGAATTCGTCACTGAAATCTGCAGCACATTTATTGTCGTAATGCGACCTTTCGCCTTGCTGGCTCATGAAAGCTTTATGTACACCGAATCCCACAGTCCGTGGAATCTGCATTAATTAATTCTCATTTCTGCCTTCATAAAGATAATTTTATAGTTTAAAGAACAGTGACAGTAGAAAGATTAAAATTTTTTAAAGTCCTGCATGCCATAAATTTCCTTGAAAGCTTCAGTTTCAAAACATTCAAACTTTTTCACCAAGCATAAATTTTCGAAGTACACTATTTCCATTTTTATTCAATATAAACTCTGTAAGCACAGGATCCAATGATAGAAGTACTTTACAAAACGAGACCATAGACAGAAAGAATGGTGACGCGGACAAGTGTTATAGACATCTTGGTAGTTTACTTATATACAGAACATTTTTACCTAAAATGTATTTTTGAATATTGTTTTATGGGAATACATATTAACCCAATTTTTTCTCCTGAAGAAAGAGTTGCACATTGATGAGTTAAAAGCATTCTGTGCTGCCATCTCTGTCAGAAGCACAATCTAAAGCCTTGAACAAGCTTGTCTTGTGGAAGATGTTCAAATGGAAAACTAGTGAGCTTAAATGAGCCACGCTCGTCACGACCATTTTGAGGATGGGGCAGCATGTCTAGACTTGTAACTCACGAAAGTGCTGACAAATGCCAGTGATTGTGTACACACAAAGGCAACAGACTCAGCGGCACAGCCTGGATAAATACTGCCTCATAAGAAGGTGATTCCAGGAGGTGACGGATATGATGTGGCACAAAATAGAAGAAAGACATGAAAATTGTGGCATGCCTACATGCATATGTTTCGTTCTCTTATTATGGATTAGACAAAACGCACACACATGCATGTACACATACACATACATACCAGGAAGGCAAAATGATTAGCAAGTGGAGTAAGAAAAATGCAAAAACCTCACAGTACCTGTACAAGGCACTCCAGCTGGTACATGCACAGTCCCAGTTCAGCCATGCTTGGCTTGTATATTTCCCGCAGACGATAGTCTTGCATCATTCGCACCAGCACTGTGAATGTCTCTTCCTCAGGCATCTGTCCAATGGTTTAAAACAAGTCATGCAATAAGCTGCACTTCATGAGCAAAGCAAGAAATAACTTTGGGAAGATGACATAACATCAAATCTTACCGTTTGGTTTCTAATAGTAAGGATCAACACCAAGTGCTGAATACTCCTTTCATTTAAATAAGTTAATGAATGAATGAATTCCCTTAGGTAACAATTACTACTGATTGTAAGGCCAACTAAGCTGTATACTTCTCGCTAACTGCTGTCTCAATAGACCAATTTCACCACTAATGCACAGACGCATTACCCTGCTGGTGTTATGACGCAAGCATTCCTCACTACTTTTAGGCTGTATACGTGAGTTCAAGGCAACATTAAGCAAGATGCCCAAGCTGTATGCATTGTACATTTTTTTAAATCCTGCTCCAACTGCAGAAGTATTTTATCCTCAAATATCTCAAACTATTAACTCAGTTTTTAGCAGTTAAAAGAAAGTAAAAGAAAAACTGTGTGCTTTGTACCATACCATAGTTGCCCTTCAGTCTAATAAGAATTACCACTATAAGCCTCCCTTGTGGTGGTATAGTGAAACTCTCAAGATCAGCCCATTGTACATTGATGTCGCATGTACCTTGGGCGTACACAAGTTTTGAGCCTGAAGAGCTTCTTTGCCCTATTCTTGCAAGTTTTTGCAAAATATTGCTGGTGATAGAGCAAAACAAAAGAACTGTCTTTCCAACATCACATGGCAAGGTAAAGGCGAAGAGTTTTACATCAAACCCAAGGAATTTCTATGAATCTAAAGCAAATATATTTGTAAAATGGTGCAAGTATGCATGTGCCAAAGGTGAAAAGGTAATGGGCAAGCTTTTATCCACACAAGTGTGTTTGTGTACTTCTAAAAATTTCAACAAACCGTATTATTTGAAACTCAAAATGTGTTCAACAAAGTGTGTACCTTCTAACATGACAATTATTCATGTACTTAGCATATTTCCATGTATTTCACCCAATTTGTCTATAGATTACACTGTCAGCTGCCTCATCTTCAGACTGCTCATAAAGCAGATAAACATCAAGCACGCACCTTGAAATGCTTGTATAGGTAATAACATTCATGGTTTTATGTTTCCAAGACACTGCACTCAATATTCAGAAGTGACTGGAACACAGATAACCAGTTTGCGATCTATATTAACTGTCAGTTGAAGCAAAGAAGCAAACAACAAACAGCCATTTAAGAAAAGAAAAGAGAGAACAATTTGGAAAGCTTTCGCATACTTAATGAAGGGGCACTGCAAAACATTTTTACCATGGTAAAAAACATCTCTGATCTGCTGACAGTGTTGCCATGAACATGCTTACCAAATTATTACTTCCCTAAAGTCAATAAGTAAAGTACATTAGTATGCATTCATACTGAAGACATCTAACTGTGGTGGAATGCACTGGTAAATCTATTTAACACTAAGTTTTGCAAAACTAGAATTAGTTGTGAGTGCAGCATTTGTATAGTCTCCTTCTTCTGTGTGTTCTTTGTGTGCTGCCCCCCTCAGTATTCAGTATTACTTCCCTGCATGCAGCAGAGAATGTACAACATCACATACCAGATTGCTTGCTCTCTCCTATGGCTTTCGAAAACTATGCTTTTTTTTTGCCCTATGCAACAAGCAACAATGTCCCAAAAGGTGAGATGGCTCATAGATGTCAGTCATGGAGCATTTGTTTAGGACCATAATTATATTCGTAAGCAAATGCTTGTGCACCACATGCACACCTTTCTATATCTTCTAAGAAAATGGGGAAGCAGCGGCTGTTAATGCGTTTTGCCTGTGGCATGATGACAATGATGATGCATGCTACAATGTAACAGAAGAGACAGAGGTCTGTTTCAAACCATGTTTCAAAAGTGGCATCTCAGTAAGATTTTGCAAATGCATGGGTCATGGCACAATGTCCATGCCACAGTGTAACTTAATAAACGGACAGACAGATAAAAGCCTGTTTTGAGCTCTTAATAGCTCCCGGAGAAAAAATGCTCCATGCCATTCAGTATTATCATGCCTTTCTTTGTTGAAAGTGATAGCTACATGCACGTGAACATTGGAGGCCTCACACTTTTAATGAAGATGATTTTAAAGAGATGCTCAATCAAAGCATCTTAGAGAACAAAATGTAAGGATAACATGTAAAATCATTCACACTGCTAAACACACGTAAAACTCAATTGAGTAAAATTTACAATTTGATGAACTTTTCCATTGCGAGTGCAATTTTGTTACATTGATGCCATAGTTCCAAAAGAAGCAGATAAAAAGGTAAGCTCATGACTAGATAGCAAATGAACAAACCTGTAGAAGCAATAGGCCAACGATGAAGGCACTACCCTGACAGTAGCCAACCTCTCGATCATGCAGTGAGTAAGCCTTCATGACGTTGAAAAGGCCCTCTTGACCAGGACCATCTTTGTCACGGAAGAACTCATGCTCAGGGTAGGTACGCGCAATGTCACGGCGGATCACCTTCTCACAAGGTGAGCTTGCCTTGAGGTACTCTGCGTACTGCTCACGGGCTGCACATGTGGGCGCATTGCACAATAGCTGCCATGCAATGGCCCGGAAGTGCTGTGGGATACCCTTGCGAACTTGTTCCTGCACACATTAAATGGGTTGCTCAGAAAAAACGGCATGCTCGGTTGATGCAGATGAGATACAAAATACGAGAAGCAAGCAAAGATAAACAGGAGGCAAAGGACAGGAAACTGGCAAAGACCAAGTAACTAAACACGAACTAAACTTTCTCTTCCCATTTTTTTTCTCTGTATCACTGTACCAGATGTGCTACACTGACCACTGAAAGTAATTCCTTTTGCTGTCAGAAACTGCACTTAACAGTGCTGTGTGAAACAAAATTATGGGGTTTTACGTGCCACGACCATGATCTGATTATGAGGCAAGGCGTAATGGGGGACTCCGGAAATTTGGACCACCTGGGAATCTTTAAAGTGCACCTAAATCCAAGTGCACGGGTGTTTTCACATTTTGATCATATCGAAATGCGGCCGCCGTGGCTGGGATTCGATCCCGCGACCTCGTGATTAGCAGCCCAACACCATAGACACTAAGCAACCGCGGCGGGTGAGTGCTGGGTGACATCGGGCATTCTGATGGTGCAGCATCCAAGTGTCAGCTTATTGCTGGCTGCATGCGAAGCACATATTTTCAAAGTATTTTAACGACCACAGAAAGACTGAGTCATTGTTTCATCTGAGGAACAAATTCCTTGTGAACAGCCTGCTAATGACAAAAAAAAAAAAGAGTTGACCATTTTTCATTTGCTTATTCGTGCTTTACTGTGGCGTAGGAAGGTTGAATTGTGCCACTCCTGGCTCTAGCATCTAGACTACTTTTGAAATATTCGAAACGAATATGCATTTTAAAAGCATGTATAATCAACAGTTTTAGTTTCTATGAGCAAGTTTCATTGCCATAACATGGCTCTTAGCCAAGGCAAGCCAAGGATGAAATTCGTTTACAGTCGCCAACTGACTTTAGCAACTGCTTGATTACTCTATGATCGATCTCGCGGCCCCATCCCCTTCTTTCTTGAACTAGTGTATGACAGTGACCCAAGCTATGGGTGCCAAAAGTTGTCTGGTTCAGTTTTTACACATAACTAAATTATGGGGTTTTACGTGCCAAAATCACTTTCTGATTATGAGGCACGCCGTAGTGGAGGACTCTGGAAATTTCGACCACCTGGGGTTCTTTAATGTGCACCTAAATCTAAGTACACGGGTGTTTTCGCATTTCGCCTCCATTGAAATGCGACCGCCATGGCCGGGATTCGATCCCGCGACCTCGTGCTTCGCAGCCTAACACCATAGCTACTGAGCAACCATGGCGGGTTTTTTACACATAACTCTTGCGCATGCCCACTGCAAGTAGATTTGAGTCAACTCGGTACGAAACCCTAACTTTAGTCTCCCACACCCGGCAAAACAGCACTGGTTAGGCCTAACGGCTGAGGTAGGCATGGCAGTGGGTGCCAAACCCTATAGGCCTCATGCTTTTGCACTTTTCATTCAAACATCCTGCACCACCCGTCGACAATAGAGGCGAAAATTGGTTGGAGCCAACATATTCTCGCGTAGCGGTTTAGTATGGAGCACCATGGTTAACAACTCAATTCTTCCCAGTTAAAAGGAAATCGCAGCTGCGTACTGTTGGATATTGTTGCGACTCAGGGTTGAGGATGAGAGACAGACTCTTCGAGCAGACGAAGAGGGAACGAAAAGCTTTATACATTATGTATAGATATAGCAGAAAATAGCGTACAAGTAGCGGCCAGAGTGCACCAGACTGACGGGGCAGCTGGTGGTGACTCTCTCTCCTGAAAATGGGCCGGTTCTGCCTTAAATCTCTTTGGTGATCCATCGTCGGCAGGAACAAGGCGGGGCGCCGAGTGCTGACGTCACCTACATTGCGTTCCCCTTTCATCGCGGCAGCAGTCATGACACGGCGCGCGACCCGATTTCTCAGTTTGACCCACAAGAACGGTTTGGGAGTTTCGTGGAACTTTGAAGGTTTGTACACATAGTTGGGTGAGCTGGTTTGACATGACAATGTCAAGGTCGTCAGTGGATGTTTGAAGCTCAGCACAAGGGCAACCACTTCAGAAGACTGAGGGGGGAGCGCCCGCTGCCTCGATGATAGGCACACAGTGTGGCACACTATAAAATGCCACAAAAGCTCAGGAAGTGCAGTCTGAAATATTTCGAATTCCATAAAATTTTTACAATGAAGCTGCTCTAGCCCCAGTATGCATCCCCTGCATGTGTTCCCAGGGGGGGGAGGTACCCTTGCTGGCCTATGTCTGTATCACGGCGCGTAGAGGGGAATGGGTGGGCCGATCCCAGAGATGATGCAATACTCGGCCGTTCCCCGGGGGGGTACCTTGGCTGGCTTACGTCCGTATCACGGCACGTGGACAGGAATGCGTGGGCTGATCAGGAGATAGTGTAATACCGGGGAAGTAAGCTTCAAGCACTCCTCCGCCAACTTCCAAAAATAAGTTCAATATCTTGGGTTCAAACAGAACCACATAAATTCGGCATTGTAAGAGAAACAATTATATATATATATATATATATATATATATATATATATATATATATATATATATATATATATATATATATATATATATATAAGAAAGAGCACTGAGTGTAGCAAGCTGGCCTTCATGTGCTTTATGTGTTTGAAATACTGTTTGATGAGTAATGAGAGGGGGAAAGAGTGTGGTGACGGGGCCTGTGCACGTGGCCTGCGCTTCTGTGGTTATAGCGTCACACCCGTCGGAGGTGCCGGCACGGCTGCAGCAGCTGTTGTGGCAGATGCATAGGTGGTGCGGTTTCTGCGGCGCCGCTTGTGTTGGCATAGTGTGGTGCCGTATGAAAGAAATGTAGGATTTCATAACGTATGCAGCCCATGTATGCAGCTTAAACAGCTTCATTTGTAATCTGTCCCCTATAGGAATGTTGTGGCCCCACAAATTTTTTTTGTAGACGCCATACAACAATGACAGGTGGCAGCGCTTGGTCAATGCTGCTGACGTGCACCTTTTCATTTACACTTTGGAGACGTTTATGTATTGTCAAGCTGCTGTGAGCAGCTTTTTCCCCCAACCAGTCTTCATAGTGTGTACCAGTTTATGAACAGAAACTCGACTATAAAATTTGCACAAACAAGCAGTCTGTAAATAATTAAGCTAAAGGGATGTACACAATGCGTTTCTTGTTTACTAGGCCAACTATGATTTTTACATCATGGAGTTTAGCATCGGCACATATTAATACATCACATTTCCATTTGCTATTAAAATTGATAGCTTTTCATTGCAATGGTGAAACGGCTCAGTTTAGATGCTTTACACTGCAGTTAATGCTTTAGTGACACTTCAATTTTGCTTTTCAGCACCATGTCTGGGGTACATCAATGTATCGTGTCCTTCGTTAATTTCACTTTCAGGTTCCAATATGTGTTTCAATAAGGCGCGAGCAGTGAAGAATTGGCTATCAACGATAATCGATCCACGTTTACTTAAATGATGACCCCGCTGACAGGCGTGCAAAACATTGAGTCTTGCTCGATAACGCTATGTATACGTAGGAGTCTTTGGAAATATTGACAGTTCTTAACCAAAAAATCACTGGTAGCTTATCGTACATTCCTGCACCAGGTGTTTTGCCAGCAGCTACCAAACACACGGTGGCCTTCTGCATAATGCAAGTGGCAGCGGCTAACACAAACTGGTGTTGCTGCGGCCCATTTGTGCGATGTGTGACATTCTGCAATTCTGTTTGGAGCTTGTACTATGCCTAGTATTTTTTTTTTCTTGCGATGATAATAAAAAATAACTAAGAATTAGAAAGTATGCATATTTTTTTTAATTATGGGGTTTTACGTGCCAAAACCACTTTCTGATTATGAGGCACGCCGTAGTGGAGGACTCCGGAAATTTCGACCACCTGGGGTTCTTTAACGTGCACCTAAACCGAAGTACACGGGTGTTTTCGCATTTCGCCCCCATCGAAATGCGGCCGCCGTGGCCGGGATTCGATCCCGCGACCTCGTGCTCAGCAGCCCAACACCATAGCCACTGAGCAACCACGGCGGGTAAAGTATGCATTTGGAATAATAAATTAAGTAGAAACAGTGTTTGCTCATAAGCGCATATTCACTATTCGTATGCACTGTGTATTTTCCGGTTATAGGGAATATACATGTGACATGGTGCGTTTATCTACTATTCATAACCACCGCATATTTTTCGGTTATATACAATATAGATGTGACATGGTGCATTAACTTTTTCTTGTTGTGGATGCCATTACATTGCTCAGGCAGCACTCACAATCAATGTTCAAAAGGTTATGTTGCAACACACAATGACATTAAAGAAGCAGATGTTGCTCCCTCTTCGCTGCCACTTAGTCTGCACGCTTGGAAGGCCCCAAACAAAATGCGATGAAATACAGCGCAGCAGGCACTGCTTGTCACGGAGCGGCAGCACCATTATACCAGCGCACAAGGTCTATAGGAGGCTACGGCTGAACTGTTGCGGGAAGCTTGGCACTCATCAGTGATGAGGCCCGAGATCACGCACGCGGACTAGTGTGATCGTCGGCGAGCATGCCTAGCAAGTTCATCTGCACATTTACTGTACCGAACAGGTTAATCTCACATGTAGACTGAAAGCACAGAGCTGGAATGGTATTCTTCAGCGATCACTTTTGGAGATACTTTGATTACGGCAATGTTTTACATGACTTAGCACTGTACACGTCGGCGTATCCGGCCGACAGCGTTCCTACCATTGTGTCAAGATCGCTAGCCGCACACAGTGGCAGGAATGCTGTTGGCCGATGCTCAGTCCTGCGAAATCTCACAAAAGTGAAGGTAATTGCCAGAAAATGCCGCCCCTGAATTTGTGCCACATAGCTTAAACTGCCGATGTCGCGCACTCAAGATCCCATTTCATGCCATTGTGAAATGCTCCCACGGCCTCGACCATCGCGAAACTTCAAGTAGACTGAAGAACAACACTGAGCAAAACCATGTAAATGAATTTTCTATACAGCTGGTTTGTAAAAGAGCATTGAGCTTGTATTTCTACATGAAAATATGTATTTGAATATCAGTACTTTAAAGCTAAAATGATTCCAGGAATGAAACTGTTTCATTCTTTGCAAGAACCATTTTTTTTTTTTAGATTTGTCAACTTGTGGAACCTGTGTCCATTTATTGCTATTCGCTTAGACTTTGCTTTGAACCAAAAAACTGATATTCACACAAGCCTAGTTTGAAGAAGTGAGAGTAGAGACAATAAGGTGTAGCTGCTCATGAATTCATACACAGCAGTTGCTAGGGCTAGGGTGCCTCAAGACATGCCCTGCATACAAGCACACCATACCCTACATTGCCACTATGCCTTTGATGTAATTTGAAAACTAAAAGACAGTAAATTCAGTGTGATCAATCAGCTGGCATGCAACAAACCCCTGGATCTTTCTTGATTGAGTTAATCTAACAAGTTTGGCTTGCACAGACATGGATGGGTGCCGATTAAATCTTTTGAACACCAACTGGTTAAATCAAAAGTGGAATCAACCAATGCAAATTGACAGAAGCCGACTGCAGAAACAAATAAGCCACTGAATCAATACATATCTTTGAAACACAGCAGCTCTAAGCCTTAAAATCTTAGGTTAATCAGCTCATCCAATAAAAAAACATTACTGATTGATTCATGAGGTCCACTGTCCCAAAGCAACTCTGGGGCTATGAGAGATACTGTATGGGAGGCCTCTGGAATAATTCTGACCACCTCGGTTTCTTTTATAGTGCACATAAATCTAAGCACATGAGCACATGAGGTTACCTTACAGCACATTACTGCCCTACTCTGTACTGAATGAGCTTCTTTACGTTGCATCACAATTTAAAGCAGTACTGAAACAAAATTTTTGCTGCATTAACTTTTTTCTTAATATGCAGCTTTAACCTGGCAATTATGGCATGAAATCTCAACTGTTTCAGCACGCAGCAAATAATCAACTGAAAACACTCTTTTAATATGATAACTTAATTCAAAGCATACACCAATTACAGTGTGGCTTATAGGTTAAAGTAACATCACAGTAATCCAGTGATACTGATAGACATCATTGAACAGGTTAAACAAACCTTGACATAGGCATTCTTCTTCTTGATGTAGGTGTCCCACTCATTTACCATCCTTCCCCACAGTACCCAGGTATCTTCTGAGTCATCATCCATGGCAGCACTCTGCTGGCTTGCACCTGATGCCACTGACACCTGGCTGGTGTCTGAAGACTTTCTGGAGTGTGTTGAAGTCAGTGAGTTCAAAGACTTGGAGTCTGATTCCAAGAGCCTGCACAGAAGCAGACTTGTGTTTAGTGAGTGCCACAGCTAGCTAGCTTATTATATATATATATATATATATATATATGTATATATATTTTTTTTCATTTCATTTATTTACCCTAAGGGCCCAGAATCGGGCATTACATAGGGGGGGGGGGGGATAACAACAAGGGGTATTATAAGCAGGAAGATCAAAACACAAAATAAAGAACAGAACTGTTTTCAGCATTAAGGAGATACAGTGCATCTAGTAGTAGCATGACATAATAATTATATAGTGCAATCACACAAGATCAAACTACAACATTATTAGAATAATGCAACAAATACATGACAGTGATCAAAGGTAGTAAGGCGCTCAAGCAGGATAACATGGTGGTTTAGAAAAGATCAGCTGGTATGGCAGGTTTGCTCATTAAGGTAGTTTCGCAAAGCCGATTGGAAAGAAGATAATTCCTTAATGTTGAGAATGAATTGCGGAAGAGCATTCCTCTCATTCATTCATAAAACTAAAGGTGAGTGTAAGTATTTTTAGTCCGTGCAAAAGATGGCTATGCCTTGAGTTCGTGGTCAATACGGGCGGAGATGTGGGCTGTTGGATGAATGAATTTACGTGAAAAGGCACTGTCATGGTAATAAACACTATGAAAAAAATATAATCGTGAATATTTTCTGCGTATTACAAGAGGTAAAATGCCAAGTGTTCTTTTTATAGATGACACACTATGATAACGAGAATATGAGGATGAGATGAATCTAATGGCTTTGCTTTGAATTGATTCCAGCATGTCAGTAAGGTAAGCTTGATGTGGATGCCACATGTTAGAAGCATACTCTAATGATGGTTTAATTAGCGAATTAAATGCCTGAAGTTTGGTGTTGGAATTAGCAATGTGCAGGCAACGTTTTAGAATGCCAAGCTTTCTAAATGCTTTGCTAGTGATTAGTTCTACATGATCATTCCATTTTAGATTATAAGTGAACAGGACTCCTAAGTATTTAATCGACGAAACTGTTTAAACTGTAGAATTGCTAATTAGGTACTCATTAGGCAATAAATTGAGACTGTGACCAAAATTAACGTGTTTAGTTTTCTCGATGTTAATTTTCATCTGCCATTTGCTGCGCCATTCTGAAAGAGTCATTAAGTCTGATTGCAGGGTTAAAGTGTCGTTCTGGTTTGTTATTTCTTTATATATTACGCAGTCATCTGCAAAAAGACATATGGAAGACTGCATGTTAGTTGATATATCGTTTATGTAGATTAAAATAAAATAGCGGTCCCAAAACTGAACCTTGTGGGACCCCCGACTTGACATGCATGTGGCGAGATACGTAGTGATCGATTTTAACACTCTGAAGTCTGTTGGTTAGAAAGCCCTCAATTCAGATAAACTGTTTGTCATCTAGCTATAGGCTATGTAGTTTTGTTAGTAGACTTTGGTGAAGGACACGATCGAATGCTTTAGAGAAGTCAATAAAAATTGCATCGATGAAAAATGACCTATTGATGGAGTTGTGTAAATTGATTACTAGCTCAAACAACTGGGTGTCACAGGATCGGTTTTGTGAAAGCCGTGTTAATTTCCAAAAAGTAATTTATTAGATTCAATGTGAGACATGTCAATGCATATGATATGCTCAAGTAGTTTGCAGCAAATAGATGTAGGTGAAATGGGACGGTAATTGTTAGCGAAGTGTTTGTCTCCAGATTGAAAGCAAGGAATTACATGCGTAATCTTCCAGTCATGTGGAAGAAGCCCAGTGTCTAATGACTGTTGAAAGATTAGTGATAAAAGGTAAGATGAATTATCTGATGTTAGCTTCAAAAGTTTTGCGCTGATACATTCGGGCCCAGGACCAGTTTTGCATGGTAGCCTCTCTATTGCATGTACTACGCCTGCTTCTGTTATCGAGATAGGTGGAAACTTGTGCGAAATTGCTTGTGCTTGAAGCATCGCAGATTGTAGCAGCAGCTCGTCTGATAAGACCGAAGCGAAATGCCGACTGAAATTTTCAGCAGATTCTTTTATCGACAATAGGTCACCATTTTCACATTTGAGTTGTACACTCATTAGCTTTTCTTTCGGGCTTATTACCCACCAAAATTTTCCAGGGTCGGTAATCATCAGATTGGGCAAAGTACAGTTAAAGTATTTGTTTTTAGCTTTATTGATTGAGGTCTCTGTAAACCTTGACAGCTTTTTGCAGTTTTCCCAGGCTATGTCGGTATTTGATGCCGAAAATTTTCTAAACACCTGTTTTTTTCTTGTTACTAGTTCTTTTCACATCACGTGTGAACCAAGGATCATCTGCTTTGAACGGGAGAGTTAATTTTGGTACACAGCAATCTTCCATTTTTTTTTTTAAGGTTGTCTCTATATGAAGACTAGTTCTGGTTAACTGATCGGCTTGCGAAATTATGCTGGAATGCGGCCACAAAAGCCGTGAACATGCGGTTCATTTTGGCAATATCCACGTGAGCACAGTCAAGTATTGTTTTCGTTTCTTTTGTTTTCTTTGGCTGTGATACTGCAGTGAACGGCCCTGTGGTCACTTATTTCTTCAAAAACAAAAGCATTTTCGTATTCAGGATAGTTAGTAAATATCAGATCTAGAATATTATCACCTCGTGTAGGGATTTTTACCAATCGGGAGAGGTTATGAAGGTGTACAGTATGCAGAAAGTGAAGGTATTCTTGGTGATTATTGTTACCTAGAAGAGAAGGAGTCAACCAGTCTATAGCTGGATAATTAAAATCACCGGCCAAATCAAGTGTGGCATTTGGGAATGGAATGGAATGGAATGGAAAACTTTATTGTTTCTTTAAGATATTAGCGAGTTGAGGACGAAGTCTTCATTCTTGAAAACTTTGGGTCCTCTTCAGCCTTGGGTGGGCCCCTAGTCCAGGGCACCACTGAGTCGGGCCACCTCGCTTGCGTGTGCTATGAGGGCCCTTTGGACCCCTAGCTCGCAGCTGGTGAGCCGGCTCTCCCATTGCTCCGCACTTGGTGTTGTATGTTTGTGGAATGTCTTGTTTCTCTCGCATTCCCATGTGATGTGATATAGTGTTGGCCTTGCTCCGCACCACGGGCATACGCCGCAATATTGTGTGGGGAACATCCTGCTTAGTACGTAAAGATTTGGAAAGGAACCCGTCTGCAGTCTACGCCATCCTGCGGCTTCCTCCTTCGTCAACGCTTTGTGTGGTGGGGGGTATTGGAATCTTCGCCCCCTGTATAGGTTTAGCAGCTCTGAATAACTGTCCCCGCAAGTAATCTGAGGCTCTCCCGGGGGGACTGAGGCGCCCGCTCGGATGGTGAAGCCTCGAGCTAAGCTGTCCGCCCCTTCATTGCCCTGAATCCCTGCGTGGCTTGGTATCCAGATTATGTTGTGTGTAGGTTGTCCTTCATAGAGCGGTGCTCTACTAAGGATCTTGAGTGCCGTGCTGCTTATTCTACCCCTGATATAGTTTCGGCACGCCTCTTGTGAGTCTGTTAGGATGTTGAGGGATTTTCCTATCCTGTATCCTTCCTCTGCTGCCAGTGCAACAGCTATTTCCTCTGCTTCGGTTATGTCTGATACCGCTGCCGTGAGACTCGTGATTAGTTTGCTTTTATTATTAGCTACTACCGCTACTGCGTGTTTCCTGTGTTCTTTTGGATAGAGGGAAGCATCTGTGTAGAATGTGTTGTCTCTCTGCCCCATCGTTCTTTCGTAGAATTCTGCCCTAGCGTGTCGCCTGCTGGTATGGAGATTGGGGTCCATATTGCGGGGGACAGGTTGTATACGTAGTTTCTTCCTTAGCAGGTCCGGTATTATTGCCCTACTACTTTGCGGTTTTTCTATTTCCCAACCCAACTTTGTCAGGAGCGCCCTTCCTGTTGTTGTGTTACTGAGCCTTCGCGCTTGTGCCTTGAGCTGGCATTCTTTTAGTTCTTCAAACGTATTGCTGATTCCCAGTTGCATCAGCTTGTCATTGGATGTGTTTCTTGGGAGATGAAGGGCTGTTTTGTATGCCTTCCGAAGGATTGCTTCGGCTTGTTCTCTTTCGGCTTTGATGGTTACATGGTACGGCAGGGAGTATGTGACCCGGCTGACCACCAGGCTGTTGACCAGCCTGAGGGTATCTTCCTCTCTCATGCCGTATCTCTTGTGCGCAACTCTGCTGATCATGCGGCCCACTTGTCCAGCTGCTCTACTCAGCAGGCAGAGGGTGTGGCTGCACCTCCGGCTGCCCTGCAACCACATGCCGAGGATCCTGATCATTTTCTGTTCCGGAATGTTCTGGCCTTCGATTTTTACTTCGAGTGGGGCATCTGTTGGGTGCCTTCCCACTCTGAGGAGCTCAGACTTCTCCGTGGAGCATCTGAGGCCTCTTTGCTGCGTATATTCCTCGATGCAAGCGGCGGCTTTCTGTAGCGCTTCTTGCTTGTTCCCTAGTGATCCTTCGGTGGTCCAGATGGTTATGTCGTCTGCATATATGGCATGACTGATGCCCTGGACTTCGTTGAGCTTCTTCGCAAGGTTGACCATGGCGATGTTAAAAAGTATCGGCGAAATTACCGAGCCCTGCGGAGTGCCCTTGCATGGCGTTTGAAAGGTGCTGCTCCGCAGGTCTCCGAGGCCTACAGTCGCTGTTCTATCTGTGAGGAAGCTTCTGACATAGGCGTGTACTTTCTTCCCGCAGTTGGTAGTGTTGAGTCCTTCCATAATGGCGGCGTGGGATACGTTATCAAAGGCCCCTTTGATATCGATGGCCATGACGACGTTCTCCCCGTTTTTCGGCATTGGTTCGAGTACCTCTTCTTTTAGTTGTAGCAGGATGTCTTGGGTGGATAGGTTTGCCCGGAAGCCGAACATGGTGTTGGGGTACCACCCTCCGTCTTCTAGGTGCGTTTGAATTCGTCGGGTCACAATTTTCTCAAACAGCTTGCCGAGGCACGATGTGAGCGAGATTGGCCTGAGGTTTTCAATTTGTAGTGGAACTTATTTTTGACCTGTTCAATAGCATCGTTGAAAAGATCCACAAAATCGGGCTGGCTATCGGGAGCTCGGTAGCATGAACCAATAACAAAGTGCACATGACAATTACGCCAAGCAATTCAAATCATTCCAAGCAGCGAGTTAACAGGTATAAAAGACGGCTGAAATTCCATTTTGACAGTAATTATTACGCGACCTACCCGTGACGCTTTTCGGTCTCTGCGAAAAACAACAAATGACTGCAGCAATGATAGTTCATTATCAGCAATATGCTCGGAGAGTGACGTTTCTGTACCGATGATGAACTCAGCATCACACGCGTATATCAGTGTTTTTTAGATACCAACTTTGTTAAGTAAGCTTCGGAAGTTTGCAAGGAGCAATAAATCTTTATGCCCAGTTGGTTTATAGTGAACCACTGCGGCTGGTCATTTATGCAAGGGTTGGCTTGTCTTAGTCACTAGATCAACAGAATTAGACAATGAGTCGGACTGATAGATGCCATCTTGCATCTGCAGTGTGCTAAAACGGAGTGTAAAACGCTTGTTTTTCTTGCGGATTCCCTTGGCAAAGTCTCGAAGCTTTTCACGTGCCAGCTGGATCTTAGGTGAGAAGTCTTCTTCCAGCCATACTTTAGGTGGGACCAGATTCTTTAGTTTGAAAGCATTGCGCAATGCTTCTGTTTTTTATTTTTCATTGAGAAATAATGGGGCAATTGAAACTAGACTTGGGTTGGCCAATCCTGTGGGTAGGTCCTATGCCTCCGAGAGTTAGCTTAAGGTGAGTCGAGAAGAATTCTTTAACGATGTCCTCTGCTTTGTTGTAGTTTTCATTTTCAGTTTCAGGAATTAGGAAGGCCTTTGCAAGCAGGTTGTTTTTTCACATTCTATTATTCATGTCATTTGAAACATCATGGAGTTCTTCATTTGCCCTGGCTATACTTGACTCCTTTTACTGGTTCACCCATGCCTTCGCAGTTAGTTTCAATTTGAGCTATAGCACCCAATGTGCCCTCAATGGCTGTTACCCTAGTTTCAATGCCACTGATGTCTTTTTGAATTTTCTTTAGAATTTCTATAGTTTCAGCGTGGTATTCGTTGACTAGGGAGAGAACGTCATCAATCTTGGGACCAGGGTTAGTCTCTACATCTCCGGCACAAGTCATGAGTAAAGCAAGAAACGAGGACAGTAGCAGTATATATATATATATATATATATATATATATATATATATATATATATATATATATACCCTGTTATATGTCCTGTTATAGGATAGTAACTTCAGGATATATAGATATATCCTGAAGCATCACTTGAAGGACACACATTCAGCCACCGTGAAACCAGTGAAAACAGGCCAATTATTCGGTGAATATTGTTGATAGGGAGCTTTATTGAGTATATTTCACTACTTCCGTGATGTCTCTACTATTCTGCCAGCTACTTCAGGCCAGACAGACAGTAGTTGGCAAAGTTTTTGTTGGGACACGAACTACAGTGTCTTTGTAATGTCACGCCACAGGAAACCATTTTCTCAGAATACTTTTATAAAAGTAGTCTGAGAAAATGAAAGTTATTTGTAACAAATGCATGCAAAATTGCCACGCGACTGGCCGCTCAAGGCACTTTGCGTGTATTCATGGGTTTCTTTCATGCTCGGAAAAACACTTTTATGTAGCACGTATTGAGCAATAGAAAGCTGTATTGGGAGTTTTTAATGCCACTGTGCAATTTTCTCATTGGCACCTTTAATCTAATTATAATATTTGAGAAGTTGATTAATTAATTAAGGCTCATTATCTAACTAGGCGGAAGGAAAAAATAACTGGAGTATCTCCAAGGGACGGCAAACAACACTACCTTGTTTCTGTTCAGCTATGTGGCGTTCGCATGCTTTTAAACTCCGGCTAAAGTAAGCTGGGGCAACATATATATATATATATATATATATATATATATATATATATATAAACCAAGCGAATGTATCTGCAGATCCAGTGGTTAAAGGCACTCAAAAGGAATGGGTGCACTAAAGCATGTGCAAAAACATTTTTCTTCCGTAGTTTCGGCTTGGGTCCAGCCATCATCAGGGTATACATTGACGAAGGGTGGATCCTGGTGGAAACGTTGAAAGAAAAATGAATAGATGAATGAATGAATGAATGAATGAAATTTTTTTATGTTCATTTTGTGTGTGCATGTGCAGCCCACATTACACTGCAGAAAGTATAAGTTAAAACAGAGGAGCAATAATGCAAACAAGTATTACACTCTTTGCATTTTTTGCAAGAGCATATTAAACCTTTGGGAATTATTTAAAACAATAGACAACCAATGCAACTAAGGAAGAATCCCTGTGCCCACAGCACTGATACAGAACTAAAATTTTTTATGTGAATAATAAGTTATGCTTATTCAGTGTTTTGCATACAGCATTAGGAAACTCAGGAACTGGTTCACAGCACATCTATAACAGCCCCATTCTTTACCATGTTCTTAATGAGTGTTGCAGAAGACACACAGGAGGAACCTTTATCTCCACACCATAAAAGCAGATGTGTCAAAGGTAATGCAAGGACATGACCTAGGCCATAGCACCTGTACCTATTCTGCTCTTCAAGACGTGCAAGCAGCTCCATGTCAGCCTTGCTAACAGGTGTGGATGCAACTGGGGTGGGTGCGTCTACTGGTGTTGCACTGGTCACTGAGGGCTGGCCAGGGAGTGCTTGTGGTGAAAGGCTGCCAGTGCTGTTCCCGTTGGTTGTGGCGGCAGCAAAGTTGAGAGTGGTGGGGTGGTTGTGGTTGGCGTCACCCCCTTGCGGAGAGCAGGGCTTCACCTCAGCCTCACTCATAGGCCCCTCAGGGTGGCTCGACCCATCCACACTCAGGATGGGCTCCCTACAATTGGAAAGAATTCGGAAGCACATTAGATTGCAGCCACATTTTAGTTGTTCAGGCTGCTCAAAAGTGAGAAGGTGCAATACATAATGCATTAGAAAACATCTCTTCATGGGAGAGACAAAACCAACAAAGGACATGAACAGTAAGCCTGAAGAAGGTTAACAATAACAACCTCAAGAAATGGTTATGTTTGAATAAGCATATACAAATATTCCATCTTAATGTCCTACACACCAAGTCCCCATTACTAGATTATCAACCACTAAAAGTGCAGTACCTGATCCTTGCTCCTGCAAATATGTTTGAGTTTAGAAAATGCAAAGAATGTTCAAGTTCTAGTTCATGACAAAGTACAGCTACCAGACACACATCTTTCAAGCACATGTAGATGCTTATTTCTGGCACCATCAAACAACCTACTGAGATGTGTCGTTGACAAACACAGCATGTCCTCTATATGATATGATCGAGGCTACCTGCAAGTGGCAGCTGTTCACATGTGGTTCTTTTTTTTGTGTGTGTTATGCTTGGCATTCAAGGCCACGTGCATGTGAAGCACCAGACAGTATGCGAGTGGAACTTGAAGGTGATGGCCACATGGCATCATCAACAGCACTTCCTGCGCCAATTAGGGCTCATAAAAGCCACGCTCACCCATTAGCGACGCGTAGCACGTGCAGCCTGCCAAACACTTCTGCAGACACACTGTGTTGACCACAGCCCACGATAAGCGGCCGCTGTCTGAAGAAACGTCGCCGCTGTAGTTCGGCGTCGCTCGTTGCAGATCCGGTCGAGGCTTCAGGACCTGCTTGACCGGCCGCCATGACGACGGCGCCTGCACCAGCAGGCGCCACGGAAAACGCGCTTGCTTCTGCAGACTGCTCGCGACATAGCCGTTGCTCCTGCAGCAACTCAACCGTCTTGGCAACAAGTCTGATGGCCCTAACGGACGTTAACCGAAACTTCTGCAGCCCCGTAGATATTCCTCTTCGGTCAGTCGAGTTGCATGCATTTTCGCAGCTGCTGCTTTGCATGTCTTGTAGCTGTGCTTGTCTTCCGGCTACTGAGAAATGCGCGCGTGTATCATTGGTCGAAGCCACGTATTCTCGAAGGCGTACACGGTATCTCTTGGCCACAGTAGCTAGACGTCCAGCTCGTTAACACGCTGCTGCAGCCTCCAAGCAGGCGTGAAACCTTCCACAAGGCCGCGCTGGATCGGTGGGAGACATGGAACGTCATGAAATGGGATCCTGTGAGCCGCCAAGTCAGCGAAACGGCGGCGAACGGGCTCGAGTCGTCCGCAGCTACCGGCTGCCAATGCAAAACATCTTGCTTGTTTTGCCACCTCCGGCTAAGGCACGTTAGTCCTAATTGCCCTAATGAGCCCTAATTCTTTCCTTCGCATAACTGGATTCACCAAGGTGCCAAACGCGCGTAGATCGTGTTGGCGAAATTTTGCTGCCGTTTTATATTAATTACGACGTATTGCCAGGAAAATAAAAGCGCATTCCACCTTCAAACACGCGCCAGGTCGAGGTCGATGCTCTGATAAACAAGATTTTTCTTTTTCCACCAACAGGAAATGCGATGACGTACGCACGTATCTCGAGTAACGGCTTTAAACTTATTTTCGACACGCTTGGACCGGCTAACACCAAAACTGTCAGTGCGCGTTTTCTGATTTGAAACTCATTTAAGCACGCTTCAAATAACCAACAGACATCGACTGGCTGCGGTGTAAATTCAGCTGTAATCGTGCACACGACTCCATGGTAATCGTACAGGTACCACGGACAGCAGCCACAAAGTCTCTTGTGTGAAGTGGAAGAAAACGGCCGGAATGAGGAAAGAACTTTGCACACGGCGCTCCGATTCTCGGCCGATATCCCGCCGCAGTGGGTGTATGTCACTGCTCCTCGGTTTGTGCCATATGCGGCCTGTGGGGTGGGCAACACAGCAACAAAGAAGGTCAAGCTGAAAGTCAGAGAGGCTGAATTAATCTCATGGGTGGCGGCAATGGAAAAGAAACCTGCCATGAGTAACTACTTAAGGGGAAAAAACGAAATTAGGAAAGAAACCATTTATGATAACTCAAAGGGAAGCTCATTACTTTTCGAAGCGAGATCGGGATGCCTTAGAACACGCACCTATAAAGCGAGATATAAGAAGGAAGAAGAAGCATGCGCTTGCTGCGGTAAAGCTAGGGAAACGACGGAGCATATTTTATTAGAATGTGAAGACGTCTATCCAGCGGTAGATTTAGGCACCACTGGCCTCCTTGAAGCCCTTGGGTTCAGCGGGAGCAGTGGTAAAGCAAACAGGTCCGCAATAGACATCAGTAAGAGGCGATTGGAGGATTGGTGGAAGAAAAGTAGGGAAACGGCAAAAGACGGAGACGTACAAAAGCACAGTTCGCAATAGGGTATCAGAAAATTTGGACGTGGTAGTTCATAGTGTTTTTTTTTTTTTTTTTTTTCATTGGTTAACCTAGGTAGGATATTAGGCAGCATAGTAGCGAGAGCTTGGTGGCGCAAGCCACCGCCCCGTTCCAAAGGGGACGCTCATAACATCCATCCATCCATCCATGCGCAGCTTTTATGATCGACATCGACCCAACGAGCCTCTTGTATAGGAGAAACTGGAAAGAAGAAAGGTCCAACGAGAGAAGATTCCTTGCAACGAAACAACCCGACCATCCCGTCCTTGCCCAAGGAGGCAGAAAAGTTATTCATATACGTAAGGCCCGCTCCGGAGCGGCCCTGAACAAAATGGGGGGGAAAAAAGAAAAAGGCGCTCCGATGTCAACGTGGCTGATGTGCCGACGAAGATGAAGGAGGCACTGCTGCAACAGGCCAATCATTTTTCGTAGGTATGTGCCATAAGCTGAAGGCAACAACACCGACCTCTCAGTTGAGGGGGAAATAATAAGAGCCGACTTCCCGGACATTTAGATCCCAAGCTAAATACAGACCTTAACCTTGGCTGCAAGAGTTTTCGCTTTTAATAAATATACAAACCATATTATTTATTTATTTATTTATTTATTTACTTATTTATTACTGAATTCGTCCGACTAGATTACTAAATTCGTCCGACTTGTCATTACTAAATTTCGTCCGACTTAATGTTTAATTTTTGTGTTTTCATTTCCGTCATTTTCATTAATCAATACGCCCCACATTCTCTTTCTTTTCATAAACACGTACCATCTCAACTTCTGTTTCATTTGCATAATAGAATATACTCTAATTTATTACATTTGTAGTATCCAATTCTTGGTCATTCCCCCCCCCCCCCCCCTCGAATTCATAGTATGCTTCATTACCATATACACTGCTACTACTACTAGTGCTGCTGCCGTCACGCACAGCATCAAGCATATCCTGTGGGAGTGCGAGGTCCTCGGCCCGCTCCGAGACGTCAGGCTTGCGCAGCCCTAGGAGACACGGGACGACACCCCCCCGAAACACGGGCGCGCGCCAAGGAGACGCTACCGTCCCCGTGGGTATTTGCCAGAAGCGCCGGTGTGGCCAAGAAATTTTGCAAGCTCAGTCAGGAGCGTGATTTCAGACACGCGAAGGACCTTTATCCCAAAGGGGCCATGGATAGCGACAACGACCGCGCCGTTATCGCCATCGCTCGAACAGAAATAGTACCAAATCCCCCGTGGCATTGATAGGCTCACATTCGCTCGCTGGTAATATATGAGTTTTACTACTACTACCAGCGAGCGAATGTGGGTGCCACGGGGAACTTCTGCTTCTACAGAAAGATGCTGAACCGATCGCTGGGAGAATTCGCTCATCGAAAATTATGCAGATCCAATGCAAATGCTGGAATCTGTGTGAAGCGCCCTTAATAATATGCATCTACCAGCGATGTCTCCAACCTGCGGTTGGTTTGGTTAGCAGCGGTGACGCTACCGGCAGAGCGAGCGCGAGGGAGTCTTCTCCGGGACAGCACACGGTACGTACACGTTTTGTGAGGTACCAGACGTTCACAACAAGAATGGAACACATAACAAGACGCACGAACGCACACAGTTATCCGGGAGTATACGCTATTGATCTGTAGCTCGTATATATACGCAGCCATATCACATGGTAACAGCGCACGCGAACAGTATACACAAGGCTCTGTTTGCATTGCTTGCACCGTTTATGCGCACCGCTTTAAAGTATGCGCAGCCTTTCCCGTGTTAGCAAACTCCATCTCACAAGTGCATAAGAATGACAACACAATCCTTCTAGTAGCGGCCGCATGCTCGGAAGCATTTGGACAGCGCACGTTTATAATGACAGACCTCGAGTCAGACAGGCTGACATTCCAGGGGAAGTTAAGACGGATCGCATAAAATCCGAAGAAACGATGAAAAGCCACTTCCCAAAATATAACGTGGAGTAAGTGCCAAATGAAGCTCTGGAAACGGCCGACTGTGCAAAGCCGGTGGCCTCCACAATTCCGACGATATATATATATTGAAAGTTACTTTGCATTAAGAGAAAGAGCCAGTAAATGCGTCTGTCAATTAATTTTATAATTGCCAGCCATACATGTAATTATCACGCATGGTGAACCATGGTAGACTAAAATATTATTTGAATATATTCCCTGAAATTATGTAAAATCTCTAGACGACGCAGTGAAAAAAGGCAATTAGTGCTTGAAAGAATTCTCTGACGCCGCTCAGTATATAGCAGCAGTAGCGCGCTTATAAAAATATACAATTACTACAATTTTAATAATTCGACAAATAATACTATTGGTGTATAAGTCTGCAGTACAAATTTATAGCTAGTTAAGGCAATTGTATTGTCGAGGTCATACATATCAAAGTATCAACATAAAAGACATACTATAGTCATAAGAAAAAGAGAAGAAAAAAAAAACGACAGCAGTGGGCACTTAACCGAGATAAATTCTAGCAAAAATAGGGGGCAGGGCGGGGCAAGGATACTCTGCGATTGTGTCATAATACGATACAAGATACTCGGACAACAAGCATGTGAGATACACATACAAGGTACTACCGCAATTATTATATCCGATACGATACTTTCCATTTGTATGTTAAGATACTTTGATATGTTCACAATTTTTTTATTATAGATCTAAAGAATGCAGCAGCAAACGCGTATGAAGAAAACTGTTTGCTTGGAAATTTTTTAACTCTGACCAACCTTGTTTCATGAAATATTTGTTAGCATCTCAAAATCTTTGCCTTTCTTGTTCAAAGTATAATATTTTCATTCCGAAACAATTTACTATAGCTGTTTAAGCTGCTTAACATGAAAGCTCTTTATACGCTGCGCTGTAAGCGGTTTTTGCTTATCGCTTTTGTAATTGATGGGAGTCGCTGCTCTGCTTGCCGACCAGCTACCAGGTCACAATCTAATTACAAGAACGTCAATCAGAAGCCTCTGCATGATGGCGCAAATATCGGTGTGGTGCCTTACCTTGCCCGCAAACGTATTGCCGTTTAAGCATGTAACGTAGTCCAAAAAATTGCTTTTGGTGCTTGCGAGCAACAGTCACGTACACAAAATAGCCGCCTTATCCACAAGTCTCCTGGAAGCAGCGCCATCGACACTTTGGTTCCCAACAGTGACAACTTACATCCACGAGATCTTCAAATCGCTGATGTGTGAAAGCAGTGCTAGACGCAAGGCAACCCCATTCTTGCATTCTTCAGACTTCGTAACAAAGCACCACGCAAGAGAAACTTCGATAACGACACTACAGTGGCACCAGAATCTGCGCGAATGACGCCGCACGCATTGGCGTACGCAGTACAGTACGATGGTTAGAACCAAGTGTCATGACACTGACGCAACTAAAAAAAAAAGTCGCAGTTTCGCACGAAAGGCGCAGCATCGATTGCGATAGCAAATCAGTGGACAGCTATACGAAGTCAGGATAGTAGTTTCATCGGCTATATAAACTTGCAAACATAAGCACACTAACTTAACAAGCATGGCGTCACGCGTGCACACGCAAACATGAACACATATCTCGCTCGATGACCGCAGAAACTCGCTGTCAAAACGCTGGAGCGAGAAAGCGCGGCTACAGCAGCGAGCGAATTTACCTTCGTGCTGCGCCTCGCGTCAACGCGAACCAAGCTGCGAAAACACGGCGCGCAGCGGACCCTCCCCCCGGAGACTCGTGCGACGGAAGACTGCGTGCTTCCTCCCTGCTTCCGTCCCTTGCGTACGCGAGCTTGAGCCGCTATCGCCGGCTCACCCTCGTACATACAGCACACGACCAACACCACATAGACAAGAGAAGGCATGAGTGCTCGGCGAGTGACGTCACGAAGAAGAGGCCGGCGGCGTGCTCGGGGATATAAGGGATCGCGCCCTTATGGGCCACGTTAACCAAAGCGCAGTTATTGTTCTTTTTTAAGGCATAGCTGAGCAGATGGCCCGCAGAGAAGAGAGGGTTAGAACGACAGAAAGCTGAGCTAGTTGGTAAGGATTCATTATGCAAAAAAGAGGTGAGGCGTGCAGACAGGACACAAAAGTAGAGAAGTGGACAACACGAACGGCGGCGTTCGTGTTGTCCACTTCTTTACTCTTATGTCCTGTCTGCACACCTCACCTCTTTTTTGCATAATGAACAGAGGGTGTTCCAAGATTATTTTATTCCATAAAAAATGAAATGGTTCAACCTTATGATTGAGAACGAATTTCTGGTAAATGATGACAGGGAGCATGGCTTATATTGAAAAGTCACAGTGCTGCCCTCTTCTTCAGAGTAGCTTCTTTGCCTTGATTTATCGTCGGCGTCAAAGAGCTTGCCGTTCATGCGACTACAAAAGTTCTTCAACAAAATGTTAGCACTGCACCATAACACATATCTCATGACAACTTCACTGGTGTGCCCTTCTTCACATTCGGGATGCATGTATTTATTCCAGAATAGATTAGGCTCTAAAGGAATAATATCGCTTTCGAGGCATTATGACATACAGTATCGCAGTCCACATATTTACAACACCTCAAATGAGTTTAGCAATGGAGATACAAAACATTCGTGCAACTATTTACAAAGAAACAGCTGCCTTATTCCGCAGACTTCCAGCTTTTCTCTTTGCCTTAGCTTGGCACCAAATATTCTGTCATTGATCTTGCGGAAACTTGAACGCATGATTTTTCGGCCCCGATTTGTAATTGATCCAGCAATTGGGAACGCAGCACTCATTAGGCATATGCTGGCATGAACGTAATCCACATTCCGCGCGACTGAAGGCTTGCCGGACACAACCGCAATCGCAGCACAAGCGCAGAGACTACATGCACGGTTCACGTCCAGAAAAAAAGTGCGCTCGGAAGCATGTCGCAGCATGCCAGTACTTTACTAACCCCGAAGCTATCCAAGCAAGCTATCCGAAGTTCCCGGAACTAATCGAATTGTTATCGCCGTCGTCGCCTACTCGGTCTTCCGCGCCTCACAGGCGCGGAAGACCGCGCAGGTGCGCCGCTCGCAGCACGCTGCACGGAACTTCTATGAAGGCCTCTTCTGCGTGACGTAGCTCAAGGGGAGAGGATACAGCCAAGAAGGCCTTAAAGGAGTACTGACAAAAAAATTTTATATCTTGTTTTTTCTGCTGCAATAAGTAGCTAATGACCCAGTAATCGCGGCACGAAACATCATTGGCTTCAGAACGCGACAGGTAATTATTTGGAGTATTGTTTTTAGCGACCAGTCCAAGTTTCGGTTTGAGAGAGCAACGAGATGGGCCGAAGAAGGAATGTAAACACAGCTGGACACGTAATTAGGGTGGCTAGCGTAATCGCACAAAACTGTGACGTGCGCACGCCAGCGCGCTCGCTGGCGCGCGAGATTCGTGTTGCTAGTTCGTCTGCTACGGCTGCGCGTATCTTGCGATGTCCTCGCCATCACCGTCGTCCTCGTTTTCGTCGTCCAGCGGTGACTATTTCCTGCTTGCTGTAGTCGCCGCCGAATTGGACGTGGCCAACCACATTTGACAGGATCCACTACAAAGCAGCAAGTCAGAAGGAGCAGAGTTGCGCATAACTTTTCCGGCGCCGCTCGCACCGCTATTGGCCGAGCGCGAAAAATGACGTCAAATGATCCGCGCCGCTGCGAAGCCAACTTTACGGGCGCATCGCCGACTCATGCGAACTCGTCGTTTCCGTCAGTACCATCGCCATTGCAATCAGTGGACCGTCGATCGTGCGTTCAGAGGAGCAGCTAGAAGCTCTTGCATCTTGAATCTTTTTCTACTTGCAGATTTGCTGCTACTAAATAGTAAGCACTACTAAATAGTAAGTACTACTAAATAGTAATAGTAAATAAAAGTAAGCTTTGCTTAAAATGTGCGCATGTCAACATTTGAAATGCGCTTAAATCTGTATCTGCACCGCATGTATCGAAAACGTGCAGCTGTTGTGAACGAAGGTTAGTGATAAATGGCGCTCTGTTAACGGTCACTGACATAACTGCAGGCACGATAGCTCTCTTGGCGACGGTCATTAATCGGCTGGTTTCGGCAGCCAAAATGCGCTAAGTGTCCACCTTACGTGTGTGAAGTTCTAAACACACTTTAAAACATTTCTTGCTTTCTGACCATGATAAGACAACTTCATATGCATGCTGAAAATCATTGCACCGCTTTTTGTGGCAACGTACTGCGCGTTTGCGAGCGAACTTTGGAGCTGTTCGAGCCACGGGAATACTTTATATTGGGGAATCGAAGGCGGTCCTACTCCCTATTTGTACGTTCGTGTGTGTGTTTGTATATGCGTGTTTACATAGGTACATACAAAGTTTCGTTTGGTTGGAAGCCCACCCCCTCCGGCTGTACGAATGACTCGTTCGAGCGTAGCCTGTATTAAGAAGTGCCCTTTGCTAAGCGCCTGCGAACAACTGGCGCTTGTAGCTCGCGACCACTAGAGAAAAAGGCGGAACACCGCGCGGCATTTGACTCCTGCGCACGCGAGGAGTGGCTTCGCTGCAGAGCTGGATCACGGCGGCGGACCTATGCGCAACTCTGCTCCCTGCGGGAGCATATACAGGAACACTAGTCAGAAAGTGCGGCTAGCGACAGCTATCAATATGTGTACGCACTGGTACAACTAGTACAAGCCATTCGTCGCGGGCGCTTCGGGAATGAAGCATATTCCGGAGCAGAACACAAGGCGAGGTAAAAGTCGGCACAGCATCAGGCTTGGGGGTACTGTAAAGTTTGGGAGGTCAATCCCACCGCTGGCAACTAGTTGTAATGTTTGGAGTCTGGCATGAAATAGATGGTAGCTGGCCCATGCCGTCGTCCAACTTATCCACGCTGAGGACGTTGTTGAAGGGAAGGACTGCTTCTCATCGAGAACGAGGAATATGGGTTTATTTACAGTATCTACATAAGGACGTTGCAGTTCATCAGTCTAGCATGACTGCGAGAGAACGCACACTCAGCAGCCGCTCAACAGCTGCTTATAAACACTCTGTCCTCCCTAGATCCCTAGGTGAGGGAAAAACGGCAGTTCACCGCCAATTCGTAGCGTCCAACGTCATCGTAGTCGACCCGCCTTCTAAGGGGAGGGTTACACATACTTCCACACAGGTTTTACTGACCACGCCGAGGTGAGTGGGTTCCTGGAGACACGGGGCTTGGCCCGGGCAGGCGCCTCTTCATCCCAGTGTTGACCCCGCAGACAATGGCCACCGCGTCCGTCCATGACTTCTAAGCCCTGTGAAACGGCCGCGCAAAATATCCTCCAGGGGCTCCCCTGCTTCAAACAGCGAACACGGCGAATCCACGAACAATGCTTGGTCCGCCCACCGCGTTTAGTCATAGCGGCGCCGAAGGGGTGTTGACGTGGCACATCGTCGTCCCTACGAAACAAGTCACCGCGGCAGGTGGTGAATGCTTCCATGGTCACTTCGAGGAAGCTCGCCACGCTCGCAGCTGCAGCTGGCTGAGAAAACATTGCATGTCGGCACCTCTGCAGGCCGCTCCTAACAGTACGTAGCCTTGGCGGAAGATAGTCGGACTGCTCCAAGCTCGGCCGGTTTTATTTATACCAGGCATGCTCGAAATGAAACGAGCAAATCTTGCTACTCTTCAACGGGGTCAATTCTAAGCGTCCAGTGGCGCGCACGAACTCGGACCAGTTCTGCCGCTTACCGACGGCGACGGTATAGCCAACAATCAATTCAGGCGAGCTGGCGATCGCTGGGAAACGGTTTATATAGGCCTAGCTCACTGGGCGTCGAATCCGAGGCCGACGGCCCTTGCGACCCGTCCGCATGCTGGTAATAAAGCATCTATATTCGTCAACACAATCAACGTCTGCACATTTATGTCGCTCATAAGCGGCAATACAAATACTTTTCCCGTCGCCGTTGGGAGCGATGAGAAAACGCGTTAGCCGGTCGAGCCGCTTCGCAGAGGCGATTGCCTGCAGCAGCGGCTGCGCTGACCGCTTGCCAGTCGAAATCACGCCAACGATTTACTATATCGCGCAACGTTTTATAACATGCACACTTTCGATGTCACTATATGAGTTATTTCGTGTCAGAAATAAATTTTAGCCGATTTTTGTGCCGCCGTCAGCGGCGAAAGAGGTCAGCGTGACGACCAGGGCGAGAAAAAAAGAAAGGCACCGGGACGATCGGAGCGGCGAGAAACTTGCTCGGCTAGCCATATAATATATATAATAATATATTATACTAATAATATAATATATATAGTAACCCATATATAATCGGCTAGCCATATATGCAGCTTCGCTGTAAAAAGGAGTCATGTACACACTTTGCATGGTTCTGTCTGTGGTATCATAGCCTCAGTTCATTTGCGCCATTAAACCATACATAACTAACTAGCATGGTCATGTCATCGTATTACTTGCGTTCGGCGAAAGCAGACTAAGCATCGCAGGATAGAGTTACATGAGTGAACTGCATGGACCGGTCACTGCTACAGACATGTGCATCGGTGATCTGCACCGTTCCGACGGGAGCCGTGCGAAATATGAATCATGTTTGAAAACCAGCGCGAAAACCTGCACATGACGAAAGAAAAAGAACAGAACGACCGTACAAAGCACCGACTATCAAGTGACGGAAATTTATTAAAGCAACCTAGATTTACATAGAGATCGTGCAAACAGCACCACTCACTAATACATAAAGAAAGAGGGAAGCGTAAAAAAGGGGAGGGAGGGAGGAAGAAAGACAAAGGGCACAAATTGGAATAATAATAACTTGCACTACGATAGTCACGCAGCGAAAACGCGCACTCCCTGTGGGTATCAAAGATCCAAAACCGCGACTTCACTATCTAATCGGCACCAACTTGCTCAGTTGACTATCCTCCTTGGTACATTGGTATATGGTATCTTCCTTGGTACATAGGAAATATGGTACATTGATAAGCCATGGCTTATCAATGTTTGACACTTGCTTATCAGCAAGATATCCACTCCGTAGTATGATAGTTCGAAAAAACCAACACTGTGGACACAAAGCTATATATATACAGAGCACCGGAATCCGCTCGGCGTATATGTAAATGTTCACACTGCTGTGTCGACAATAGTTATTGAGAGGATAAGTTTTCCGGGAGTGCGCTGAATCTTGAGCGTCAAGTGGCCAGCAAGCGGAAGCAAGTACGCCTGCTACATAGGGTACAGGTACAATAAATCGCAACTCAGTGAGACGTTTAGAGAGGGTAACAGCTCCTGTTGTGGGCGACAGTGTGCAGCTTTGCGTCGAAAACTACAAGAACCGCGCACGCATAATGGTTGTTACACATTTCGACTCCTCAACCCGCTCTTTCACGCGAGCGGAAGTGAAGCGTTTGGGTAGTCCCCCGCACCAAAAGCGTCGTATGAGGACGAACCGCGCAGCGTCACGGCAGGTGCTGGGCGCGTTTATGGCACGGGGTGTCACATCAGCATCAGAACTGTTTGCACTATCCGCTGCGGAACCGCTATGTGTTTGTACAGGCGCGCCTTCTCGACACACGAAGAGCCTCTCGTTGCGGTCCCTCTCGCACATGGGTACACGCTTGCTGCTGCGAAACACCGGACACGCCCCACATATAAAGGGGCCGCCAGCGTATACAACGCAAGGTGGAATTAGGAGAACGCGAACCGCGGCAAGCATTCGAGTGAGAGGCTCCACGAACACGTGCCATCACGAGAGTCGCGCGCCGACCAGTTAGGAGGCGAAGAGCAAGCAGCCGATCCACGCGACTATAGCTAACGGCGAGGGCGGTTGCTCAATATTTCCTCGCGCCTGTGGCCCCAGCGCGGCAAATATTTCTTTTCTTTTAGATGCACAAGCATGGGAGGGTAGGCTATGTCAGTGCCGGCTATCAAGGTGGACGGACCAGTAAAACGAAGTAGCAACACGGCTGGGGGTGACAGCAAATAAAGCACATGCACGTATACGCATGCATGCATGCGGGCAGCACGGGCGTTCGATCTTTTCTTTATTTATTCATTTACATGACCTCGTCCCCGCCGGCCAAGGCGACCTGACGCGCCAGCAACGTTAGCGACGGGCGTCGCTCCCCGAAGGAGAAATCGGGAGCATCGAAAGTCAACCTACATTCGCGGTTCTCTGCCCTCCCCGAACTCTTGCACGTTGCGTCCGCGAAAATGCTGTTCTGACGACCGCCGATCCCCTGCGCTTTTGTTTTTCTTCTTTTTTTTCCTCTCACGCTTTTACAAACGTACTCTTTCGGACTGATGCCTTTTTCGCAGCGAGTCTGCCCTCGGGTGCATGTGACCCACATGCACCATGGATGGAAAGCTCGATGACTGGGACTACAGAACTTGCAAAGGCCGTTCAATGCTAGCAAACACTTGTCTGTTTTCGTGAAGATGACGTGTTATACATGTGATATATTTTTTATCGCTACCGCGAAGCGTTTTAATATAGCGCTATACCACTCGACTGTTACTCCTATCACCTCGGGCACCCGCCAGCTTATTCCTTTCGCGCCTGCTAACTATAAGACGAGCAAAGTTAGCTTGTGCACGCTGCGCGTGCATTTGGCGTGCTTTAATAGCTGGTAAGCCGACGATGCGATATATGTTTTAGCAAAGCGCTACCGCCTTATGTTACATTATATAGCAACACCTTAGCTCACTGCACTATTTAATCGTCGTTCCCTCAACAGCTGCTACTTTATATACCCTTTCTCCTCCGCCCCACCGTGGAGTAACAGGACAGAGGCATTCTCCTCCGATCGACTCCATTCTTTCTCTCTATCGACTAACATATCAATCGGCGTATTAATTGATTACTCTAAAAACTATGAATGGCATAGTGAATGATCGGTCATGTGATCAGCCAAGCGGCTGGCTAAAAGGTGAGCTCATTAATGAATTAAGATGTGTCAGTTTGCGTGTATGCTGTTCTCGTCCTTTTAAGCTGGTGACTGGCCACGACACCCAATGCGAGCAACTTTTTAAACGCGAACGAATTATATGACTCATTACACGAAAATCTGGCGTTGTAGTCGGCGCCGTGACCGAATGATGGTACCAAAAATGGCCGACAGCGAAGAGTAAAAGCACATCAAAAAACAGTCGGAGTGACATCAAATTTCTCAGGGAGGTTTCTGTAAACAAAGTAAACTAATGTCCCTCTGAAAAGAATATTAAGTAAATTTCGTTCTGGGTGGGAAACGAGCACGGGCATCTGCGGTGCGAGACGAGCACGATTTCTCAACGTTGGGCACGTGGCGGCACAGCCAATGGGAGGAGTGGCGCCACGTCGTGAGTGTATAAAATAAAAAGCAGTAATGTTCAATTGAACGCCCCTGAGCGGTCCTTCGAATTATGAACTCGTCACGGGCAAGCGATCGAGCGCGCTGAGAGGCTTGGCGAGTTTTCATTTGGCCTTACCGAGGCACACTTAAAGCGCAGGCGAGAGCTTGCGCAGACAGGGAACGCGCAGAAAAAAATATTCCACCTAAATGACTATAATGCTTTCGCATTCCCACACGCAAGTAGTCTTAAGTGTCCCTGCCGAATTTGTTTCCCCCCTTAGTTCGTAACGCAGAATTAACTTGAGCAGGACGTAACTCGAGCAGACACGAGTCCGTCCCTGCCCCGGTGATCTGGACCACGCAGCTAAGGCACTGACCAATCGAAAGGCGCCGCTACTCTTCGAAGCCTCAAGAGCGCGCGAAAGACCTCCAGTGGTGAACCACTGAACGAAAGCGGAACACGTCAGACAAGTGGACCGTTTTACGCAGGCCTGCGATTATTCAAAGTATCTCTCAATCATGTCTCCTCCTTTCTATACATTAAAATCTACTCCTCTGAATCGTGCATAATCGTGCCGACAGAGCATATATAGTCAATCCGCGAAGAATACCTTGCAGTAAGGATTTTTATCATGTTCCGATACCTATACAACCTAAGTGGGTGAAAGCACCCCTGCTCACAGCGCAAAACAATCCTGCGGGATGGAAAACAGAGCGGGAGGGCTGGGACTCATCGGGCAAACGGCCCGGCTTTGAGGGAGCATCAACAACCACCATGCAAAGAAGCACCGCGCGTTGTGTCGGCTGTCGCAAGAGGACGAAGGAATCTAGGGTATGTGTACACACAGCGGCCACGGCGATGCCGGTCGCGGCGACCACCACTCGATTATACCATACCCGCGGCGGGCCCTCGGGGAACCTGCGCCAGTACTCGGCTATTCATAGCCCATCCCTTTCGCCACTGTCGGCCAGCGACCACTCTTATCTGAACATTCGGTAAGCGGCACCGCTCGTTACCCGGCAGATCGCCGCCGCTATACAGCTCGAGGGCGGCATATATACCAGGCAGACGGGCAACGGTCACGCTCATCGACACGGGGAAAAAAGAAACGGAGGAGGAGAGTGAGGCCGGCTGAAGAAGCAACAAACTTTCGGCAGGGCCTGGGGGGGGGGGGGGGGGTGAGAGAGAGAGGACGCAAGCCCGGATGACAGCGAAGGGCGCAGCTACCGCTGTCGCAGTTCTCTAATCAATCGCGTTTAGCGCCGCCGCTATCCGCGCCGGCTGTTTCGATCTGCGTGTCCAAGGGAGAGAACAGTGGCGAATTTGTGTCGGGTGCGTGCGTCGTCCACCGCTCTAGGTCATCGCAAGGCAAGAAAGGGTTGCGAGCGAACACGCGTGGCCAGCCCGCGTTCCTCCTTCCACCGGTTTCGATCGCCTGCTTTTTTTTCCCCCACGCCGTCTCGCGCTGACCCTATTTCCATAATTCCGGTCGTTCCTTGATCTTGGCCTGCTTGATGCACGAAATACGTTTTACTGAGTTTTCTCCAAATGTTCGGAAACCTCATGAAAAGAAAAAAAAAGTATAGACGTCACGATTTCAATGCCCCCGCCCCCCCCCCCCCCCCCCCCCCCGTACGAGGACAACTTGCACACTACATTTACGTACCTCAAACAGTCCACGAAAGCGAAAATATTCGGGTCGCGTCCGTTGACCAGCGAGTTCAAAAAAACATTCCTGGCGGCTATTTTTACCGTTTTAAACCAGATTACTCTTACATCCTTAGGCTGTGACACAGCCTTAGGCGGCCATTTAGTCTGTCACATTTGTTACAATTAAGTGCAACTGCCCTTGTTCTCTTAAAGAAAAGCTTGAGCCTCTTCCCCGCACTTCGGTTCCCGTTTCTGACCGCTATCGACTTGCGTGCACTATATTATATATATAATGTCCGATGGTTGGTTTCCAACCCAGTCCCCCAGCCCAGAAACCCGATGTTTTAACACGCACGCATGTCTAAAAACTGTAATAAAGCTTACTTACGAATACCCCTCGTGGAATTCGGTGCTTTCAGACGCTTGGCGCGTTAGGACCCGCATCGTGCAGCAACAATTTGCTTTTAAAAAAAGAGAAAAAGAAAATTCAGAGCCATTCCACCCTGCGAAGGTGGATGTCCAGCGGAGCTGTATATGTGGCGATAAATATGTTTATAATAAATACGTTGATTGAAAATGAAAGACACATACCACAATGAAGTTAGTTTTCTCACGATTTTTGCTGTTGTTTTACTAAATTGCACACTCGATGCCTTTTTTCTTTATTTTAACCTTCTTTTGTTTGCTTTTTTGGGGGATTTACTACTTGCTCACTAAAGTGACTATCGCTTTATGATCGCTATGATATACGGCCAGTGGCTCTGTGGCGACACTGGAAAGGTTCTTGGCCAATGTGAGTTCTATACGCGACCGATGACGCGTCGGGGGCACAGTGATGTTTGGGTAACATAGAATGCCGAAACTTTCCAATAGAAACGCCACGGACCACTTTCCGTCTGGCCGAGACACGTCTATGTTGACAACATCCACGATTACGATGGGAGCTGAGTCGGAATCTTCGTAGGCGCGCTCTTCTTCCGCAGTCATCACCGCACGCGGACTACCCAAATGGCACGGGTGGAAGGGAACTGAGATGAGGTTGCGTGGCTTGTCTTTCAGCCCGTGACATTAAACCGCAACCCATACCAAACAGTGTCTATTCCGGTTTTACCTTTCTATTACGATTTTTTTTATCCCAATACGTTTTGACACTATCTCGCGATTAAATGCAGTTGGGGCATACCCTGCGATACGCATTTTGCTTTTTGATTTAGCTCTTCTAGCTCTCGGGTGGCCCGCCATCATTTTTGCCTACGCACACAAACAGCCATAACCTAGCGTATAAACAGCTCCGCTGTAATAATAATAATTATAATAATGAGAACGCACGGGCGCCAACAAACCTGATGCGCACATCTGATGCTGTTTCATACAATTCGCAAACGATACAGCCAGTTCAACAAGGGGCTGCGCACTTCTGCGACGAAGTGTGCTTCAAAGCAGCGCTATTCCGTACCTCGAGCGTCAGACGTACACGAACGCCGTGTAGGAGCGATAGCACAGCTCATCCGATCAAGCCACGCGATCGTGGCCGACGCTGACATATAATAAAAATGGAAAGAACGAGAAAATCGACGACGAATATATGAGGCCGCAATTCAAACGACGCCCTCCACTTCAGACCGGTTTTATGGCGTGGCAGTAAAGCAAAAACTTTAACCGCAAGATCTGCACGTCGGAGTGCGAAGCCTATTCGACAAGATTGCCAGCACAGGGACAGAAGCGCAAGTTGCTCCATCGGCCAGTCGCGGTGTGCACGTTAACAGTTACACTGTATAGGCGTAGATACGAAATATACATATGTAGGGCGATGTACTGTATATACCTACAATCCATGTAGATGTACAGAGTTCATTGCACGGCTGCGACACTATTTTGACGTGCAAGAAGTAAAATAGCGCCAGCGCACCAAGATATCCGTACGGCGTTTGTCACCCATTTTTGGCGTCGGGGCTGCAGTGCTTCCCCACGTGCGGTTGTTACCGCTGCGCTGGTCTCCATCGGAACGCGCGGAGCGGGAGAAAGGCGCGTGAAATCTGCGTCCATGCGTCCCATTTATTACAGATTAGACGACACACATCAATATGCGCGCGATAACCTGTGATGATTTGAGACGCTGAAAAGACTTGTTCTTGCTTCGCTGTGCACCAATAAGTATTATCTGATAGCGACACTACACAGATATGCATTCCTCTCTGTATGCACTGTACATCGTTGCATCATGCACCTCGAGCCGCTCAAAGAGCAAATATTCAGAGACGGACGGACATGTGACGCGTCTCAGTGCCGCCCAATCACTCCGCACACGAAGACGCCACAGACGAGCTACTAGCTGCACGATTTGTTGCAATTCAGCCACCATAAAGACCGTGCCACTCGAGTGAATCCAGCTCAAGAAGGAATGATTCAGTGTAACTGCGAACAGCAGTTACGAGTTCTGAACTTGACCGACCGCGTTCGCTCGTTCATCTTTGGTTAAGGCACGCAAAAGGAGATATCCAACTTGGGACTAAACGAACGATTTCAAGGCCAGCATACTGATACGTCGCGGCCGCTTTGCGAGTACTCTCGCGGGTGCTGAAAAATGCCATAGTCACGATCATCAAACCTGGTTCTCGATCTCGTGCAGCACAGCGCCTGCACAGAGTCGACCGAGACGCGGTTGCATGCCACGTTGGCGCGTCGATCCACCGGCGTTCACATCGCGCTGCGCGTGCAGTCTACCAGACTAGCGAAGGCAATACCAGTAAAGGCCACTTAAAAATTAAATTATGGGCTTTTACGAGCCAAAACCACTTTCTGATTACGAGGCACGCCGTAGTGGGGGACTCCGGAAATTTGGACCACCTGGGGTTGTTTAACGTGCACCTAAATCTAAGCACACGGGTGTTTTCGGATTTCGCCCCCATCGAAATGCGGCCGCTGTGGCCGGGATTCGATCCCACGACCTCGTGCTTAGCAACCCAACACCATAGCTACTACGCAACCGCGGCGGGTTAAAGGCCACTTCGCGGGAAGCTCGCCAACGGGGCATGTCCTGCTCGAAGTGACTGCGGACAGCATACGTGTGGTAGGTCTCGCCTCGCTTTGAGGAAAATAAAATATTGCATTGCATCGAACCACTGCCGTCGAGCACAGCAGCCCGGTGCTCTAACCATTATGGCCACGATCGCAGTTTTAATTTTTTTTATTTATTACATGGAAGCAGAATCTTCAGCACGAAAAACAAACACTGCAGAAATTTAAGGTGGCTGAAAACACATTCAAAAGTCAGGCAAGCACGTGCAAGCGTCCAATAAAGGCATTACGGCCACGATCACAGGCATGCTTCTCTCGTTACAAAGCCACCCAGCTCTACGAAACACAGGGTGCGTCTTCAAGGGGAGTATGGTAGCGCGATTCAAAGACGGGACAAGAGAAGACACAAAGGGACACACACAGCGCTGTGTGTGTCCCTTTGTGTCTTCTCTTGTCCCGTCTTTGAATCGCGCTACCATACTCCCCTTGAAGATGCATTACCAACAAGCCCACATTGCAACCCTCGTGAACAGGGTGCGTGCCACTATATATATGTCGCCTCCTCTGCTTGTGACAATACGAGCTTTGAGGCCCCATGTTAGACTGCACTATCTCCGGCACTGGCTCACTTTTCCCATACTTTCCTCGTAGCAGCGTACACTACGTATAAACTGTGCGACGTTGTAACAAATTCAATATCGCCCAAGTTACACACGTTTTAACATTTGTTCGCCGGAGTTCAAATGCCATCGTCATTTTAACATACACCACATGACATAACCAAAGGTACGCAAGATCGCATACACGTAGTCGCTGATGACGTCACAATCCGTGCTTCTCTCACTTACGCTCGTTCACCACTACCTATGCACAAAGAACCCAACAATCGCCATGTCGTGGGCACGCGGTAAGCGGCCGGCGTAGAACTAATGCCGTTGCCGCTATACGAGCGTCTACAGCGTGGTTGTGCTGCAGTCGTCACACACGGGTACATTCGAGACCCGCACACACAACTGCACATTTTACATTAACACGTTGGTACCCTCATATCGTTTAGCGGAACCCCAAACAATGCTGGACAGCCAGATCTGCACAACGCTTCGCATTACAGATTTCCCACAGTGCGTGGGATTTACAGCTTTTCTTTTTAATGTAATGAACTTTTTTTTCTAGGAGTACCTAGGGATTAACACTCAGTCACATGGAATTATATTTTTTTTTATTTGGTACAAGTGGGCGGTACAATATTTGGTACAATAATATCTTGAAACTGGTGTCATCCTGAAAATTAATTTCAAGTGGACGCGTCTTGCAAGCTCTCACCGGCTACAATTCGCAAATTGAGATATGTGCCGTGATGTAAATAATTAAGAAGTTAGTGAATTTTCGTTCTTTAGTTGAATATGTGTTTAGATTTCTCGTGCTAGTAATGTATGCCTCTTCGAATAATCCAGCTCAAGGACAAGAATTATGCTATCTGCAACAGGCGATTTTTAAAATTTCCATAAAACTTAAAACCTACGCGCACACAAGAGCAAGCGCACGGTTAAAACGACAAAAAGTATGGTTCCTACTGCAGCTAGGGAGATATTCTGTTAGAGTCCACCTAGTGGACATGTCTATTTCGTCTGCTGTTGAAGTTCTGATTGGCTGGGAGGGGGTGCGCATCCGCAGCAACCAGGCGCCACAGCCAATCAGCACTTCAGAAGCAGACGAAATGGACATGTCCACTAGGTTGAATTTTACAGAATACCTCCCCAGCTTGTCAAAAACGTACGGCGTCTGAGAATGAGGACACGTTGCCTGTGGGAGGTTGCGTTGCCTTTCTCTACTTTCCAGTCGCTTTGCGCTACACCAAAAGAGGCTTATACCCGTAGGAGTGGAGCGCGTATACTCAAAATGAACCGAGCGACCTTTCTTTTACATCCGGGTTAGGGAATGGGATCAACGGCCCCTGGGAAAAGAATTCCTTGGGCCTATCGTTTTCAAGAACCACGTCATCGGCAAGACACCATGAAAAGACAACGAAGGCGCCGGTCGCCAAAAGAGGGAATACCGATAAGAAAGAGAAAGCGTCTTCCCTGTCGTGCGCCTTCTTCCGCAAGCTGTCGCATGCCGCTGCCTCCAACACAGC
Organism: Dermacentor andersoni; assembly: GCF_023375885.2. Classification (NCBI taxonomy): domain Eukaryota; kingdom Metazoa; phylum Arthropoda; class Arachnida; order Ixodida; family Ixodidae; genus Dermacentor; species Dermacentor andersoni. The sequence goes on along the minus strand of NC_092814.1, from coordinate 218,592,812 downwards.
TGGTCGGCTATGCGGCCTTACCACCGCTAGCCTCCATTACGGCAAATGACCCGCACACAGCCTTTCCCGTACGGCGCACAAATGCTGGAGTGGGCGACTTGGATGTCGCGGACCCGCACTCTCTCAAACCACGTGGCAACGCAGGGCTTGTGTTGCGTTAGACGAACATACACTCCACTTGTTTCCGGTTATTCCCCCCCCCCCCCCCCCCCCCGGGTATACATGTCCAACGTTGTCCTCTTTATATTCACTGCTTTGAGATCAGTCACCGAAGGAAACTTAGAACCAGGCTCTTCCACATCAATACCAGAGTTGGTCTTAATTCACGAACCGCATGAACCAGGCGTACAACAAACTATGTATCGCTTACGAGTAGAACACCAACGCTTCTGTAAACTTAGATTTTATCGTAAAGTTCCGAATTAAAAAACGAAAGTTGCCGACAAAAATAATTGGAACTGCAGCGCGGCTAACGTATGATTGCGCGTGCCATTCGAAGTAGTCAATTATATACTCGGCCAGCGACCCTTAAATAAATATCTGTAAGGCGGTTCGCGCAGGGCACGCACTGCAGAGATGCGCGCGGGAAGAACACAGGGCAGCGCCATTTCCGCACTTCGAAATTGGCAATGGCGCCAGTTCTTCTGAGGACTAGGCACGCGGCAGGGCTCGCAAAAAAAAAAGAAAGAAAAAAAAACCCGAAAAAGAAAGAAAGAAAGAAAGCCACGGCAGAAGGGTGTCTTATTCTGCTAAAGCTAATGTTTAGTCTTAAATAAAACCAAGCCCCCTCATGACCTGCGCTAAAACCAAAAAGCAGAGCTAAGAATTTTGGGCATATGGCAGGTTACGCCACAGGACAACCATCATTCGCGTCCGGAGAAAGAGCGTTTTTTACATCTCCTGTTTTGGAGCGTCCGTGAGAAAGAGTGAGAGAGGGAAGGAAATATAGGAAGGTTAGTGTAGACCGGCTGACAACCTTGTGCTGGGGTAAATGCAATTAGATATGATAAAGAAATACACTATGATAGAGATGGCGGCGTACATGCTCCTGGTTAACACACAGAATAGCTCGACAGAAGGGGCTCAAAGGCCTACTTCGCTCTCCACCCAACGACGTCCTCACTTCCTACTGTCGGCAAGCGCTTTACCGTACACGTATTTTCAACGTTTATATGGTCCTTTTTTCCTTGCCCTCACGAGGCACCATGTAGGGCAACTTGCTATTTTTTTATGATAAGGCCATTTCCAACGTTCGTGGGAAGTGCATTTTACCTTATGTTATCAGACGGAACGAGCAGCGCTTACAGCTGCGGTTCAAGCATAGATAACGTCCACCCACTGGCATTCACCCTTCGACACGGTAGGCGATGCGGTGACGTGACAGTGCAATGCAAAAGCATTACGGAGCGCTGAAATGCAGACCTAAGATCGGAAAGCTTATAGGCGGCGTACATCACGCTTCGTCAAAAGCTCTCAAGGGAGGGCCTCACAAGTTTCGCCAAATACGCACCGCTGGTCACCGTAGCAGCGTATAATTACAAAAAAAAAAAAAAGAAAAGAAAGTTCCGCAAAGTGGATAAACAGGGAATCAAGCTCTCGGCGACTCGATTCCTAAAGCGAAATTGTGCCGACTAAACCATGAGCTCATCGGTATCAGCTAGTCTGCGCTGGAAGATTATACTGATCCAGAATCACGCGGCCCATGTCTGTGGTCGGAGACGAAAAAACAATCGAAAGCCGGCAAAGCGTGAGGCGACTGGCGATTTTACATGTGTAAGCACGAAAAGTGCTTGCACATATATACTCCCGGATGCGGGGCAGACAGTCTTGTTTAACAAGCCTGCCAAAGTACGTTAAAGTCCAGTCAGAGAAAGCCAATACGCGTGCCATCCGGCAGTGCACGGCAATCCGGACTATCATATGTCATTAATGATATACAGAGAAGGGACCTATAGTCAGTGACAAGAGGTGGAAAAAAAGGTACATTAGATGTCCCTGCCAAAATGTGTGGTGCGCCTCTGCCATTCGTCTATTCGCGCTGAAGATACGAGTTCCTTTCCAGATGCCACCAGCACGAAGAGGACGTGTTCTAGTTCAGCAACAATGAGCACACAGCAGTCACGCACCACACGCACAAACATCCAGAATCAAGGACGAGGAACACACCTTGCCGAAAGAAGAAAAAAAAAGAATTGTGCAGATATTCCACGCTCTGTGGGAATCCACGATATGCGAATCATTTTTCGCCGGCACCCGGCTATCCAGAATTGTTTGGGGTTCCGCAAAACAACACAAGGTGGACCAACGTGTTCCTGTAAAATGAATGGTTGTGTGTGTGTGTGTGGGTCGCGAACGCACATGTATGTGACGACAGCAGCACGACAAACACGCTGTAGACGATCGTACGTGTATGACAGCAATGGCATGAGTTCTGCGGCGGCCGCTCTACACAAGTATGCGACATGGCATACGTAGTGAACGAGCGGAAGTGAGAGAATCACGGATTCTGACGTCATCAGCGACTAATACAATCGTACGTACATATGGCTATTTCATGTGGCTTATGTTAAAACGACGACGACATATACACTTCGGTGAAGAAATGTTAAAAAGTGAATAACTTGGGCTATCCTGAAGTTGGTACAACGTCGCACAGTTTCTACGTAACGTACGCTGCTATGAGGAAAGTAATGGGCAAAGTGGGCTGATCCCGGAGATAGCGCAATTTAAGACGGTGTTTCAAAGCGCGAGCTGTCACAAGGAAAGGAGACGACAAAGTGGCACGCGCCGTGTGTTTCTAAGAGCTGGCTGGCTTTGGAACGAGAGAAGCATGCCTGCGATCGTGGCCAAACGGGACACCGTTTGACCTAATATTGTTCACTGTGCTCCATAAGTTTAACAACGATTGCCTTCTGGCCTTGTTGGTGCGACATCTTCGATATAGTGTTTTAGCGCAGAAACTTTTTCACGCGGACACAGGAAGGGACACACACAAGCGCTAACTTTCAACAGAACACATGGAGCTGCAGGATGGCATTCGGAACGCCGATGTGGATTCCCGTTCGGCGCATAATACTTCAAAGAGAGTGCGACACGTTTTGTTGCAGAACAAAAACTTGCTCCAAGTGTTCGAGACGGGATAGCTCGTGTAGAGCTCCTCTTACACATGAAACACTTAGAATGTAAACATTGGGTGGGCTGGCGTTTATTAACGCAGAAAACCATAGTGTTGTATATTGTTTGATAAAGAAAAAAAAAAGAGAAAAAAGCGCTACTGGCCTAATGGTTAGAGCACCGGGCTGATGGGCTCGACGGCAGAGGCTTGATTTCCACATCGGTCAGACAGCATATTTTTCTCAAAGCGAGGCGAGACAGGAAACCGCCTATCTTTCGCAAAGTGCGAAGAATGAATCAAATAATGCTTTGCATTAACAGGTATACGGAGACGTATGTTTCTGATATTCCGTTGTGTACCTGCTAGCCAAATAACTGACTAATAACAAAGGCCAAGTAGCGTACCGTACCGCCACGCTATGGGCCCATTTAAGCATACCTGCAAATGAGAGCACACATCACACAGCACTCGCAGCGTAATAAAACTTGTCCAGAGTGGTCAAGCGGCGAATTTGGTCGCCATCGCTCGCGAAACAGAAAGTTCATACATGCCTAAGTGAGGCCACGAGAATGGCCATGCTGCATGCGCGCTCCATCTGCACGTAAACAAAATATACGGAAGACAGCAGCTACCGCTAGGCGGCGATGGCGCAGTCCACTGACTACGGAGACGTACAAAAGCACAGTTCGCAATAGGGGATTAGAAAATTTGGTTGTGGGAGTTCATAGCGTTTTTTTTTTTTTTTGTTTAACCTAGGTAGGACATTAGGCAGTATAACAGCTAGAGCTTGGTGGCGCAGCCCACCATCCCGTTCCAAAGGGGACGCTCATAACATCCATCCATCCATCGACTACCGCCGACAGCAGCTCGACGCCTTCACAGCTCCCTCCCAAAAATGTAATCAGGAAACCCAAAGAACAACCACAGCCACAATTTAGTGGTGGGCTCACCTTCCCCTGGAGCCTCTTTTAAACGCAACATGACCGCGTGCTTTTCGCCTATAGTGTGGAAGCTTCGACACAGCACACACATGCGTAACATACAGTGAGGTAAGGGACTAGGAATCCGGAGCACTGTGAACCAATCGCAAAGCCAGCAACGAAGGCGCACACAGACAGCTTCGGCAAATGAGAATATTTACGCAGTTGCGAAAGTAATCGACAGGTCCCCTTACATTTTTTATGTATAAAGTGGCTAATTCATTCAAGCAGTTCGAAGTCCTTTCGTGGGCGTGGCACATAGAGCCAGGCGAAGCACTGTCGCGTTACTCGAAGTGCTCGCTCTTTCCGATTTTTCGCATATCCGCACGCAACCAAGAACATCTAACAAAGCAGGTATAGTGCACTATAGCGGAGGCACCAATCAAACACGCGCCCCTCCCTTTATATGGGCCCCTTCGCAGCCAAAACCAGCTTCATGCCTAGCTTTCGAGAGCGACGTACGACTGGCACAGACAAGCAGACAAAACGTTATGTGATTAATGACGGTGATAAGAGCGTGAGAAAAGGCGTAATTATATGGAAGGATGAGCAAGGCGGATACAGACGTAGAGAAACGAGAAAGGCGAAGCCTGGCATGCTTAGACCGCGCACTCGGGTGTCATTCACCGAGTACGGTCATTCGTCTCGTTTGGGTACTTTTGCACGTAGAGCTCAATAATGAAACAGGCTACGTACGCTCACGGAGTCAAAGGCCGACCCTCCGTTGACGGAAGCCGCGAAGGTATAGAAATAAGCAAAGAAAACGAGGCAAACGCTCGGCGCATGCATGCGTGCACGGCACACAGGCAGGGCGGAAGCAGCAGTCCGATCGGGGTCGGCAGGCGTGCGAGGTGAGACGTCTCCGACGGGCATCGCGTGGGAGGGGCCTTCCGCGTCACTCCGTCCCGGAAAATAAGGCCGCGAGCCGAATTGGCGTAACAGCCGCCACAAAGGCCGGGACAGTGCAAAAGGGAATACTCGCAAGAAGGAATGCAGCGAAGGCGACGCGATCCGGAAACCAGAGGAGCGAGCAGGGCGGCCAGACGCAAACCGTCACGCGAAAGAGGCGCAGGCGACGGAGAAAAAATGCGCGACGAAGACGGCCAGCAACTAGGAAGTGCGCACGTGCACTACGCTCTCTTATTCACGGTGCCACGCTGAACTAGGCTCGCGCAAAAGCGCCACGGAGTGTTACCTTGCGGCATAGGCCTCGCGGCTTTCGCCTCCTTGGCACTAGAAAAATCATTGGGAGGGCTCTGTGGCTCTTCGCATCAAGCCTAAAGCTGAGCAAGTAAATGCCTCGGACTACAAAGTACAATTAATGAACAAACTACGGCGCCAGTGCACGTGACGAACTATGTCGAAACATCACGCTGCAGGCTTCAAGCGGAGACGTCTCACGCGCATCCTATACCTGTTGTCGGAAACGGAAGTCAAATCCTTCTCAATACGCCAGAGTGAGAAAGACCTCGTATACAGGAGTATGTGGCAAGAAGCCGGGGCAACAAGCTTTTCGCGACTCCCGAAGACTGCATTACACACAGTCAGACGACACACGACATTGTATTTCGTGCTAATCCCAACGATATCGAATTCCGCCATGTCTTCCCGTCTGAGCCTATCGGAGCAAGCAAGATGAGACAACGACGAAATGTACTATCAGCAAATATTCAAACGCGGACAGTCCCGAAACTACTCCCAATGCATTGTTCCATTCCCAGGCTCACACAAGGAGCTTAGAGGCTGAACGCGAAGTCGATGATAACGAATTCCGCTTCAAATTCGACGAGAGGCCAGAACACTGCCAGTTGAGAGAGGAGGAAAGGCTTGATACGGAGTGTACTTCCTCGCACCTGCTTAAAATTGCACGAGTGGGCAGCCCTGCATGATTATTGCGTTGGCAATACCGCGAAAACGCATCGGCGCATATTTTGAGCGTGTTGATGACAATGCAGCGGAGTGCAGAGCATTTTGGAGCGACAGAAGCCCCGTTCGAATACATTCGCCGCGGAAGGGGTTTCTGGCTGCCCCAGTGCTACATTTCTAGAAACATATTTCTACAGAAATATGTTCGGCAGATCTCTGCGCGCTGCTTGGTTGCTTTTTTGAGGATATGCTCTCCAGAGAACATGCATGCTCGGTGGTCGGCCTGAGCTGGCATGCTCTACTCTACAGTGGTGAGATGGGAACGGGAGCAAAAGGAGTGAGGATGACGAGGAGAATAAAAGAGAGTGAGAAATGGTAAATTTACACGACACAGCAATTTTGCTAAAGCCTTGTGTCCAGCTTCGTGCAAAGCAAAAAAAAAAAAAATGAAGAAGAAGAAAGCCAGAAAGGTTCCGATTAGACGCCTAAGTTTCGGAGGAGGTGTATATCAAACATGCATATTTTGTTTTTGTATACAAATGCACCTGCGGCGTTTTTTACACTGCACAGGCGGACGTGCGCATCAGCTAATTCAAATTACAACACAACTTTCCACCCGTCTCTCTTTCACCAACACATTCCTCTTCTAAACACCGTGTACCATGCGTGGAGACATAGCCAGAGACATACACGAATGAAGCATACATTCTCATTTCAGCAAGGTACGCGTATAACTGCAGGCTCCATGCGGTACCGAAGGGTGAGAGCGTGCTAGGGCTACAGATGCAGCATTAGTGCGCGATACGTGCGCAGCACGGGCACGTACGTGCAAAGTTCGCAGGGCAAGTGCTTGCGCGGCCTGCAATGATATATGAATCCATTCAGCTAAAATTGCTCTCGTTCATATTGTTACGGTTCACTGTGTGCGGCGATGAGGGAAACGAATGCCAAGCGCCTGAGACTAGACGTGCCTAACCGTCACGCACGTCAACATGAAAACACTTGTCCGTCGGGTGTGTGCGACGGTTGTGCGCCAGCGCAAATCCTACTCTCCTTTGTCTCCTTTGTCCTACGTTCACCCCATCTACGCCAGGGGGAAAAAAAATACAGGGTTTTCAGTGCCAAAACCACTTTCTGATTATGACGCGCGCCGTAGAGGGGAACTCCGGAAATTTGGACCACCTGGGGTTCTTTAACGTGCACTGTTAAGAATGGCCATACGGGGTGGCAACGTGCCAGCTTTCAGCCCACTGCACGTGTTCCAAGCCCACCAGTCGAAGCGCCCTTCCGAGAGCTGCGGTCGGCAGGCAGCCACGTGGCGCGCGGTCAACTCCGGAAATTGGTACTTGGCCGCACCACCCGAGACGGAGCAGTTCTACGAAGCCCTCTGACGTTGGCACTGAAAGCTGGGCGGTACCGAGAACTGCGGATGACCGGCAGCCACGTGGCGCGCGATCAACTCAGGAAATTGGTACTTGGCCGCACCACCCGAGACGGAGCACGGTTCTACGAAGCCCTCGGTCGTCGACTCCGGAGCCTTTGTGTGTATGGGTTCGCACCTGTGTGTTTGCGTGTGTGTGGGCATAAACGATAGTGCGGGGCGGCGGCAAGTTTACAATGCTTGGACGAACCTTCCCGACCATTCCTGCTCCGACCCACCTCATCCTCCAAAAAGGCGGGTCATCTTGAATGACGTCGAACTATGACGTCGAGCAAGGGCTTATAAGCAGCGTTTGCCGGCTGCTAGTGTGTGCTCGTGTCGTACTCGTTGTCGGGAGCTGAGTGCTCCTTGTCATGCTAGAAATGAACTAGTGAGCTGTGTGCTCGTAAACTGTTTGCTGTATGTTAGTTTTGCGGGCTCCATATGGGAGTCGCGCTAGTCTGCCAATGTATCTTGCTTAAACTGTTAATATGTAAATAAATCCTGTTCTCCGAGTTCCTGTCTACGACCTTCATCTCCTTCAAATGGTGGCAGCGGCGAGATAGTCCGACGACTCCTACATCTGGTCGACAGCGGTAGGACCGTCCGACAAATCTAATAGCACCTAAACCTGAGTACACGGTGTTTTCGCATTTCGCCCCCATCGAAATGCAGCCGCTGTGGCCGGGATTCGATCCCGCGACCTCGTGCTTAGCAGCCCAACACCGTAGCCACTAAGCAAGCGCTGTGGGTTCTATGCCAGGGAGTGGTTTTTATCCGAATTTCAGTATGTGTGTACCAGTGTGATGACAAGGCCCTCTACCAGGGAGCAAGAGAGAATGTGGTTGCCCCGATGGTGTAGGGTATAAGGAGGCGAGCGAGACTCCACCAAGAAATCTTCCCTGCCCTTGCGTGCAGGAGAGCACGCACGCCGAACGTTTTTGTACTTTTTCACTTGGAGCGCTCCGCTCACCCGCAATGGTGTATTAAACTTCTGTTATTGTTTTTACATCACCTCGTCTTCCCTGCCGAACCCTCTCCGATGGTCAGTCTGGTTCGAGCTCCAAGCAGACGCTGTCGAAGGTCGTCGAAACGCCGTCCCCGTAACAACTGGTACCAGCTCGTAACAACTGGTGGCAGCCGCAACATCTTTCTTCCTAACAGGGAGTACTGTGGTCAACACACTGTAAGTGAGCGGGAAATGCCCAAAAGAAAAATGCGAACGAAACAACGAAGTTATTACGATGAACTAAATCGGCTTTTGTGTGAGCGCGAGGCGGTCCAGGCCTAGATTAGTCTCCACGCACCGGAAGTGCCAAACTCAGGTGACCCACCTCTCTTCCCCTGACACTGAAAGTTCAAAGCCAGTGAGAATGCCCAGAGCGAAGCGACTCATCGAGCGTGCAGCGACCGCCACAGCTAACACCAACGGCAGCAACAATAGAATCAAATGTGAAGTAGAAAAGAAAAAAAAAAGAGAAAGAAAATAAAGAAATATTTTGCATCGCAGGTCGTCGCCGGCACAAGGTCACTAGTGGTGCCCATTTGGCATCATGCATGTATGCACGTGTGTATACATGTGATATAGAGATAGGGGCCCAGTGAAGACGAAAATAAAACTTAAAGAAAAAAAAAAAGAGAGAGATGGGGACAGCGGGGAATACAAAATTGCCGGGCGCAAGCGGCGCGCGAAGCACCAGTGCGGTGAGCGCACACAATGCCGCCGCGCAGAATACCACGCGTTCTTCTTCCGCGGGAGTCAAGTGCCCGTGAACCTGCGGAAGGGCCGGCGCGGGCGTAATTCCCAGCTTGATGCCGGCTCGAGTGGGCGCCAAGAAGCCGAACTGTTACGCACCGCTGGCGGCACACGAGCGCGCGCGCGCTACGGGACTCTGCCGGCAACAGCTGCGACCGCGAGAGTCCTTTCCCTCACACCAGCATGGGCGGCCCGGAAAAAGAACCGCGGTGGCCTCTACCGACCAGCGCACAAAGGGCGCGCTCGCATGCCTCTCTCAACTGGGCCAGCGGGCCAAGAGCGCCGCCGATGGGGCGCCGTTGGCCCCTGCCGCGCGCCCTCACGAAGCACCGGAGTCGAAGCTTCCCTGTGATTAAGAACTTACGCGTGAGACAATGTTCGCATGCGACAGGTGCACGAAGGTGGGCACGTAAGCCCTGTCGAAGAGGGCCCCTAGACTACTCTGAGCTCGGATATATGGAGAACAGCGAATTTATTTACGCGAGAGCTTGAACCTCTTGGTCAGACGGCCTCTTTGCAGCGAAGCTTTTCAGGTGAGTTACACGACGGTTTTCGCGCGGCGGCGGGTGGGTGTCGATTCTCCGACAGACGACAGCACAGCCAGCTACGCAGCCTGCGTCGGAGCTCCGAAGTGGCCGTCTGACCAGGGTGTCGGTGAGAACGCGTAGCCGGACGCCGGAGTCGGCAGAGAAGCGCAGCATCAAGGTACATGCGTCGGATATAAGGGAAAGTAAAGAGGTACTAAGCTCGGACGTAGCGAAGCGTATCGAAAAACACGGATATAGCGAAGAAAGTGGACCGGATATAGTGAAGCGTTGCAAAGCATTAGGTGTGAGGACAAAGCATTCCAAATGGTGTGAGGACTCCCTTAATTATACAGCTTCGCTGTCTTTGATGCAGGGGTTGCCCGTAAAAGTTATACAAGATATAACTTTCCGGGTTGTAACCGAAAGCGGAGGGCCACGCCTAGCCATCACTTATTCGCGCTCATTTTTCTCACGGTCGCTACTTCGACCACGCAGGACACTATCACGTGGAAGCGCCGTTAAGAAGCGCGAAACACTGAATGGGTGAAGTGAATGAATGGGAACCTGCACATTGGGCGGAGGCTCGTACACGGAAGGCGCCAGCTGTAAGCACTCATTGCATTCCCAGGGAGACACCAAGCAAGCCTGCTGCCCTGCTCAAGCCTCGGCGAAGAGCGCGGAGGTCAGGGATGGGAGCCGGAGCCGTTCGGCGCCGGCGCGCGTGCGGCCATTGTCCTCGACGCCGCCGCCAAATCCGGGTCGCACCCGAGTGCACACGCGGCCCCATACAGAGTCGCGAAGTGAGCGATTCGGTTGCGCGGCGTCGTCGTCGGTGGGCTGCATTCCATGCGCTCAGAGTCCGCTGCTGCGATACTTGCCAAAACGTGGAAACACCATGGCAGCAATCCCGGCAGCCCGCGTCCATGAAGGACGCCACATAAGCACATATAGCATCATCATGGAGCGAATGTCTGGTGGAGCGGTAACAAGCGCGAAGCGAAGCACATACCACGAAAGGAACACTAAGAGATGCTTTCTGAATTTATCTTAATTTGGTGTAGATGTTCTGGCACCTAGAAATCGCGTACGTAAGTGCCGATGACAACGTCGTATTATGTACACCCTCAAAGATCACGTCACAATTTATTTATTTATTTATGAATACTGCGATCCCCACTGGGGATTTTAGCAGGGTGGGAGACAATACATATGTAAAGAATACTATAGCATAGGCAACGAACACTATACAAATCAGGTTAACAGAGCTTGAACATAAGAGTGGCACAGCAAGACAACAAATTTTTACTCAATACTTGAAATAAACGCGGAAAGTGATGATTTTAAAACTTGGTCATTGGTTAGATGATTCCATTCAACCACTGTTCGGGGAAAGAAGGAATACTTATAACAATTATTAAGCGTGCTAAATGGGGTTATTGTTCGACTATGTCTTTGCCCAGTAGCATAGCCAGATGAAAAGATAATTATTCCCGTGATATCTATCTTATAGTGACCGTTAATAAGCTAAAAAAAAGGAATTTTAGTCGTGATACATGGCTTACTTGCGTTAATGGTGGCAGGTTTGCTTTGCAACAGAACTGCTTGTTGGCCTAGTTGGTGCTTGCTAAAAGGCATGTTTTTTGCCGCAATTGAACACTCACAAAAGGAAGACAACTTGAGAACTGCTCGTTGTCTTTATGTGTCTTCCTTTTGTGAGTGTTCAATTGCGGCAAAAAAACATATCTTTTAGGTTTGCTTTTGTTAAGAGGTCTGTCAGTGAAGTGCGTCCGAAGCTGTTATAAATGAAACGAGCATGCTATTCTTTGCAACATTTTAACTTGTTAATGCCAGTTTTAGTAAAAGGGTCCCAAATTACATATGCATAGTCTAGCATCGGCAGAATTACAGCTCTATATGCGAGTAGGGGCACAGTGGGAGTAGAAATTTTCAAAGTCCTCCCTCAAAAAAAAAAAAAAAAAGAAGAGCTTGCGGTTAACATTAGCTACTACATATTCGAGGTGCTTAGTCCATGTGCAGTCATTCGTGATCCAGAGTCCGAGATACTTATAATGTGTTACTTCGGAAAGAAAAATGTTATAAGAGCGCACCCACAGAAGTAGACGCACGTACGGGCGAAATAAGCGCCTGATGGGAGCGGCAAAGATTAAGAAGTAAAACGTTTTCGTAGACCAATATAATGCTACAAAATGTTCAACTACGTGCCAGCTACATGCATTGATGGATGTTGGCAAGAGCGAGAAGGGGACAGGTAGAGCGGCAATATAAATCGTTGCATGCTACAGATGTCATAGTGGCAAGACATTGACTCCGCCGCCAAGGCAGTTCATTGTGCAGCCCCCTCGCACAGCGGCTGTCGGCACAAACCGCTTCCAAGCGACACTATAACAGTGCCACGAACTAAGTAAGCTCAGCGCACCATATTTTGTTTTCAGACTCAGACTACCTCTCCGAGAGACGCGCGCACACTGATGACAATTCACATTGTTTTATGTGCGGCGAAACCGTTCTTACGACACACCCGCACGTATACTGCGCGCACCCGCTGTGCGAATACGAGCATGCGTGCGAAGCCGAGGCGATGGGAGCCGACAGGGGGGTGAGTGCAAAAGGCGCGCTTTGCGGCACGGATATGGCGCGGTGAGAAAATGCAGGCCACCACGGGCCACGCAGGGCTCCGTAAAGAAGACTCCACCCGCTCGCGCTCCTCGCGAGGCTTAAGATTCGAAATCAGCGACAGCTGTGAACAGGGACGATGCGACGGGGAAAACGGGGCGCCGATCGAACTAGCGGTTCATGTCACATGTCTGCAGGACACCGAGCGAAGGCTGGTAATAAAAGGGGGATAAGGCGAGTACCAAAGCAGGTCATGTAGGTTACGACCAAACAGCGCTCCTTGATTTCCTATACTGCCGGCTTAGATGGTGCATATTTTGTTATTACACATGGCCCAAAACGAACAGCGGTTCCACAAGGAACTGTGGTACACGCCGATGACAGGAAACATGAAACAATATACAAAAAAAAAAAAAAACTGCCTGCTGAGGAGAAAGAAGGGCGTCACCTGCCGAGGACATAACTTCCTCGCTGAAGAAGGGAAAGATGCGCAAAAGGGAGCCAGTGTGTCTCGGCGTTGCAGGGTGCTATCCCTTCCAAGTACCGACCAAACAAAATGCAGCTCAGCTGCAGTGATCTGACGAGAAACAGTATCTTCACAGCATGCCCTGGCCAGATCATTCGCCCAAACATTTAGCGGTCGAGTGGAGTCTATATAGCAGCGACCCCCCTCCCACGCCCCGGTCTCTCAAGATACATAATAGATGCTAGCGTTAACTCAGTGCCGGGTACATTGGCGAATGGAGAACCTGCCAAGCATGTATTAAGCGATAACCATGTGGAATGCATTTCAGATGTATTCGTCCATTTCGCGTGTCTCGCGATAACGGCGCAATTTTTATGGCCGTATAACGTATTATGGTATTGCTGTTGTAGTCGGTAACCACATTAGATATTGGTTGGCCGAACGCTAATTTCTCAGGGAAAAATGGACGTTGCGCCGACGGGAAACGCCAAGCCAAATATACTACGTAAATGCGTTCCTTGTATAGCTGACGTTTAAGAAAGGCGCATTCTCATTTCACTGTTTTGGCAGGATCAATCGCTTGTCGGGAAATTGACTCACCTCCCGTTAACTCCCTTGCATAGACGGTTCCCTTGCATGTAACTTGATGTATTAGCAGGCAAAGCACGCGGGTACAGAGGACTCCAGCCAACTGCTCACTCGTTCGTCTTCTTTAATCCCAAAGGTGCCAGAGCACGTAAATCTAGATGTCCTCTCATCACGTGCGCACTGCCTCTAACGGCGCTCTATCCTGAATTAAGAAGTGCATGTTCGATATATTTCGAATGCAGCCGGCTGCACACTGGCTGCATGAGGTGCAAGTACATACAGTCGCATGGTCTTGTAAGGTCCGGAATTTCCACAGAAACTGTTCTCCCATCCGGTCCCGCCCGAGACAGGTCTGCTAGTCAGCATATTGGTGCAGCCGATGAACCGCTGACGACAACGCTGCCACTATCGAAGATTGGTGTCGCTCAACGCAGACACGCATACTCGTCGCCGGATATGGCACTGCACCGCACTTTGGCAGCGCCGTATAGCGTGCAATAACGCCGGCAGCCGCGCTGCGTCACGTCACGGTATAAGTATAGGGGAATGCCTGCCGTCGGTGGAGGGCTGCTGCAAACGCGTAGTGGCCATGACAGCGTTAATAAATGAACGCATTTCGCAGACACCAGTTCCCACAGACTCACTGCGCGTGCTGCTGACCCCATGTTTCTTTTTTTTTCTTCTCAAGATGAGAGAGAAAGGGGGTGTTGATGCAATTGTGGTAGCTCAACGTCGCCATCGCCCTCGCTGTCGAGGTGTTGGTGCACTGCTACGATGGCAAACCACACCAGACAGATTCGTACAACAAAAGGAAGTTCCACAGTGGTGAGGTGCAGTTTCTTTCCTCCACTACTTCAACCGCACCGCACGTTGCCACAGGCGTGGCAACGGCAATCTAAGCAAGAGGGACTGTCCGCCAAAAAGAAGAGCAACAGAATGAAGGTACCTACACAACCTCGAAGTGCCTTCACCTCTCCATGGCCTCCACGTTATAAGTGCCGTGTGCACACCCACCCTCACATACGTGCCTTCGAGAAACGAGGTCTCGTAGCACAGTGAGCCCACGCGGGGTTCCCCCCACCTCCCAGCTAACGGACGGAGGGGTGAGTTACCCGACTGGTCCTCGAATATAATGCCCTCGGCCAGCAGCAGCGCGGCGTCCACCGCCACGCTTTCGAGGTTAAATGACCGCGCGTCGACGACACCTACGACGTGCAACCAGCGGCGGGAATGAGACGCCGTGGGCGGTCAGGCACCTCGGCGTCCCACCACCTATTTCTTTGAGCGCTGCTGACACCGCGACGCACGGGTTCCTTGCATGTGCGGCCGAAACTACCGAAAGCGACAGCCGAGAAGCAGGCGCGTCCAAGGTCAAATCCGTTTCGATTTCTCCGTTGTCGCTTGCACATAAGCGCTGTGCGCGCACCCACGTATGAATAAGTGAGTGTAATCAATAGTAAATTTGATCGTGCGCAAAGGGCACGGTTCGCAAAGCATTGTAGTTGCTCACGTCACAGCTCCGCAATATCAACAATCACATATACATAGCTCGATATTTTTTTTTTTTTTAGGTGAGCGGGAATAATGGTGTAGCGGATATCTCCGAATTCTGACAACCTGGGGTTCTGTAACGTGCCCCCAAAGCGCGAGCGTTTTTTGCATTCCACCATCGTACGAATGTACCTGCAAACTGAGGCAACTTCAGCGGACCCATAAACTTGAAACGTGGGTGGAAACATAAATTTGGTCGAGAAGATCACAGCTAGCTATGTGCTTGACGTGTCGGCGCAGTAGAAAAACTTAGTTCGTAACGTGTGACACCATTCGCGATAAAGGAGTCCTCGTATAAACGCGCTTTTTCGCAGGTGGCGGCAGCGTAACCTTGCCGGACATTAGCGGTGCGTAATCATGGAATTTTTGTTGAATGTTGTTAGAGATGAAGACAGCATAATGGTTCTGAAGGAAACAGTATATACCAAAACAATAAAGCTTAGATAGCGTAGGAAGGGCCAACTAGCGGCGAGAGACTAAGAATTCTGAAAGGCTTGTGCCAGGGTTCTCCGTTATCACCGCTGCTGCTCTTTATGATGTGCAACACATGATAGACGTGGAAAGGACAACAGAGGCATGTAAGCTATAGGCTTTATTCTCTTGTACAACCAAGACGTGGTGCTGGTGCGACGTCCTCAGGACTTAATGTAGGAAGATGACATTGCGCTGTCAGCGGATAGTCAGACAGACATTTCATCTTGGGCATATATATTTGCGCACAGTATAGGTCGAACAGCTAGGTTTTCGATTCACTGGAAAGAAATCACGCTTCATGGTGTTTAATGATACCTCTGACCAGTCGGTCGATCGCGACGCAAAAAACGGAAAGGAGAGAGTGAAAAATATATCCGAGTATAGACAAAGGAAAACAATTACAAGGAAAATGACAAACGAGTGCTCAATACGAAGGTATAAGCGAAACGCTGAAACATACAGGGCTATGTTTCAGGAAAAGGTAGCCTAAAACCGCATAAATGCGTCATAAGTTATAACAAGTGCACAGAACGTCATCGCTAATCAAGGTTGCACAACTTTTGCACCTCGGCGCCCAGTACTTTTCTCGGGACACACAGCTACGCATAGAGAGAGAGAGAGAGGGGTCCATCATGAATGCACCACAATAATTCCAAATGCTAACTCACAAGGCCGGCAACGGCGTATGTGAATCGAGCGACCCCGGCATGTAGCCAAGGGAGACTATAGAGTAAACTATAGGAGACTGGCCGCCTCGGAACACGAGCCAGCAACGCCACCTTGCCACATCCTGGATTCTTTTCCATTACAACCCACTGTTTTATCGACCAACTAGGCACAAACAAAAGGCCGCGTACGCGCAAAAAGCTCGCATTAATGGGACAGGGAGAGCGCGCAAAGGTTTCCGGTGCACCCACGAACAGTGGCGGCGTCCACTTCGAGCTAGCGCACGGCGCAACATATGCCACGGTAGCGCGAAACGCGCCGACAATTTTAATGAGGCGATGGAGGAGGACAGCCGCGGAGAAACCGAGATTGCGCAGGCGGTCGCCGCGGTGGGCGGTGGCGACAAGTGTGCCGTTATGTATCACGCGCAGGCTGCAGCATGCATGGATAGACGCCAGGGAGCTTTCACCTTCTGCCAAGCGGACCGCCAACTAGCCACAGCGACGCGAAAGCGCGTTCTGAAACCCGTCCGGGCCGACGATTTCTGTAGAAGTGAATGTTATGCAACGAATTTCCTATTCAATAGGAAATGAAAAGAGCTAGAGAGATACAGGGAGAACTGACTAGCCACAACCTATCCGGTGAAATGTGCGCATCAACAACTATTTCTTCACAAGTTACGAAGTTAGAGCAACAGAACGTTTCTCCATAAAATTTCGTAAATGTCAACACACGTTCCAATTCGCTAACGTTATGCCTCTGCGCCGCATTTCTTTCTTTTTTCTTTTTTTGAGACGGCCGCCTGAAATATGTTGTTGTGGAGCTTTGCACAGGTCGTACATCTAATAAAGCGAAATACAGGTGCCACAATTGAAAGCTAGTTTTATTTTGTGCAATCTTTATTCTTACGAATAATGTAAATATGAAAACAGGCAGTTGTACAATAGCGTTTGTCGCCTTACGTACGTTAAACGCAAGCAACTTTGAGTGACGTTACGGTGCGCGCCCCTTAAAGACTCAGTCTACCGCATGGGGACGCAAACGTAAGGAAGGCGTTAAAATACCTTGTGCCCAACGTGTCCAAGCCAAGACAATCCATAAGCAACCATCCTGTTGAAGAAAGTCCGTCCGGTGTACCTTCAGACCCACTGCCTCAGCGCGCGGGCAGCCAGCGTCGGGGCGTAAACAAACTCGACCCCGCTCCGCAGTGCCGGCATGCCGAGGGGACAAACGCATACACCAGGCGCTAAGAAACCTGCTCCGTAGTGCCCAGGCAGAGTCATACAATCAAAGAGCAAAAGTCCCCAGACTTTCTGTCTCGCGCCCGCTCTTACTCGTGCCTGCGCAAAAACAGCTGGCGATCCCTCAAATGAACGTCTCGTGCTATGCGGACGCGTCTCGTTAGGCCTCTGAACGCTGGAAGCGGCGAACGATCTCAGAAATTTGACGCTTAAGGTGAGCTTAGAGGAAACGAAACCTCATTCCAATAGTTACTGGCGATTGAAGCGAGTGAGAGCGTAGCAATCACGAGAATTCACGTTGAAGCGGACGTCATGGGTGCCCCCACGTTCGACAACACTGTTTATTATAGCGTGCGTAAACATTACGAACGTTAAACTCGCCAAATGACGTACGTTATACCAAAGCGCACGTAAACCACAGAAACCCAATAACGTTCGGAGCACGCGCGGTGAGGACGACGCTACTTTACATACGTAATGCGTTTACGTTTGGTTGCAAACGCTATTCTAAAACTGTATAATATAACACTGCTCGAGCAGGACAATGTAAAGAACTACGCGATTGGCCGCAGAACCAACTTTCGTCGGCTCGTAAGAATGGCTAAGTTGAGCGAAAACCATGCATGGTACTACTTTGCAAGACATAACTCTTCGTATACGTGGAGTAGCCTTCTGCATTTATATGAAAGGCAAATCGCAGTCGCAATATAAGTGCGGCTCAGAATAGCAGCAACAACTCTACAAAAAATCATGCAAAAATACTTTAACTATTACTGGCCAGTGACTACCCCAAAAACTGTAGAAACTGTTTCGATATATTGAAGAAAAACTGTGCTCACTTTCTCCTAAAGTCACCTTTCCTTTTTTTTTTGTTCACATACGCAAAACAAAATGAAAAATAAAAAGATTTAACAGGAAGGAGTCGTTGCTTTAACATTTTTTTTTTAAACTTCGTTGGTGGTTGTAAGGTGTCACAGTGGAACTAAGTGACACGGAACACCGAGCGCGCCCGTGTAGCAGAAGATAATCGTAGAACTTAAACAATTAAAGTGTGGTTATATTTAAATACTGATTCGAGTCTTTAATCGGCAAACTACCGACAACAGTGTGCATGGAATATCCTGCCTTGTACCACAAGGCGTATTCAATTCGTACGAATTAAACCGCAAACTCACTACACAGAAAGAAAACTTCTCAAGAAAGGAACGCGCGTGGGGCAGCTTCTGAAAACGCGAAGACGGCACGGCCTTATCATTAGGCGCAAGTCTGCCTTCTTTGTGGGCAGCGGTCGAGATTGAATGCGCACGTCATCTCGGGGAAATAAAGACCGCGTGCGACGTCGCGCCTTTGTCTAATTCCACATAGCTGAAGTTTCCGGTTGATAGCAGCAAACTTTGGAGAGAATGGAAGAGGAGGCAGAGAGAGGAAGCACTAACGGAACAGAGTGCGATGTCGAAAGCTCGTTCACCAAACCAATTATGCTCGCCCCGCTTCCCCATACTTGCGTATCCCACACGTGAAGGGATGCGATAAGCGCCGTCGAGTCGTGCGAGAGCAACACAAAGGCTCGTTCCGACAGGCGGGACGGCGCGCCGCGATGCTGCCGACCAAAGCTGCTCATATGCAGGGTGTTCCAGCTATAACACGCACCAAGTTAGAAGAGAAAAGTAAAAATAAGGGCGACGTCACCCGCGCGGGTGAAACCGCCTGTATGTTGTTAACAGGTACCACCTGTAAGCAGCAGGACGCCAATCTGCGTGCTCTCGAGCGCAACCACGAAAATGACGAACTCGACCATAATACCACCGAAACAACGAGCTTCGGCATCAAAACATGCCATTCCTGCGCTCGTTCCACTGGATTTGTTGCTGAGATACGTTAGGGGTATACTTCCATTCCCGGCTGCACTCCGATGGGGACGGAATGCGAAAACGCCCGCGCAGTCATGAGCTACGTCAAAAGAAGGAGAAAAGCCCTGAGCGGACAAAAAAAAAATAATTCGAAACAGTCCACTAGTACATGCGCCCGTTACGGCCTATACGTATCTTTCTGGGAAGTAGAAACCAACCAAAACAAGACTAACAGAACGCTTACCGAACATAGGAAATATTGACGTACCACAAGGGGAATCCCGGTTTCCGCACGAACGCCGATCCTTTTAACGGAAAGAAACACACGTACGCGCTTGCGCAGAAGCATGTGTCACGCTTGCACCGAAGCTGCCACTCTATCGCACGTCGGCCGACGCACCTGACGAAAGGAAAAAGCGTTATTCAGTGACACAGATGTGTCTGTGTGTCGTACCATTTCGGGAAAAAGAATCTGCTCATGCTGAAAACGGCACGCTATATGAAGCGGAAAACGAATAGCTGGGAGGGAGGGGCTCAGTAAAAGGGCTGCTGATTCCAATCGTGCAAACACTGCAATTTTTGGAGCGGCCGTTATGTCGCAGGTAGCGAACGTCAAGTGCACGAAAGTGGATGCAAATGTAGGGTGCGTGAATACTCTCTACGGGCACAATTAAGGCGCTTCGGTCTGACTAGACAAGCACATAAGCGAAAGCACACGCTAATGCGTTCTCGTTTGCACTATAACATATCGCGCGTGCGGTCGGCGTGCACTGGAAATGCCGGTCGAAGCACCCGGTCGTACCGTCAGTCGATAGGCTGACAATATTGCTCAGACGTGTAAACCTTGCCGACAAAAAAACTAGCGTGGAAAAGTGGCAATTGCAAGATTACAGCTGCCCATTGTTAGAGTTTTCTGAACGCAAGTTGGCTAACCCGCCCTTGTGTGCCGCGCGTGGAGCTTTCGTCTCTCCCCTTCGCGACGCTTCCAGAAAGTGCAACTGGAAGCCGGCACGGTTCGAGGTAGTTAACCCTAGTCCCGGGAAATGGTGCTTGCAGCACTGGACTGTCGTTGAAGACGACCCGTCCCCTCCAACTGAGCGCCTTCAAGGCGAGGAGGCAACGCCGGAGGGAGGCAGCCATCGGAGAATAGAGCCCATGGTGTGTCCCCATTGGCCGAACATGAAGCCGCTTGCACGAGCCCTACGATTGGATGATCTGACGACACCTATATCGGCTCGACGATTGGATGAAAATGACACCTGCATGGGCTCGATGATTGGCTGAAATTGACGTGACCCCGACGGACTGAAGGGGTTATAAGTCAAGAGAGTCGTTCTTCTTAGCGCGGGCAGCAGCGTCCGATTTGCTGCCGGCCGTCGATGATTTTTTACTGATACTTTGCTTTGTTCTATCCCTACACATAATATAAATAAACCTTTCATTCTCAAAGTACACATCAACATCGGCCAACTCCCGCACGCAACGGCGAGATCAAAATACCATGCACACTGTATTAAAGTGGAAAGTTGGGCGAGTTGGTATACATTCATAATGGGAACAGCGCGGACAAGACGACGACGGAGTGAAAGGACACAGGCAGCGCTCGTCCTGTGTCCTTTCACTCCGTCGTCGTCTTGTTAGCGCTGTTCCCAACATGCATACTGCTGCTGCTTCAGGCATATTAATTGGCAAGGCCATCCATATACCAGGTGTAACATATACTACGGTGTTCGGTCGCCAGAGGTCTGACGACCAAACACTGTAGGTCCTAAAATCGTGTCCTGTACCGTGCTTTTCAATACTTCTTTCTTTGAACAGCTTGGCTAAAGTTAGCTGGGACACCGTGTGAATATATTCCCTTTTAAACAAAACTTCAGTCACAGATTAGCACAGCAATCAGCGCGGGTTGACACTACCCAATTGACTTACGTATTAGCTATATATACTACCAACACGAAACGATCCCAAAGGCCAAACTACACGTACGCGTGCCGGCGCGCGAAAGCGCACGCGCCCACGCGCCTCACGCATGCGCGGATGGTGCAGGAGAGATCGTACGTGTCGAAGCGCGGCGCGAGCACAGATAGCTATGCTTACGCACGCAATAAAGAATAGCTTTAACCAATAGGGCGGTTCCCATCGCCCCCGCTTCAGCGTGAATTCTCGTGATGGCTACGTTGTCACCCGCGCTGATCGCCAAGAACTATTGAAATATGAGCTATCGCTTTCTCTAAATTCACCTGAAACTTTAGTTATGAGCGCATAGCTAGTCCAATTTGTGAGATCGTTCTGCGATTCTGGCGCCCGTATACATATAGGCCTAACAAGACGCGTCGGCATAGCAACAGGATTATGGTGGCTAGAGGAGCAGGTGTGTCGACCAACCCGTCTGGAGCGTAGTTCGCCACTTCGCATTACGACGCAAAAGCGGCACTGTATGCGCTCAGTGCAACGGTGGCAGACGGCATGCAACAAATAAAGCACGCAGAGTGAAAAACTGTCATCTGTAGCTGTCAGTCTGTGCAATGATGAGATGCAGATCTCTGTTGCGTGTTTGCAAGTTGCTAAGATACGTTGAAGCTTCTACGACGAAAAGATGAGCAGCATGGTTAGCGGACGCTCATCTCCGATCGCGAATAAGCGGAGTTCGCACCAAATACTTCAGAGAAGACCAACAAGAACGCTTATTTCTTCGCTCTGGACTATAAATCCCGGGGACCCAAAGCAGCACTGTTCTCAGCGCCGACAAGAGCAGCAGCGGACACCACTTGTGGGTGCAGGACGCTTTTATGAACAGTTCCTCCAGCGCGACTTCACCCATGTTGTGGACTAAGATATGTTTACCAAAGATGCGGAAATATGGTACTTTTGCTTATGTCTATAACATGATGCCCCAGAAAATAAGAGAACATTTTTTGGGGACTGTGGTCACACAACGTGATTATGACCGCAAGGGTGGCAGTTTGGCCTAGTTGGTATTCCATGGCCCAATAAGCTTATAAAGCGCGAACGAAGACGGGAAGACAAGAAACATAGACAAGAAACACACACAAGCCGGTTTTCCGCATTAAACTCAGTCGGAAGTAAGCGACTGTGTGTTTCTTCTCCTCCCGTCTTCATTCGCGCTTTAAACTTATTAGACTATATGACCGCAAACCCTCGGAGAGATCAGAGCAACAAGCTGCGAATCAACCCTGCACAAATTACGATGTCAAGATTTCTGTGCCGGCGCTTGCGGAGCGTGTCACCGCGTACGTGTTGCATCATGCTCGGTCACATGGATCTGGAAGTGGAAGCGGAAGGCTCCACAGCTGCTGCATTTTCTCTTTGAGCAGAATTGGTTTTTAGCATCACGCTCAATGAAGCTTCCTTGTGTTTGCGTTCCCGTACATCAAACTAAAAGACTTGAAGAGACGCACACCAAAACGTCCCGCAAATGTGCTTACGTTTAATGTACGTAAGGCGACAAACGCTATTAAAAAAAACTCTACCTTCTCCAGACAAATATCGGTGCTCCGGCTGCCTCACAAAAATACGAAACGATGTCTGCCAAGGCGAAAATGTGAGCGAAGTGGACACGCGCTGGCGCGCGTCTTGTAGGTTCAAACCGACATTACTCGCGAGGCGCGGCAAACGCAAGGCGTGCGGGTGCGAGATTTCACGCGCCGGCAAGCGTACGTGTAGTTTGGCCTTATAACACAGCTAAGCGAGTCGATCCGATTGCGACTATACCGCCGAATAAGCAAAAATGCCGTCGCACGACACATCAACCTGCTGAGGCCGCTTAGCGCTGGAAAATTATGGCTAACGACATCGTCTTTTTACGTGTTCGAAGTTTGGTCCGCTCAGTAAAGAAATCGGATGGAACGGAGGATAGCAGCGGGGCTTGTGCCGCCCACAAATCCAGCGTTTAGTAGACGACTTCGGCGCATGCATCAATACGTTTCAGAGTATAGGACGAGTACAACTTGACGATTCTATTCCAATGCTATTCCCTTTCGCACTTTGTAAGTGGCCCGAGCAGCGCTCTGTATGCGTTATCAGCGGGATCAACTGGCCGTACGTGAACGGTGGATGGCAAGAGAGGAATAGAATATAGCGACATTAATCCGTACATTATTACACCAGCCCAGGTAGTCCACTAGGAACCCTGACAGAATGCTTTGAAGTTATTGCTCGACTTACGCGTAGACATCCACTCCTCTCCCCTTTCCCACAAGTTAAATACGGGCGCATTCGGCATTATGCACGTAGCATTATGTATACGTATAGCGAGTGATTTCTTATCCACCGTTCACGACCAGCCGATCCTCGTGATAACACGGGCGGAGCGGCGCTCGTACCACCGACAAAGTGCGAAAAGGAACAGAATTGGAACAGAATTGGTTACATCATCCCGACTCAGGTTCCTTTCTGCCGCCTTCTGCCCAGCCGCTCAGCGTGTGCCACCGAGTACACGAGCCCAGAAGCGCGTCGTGCGCGCGCGCACGTGATCACATGCACGTAAACAAATTCTCTCACGCACCTTCTCCGTCTCATTCCAGCACTTCTCTCCTTGTTTTGCACACGCGATCGCGTAAGCCCGTCCCCCCCCCCTGCCGTTTTTTATCATGTTTCTTTGAATTCTCAAACTATTGTTCAGCCAGAAAGGCAAGCGGTTTCGCGCAACCAGAGCTGGTGCCATCGCGCTGCTCGGTCGCAATCGTGACGGCATGCAAGCATAGCCCGTCCGGAATTCTCCATTGTCCGCGCGCGAGCAATGCTCGGAGCACGCGCGGCCGCTGTCATAAGAGCCGAGTGGGAGGCGGAAGGAGCCGTTTCCATTCGCGTGACTCAGCACTGCATGCACACAGGGGCTGCAGAACGACGACGACGGGGACGGTGGGGGGCACGCAAAGGTTCGGGAGCCCCGTCGGCTGTTTTCTAGCGGTATACGCCACAGTGAAACTGCGCTCGAAGGCAACAACCTTGGCCCGCTTCCTGCGGAAAAGACAGAAGGAAGCGCCAACATGGAGGCTCTCGCAACCGTAGCTACTAATGGAGGCGCAAAACGATCTTTTCTTCCTAAGAGGGCTGTGATGAGGCTTTCAAGGAAAACGAAATCAAGCAACCGCCGTTACACAAGAGCTCCAAGGTAACCAATTTTAGGTTAAACCTCACGCATAACGGCGCGGCACAATAGGAGAGGATGACCACGCGGAGCACGTGGGTCGCGTGGCGTTCGGACGCCTACCTTGCGCGCGATTGATCGCCTCGGCCGTATACACCTGTCTTCGCTTCACGCCAAACCACTTCTACACGCTTCCTGAAGTGCGCTTCAGACGCTCATAAGGCATATCACACCTCGTCGCTCAATTTTCGCCCGTTGCCAGTAAGTAGTGCATGCATTAGAGAGAAGTAGAAACAGCGCGCGCACGCGGCCCAGAAAATAGGATCAGCTACCAGTAAGCCCATAAAACTTCATGTTTGGGTGCTTTCACAAGCAGGGCCAATATCAACGTTACCCTAGACTCTACGTACATGCCTATCACCCATATCGTTCGCAGTTCTACTGAACAATGAGCGTGCGAACACGTAACCCCCCCCCCCCCTCCCCCAACATACAGAGCTTATAGTTTCTGTTTATAGCTGATTTATGGTTCCTGTCACGACAAAGCGCCCTATGGGTGCCGATGTCAGTACATGTTGAGCCCGAATTGGGCCTTTCTTTTCTTGGCGGTGCGGTAAAGGCATTGGAATCGGTCCGTGTAATGTAGCCGCCGCGCTCGTTAGTTTGCTACTGCCGAGGCTGCTTTCTGCTGTCACCCGCGTCCTTAATTTGCCTTGTTACTTCTTCACGCTGGTGATATAGAGGGAAACCCTGGGCCTAAGACAAGATGTTACAGTCCTTCTAAAAGTTCATGGCTGTTAATGAAGAAAAATGGAGCATTACTTTTGACATTCTGAACAACATCAAACAGGATGTTGACAAAATAAGGGCCCAGGCTGGCTTCACTGAGCAAGACATGAATGGTGTTTCTGAACTAAACAGCGATGTGTGTTCTGTTAGGCGTTCAGTAAATGAGGTTAAATCAGGCGTGTCGAAGACGAACAGGGAACTCAGTGGCGTGGCTGACGACCTATCAAGACGATATAGCCTGCGTTTACAGGGATTGCCTGATCCAGACGGCAAGGACTATGCGACAACTGAGAAAAAAGTTCTCGATAATTACTAACTTAATTGGACCGCACTGGACCGACTCCAGGTGCCCTACTATTATAAAATTTCTCAATTACAATATGAAGGTTCAAATTTTGAGGAATGCATCCAAACTAAGGAAAGTGCTACCTAAAGTGTGGCCAGAGGAAGATTTTTCACCAAGAATTCAACTAGAACGTAAAAAACTAAGAGACTTTGCGAAAAACAACCGCGTGAACAACGAACATTTTACACTTCGATACAACAAACTACAACTTCACGGTAAGACCTATACATATGATGCGCTTTCACAAAGTGTACAACAGATAGTTGCAGAGAGAGGCCGTCATGATCAGTGACAGAAAATTCAGAGCACAGTAGAAATAAAAAGCGGTAGACAGCTATCTATTATCCTCGCCAACTTCCGCAGCGTACTCCCAAAAACTGACATGGTAAACGCAATGGTAAATGTGTTCTGCGGATATCATCACTGGAACTGAAACGTGGCTTTCGGCAGATGTTGAAAACAGCGAGCCATCGCTGCCTAACCACTTCGCAATATTTTGTAAAGATAGGAACAAGGGTAGGCTGATATAGCCTGATATAGCCTGCAGGCTGATATAACCTGATTACATGACTGGTCCATGTTGTGGAATATGGAGATCAACATCGAAAAGACAAAGCAGATGA
Source organism: Dermacentor andersoni (assembly GCF_023375885.2). Classification (NCBI taxonomy): domain Eukaryota; kingdom Metazoa; phylum Arthropoda; class Arachnida; order Ixodida; family Ixodidae; genus Dermacentor; species Dermacentor andersoni. The sequence continues at coordinate 218,566,810 of NC_092814.1, read as the reverse complement.
CGTTTTCTACGCTTACTAATACTCCTGCGAATACCTATTCAATTAACCACAGCATAATTGCAAATACTCAGCCATTTAAGTACCGATCTGGGTAAGCACTTCTCGTCTAATGTAACGTGGAGCGTTCATATAGAGCACATAAGAAATAAAGCTTTTAAAACATTAGGTATTTTAAAGCGTCGTTTGTCGGCTGCCAATGCCGAAACGAAGCTGCGTGCCTACGCTAATTAGGTCAGCATTGGAATACGCTTCTACACTACGGCATCCAAATAGCACTGATCTTTCAAGCCAGCTTGAATCTGTGCAGAACAGGGCAGCCAGGTTTATTCTATCAACTTATTCATCTTATCAAGGTGTAATGGTCTTGAAGCGAAGACATAATCTCTCTAATATTGACACACGAAGCAGGATATCTCGTTTATGATATTTTTCACTCAATGTACTACAGCAATACAGATTTTGCAACTAGGAATATTCTCCCGGCGCATCATATCTCTTCAAGGCAGAGATCAACGTCTGAAAGTAGAACCAATTTTCGCAAGAACGTTGAAATATCAGAACTCGCCATTTGTGTTGTCCGTAATAGAGTGGAATTACCTGCCGGAACAAACAGTTACCCTTACTAATGTGTCATCCTTAAAGACAGAATTGCTGATTTATCTGGATCGAGTCAACATTCAGCAAACCTAATCCCTTCAATATGCATGAAATCTATATTTTATACAGTGTACCTCTTGATTGTGAGATATCTGTAGTGCTCTCCTGCTTTGATTTGTAAATGCTCCATTTCTATTGTACTTAGTATATTTTGCTATTTTCCTTGGCGTTTGTAACCTTGTTGCACCTTATGATTGTATAATAATCCCCCCTCCCCTATGTAACGCCCTCTGGGCCTTTAGGCTAATAAAAAAAAGACGAATCAGCGCTTTCTATGAATCAACAGTCACTAGCTTTTAGTAAGGTCGACAGCGGCTGCGTAACATGCTGAGGTGATACAGAGAACGTGTAAGATTAGGACTCGCTAGCTCCGAAGAAACGAAATCCGCATCCAACAGATCCAGAGTTTATTAACTAAGCACGGAGGGGCGTATTCCTTTTTCTTTATTAATGTTCATCTAAGGGGGCAACTGTTACTCGTAAAAGTTGTATTGCGCGTTCGAAAACAGCTCATATAATTGTTTTTGTGAACTTAACATTTACGTAGGTTCGTCCTTCCGGGCTCTAAAAAGAAGCGCAGGAATGTAACTTATAAATAAAAGGAAAACGTCACAAGACGCTAACACGCCAAAGTTGAACCGTTCTCAAACATGTCCCAGCTAACTTTAGGCAAGCTATTCAACTCAAAAAAAAAAAAAAAGAAGAAAAAGATTTGAAATATACGACGCAAGATAGAAATACAAGACCTATGTGAGAGGTCTGACGACCGATCCATCATATATGGTCTTAAAATCGTGTTTGCACTGTGCTCAATTATATAATATATATAATTTTTTTTTTCGTTCAAGAGCTCGGCTACAGTCATGGGGCACTCTATATGTACACAACGAACGCGCCTATAAACGTGCTACCCTCTAATATAAAAAATACTTAATTTAACCACGCACACCAATAACTGCTGTAATTTACTTATACGCTGAAAAATTCGCGAAAACATGAATATGAAACTTGAACGCTTAAGTGAGAAAAAGAAATGTCGCGAGGCAAGCATGCAACATAAGTGAAGCTCGGAGAACAATAACGAAGCCGAAAGAGAGAATAAACTTTATTTGCTCCAGAGGTGGGGTTCTGCGGAGTGCCTGTGGATGGGTCCTCAGTCCAGGACTCCTGCGGTCTTAGCTGCCAGTCTAGCGCGTTCAACCAGACAAATCTGGTCGTTCGGTTCCCAGCTGGACAGCGCAGCCTCCCGCTGTTCCGGCGTGGCGTTGTGCATGATGGGTACTGCCGTTATATTCTGGCATCCCCATGTTGTACGGGTTTCTCACCACACTAGGGACAAATACCTCTGCATACAGTTGGATGTATCTTATTGTAAATAAACAGACGTGGATATGAATTTGTAGCTGCCGCCAGAACACTGACTGCTCCCTGTCTGATGTCATGCGGGGCGGAGGATATATCACCTTCTATTTCCCCGAAGACGCTCCAAAATGAGAGGTGTTCCTCAAAATAGGTATGGGTATACCGCTACTGTACGCCTGGCCTCTGATCTCTCTCGGCTGGCGTATCCTCGAGCTATGAGATCAGCCAAAACGTTTGCTCAGCCAGAACGTGCCAAATAAGAAACGTTTATTTATTACCCATGATACCCATGCTAGCTGAACGAACGTTGGTGGCAGCCACCATGCATGGTGTCGTTCGCTGAAAAACCATTTTAGAGCGCTGCAGTCTATGAACGCGAGCGCATGCATAGTGACATGGGCCCTTTATATTCTGCGGGTTTTCTTCACAGCTGAAAAACGAAACGTAAAAGGTTTCTACAACTTCGCAAATAAAAACGGTGGTTCATATTATATATATATATATATCATAAGAAGCCAACAAACACTGACACCAAGGACAACATAGGGGAAATTACTTGTGCTTAATAAATGAAATGAAGAAACGATAAATTAATGGAAATTAAAGTGCATGAAAAAACAACTTGCCGCAGGTGGGAACCGAACCCACAACCTTCGCATTTCGCGTTAGTTGTTTTTTTAAGTGCAAAGATGTTCTGCAGGGCTTGAAGCTTGTTAAAAGCAATGCAATAAAAAAAAGGGAGACAGGAAATGCGTGGCACACTGAAGTGCCTTCTGACGAACCGTACTGCACGACTCTATAGCAACATTGTGCGTCTGGCACACATCAGCGCTGCTGTGTGCCCTCTGCATGTACGTATACGAATGGGGCCGTACGTGTCTAGGGAAGTGAACATGGACGAAAGGAGGCGAGGTCCACTTCAAGCACTCTGGGGGGCCAACTAGAGTATATTGACGCTTAAAAACAAGAGCTACAGATTGCACACAAAGGCGACACGCACGGTTCGCGCCCCGAGGGCAGAAAAGGTCTCCTGCTGGAACAAACAGGTCAACCGGCGGCAGGCAGTCTCGCGCTGCCACCCAAGGATGACACCCGGCCGTATACCCGGATCGGCCAACCATGCATTATGCAATGGGCGCCCGACGTCGTCCAGGCGCTACCGCTACCAATATGGAGTCTTCCACGGTTGCGACATACGACGCCGCGCATGACGATCCAGCCATGCAGAAACAAGTCAGCTCCTCACATATGGCACATAGATATAATGCCAAGGTTGTGTGCTGCAGGAAACCGATGAGCTATACTGTATGCGCGGTGCGTTCGGCGCTTAACATCAAGGCACGATAAGTCCACGTCATGATAGTGAGTGCAGCATGTACCGCTATATACGTGCATCGGTGCACGAAGGAACCAGTTAATGCATCCAGTTCAAGAAAGAACGCTGTTTATGAAAAGATGGACGGAATCATTGTGCGACGTTTTAAGCTACTGATTTTGACGTACGGAGGCACGAAAGGTCAGGGGCGGCTTACACGAACATTTAACAACAAAAATAATAACGAATTGAAGAACCCGTTCTCAGATGTTCCATTGACAATGCCTAGTCCGCGTAAGAACGCGTTCTTAAATTCGTTATTATTTTCGTTATTAAATGTTCGTGCAAGCCGCCCCTGGTCTCTACAAGAGACGCCTCTTAAATCCCCCCCCCCACCTTCCCCCTCCTCAGTAGTGGAGGAATTCATTTACGTTTGACCAGATTAGATTTTTTTTAACGAACATGAAAATCTCAATGCCACAGGCGTGCTCGCGTTCCCTTCAACACGAGTGCGCCCGACACTTGATGAAATCGAGATTGCAACCTTATGCTCCGCAGCAGAAGGGCGCAGCCACTGAGTAACCGCGAAGGCTACACGTATGAAGTTATGAAAGGTTTCTTTTCACGGCGCACACAGGGACCCGCCAGCTTTCTCGCAGTGACTTTTCCAGCGCATCAGCCGTGTTTTCGATGAGCAGGAGAGAATGCTAGAACGAAGGAAGAGTAGTCCAGCGCTAGCCGACGCTCCATATACAGACTCAGTTTCACTACCAGAGAATACTAGGCGGATTGGCGACAATATATACAAGGTCAGTTCATGCACACTCCGCAAGATAAGCTCCTGTACTCATGCACTATACGTTCCCTTTTCCGAGTGACGTGGGATTCGTATATGGAGTCGACATTGCGCGGCTGAGGGCCAGAAGGCCCTCAGGTGTGGCCCTCTCACTCTTTCTCTCTCCGTCTTCGCGATTACCGAGCGGCAGACCGTATGTATACCGTGCCATTACGCGAAGCCCCACAATGCCCAGTGCTGACGACCACGAAATGATCTCTGTTATAGCAGTGACGTGACGACCGATCGATATGCTATCGCGGCCTTACGATACGAAGTTAAAACATTTGTAGCTGACATCATTAGAAATACACGTATGTAAAAAAAAAGAACGCATTACACAATGAAAATGACTGTTTACACGAGCATTAATTGCGTCACATGACCTCTACATACGATGCGACACGGTGCCTATATTGGAGAAAATTCCAGTTGGGTATATGTACCCACGTGACGATGATCAGATGGTGCGCATGACCAGTTTCACTTTAGAAAATCTCCCACACACGGCAACGCATGCGAGTATGAAATCACCTTACACACCCCTGGTTAAGACATCAGAAGCTTACACGAGCAGCCACTCGTCACTACAGCGTTCGGCATGCCTTTTAGTTCCCGCAGCGTGCACGTCCGCGTGGGATGAGCACTCAAAAACTCGCGAATAGCGTCTCCCAAGCATTTTATAATAGAAATCGCGAACTACGCAAGACCCCAACGAAACATTCAATGCAAATCACACAACGGGTACTACGACATATGGTATGATAACCTATTTATGATCGACCAATATACAACACACAACACATTCTACCGAATCATGGTGTTCACTCATTCCGAGCGACGCACATTCGTTGAAAGAAGCTCGAAGCGGGCCCGTATATATAATACTTCACACTCTTCAAGAATTTCGTTTCTGTCGCCATCAAATGCAACGATACACTATCTCGACACCAATATTCGCATAGTCATTTCCACCATGGCACCGCTCGGCACGAAAAACTGCGACGAGCGTCATTCGTTTCGAATCACGAGTGAGTGTATCCTCGCTTATATAGTGCGGGAAAACAATGCGCCACGAAAAAAAAAAAAATAAAGAAAGGAGGTGTGCAAACACTTGCATGCAAGGGAGCGAGCCGTGGCCACCTAGGGACGACGTATATACAGTGTATACGCTCCCACCCGCCTTCATTCCCGTCGTAGCGAGTGCGCAGAAAGCGTCGATCGGCAACCCACGCACGGCACGAGTCGAGCTCCGGTGGCCGATGCGTGCTTACAACGTATACGCCGCGTACTAATCGACGAAACGGCGTCGATGCGGTCAAGGTCGCGGAGTCCACTTCCGGTACTATTCACGGCCCATGGCGCAGTACGTGGAAGAGCGCGCGGCGCTCTTGTGCATGCCTGTGTGAAACAAGGGCAGGAAAGAATAGGGCCGTCTCACCTCGCGGCATAAACCCCTGAACTGACCCGCAGCCAGGAAGGGGGACGGGAAGCCAAACAGAGCGTAGAAAATGTAACAGGAGATAAGATATTATGTTAAATGAACGGGTACGAAGAAACCTCGTGACAGATGCATGCGCATATTTACTTCGAACACACAGGCCCTGCCCACGTAAGCGTGTCCTTCTGCTCTCTGCATGCAGTCTAGTTGCCTCAATTGTTAAATGGCCACGGAGGCATCTCTTGCCAAAACTGCGTGTGTCCGAAAAGAATTGTCCGAAATATAATTACACAAAAGGCGCTTCAGTCAGCTTAAACTACGCAGATGAAGCTCCACGAAATCGACACAACTTTGCCCTTCGCACTCTCAACCTCATTCAATTCGATATTTTCCCGCTGCTTCTTTATTTTCTTCTTCCTACGCAGAATCTCTATGGCAGAATGTTTAGCTTGATGCCAAATACTGCCATCTGAACAATGCCCGCATTGCCGCAGTGTTTGGGTGTGGTTTAGGGTCGCGGATTTCTTCTCCTGGCGCTGCGAAGCTCAAGAAAGTGAGGAGGTACGTAGGCGTCAGATTTACCTGCATCAGCAAAAATTTCACAGATTTCACAGCTCACTCATCGAGGGTTCGCTACTACTGACAATAGATGCGCCATCGCTCGGTTTTCTACAAAGCGTCCCTCAAGAGAAGAATAATTTGAGCTGTATTAGAAGATTACCATTATGCAATCTAAAAAAAATCAGTGCCCTTCCACTCTGTGAAGAAGGATGAGCAGCGAAGCTGTGTATCTGCGACCCTTAATGGCGAACTGGACCTTGCAATATCTTCGGGATCGGCCCACGTATGGGGAGTGCTTAACGCCTGCTTCACCTCCGCCGCGGGTCGGGCCGGCATTTCACTGTCTTCGCGATAGGACCACGCATAGGGAGTGCTTAACGCCTGCTTCACCTCCGCCGCGGGTCGGGCCGGCATTGCACTACCTTCGGGATAGGACCACGCATGGGGAGTGCTTAACGCCTTCTTCATCTCCGCCGCGAGTCGGGCCGGCATTGCACGAACTTCGGGCTCGGCCCACGTATAGGCAGTGCTTAACGCCTGCTTCACCTCCGCCGCGAGTCGGGCCGGCATTGCACTAACTTCGGGCTCGGCCCACGTATAGGGAGTGCTTAACGCCTGCTTCACCTCCGCCGCGAGTCGGGCCGGCATTGCACTAACTTCGGGCTCGGCCCACGTATAGGCAGTGCTTAACGCCTGCTTCACCTCCGCCGCGAGTCGGGCCGGCATTGCACTAACTTCGGGCTCGGCCCACGTATAGGGAGTGCTTAACGCCTGCTTCACCTCCGCCGCGAGTCGGGCCGGCATTGCACTACCTTCGGGATAGGACCACGCATGGGGAGTGCTTAACGCCTGCTTCACCTCCGCCGCGAGTCGGGCCGGCATTGCACGAACTTCGGGCTCGGCCCACGTATAGGGAGTGCTTAACGCCTGCTTCACCTCCGCCGCGGGTCGGCCCGGCATTGCACTACCTTCGGGATAGGACCACGCATGGGGAGTGCTTAACGCCTGCTTCACCTCCGCCGCGAGTCGGGCCGGCATTGCACTACCTTCGGGATAGGACTACGCATGGGGAGAGCTTAACGCCTGCTTCACCTCCGCCGCGGGTCGGCCCGGCATTGCACTATCTTTGGGATCGGCCCACGCATGGGGAGTGCTTAACGCCTGCTTTATCTGCGCCGCGGGTCGGCCCGACATTGCACTTTGTTCGGGATCGGCCCACGTATGGGGAGTACTTAACGCCTGCTTTATCTGCGCCGTGGGTCGGGCCGGCATTGCACTATCTTCGGGATCGGGCCACGTATGGGGAGTGCTTAACGCCTTCTTCATCTCCGCCGCGGGTCGGCCCGGCATTACACTATCTTCGGGATCGGTCCACGTATGGGGAGTGCTTAACGCCTGCTTCACCTCCGCCGCGGGTCGGGCCGGCATTGCACAACTTCGGGATCGGCCCACGCATGGGGAGTGCTTAACGCCTGCTTTATCTGCGCCGTGGGTCGGCCCGGCATTGCACTATCTTCGGGATAGGACCACGCATGGGGAGTGCTTAACGCCTGATTCACCTCCGCCGCCGGTCGGGCCGGCATTGCACTATCTTCGGGAGCGGCTCACGTATGGGGAGTGCTTAACGCCTGCTTCACCTCCGCCGCGGGTCGGTCTGACATTTCACTATCTCCTGGATCGGCCCACGTATGGGGAGAGTTTTTTGCTTACCACGCCAACGACACGAAAATTTCCTTGGACGGTAGAGGCATACAGCTTAGCTATAAAAATGTCGCTGCCAATTACTGTGAGAAAGGCTTCATATAGGCCACGAAAGACGCAAGAACAATGCCATCGTGAAGTTCCCACAGGCCAGCTCACCGTGACGTCAATGATCTTGACATTGGGCTTACTTACCCCCTCCCCCCCTTTTTCCGTTTCTTTTATCGGTAAATATTAACTACATTGTATTCCAAATATGTACAGAGATTCATTCTACCGATATATAAGTTCTGCTACGAAGCCGACTTCTCGGAGTGGTTCGAATTTCGTTGCACAGCACAAATCAGTGCTCCTAGACTCAGTATTCAAATTTAAACAAAGATGTATACAACCTATCCCAAACGAGAAAGGCTAGCAAAGGATGTGATCGGCAATTGAAGCTTTAGCTTCAACTGTGTTCTTTTTTCGACAGGCAGTACGTTTTCAGTTGATTTGATTGAATGAGACAGTTTCATGCCTATTTGCCGCACGCGAAGGTACCTAGCCGTACGATAAATGTATCCGTCGGGCAAAACGTATAAAGTGCCAGTCGGAGGATTACCGTATTAGTATCGAGCGCCTGCCCAGGACGCGGCCCGAGCTCAAGGCATTCTAGAATGAGGACGCCTCTCCAAAGCTGCATTCACCCAATAAAAATGTTTATTCTCTCTCTCTCGAGCGCTTGACAAGGAAGCGCGACAGTGATAAATCTCCTCAATAAGCGACAGCAACGATGTCGAAGAAGTTCAGGTGGGCTTGTCTCTAATTTAAATAAGGAATACTGGAAATAACTAACCCACTTCCTGAAAAAGCGTAACATGTACTATACACAGGCCGCACATACCACTATTTCAACGCAATAGCCAACGTATGCAGTATCAACGTTCTTGAAATATAAGTAGCACGGCGCGTCCCTTCGAAATTCCAGTTTTCCACATGGCAAAAGTTGCAGCCTTTCTGTAGCGACTTATCAAACGTTCCGCTAACACTGAAGCCATAACGGCCCGCCGGCACCTTCCCCCCCGCCGCCACGTTGTGGGCGCATGCATGCACAGGACGCGCGTACGTGCCCGCAGCTGGAAATGGCCGCATCCCGCGAGCCCGTTATTCCGCGAGCTCTTTGACTGCGAAGCCGCACACAGACGGGGTGCTCGGCTCTCCGCGCACCAAAAAACTGCGTGCGCACACACACGTGGTCGTCCCCGCATTGTTCGCTTCCCTGGAGCGCAATATCCGCCGCTTCCTCTCGCTAAGTGCCCACGCAGTCGCCATTGTTTTGAGCTCCGCGTGCGCTCCCTCGCTAAAGCGACAACATTCTGCACGCAGCGCGTGCCGTGCTTCCTTTTATACTACGCAGCACGTGCAGCGCGCAGTCTCCCGTTCGCTATACATACGCCAAGTACATTCCAAGGTTGATTAATTGGGGTGCAGGAATACATAATGCCAAGTTGGGCGCGGCAATGATGACCACGATGACGACAAAGACTATCACCAAAAGCATGGTTACCTTATAGCAGCCAGAGCCTTGATGTGTTTTGGCTTTATGTATGAGAAGGACAGAAGGCGCAACAACCGTCTCAGTGAACATACGTGCCGCCAGTATAGTATTTGGCATTGCCGGGCAGCCGACACTAAAGAGGTCTATCTTACCAGTTTTCTTTACCTTTAATAAAAATAAATTTAACGGGCAACATCAACAACAATGTCTTGATTAGTGTCGTGTGCGCTGTGGCGGAATTAACCCGGGTGACGGTAGCGCGCGAGCGGGGTGGCAGGACATTAAAATGCAGACAAGTACTTGTTACCTACTTTCCTGACACGGATGCATGAAACTGTTAGAGTCGCGTTCTCACTGGTTTGTAGTTCCCGCCTTAAGACTGCAGCTGAAGGTCTCGCGATTCCCTGTCGCACTCTAGAAAAAAGTGTGATGTTTGAACATAAAATGCACCACAAATTAATGCATTTCGTTCGCTTCCTTCACTTTATTGCGCGCATAAAGGCACAAGTTTAGCACGGATCTGCGTACCGCCGCTGCAGCAGTCGCGTGCACGTCGCGCGCTTCGGCTGCGGCCGAGAGCGGCCGGCCGGCACGCACTGCAGAGAGAAAGAAAGCACGCCAGACGCTGTGTGTGCTCGGAAAGGCCCCGCAGATCAGAGCCAAACTTCGACGGGAGGAATTCGAGCTGATATACGAAGACCACTTCCGACAGAACCGCCTCGACTGAGGCGCGATGCAAAGAACGCTGCTGCACCCTGCACGACAGCTGCAGTAATGGTGCCCAAAATCCAGTCTGGCTGCAAGCTTGAAGTTCAGCCAGAAACTGGAACAGTCTTGCAAGGGCATTTACTTTCGCCGCAAGCCACTATTCAAGAGTGAATGGTCAGCCACCAAACACACGCATATTCTGAATGAAAGACGCTTTGTGCATTCAAGACCTTCGCACTAATTTTGGTATAAGGTCCTTTCCTGGAACGATACGGAGGCCGCGGACTCGCGAAAGACAAACAGAGGAACGTAGTGTTATACAAAGACGTACCATTGTGTGAGCAGAACACGCCGGCGGAGCTTCGACCGGCCGAGAGACAAAGCAAAAGCACACAACGCCTGCTGCGGGCGAAGATCGGACGCAAAGGACCACTTGTTCGTATGTGGGTCCCTCAACCGGAGTCTCTGCATGTGTACGCGCGCGCTCATCGTGTAGGCCTACACAACGCGGGACACTGCGCTCGAGCGCCGACACAATGCGCGGGCCATTTACTATCGAGCGGAGGAGGCTCCACGCAAGGCTGGCGACGCGAGCGCTGGTCCAAGAGCCGTATTTGGAAACGCTTGGGCAGAAACATCGCGTTCAATGCATAGAGTATACGCACGAGCGGCTTACCAAGTGCCGCCCACGTGGACAAAGAAGTGGTCACTTTTGCGAAGCGTCAAAGTACGACGCTGCGCAAACAAACAGTACTCGCTGCGCTTCGCCGCGAGTACTTGCTTCACCTGTGAAAGGAAAGCACGAGGTTTGACACACCCGATTCACAAGCATTACGCAGAATTTCTCACTGCAAAACTGTTCAGACGTACTCGGTGCACCAAGATGTGTTTTGGATCCGCTGTGTACTATGTGAAAATGTAAATAGTGCACTATATGTATTTATGCTGCTGCTTCGTTTAATTCTTCACATGCTTCCTATGCAACCAAGTATTTATTAAGATTTACATATTATATATATATATATATATATATATATATAATCCCCTTTTACTCAGTGCCCCCAAGGGTCTACAAGGTATGATAAATAAATAACTAAATAAATAAATAAATGAATTTGGCAATCAATGGTGGGTGAAAGCTCGCAATTTTCAGCCAGACAGCTTCACAATTAAGAAAGCAAATAAAACCGTGATTTCCCGCGACACTCTGCTGTCGCCGTGAGTACTTTCTTAACCTGTGAAAGCAAAGCACGAGTTTTGACGCACCCGATTCACATGCATTAAGCAGAATTTCTCACCGCGAAACTGTTCAGACGTTTCACGCGCGCCTTTAAGGCGAAGTGCTCGTCAAAGAACTCCGTCGATTGACCACGTCGTCCACTGATGGAGTTTCATTTCAGTTGCTATGTCCCGATAGCGTCAATTGAACTGCGGATGGCACAGAAAGCGTGTGCCCTAGTAAACCGCGATATCGACCAGCATATAATCTCCACGCCTTCCTTACGCCGACCAATTATGCGCACAAAATCAACCCCGCTCGGGCGATCACCGGAGGTTGTAGCAGAGTACGAACGCGATACCCTCTGGCTGGTTATATCGCGCACGTTCGCGTCTCCTCGTGCGACAATATTACGCAGCCAAGCATGTTCGCTAAGAACTGCATAACAAATATACGCAAGCACCTTTGTATTCAGCAGTCAGAAAGAGAGAGAGAGAAAAGAAAAGGAAATATGGGGCTACGGAGGTACGAGAAGAACTGACATTCATGATGCAAAACATGAATGGGAGGCGAGGCACGGCGCCCAATGCGGATGTTTACGCGACGCGAGTCGAGGGCACGAATGAACGCGCACACAAGCGGCGCGATCGTCGATCCGACAGAGCGACACAATGGTGGCCGTCGATACCCCGCCAATGACTCCCGCGGAAGTTCGAACACACGATCCATCACGTGTGCGAACGGGATGAGTGAGGACAGGGCTTCTCCAACACAATGACGCCGCATCGCGCTCTCACTTCACATATCAAAGCAAGTCGGTTATGTACGGCTTCATCACGTCAGCGACGACACTTGCACGGTTATTATATTGTCTCACCGAAGAAGCCCGCGGGCCGACTTTGTGGCACACACGTGGACGCTTTTTCTTTTTGCCTCCGCATATACTTTGCGTCACCGCAGAGGAGCACCGTGTGGTGACAGTTTTGGCCGCTGGAACCATCGTCACTCTACCCTCCCCAACTAAGCTAGGTGACGCGTTCCCAGCTATACAGGCTGAAAAAAAATAGAAGCGAAGGGAAGAAACGCTTTCCTATATGAGGTATTCACTCTATATATGTTCAGCCTTTTCTGCACGCTGGCTTGTTTCATATAGGTCAACTTCGCTCTGTCATTTCAGAGCGCTGCGGTAGCGTTACAGCTTAGTGCAAGATAGTAATTAATAAGCTTTAAAATATTACTGCGATCATAAGCGGGCTCTAAACGGCGATAACGAAGTCAAACTGTACGACAATTAAAGCTGCCTCTTAACGATTTTCGCAGCCCTACCAGAGCACTCGATCTGAACGGCCAGTTGAATATGCCACTAAAGCCTGACCCTTGAACAGGCCCGCCTGCAGAGAAATTTCGGTACCCGTAAGATAACCGCCACCGTAATAAAAATCAATCGAATTCCCTGCACGGCTGACCACATTCTGACTGTGTACACCAAACGGCAGTATTTACCTTTACGACGTACCATTGTTATCGTCCAGCCGGGAACAATGGACAGAATCATCGAAAGCCATATTATAACGAAAGGAATCACCGCCCAAGCACCCCGTACAGACGGTTAACTAGCGAAGCTGAAACGTGCGGCTCCGGCGTTTATCACTGGGTTAATCCCGACGGTTCATTAGGCGACTGCTTGGTAGACTGCCGGATCCTCGGTACGCAGTTGCTGCTTGCGCTCGGCTGCGCGAGCCCCTTCTTGTGGCCGGGCTGCAGCATCAGCACGGTGTAGACGAGCTCCTTCCCGGTTCTGCTCGCGGCGTTGCTGATCGAAAGCTGCCTGCTCCTCAGGAGTACGTATGACGCGTGGCCTACGTATTTCGGAGCCGGAAAGAAATTGCTACGCGCGCGCTCGGCAGTGACGGAGAGCAACGACGTCACTACTGGGGTAGCTAATCCAACACCACCTAGATAGCGCAAGGCCTTTTCACCCCGATCCATGACGTCATGTTACCTGGCCTGAATGCCATAGAATCTAATGGGGATGATCCCGAGTAGGCAACAGTAATTTTGACGTCACCACTTTCATCACGCCAGCCTTGTAAATGGAAATTTTGGACCAGGTAGCGTGACGGCGTGGATCGGAGTGAACAGGCCTTGTGCTATCTAGGCGGTGTTGGCTAATAGCGCGCCTCTTTCTCTCTTTCCTTTTCGCGCATGCGCATGGGGTTGCGCTGGAGGAGTTCAGCGTACAGGAGACCGACGGACGGATGAATCGGCTAGCCATATAATGCTTCGCTGTAAAACCAATGCTGCGAAAATTCCCAACAAACACAAGGATATACCAACGGCCGCCTGCATAGCAAAGCTGCACTAGCGCTATATCCTATCAGAAACGAGCAAACTCAAGTGCTTATCCCACCGGCAAAACGCGTTGATTCCAAAAAGCGACCGATAGCAAGTTATCAGCGAAATTAATTTAAACGGAAGAACAAAAGCTCCGATTGATAACGCACGATCGCCGGAGGGGTAATCAGCATGTCACGGACGCACGCCCGCCAGCAATTCCTAGGTCATTTTATCAAGCTTCGGGCAGAGGGTTCTTTCGTGGTGGTCGTAGCCTTCAATCAGCACGTCAGTGGCAAAATCCTGAAACAATGGAACAGGGATATACGGATGCTAGTTTCAACTCACCAGCGCGGTTATCTAACCTTCGTAAGCATTTCAGTTTTTTTTTTTCTCCCGGGACTCCTTTGTCTCCTTTGTCTAAAACTCGTGACTTTCAGTAAAGTAGGCGGCACGGTACCTGAAGTATCCGGTCTATATCACGCTATGCTATCAGAGCCGCATCTCGCGACTATACTGTTTAAGAAATGAACCAAAGTCCGGCTTCATGGCTTGTTTTTTTTTTAACAAACAGCAGGTGGTACTTCAACTCCACACGTCGGCGGTCTCCTCATAGCGATCCATATACAACAGTTACAACCAATGCCCGCGCGAAATCGGGTGCCTATCACGATTTCAAAAACTAGCAGGCGAAGTACAGCGGTGCGGGTTACGCGAAACCAGGAACGCGACCTTTAATTTTGTGCACTGGGTATCGCGTGCATGCACTTATCAGACAGCAGTGTCTTAAAAAGACGAAAAGAACAATTTGCCTTGACGATCAACAATAAACAATTTTGCCTTCAGGGCTTCGTTATGATGCTATGCACCCGATTTCACGGCTGAAGAATTTTTTCTCTGGCTGACGCTAGCGCGTTGGAGAGAGAGAGAGAGAGAGAGAGAGAGAGAGAGAGAGAGAGAGAGATGAAGAGGAAAGGCATTGAGGTTAACCAGATAGCAGTCTCCGGTTTGCTACCCTACACTGGGGATGGGGGAACGCCACCTGCCAAATAAACTTATTTTTTTCTTCCGCGAAGCACGGTTGAAGAGGAAAGACTTATACCCCTGTCACACGTGAATATTTAATGTCATTCGAATCTAATCGCATTCGATGCATCGAATGCCATTCGGTCTCTTGCGGTGCTACACAGTAAAATATAATGGAATTCGCAAATGATAGCAATGACGTTCTGGAACAAAATTTGTGGAATTCAAAGAAATTTTGTGCCTAATAAACGCGTTTAAGAACTTTTGCAAGTACTTTTAAAACGGACGAAAACATTTTGACGCCAATTACTCACAACTAAAAGCACTTCGATCAACACATCCAATATGGCCGACCGCCGCTACAGACTCCTGATGCAAAGAGTAATAGCGCTTGAGCACAGCCCGTGGGGAAAATATCATCGCGGCAAAAATAATTATTCCTTTTTATAAGTCTAAAAAGATACCTTGTGACTTTGCTGATGCACGCATTATTTTTTCGCGCAGCGTGTCGCTGTTGTCTATCTGGGCTCAAGAGTATACATTCGGTTCGAAACCGAATGCGAATGAGTTCCCGTAACTCATTCGATGGCAAATGTCATTCCATTCGAATGTCATTAAATTTTCCCATGTAAATAACGATTAGTGGGACTACATGCGAATGCCATTCGATTCGAATGACGTTAAATCTTCGCGTGTGACAGGGGTATTACTCGATATCACGAAAAAAATGATGGGAAAGGTGGAAAAGTCCCGGGTTTATCGCCGTTAATATACGGCCGCAGGTCTCGAAGGGTGGGCGTGTACACACACGTGTGAAAGCGCATGCCCTCCCTCGATCCTGACCGGCTATATTTGCGCAACGCTCCAAAGATACGCACACAAACCATATCGCCATGAGTGCGATAGCGGAGGCAGTCCAGGATAAACGCTGTGTCCACAGTGGTCACAGAAGTGAAGGACAACGGAGATATAAAGCGCGACGTCCACGGTCCGGCGACGTACGGGCACTACTCACGCGCCGCCGTGACTAATGCCTTTTAGTCAGGAGCGCTAGGCGCCAACTGCGTGGTTGCCGGTGGCGTGAGAAGTCTGCGAGTACTCAAGCTTGCGCGCAGTATCACGTCTGGAAGCTTCACATTTACTTTGTTACATATGCCGTGAACCAACGACGCCCATAATCCTCTTTCTTTACACCCTTCTCACCACACGCAAATCTACCAAGCCACGCCGACAGTGCTCAAGGCATCATTGACCCCTCCGCAAGTCTGGCTAATGAGATTGGCCCGAATGATGAGCCGCTATACGCAGACCGCGCGGCTTTGCTGGACGGACAGCCAGCGCCACTTCCATCTAACTCTGCGCTCCACCTTTACACCAAAGGTAAATCCCCACAAAAACAAGCGCGAAGCTCTCTTTCGTCTCCGGAGGCAACCCACGCGGTGGCTGCGGCGGGGACAAATGACAATGGGCTATTGCGCGTCGCGAGCAACGGCCGTCCACGCAGCCATCGCAACGACAAAAGGCGGCTCGCTTTTAATGGCACAGCCGGGCCGCTCTTTCGCTTTCGCTCCCTATAGCAGCGCGCACCGCCTTCGCGTCACTCGAGGATGCAAGGTGTGCGCAAGCGGAGCTCTGCGCCGCGAACTTTTCGTCCCGTGAAAGAGGAGGAGGCGCTTCCGCTGGTTCGGTGAACCCGATGAACGGGTCTCGAAGAGAAGGAGCGTGCGGAGTAGGCATACTCGCTGTCTCTGCTTCGATGCAAATGCCGCTGCGCAGCGTCGAGTCGTCAGGTACGTTCAGCTCGAGACGCTATTTGCAAGGTTTAACCCCGCATGACCGCATGTCCCCTTTCGCTGAGAGGCAGGCCGCATCGGGCGGAGAAAACGGGGAAACATGTTCAGCAATAGGGATGAACTTCTACACTGAACACGATGCCCAGCTGACAATGGACATAAAGAAAAGAAAGAAAGTGGAAGACTCACGAACAACATTACTCAATGCAAGCACAGCAAATTGACGCGCTTGTAATGTGCATGTGCCCCAGCATGCAAAGCGCGCGAGTGGTGGCATCTGACGCGCGGGCCGCCCACCGTGGGAGGCCGAGTCGTTAACCCACAAGCGGCGCAGCGAGAAGAAAAGGTGTGGACGCGAGTGGAAGAACGCCGCGGAGGCCGTTGGCAAAAGAATGGCGCGCACGAGTGGAAGGCAAACAGTCATCGCCCAATCGCAAGCACCATTCGCGCGAGAAAAGGTCCCGATGGCAAAAGCGCACTTCACAAAACTTCGGGCGGCAAAGTAGAAAGTTCTGACGCAGTTCGCGATTCACTGTGTATACGCTTAGTTTTTAAGAGAATGAATATTGAGAAGAAAGAAAGGAAGCAGAGTACAATTACTTGCGAAAAATAGCCCTTCACTTTCTACGAAACAAGCGCGCGGCCTATATCGACGTTAATGCCTCGCGAGGCAGCGCAGCCGGCGGGCGAGCTAAGTCTAGTTTCAGACAGCGACGTCTACTGCATGCGACCGAAACGAAGGCAAGGACCGATGAACGGCACCGCGTGTTCGTTCCTCACCCCTCACATTCGTCGTGGCATACAGGGCAGTAAACAATGGATATGTTCCAAACTCGCCGAGTTTGTCTACTATGTCATCTGTGTTGCCACATACGAAACTCTGTCCATCAGAAAGAATGTCAAGAGGACCTGTCCCGTAGACGCCGCGGTGGCTTAGGGGCTATGGTGTTGCGTTGCCAAGCACGCGTGGTAACGTGATCAAATCTCGGCCGATGGGGGCCGGGATTTGATCATGATTTCGATGGGGGCGAAATGCAAAAACGCCCCTGACCCGTGCGTTTGGGGCACATTAAAAAATCGGGTGGTCAAAATCAACCCGGAGTCCCCCACTACGGCGTGCCTCAATCAAATCGTGGTTTTGGCATGTAAATCCCCAGGATTCAATTAAATTCAGGACCCGTCGATCGGCACAGCGTCTATTAAACCGATGCACTTAGATGTAAATAAAGGGCAGCAGTTGAAACGTACAGTTGATACGCAGTCCTGTGTTCGGCTTTTGTTTCAGTACAGTGGTGCTCGCCGGTTGCGCTCAGACAGATGAAGCAAGGCATATAGGTTGTCGAATGCACAGAATTACAAGAGATGGGGACAATGTTCCCATCCATAAAATAGCATGGCATCGCCAGTGTTCCTTCATGAGGTGCTCCCGTATTTTCTCATATCCCCTGTTACGTTCCAGGTTTTATGAAGGTTACAATTTAATTTTGTTTTTGTCCTGAAAACTATAAATTTTTGAGCGCGACTGTCGACTTTGCCCCCATCTCGTGTAATTCTGTGCATTCGACAGCCTATATGCCTTTTATTACTTTTTCTTCATGTCTGCCTAACACTCGTGCGCGCCATTCTTTTGCCAACGACCTCCACGGCGTTGCTGTCGTTTTCCACTTAAATGTGAGTAAACAGTAAATAAAGATGTATTACGTACGGGCAAACAAACTTTGTGTTGATTTAATTCTAATAGAGATTTACTTGTGCGTAAATGACCATAATTTCGTGCCAAGCCACGTTCAAGACAAGCCTCGTGAACACACATCGCGGCATTCATTCCCTTGCACAGCGCCAGCTAGGGAACTCTCATAGACAATGGCGCCAGATTTCTCTCTATAGGTAATATTGTAAGACACTTTACGGGTTCTTTTCACTGCATTGGACCGTGCATCAAGGGCTGTTTCTAACATCAAGTGGGGCACGATGTACGGCGCAGTTCCATTTGTACGAGGCGTCCAGTTTTATCCTGCTACGCAAGCGTGCGTGAAAAAATGAAACGAGACACCCACTTCCCTTTCTCATCTTGAGCGCGCTGTACGGCCAAGCCGCTGTGAGACATTGATTTCCAGTTTTATTTTTTTCACTGTTTGTTTCGTTTATAACAATACAGGGGACCCGTACATGTGCACAGAAGACCGGTTCTATACAGCTGATCCACGGTGTAATTTATACGGCAACCTCTCGCAGTCGACGCGTGTGTGGGTGAAACAAACATTTGCACAACAGCTCCAATGTATTACGCAAGGTGGCAATCAGTTTCACGACATCGAACGGGTCAAACTGTCCCTATTCGCCCGGCGATGAAGCTATAGAGTCAGCGGTGGTTTAGCGGCTGTGGTGTGGCGCTGCCTAAGCACGAGGTCGCGGGATCAAATGCCGGCCGCGGCGGCCGCATTTCGATGGGGGCGAAACGCAAAGACGCCCGTGTCCCGCGTATTGGGAGCACGTTAATGATTCCCTGGTGCTCAAAATTAATCCGGAGTCTCCCACTACGGCGTGCCGCATAATCAGATCGTGGTTTTGGCACGTAAAACCCCAGAATTCAATAGAGTCCAGGAAGTATCCGGTTTGATAGGTATATGTCAGGAACCGTTTCAATCAGCCGTAAAGTCGTACAAAGGCAGGCAGGCTCCGTCTGTGATAACAAACGCAGGCGCGTTAAAACAATCGATATGAAACTTACCTCTACAGATATACAGAGCTTGCAATGAAGTGCAATGAAGTGACCGGTGCGCTTTTGAAGAAGGAATTCGCGACATTTGGTATTTTCCGTTGGCCAGGGGGCGCTAATTCAGAAAAGGTGCAACGTCTGAGAGAAGGACGCACAAGAAAAGCAGTAAGTGTGTAGGGGGCTCATCCTGCTCTCCTTTGCCTTCCACTTCTCAGTGATGAGACTGACCAGGGCAGACCGGAGTGGGATTCCCGAACGACTATAGGAATAGCAGTTGTGTCAACCTGTGCGCGACTCAGCACATAGTTCGGCGTATACTGAGTTAAGCGAGATTGTCCATGTGGGACGTCAAGTATTTCGCGTTCACAGAGTGGACCACACTAGTAGACACGCATGCGGTTCCAGCTGCAGAGAGCCATACAAGAGGCAGCACATTGGGCGTACCGGAGATGCCGCGAGGAGAAGGGTAATTAAACAAGGACTTCATGGAAAAGATACGCCAGTCAGAGAGAGAGGACTTTATTTACAGAGAAAAGCAGAGAGGTCAGCCCAAGCAGTTTTACCTTCGCAGACGTTGCCGTCAATAAGCGTCGCTGTACTCCGTGAAAGAAAGCGTGGTAAAATAAGTGAACCTTGGAGGATCTCTGAAAGCTGCACAACTCGCGGTTTTCGAAACGTTTCGCTTTGTTTGCAGTATGTCATTGTTTATTTTTGTTTTCTTTTACGAGCAAGCTTCGAGGATGATGATTAATCTGCACTCATGAAGAGCACATCGAGGAGTTTATAGCACTCAAAATTCGGATATGCACGTAAAGGACAGCAGATTCGCGCCAAGTCAGTAATTATGAAAGACTAGGACTAAGCGGGACACCCTCCTTACCCCTTTATTTTTTCTCCACCCAATGCCGATGGCGAAGAAAACGAATGCACTCGTTGGCCAATAGGTAGCTATATAAAGAGTGAGGCGCGCGGTTGTCATGAGTTCCAGTCGACCAATCGATGACAGACGTCATACCTGAATTTCAGCTATAGCTGCAGTTGACAAGAGCTGGAGAGAAAATAGCTTTCTGAGAATGCCCGCCCTTTCACGGCGGAGAGAAAGACGACTTACAAAGTAGAGCAGGGTTGAGGAGGGAAAATATGCGAAACCCCGAGCCCGCATGTCACGTGTGCACAAAGAATCGTTCCCAAGGACTTCGATCTGCTATCTCCGACATTATACGCAACGGCTGGAAGTGGGCGTAAATGGGTGCTTTTTTTCTTTATGGTAGGCATGACAATAGTTTCCTAAACGATAAAAATGCAACCACGGGCTTCAGTAAACGTGCGCGGATCGAAATTCACACGCACACACACAAAAATGCTCGACTAAATACACGCAGTATTGAACAGCCGCCGCTCAATTTTGTGAGAACGCCAGCACATCAATGGCGCGCGCGAGATGCGCATGACTTCCATATCTTTTTACGCACAAGATCGCCATTCCGGGAACGCGGGCGCTAACTTTCACTGCAGACTTGCTGGCGCATGAAGATTGCCCCTCAGCGGGTTCGATTAATGAAGCGCTCTCTCTCATCGGCAAATGGCGCACAACTCGCATTTTCCACATTAACAGGAAACCCAGTCACTTACTTTCGAGCACCCCAAAAACGCAGCCAGATCCAATCGCCGCGGCGATGCTCTCGTTTCAGTTGAGGGCTGCTCCGTTGGCCCACAAAGACGGGAACAGATAGCGTATCTTGATCAAGAAGCGTCGCATTTACTGCTCATTCGGCGTACTCCATTCAGGTTGCCATTTCAACGAGCTCATCAGGTACCCCTCCACACGGCCGCAGTATGAAACGAACGGTTGCCAAACCACTCACGTTCACTGTGCGAAGGCATGCGCGCGGCTTGTAACACGGTGAAAGCAGCTTCGCGGAGCCATTTGGTTTCGTCTTTACACACAAATCCGGTAGGAGGGCGCGCAACGCGTGTGTACGTGTTCTCGCAACGATAGTTTCCCGGCCGCCGCACGCACGCCCGCGCTTACACAGATGAGAAGCAGAATGCAGCGGGGCGAGACCGTCACATTCGTCGTAATTTTTGCTTTAGTGGTGAGTAGGGAGTCGAGCTCAGGTAGATGCCGTTCTTGTGGCCGCAGACCACCTAATAATAATATGTTGTTGCTGTGAAATCGTTTTATTGTAAAATACACATTTGCAGGTTACACTGAAGTTCATGTTCATGGCTGGGCCACCGCCGCCGACTGGCACGGCACTAGTGATGAACCGTAACGTGCGCCGTAGTGACACGGACCAACCACTCACGACAAAAAACTGCCGCCTTACCTTTACGGCTCCGCATTGGCGGCTGTAATCTCAACCACCGTCTCGTAGTGCATATAACATCGTTCTATAGATTTCAATAGCCAGTCCAGATAAAGCGAACGAGACCGAAAGGGTGGCGCTAGCACGAGGCAGCATCAGCAGCAACATGCCAATGATAAAAAGAAATTGCTGTATCTCACTAAGCATGCGAATAAATTCATGGCCGATCTATTCACTGCATGTATATACTAACATGATGACACAAAGGACACCGCTATCGTCCTATCTCCACGTTTGTTTAAAGTATAGGGTCTCACGCGCCAGAACCACGACCTGATTACAAGGCACGCCTTCGTGGGGTGAGGGCTCCAGATTAACTTTGACGACCTGGGAGATTCTTTAACGTGCACCTAAATCTAGGCAAACCGCCGGGATCGAATCCTCGAGCTCAGCAGCGCAACGCGGGTCTGCACGTTTGTTAACTTCTACCCCCTCTTAATACAAGAGGCAATGGATATTACGCCCCCTCGAAGCGGTATCCGCTTCCTCGGCCACGAATCGTAGGTCACAGAAGCATCGCGACGCAGTCAGATGGTCAATCCAATGGTCAATATAGCAAACGCACGATTCACTAAGCCATGTGAGCCAAAGAAGTGATCGCTGTTCTCAAGTCACGATGGCAACATTTACAAACATTTAGTGTCGCGGATGATCAAGCGACGGAGATGCACAGTTGTCACTGCGACTCAGTCACTCATATGCGACTCTCATATGCATAAGTTCACGCGAAAGTGCTGGGGGCATTCAGCACGCGCAGAAGGTCGAACTCGGCCTTTGCGCGAACTCTATGCCCGGAGGTACTGTGTCGGGAAGTTAAGGATATCACGAGCAACTACATCGTGAGCCTGCTTTCAGCCAGACATCAAAGAGCAAATAGGAACACGAGAGGCTGCCAAGCTCACCTTCCATCGGTGTCGCTGAGACCCATGACTGACAGCGCGGTTGAGAACCAAACACGCTTCCTGACGGGCGGCGCGGAAGAGGCTACGTTATCCCCACCTTTCAGCGCCGATCGTTGGCCGCTCGGCTCCGTCGCTGTCAGCCCAGAGTACGTATCCAAGAATCGCATACACGCAAGTCACGAGTGCAAAGTTGCGCTGAAGCCCTTTTCACAGTCACCAATGACGCGAAGAACAGTACATACAGCGTTCACATCGTGCGGAAAGCACGTAGTTGCGGCGCGGAACTAGAAGCTGTGCCGGGACGGACACGGGTGCTAGGCGCAGCAGCAGATGACGCCTCCCTGCGGCCGCCGAATTCTGCTAGCGTCGCTGATCAAACGCGTTCCGCCGCATAGCGGTGCACGTAGTACGTGTAAGCTACCAAGACGAACGCGCCGCGCCACGAACGCAGCGGCGCCGGCCGAAAGGACGAAAGGTGCGCTCAGCGATGTGGCCCGTCCAGCGGCCCGCGAAGTTTTTCCCATTGCCGAGAGTTTGTCGGCGCCGCCACCGCCAACGGAGCGGAAGGGAGCGAGAGAAAAGAAAAACACACACAAAAAACGCAGCCCTAAACGCAACACGACCCAGTTCGAGGTCACGTGGCCTCTACCCCTCTCCATTCGCGCAACCGATTGTCCCGGCCTCTGGTGGCGGACGCCAGAAGTGTCAGAGAAAGAGAGCAAGGGGGATCAAAACCTATTGTTCTCGAGTTACCCTCCCACTTCGCTATTGAGAAGTTATCTCGTCGGTGTGCGTGTGTGCGTGTGTGTTTGCGCGCAGTACGTCTGACTTTCTGAAACCCCCGTTTCGAGTATCGTCTTTTTGTAGAAACCAAGGAACAACAGCACTGTTTCAAGTCAGAGAGCGCAGTTACGAGCAGATCAAAGGAAGTGCGACGCACGAGGCGGGAAGTCAGAGAAAAGACAATAACAGCAAACATTATGCTTCCTGTGGCACTACAGACGGCGATACCACGTCGAGAAGGAAAAGCGAGACAAAACAGAATACAAATGAAGCGCTTATTTTTCTCAGTGGAACGCGAAAGCGACAACTCCAGAGGAAAGTGTTCGCCAAACACTGGGACGTCTCTGCTAGACTGCACGGGACGCCCCTCCTTGACTGGAAGAACGACCGCACATCTGCGTTTTACTTTCAGTGCAGCCTTTGGTCTCGTGAGTCAAACCGATGAAGCCCAGATTTTTTTTTTTGTTCGCCGGAAATGGCAGAACAGTACGGCCGTAATAGTTTACTTGATTGGGTGCAAACAAATACAGCTCAAAAGAGCGCCCGCCGACTATATGGTGTCACTAATGAGCAGCTTCTCAATACGATCGATATTCTGATGCACGTCGCTGCCAACAAACAAAGTAGCTTTCGTAAGAAGTGCAAAATGAAGCCATGTCACTCTTTTTCGTCAAAGGCGAGGTGAACCGTTTCGTCGAATACGCGGACGGCACCCACCTGACCTTCTTCTCCCTCCATTCCTGAAAACGCAACTCTCTCTTTCCCTACACGATGAACGAGTGGGGGAAGGTGCTTTGATTTGAAGCAAAAATAGTACGGTAGGCTATGCAATTTACTTTTCCTTATTACCACATTCCCTTCTAGCAACTCATTCATTCTGTCTGCGACCTTTCACGGAGTCCACTGAGCCAGAGCTCCGGTCCTGATGCGCCGATGCCACACTTTATTAAAAGATTGCCGCATCACCAGCCGAGGTGGTGCAGCTCGAAGGCTTAAAACCGATGTTCGAAAATAACGAAGGCGTTCACATCCGCTCATAGATTCAAGAAATTCAAAGAAAAATTGGCGCGTTCAGTGTATCGACTAGTGCACATAAATCATTTCTCCAGAGCCGAAATACCTGCCCCCTCCCTTCATTTCTGCCTGTGCGCGGACTGTGTGCAACAAGCACACACTGGCGGTGGTGGTGGTGGTGGTGGTGGTGGTGGTGGTGGTGGTGATGATGATGATGATGATGATGATGATGATGATGATATGATGATATTTTGTTTTGTGGCGCAAGGGCCAATTGTGGCCAAAGAGCGCCAAGACGTGGTGTACTGAGTGTGCAATGTAGTGATCAATGACAGTGGATAGACACACGCTGATGAGGTCGCCATCAAGAAACTTGCTCAAGTAATCGAAAAGACCGCATTGATCATATCTGTACAGCCTCATAAATCGCGCAAATATGGTTCGTAAAGCCAGGTTACGCCCACTGCAGGGCAAAGGCCTCTCCCATACTTCTCCAACTACCCCGGTCATGTACTAATTGTGGCCATGTTGTCCCTGCAAACTTCTTAATCTCATCCGCCCACCTAACTTTCTGCCGTCCCCTGCTACGCTTCCGTTCCCTTGGAATCCAGTCCGTAACCCTTAATGACCATCGGTTATCTTCCCTCCTCATTACATGTCCTGCCCATGCTCATTTCTTGATTTCAACTAAGATGTTATTAACTCGCGTTTGTTCCCTCACCCAATCTGATCTTTTCTTATCCCTTAACGTTACACCTATCATTCTTCTTTCCATAGCTCGTTGCGTCGTCCTCAATTTAAGTAGAACCCTTTTCGTAAGCCTCCAGGTTTCTGCCCCGTACGCGAGTACTGGTAAAGCACAGCTGTTATACACTTTTCTCTTGAGGGATAATGGCAATCTGCTGTTCATGATCTGAGAATGCCTGCCAAACGCACCCCAGCCCATTCTTATTCCTCTTATTATTTCAGTCTCATGATCCGCATCCGCGGTCACTACCTGCCCTAAGTAGATGTATTCCCTTACCACTTCCAGTGCCTCTATATATATATATATATATATGTAGAGCAATGTTAGAGCAATGATAAATTAATGGAAATGAAAGTGGATGAAAAAACTACTTGCCGCAGGTGGGGGACGATCCCACGTATTCGCATTACAGGTGTGATACTTTTACTAATTGTCCTACCGCGGCGCCGTTTTCCCATCTACTTTATTCGGTACTTTCTGGGGTATTTATGAGTGGTGGCGCTGGCTAACACTCCCAGGGTTAGTTAGTTCTAGTAGTAAAATAACATAAATACCCCAGACAGTGTATGGAAAAACTGCGCCGCGGTAGCTCAATCACGGTAAGAGCATCGCAGGCGTAATGCGGAGATGTCGGTTCCTATCCCACATGCGGCAAGATTTTTTTTTCAACCACTTTCATTTCCATTACTTTATTATTTCTTTAATTCAATTAGTAACCACAAGTAATTTTCCCTATGTTGCCCTTGGTGTCTTTGTTTGTTGGCTTCTCATGATTTATTTATTTGTTTATTTTATTTTAATTATTTATGACGGCCAAACAGAAAAATCTTCAATGAACCGATGGCCCAGCACATCTTGCGCACTGCGAGTTTTGCTGAAAAAAGTTTTTGACTGTGCCATTTACATCTCTCGATCCATTCTGCAAAAAGTGATGGAGTGAACAATTCGCGCTTCTACAAACAATCTACTACAAGGCGGTGCTATTTTTACTTTACTCAATCTTCTTCACTCTTGAGAAGAAGACTCGCGCTCATCGGAAATCGTTGCGAGTACAGAAGGCTTCACCCCTCGACGCAACCGACAGTGACAGCCGCTCGTGCCGCCAGTTTGGCGCTTCATCAGGGCCACTCCGGGCTGTGTTCTAAGCAAACTCCAAAGGATGTGGGGGGAGGTGAAGCGGCGAAGTTCTCGGCGAGTCTGAATGAAACACTTCCTTTCATTTCTGGCGACCTCGCACTCGCAACCTCCGCGCCACCGTCTTAACCCCATATCCTTCACCCCCCCCCCCCCCCCCCCCTACGTACATATACAATAAATCATGTCACTTGACGTGCAAGACTGAGCCATCTTTCCTCGATATCACCCGCCGAAATCGGCGCACACAAACTTCCTCGGCGGCCCCCGGGATCTCGGCCACGCGGCAGCGCGGGCGCCGAGGAACCGACTCGCCGTCGCCAGCTTGCGGCGTCAGTAAGCAAGCGTATTGGCGCCGCTCCTCGTTCTGCAAATTACCGCCTAGTTCGCACGCTCACACCATCGCAGATCCCTTAAGTGCAGTAGATGCGAAAAGAAAGAAAGAAAGATCAACGTGCAGAAGTAAACAGAAGCAGCGCAGCCTTAGCCAGCAAGAGGCTATATATGGCTTTGCGGCAGCAGCACGCTCCCTTTTGATGTAGCCAGAAGCAGTGCTGCGCTACAGCAGGAGGCGGCCACTCGTTAGGTATACACCCTGCATGCGCGTGCCGCGACCACCGTAATGATGGCCATAAGCTGCGGGCAGCACGGGCTCCTGCTCCATCTGGGACAGCGATGGCCGACGCGGTTGCAAAGGCTGCCGCGGCACGCAACGATGTCCCCTTCCGCAGTGCGCTACACGCGAGCGGAAGAAAGCCCCGAAGCAGACCCAAACAGGTCCCAACACTGTGTACCGAAAGGGCAGCGCAAGCGGCGTGCGGGGTTACGGCACTTAAAGGAACAGGATGACAAGCATGCTTCTAGCTTTTATTAAGCAAGGGAATGATAGACGGGCTTCCCAGTCCAAGCGTAATGTGAAAAAAAAAAAGCAAGATAAGAGAGCGAGAGAAAAAATAAAAAGAAAGAGAACATCAGCCTCGTGTGAAGAAATTGGGTTGCTACCCGTCGTCTTGTTAAGGTGTGAGGTATTTTTTGCCGTAGAATTAGACAAATCATTAATTAGCGTGGATTGCGAACAGCCTAGCCGATTATATCTGAAATCCTAAACTATATACACTTGTATGACGTCAACTTAGACACTTTATGGCAGACTTTCCAAAAAGACGTCACAATTATTATCCAAAGTTATACGGAGGAATAACATCCTGCCGGCAGTGCGCTTAATACGCACCCCAATTGTCTTAAAATGCTTCCATCGCACCCGCCGCATTAGATTTCGTGTTCTGTTGCTGAGGTCACAAGTTCGATACCTGGCCGCGATAGTCACATTTCGATAGGTGCGCATGCAATACAGAAACACTAGTGTACCGCGCTTCACGCACACGTTACCCCCCTCCCCCTCACCAACATCGCCCGTCGCGGTCAAAATAAATCTACAACCGTCCACTACGTCGCTTCGGTAGCAGCGGTGTTGCTTGTTGGCGACAAACCCTATCAATCAAGCTTCCATCGTAAGTCATATAGCAAGTAGAGCCTAGCCATTATGTATCTGATTTTCACGCACCTTAGGCGTTTGCAAAAAAAAAAAAAAAAATTTCCACGAACAATAGTATTATGTGCCCCGTTAGACGTTTCAGAACTTATTACCGGACTTCCAGCCCTAACTTGGGCCGCTATTTTGTAGCGATGCCTTATGCCATTGTATGCTATTCTTATCATCCACCACACACGGCCGCCTGATCGCGTTAAAAATGTGCGCAGACCGTCGCTCTGACCAGCGGCCAAGCGCGAAAAGCCTGAAAAAGCACAGAATCGGAAAAGGCATCGCTACAAAATACCGGCCTTGGCTAAGTTATTGAGCGCGTCGCTATCTGTTCGTCAATATTGTCACGTGGTAGTAACTGTGAAGAAAGCAGCCAAACTGAGAAAGACGAAGCTAGCGTTTTATTGGGCGAACTTGTGCCCTCAAAAACAGGCTACACTCAAAGAACGGCGACAGCGGCGAGCACAGTCGGCGATCGTCGAAAATCTGATCAACGGGTCAAGCGCGTCGGCTTTTATACATCAATCGTCGAATGTTCCAGACTAATCGCTGGAACCCGCGCGCCTTCCACAACGTTCTACATTATTCGCGTCGCGCACACATGCAATTAGATTACGCAAGGTTCGGTCACAGACAGTGCATGGAACCATCGATAACATTCCAGAAACTTCCGACACATGCAAGCGCGTCCTGCGCTGTGCGATAACATTTGTTAGGCGATGAAACGTGTCGCCCGATGAAGACAAGTACACGTGTCAGTATACAAAAAATATACTTTTTTGACGCGAAACGGCTTACAACCATACTGTCGCGCACGAACGGTCCTATATTTAAAGGCTATATATACAAACAGAGCGCGCTCAAGCGCATATAGTTTACGGTTAATGCACCTTGTAGCCCTTGTTGCAATGCGGTACTCCGCATACAGCCATGCAAAACGGAAAGCACCTGGAAGGTATACACGCTCACATGAAAAGAAGACACTCGCCTCTGCACCGCCATTCGATGCGAATCCTCGCAAAGCCGCGGCAGCCGCGCTTTACCGTAGCACCCTGTTCACAGCTGCAGCGCAACAGAGCACAAAATGATCCGTATCAACATATACACATATACCGTGCCGAAAAACTTTCCTGCCAGCCTGGCCCGCCGCAGCAGTGAATCCGAATCCTCAACCACCGGTGCGTGAATGTCCCTGGATCCGCGCGCCACGAGGAAGCAGCGCACTGCGGGGCCCCGCTGCAGTAATGCTGGTAATCTGCGGGGCAGACTGACTGTGCTTTCCCTAGTTCCGGAAAAAAGGTGCGCAGCGGCGCAGACCATTACGGCTGCTGGTGACCCGCGGCGTAACCCCGCCGGGGGTTCACTGCACGCGGGCGCGGAAACGCGGCCGCCCGCTGCAGCCGCATCCCGAAGACGGCTTCTGCGGCGGAGCCTGTGAGCGGAACACGTGGATTGGCTGACAGCCTGCGCAAGGCTATTGCATCAAAGGGCCGCAGGCAGCTCCGGCGAGGATGCCATCCCTTCACGAACTGCGCTTGGGCTACGCTATACCGCCCACGGCCCTTACAATGTCCAACAAAACCCTTTCATCTAAGAATCAAAGTGAACAACCTTTGCATACAGCGCGCGCAATGCGACCTGCGAGTATAAAGGGTGCAAAAAAACACATCGTTTATCCAGCGGTTTAGCAACCGCAGTTCGTGTATATACGAGAGACCATCTCTCCGAATGTGTGCTGCTCTGCGTCTTTCAGAGCACAGCGCGTGAGCCTCCAGATGCCTCCGCTCCTCATGGCGTCTCGAGTGAACAAAGCTGTTTCTTGCTCAGCCGTTAGGTTGTGCATCGAGATAAGCGAAGGCAAATTTGCACTTTTACTTAAAAACCAGGCAATTAACTGTCGCAAGTGTTAAACTGATGGACGTAGAGTCGAAAATGCGAGCCTCCTGCAAAATTTCAGCAAGAACAGTGCTGCGGTAAGCGCAAGACCTTTTTTTTCGAACACGTTAAGCGAAATATGTGGGAACCCGTACAGTGCACTGTGTGCTCAAGTATGCTGCAGCTCACGTAGAACTTGTTTGTACGCTGGCTTAATATACGTGCCCTTTGTTTTTCCTTTTTTTTGTCGCTAAATTAAACCCGCCTTTGTAGGCGTGTAGGCTATCGAAGCATCCTTTGTGCATCCTTGTTTATTTCTTTTTATTTGCAATTTTTGGCAATGGATATATTCGTTAGCAGAACAGCCTTAATGCATTCTTACTGCATGCTAAAGGAATTTTAAGTGCAAAGTATACACTTTACGTAGTTAAGGGGTGCTTTTTCTTTTATTATAGAGATGACACAATAGGATAGGCTAGCGGCTTTAGGTGGCGCCGGCTACTCCTCGTTACTTGGCAAACAAAATGAAGACACGAAATGCTGCGAAAAACGCTCATTAAAGTCGGACAGCATGAGCGCAAAGTTCTGCACATGAGTCCAAGAAGCCTCTGAAAATGACCATAAGTTCTTCTAATTATCCGGGAAGACATACAAGAGCGGTTTTTTCAGGGTTGTTTTGCATTTCAAACAAATAAAAAAAAAATGTGCGGAAAGCTATCGACGATGGCAGTCAATGTAAGGGAATAGCCGAACGCTTCTAGAAGGTTATTCAATGTATTAAAAGAATGATGCGTTTGATGGCATATCCGGTAGGTACAGTAAGGCTATTTCGGTAGCACTCGTTGTTTTATTACGTAATGCCGTAGACAGCAGGAACGTGAACCAGTACATCCGTACCGGTAGTATAGGTGGTTTTACATATAAGCCGATTCGTCATATGCGTGTTGCCTCCAGAGGCGCGAGTGGAAGCCGACTGCTTGTTTCCTCTCCTGCGTGCAGAGCCCTCTCTCGCGGCAGCCACATGGGGAGGGGCTGGCGGGAGACGAGGATCGTTGTGCCCCGACCGCTCCACTTTCAGGCGTTCGGCGGAGAACGCGCCCTGCGCCTCGGTCACTCGGTTGCGCGAGAGCACGAGCCCTTTGCATCGGCACCTTTGCATCGGCGGTCAGTTCGCACCCCGACCGCCAACCACGAATATGGGCGAAAGAGGCAAAGAAAGCTATTCGCTTCACAACCGTGCGAGCCCTATTCCCGGCTCTCCACTCCAAGTCAATGTTTGTACACGTCACGCAGTCAGGCTACGGGTGTCATCCGGCTGCTTCGTGTACATGATCTACAGGCTATATTCTTTCACGCACTGCCTCATTATTCTATTAAAACACTTCGAGGCACGTATTATTAGAGCCCGATAACCACAGACAGGTAGAATGCATTGGTAGGCTATATAGTTGCTGCGTATTCATAATAAATCTGTCGCCCTGTTCGCGCTAAAGTTTATTATGAACCACATAGCATGTGGAGGCATTGAATTGTTCATGGGCGCAAAAAAAGAAAAAAAAAAGAAAAGCAGTTTCCGTCTCACCTACTTTTAACTGAAAAGATGGGTTATAGAATGCTTAATTGAAACTCATCTATGTAGTACATTTTGGGCAGCCACTATTCCGGTGATATCGTAGATTGTGAACAGATGAAGAGGAAGCAACGTAATTCTAAAAAAACAAACATTAATGGGTGTGTTACTCCACTAAAGCACTCCTTTTTACGGCTACAATGGGGTGAAATATAAACAACAAGAAACACCCTTATGGGTTTTAGTCTGTACGTGGGAAAGTGCTATGACATAAAAAAAAAAAAAAAAATTCCGCTTTATAATGACCATTCACTAAACTCTTCGCCACTTGCATGGTTCGAGACCTTCTTCTGAACAGAAGGACTAGTACTTTCAGAGACTCTGCGGCCCCGAGTGACAGTGACACCAGCGACATAAAATTAGACAAGCACTTCTTTCTTTCATTTCTACCCCCCATTACACATATGTGAGTTCTGATCTTCGTTTGTTTCGGCCGGCCCAAAAGTAATCTGCGTACGCGCTAAATAACAAGCAAGCGCGTCAGTAAAAATATATTTATCCACGCTTAGTTTATTGACGACTGCGGACGGGACTACAGACTATGCACTTGGACTGCAAGCAAGGAATTCCAATATTTTTTGGCGCCACGAAGCCTCGTAAATTCAGCAAACCGTTGGTGCCTTTTACGTTTACATCACGTGGATGCGAGCCTAACGTGAAGTCGGTGCTTGAATATTAAATGTTCGCGTATCACAGTATGCAGCATAGCACATTGATTCATGCATACAACATTATTAAAAATTGTCCAAGCGAGAGACGTAGGTTGCTGGTTTCAAATTCTGCGAGAATACGATATTCTACATGACCCGGCGCGCAACAAGGCTGCATTTACAGCCGTGGCGTGTTACCCCCGGTATACACTTATCGGGAACTCTTCTCGGGAGGATATACGTATACAGCCAATTTCGGCTGAGGCTACGGTAAACAAAATTCGAATACGGGCACAGCCGCGCGGAAGAGCTATAGGAAGCCGTTGCGCAAGCCACCGAATGGAAGGTACTACCGGCCCCCTAGAGGCGCGTGCGCTGCAATGAAGAAGAAGAAGAAAAAGGAGAAGACGAAGAAGGCATTTATTTGCGGCGACGCTTTGTCTGCATCACCACCCGAAAAGAGAAAGGATCTCTGGGGATGCTATAAACAAGTGGCCGTCGAAGAACTAACCTGCAGAGCGACAACGAAACTAGAATCGAGGTGGACGTGGAGCCGTCCGGAACGCCAAAAAGAGAACAAAAGAAGAGGTGAAAGCGAGCAACAGCACGAAGATGCAACGATCGCCGGGTCTCCCATCTTAATCGGACGCGCTCGATCAGGCGCGCGGCTCGGGTAGGGCCTTGGCTCGGAGAAAGCGATGCCGGCCGAGCTGCCCCAATCCCGGATAAGTGCGTCGCGAAGAAAGGCTTCTCCTCTTGCACTGCGGGGGCGGACCCGCTAGCAGTAGTAGCAGCCACAGCAGTTCGCTTTGAGGCACCCTCGCGGGGCGTGGACATGGTTGGGGAAGATACATGCGCGCGCGCAGAACCCGGATTTTGTCCCTCGCTGCGCAACCACTGAGTGGTCGTTCATTCGGGGACTTTTTCTACTGCGTCTTTGGCAGGCAAGAAGAGCGGAATGCAGACCAGCACAAGCTGGCCAGCAAAGTAAACCGAGGCTGACCCTCGAGCCTTATACGTTTTCCACTGGGCGAACGGCAGCCACTTCAAGCTGCGCGCTCCGGAGGGAGCAACAGTGGTATGAAAGCTCCTGGAATAGCGTCGTTGCTTTCTGCGCCAGCGACGCAGTACCGCAAGTCAACAGGTCTCTGCGACCGTTTATATACTTAGTGCGCACTTTCACGTGTGCGCGCAACTGTGGTGCTCCTAAGTATGGTGCTCCTAAGTATGGTGTGAGAAGAATGTTCACTTTGTAAGAAGTGCTTCCTTTCTATAAAACGTTGTCGTACCCGCTTATTCTGTCTTTCTGCGTGATTTTCCTGCAAAAACTGGGAGACGCCACATCCTGCCTTGCGGCGTTGAATTGGTGACGGTCCACGGGTCCTCCAGGCCTACATTCGTCCACCGCAGGAACATCTACAAGGAAACACGGAAGTAAAGCCAGGCTATGCGAGCATGCAGCAACAGCTCCATGGGAGCTCTACCGAGTGGAGAAAGTAGTAGGACCTTTCCTGAAAATTAAAGCTCCGAGAGAGGCAATCAACTCTTTGGTATATATGAAGGAATCGCATGTGATGAAATTCAGGACGTCAAGATATCATCGCAATTCTACATCCCATAATGGACACCATCCATGTTCTTTTGAACAATATGAACAATCCGCCGGTACAAAGACTCCTGCAAGTGGTTGAGTGCACAGTACCCAGTCATTTCACTGTTAAAAAGCGACAGACACCGACCGTCCTCGTAGTTACGTTAAGTCCGAGACCACGGCAGAAAAGATGGTCGTCAGTCTTTTCGCGACCGCATGTATGTATTTCATACAGCGTAATCAGTATTTTCGATTATAGGTTCGAAAAGGCTTTCGCGCAAGCTACAGCTGTCAGCCAGAGCGATAGGCAAGGACCCACACTCGCTGCGCGGCAGAAGTGACGACGAAGAAGGTAAGTTATTATGAAGAAAGTGGATGTCCCCTTACAAACGATAGTAATTATTTCTATCGTTTGGCTCCGCAAGGAAAACGAAACTTGCGACTTTATTTGCATTAACGAACACATCTTCCTTTACGGGCATGGCGCTTGTCTACGTGCATACGCAGATGCTCTTATTTCAGCTGTTCTCATACAAGGAAACGCTGGTCACGTCCAGTGCGCGGTTATTGATCAGCACGAGCAGTAGCCACTATGCGACGTAGATGAATAGTTCCCTCATGCACCCTGTGCCGACACAGAAACCACCCGACCGCACGCGTTGCTTCGCGCCTCCGCAAGTGAAAATCCCAGGAGAAAAAAAGTACCAGCATAACTGACGAACAGAACCAACGTGAAAGTGCTATAATGGCAGCGTTGTGAGCGTTGACGCTAGGGGAACCATTTTTACCCCTTGAAATTGACACGTAACTGGGCACCTAAAACTGAAGTGCACAGAAAGTGTAAAGATGATCCCAAAAAATGATTATGCAGGCAACAGCGGAAGTTCATATCCATAAAATTGTAAATCAAGGGTGCGCGTACCACGCGGAGAAATATAATAAAATAAAAATAAAGAGCACCTCGTCGCACAATTCCCGCAGCCGCATGCTACCATCATAATTCCCGCTTGACAATCATGCTTCGGTAAGGTTATGCAAACACAAGGAGCGCGGCAGTCAGAGGGATGACTCACGATTGTGAAAGTGCAAAAAAGTGAAGAAGAAGAATTATTGTAATAATAATAAAAAAATAAGCAGAACAGTAGATCAGGCATGGGTGAGAGGAGGAAAAACGGGAGAGACACCGGGAATATAGCCCACGCAATGTACGAGTGCTGTCCTGGCGCGCGCACGCACACACACACAGCTATAGGACAGGGTGCAGAATCGCTGCTTTCCTTTATATTTTTTCCACTATCTCGCAGGCGTGAGAAATGAGCTTTTGCGAGACGAATGGCTTTCTTTTCTGAAAGTGCGCGTTTGTATTCGCGAGAGGTATTCGCACCGCTTTACTAATTCCGTGCAGCCTGCACCATGAGCGATACGCGGCGAAGCAGCAGCGTCATACTATACGTGTACGCGATGTTGATCCTTCGCACGAGACTAATGAAACATGAGATTCGAAACCATGCTGCCTCTACAGTGGTTCGGCATGGAGAGACGAGAGGGACAATTAAGGGACCAAAAATACAGGAAAACGCTAAGGCCGAGCAGCTAATAAGACGACGCGAGGCCCGCGGACGCGTTCGATACCCCAGCCTGTCTTTACCGACTGGGAGCTGCATGCAGCTCAGGTTTCTCGGGCACTGAGCAGAACTTTTCAGACGGAGGCATTATGCAGGCTGAGGCCGTTATACTTGCGTTTCTCCTCCTCGTCCCCCTTCCTCGATTTACCGGCCCTTCTCACAGTTTCCGAAGCACTCAAGAGGCGAAGCCTGCCACGGGCGCAATCTCGGACGGCATCGCTGCAGGCCCACGAAGAAAAATGCATTACATCGGCAAGGAATGAAAGAAAATATCTGAAAGCAGAAAACAAGAATTCAAAGAAGAACAAAATGGTTCTCGCACTTCGACAAACATAGAAGGAAGAGGCGGGGGAGTTGGGGGAAGCTGCACAAGTATTAGCGTATACCTTATAGAGTGAGGATACATAAGATGGATTGCAAAGAGAGGGAGGGGAGCCGTTCGTCTACCGCTGCTTTGTCACTGAAAACCGAGAACAATGCACATGGACTTGCAAAGAAACACACCTGCGCGCGCGCGTGCGTGCGTGCGTGCGTGAACGGCAACTCTCTAGAACAAGGCGTGACATACACAGTTCGTTCGACGGTAAGAATAGCCGCGAACTTCGAAGAGGCCAGCCTTGAGAGAGAGAGAGAGAGAGAGAGAGAGAGAAATAGAAGAGAGGAAATGCAGGGAGGTTAACCAGACGCACGTCCGATTTGCTACCTGGCACTGGGGGAAGGGGCATAGGGATGAAAAGAGAGAGAGAGAGAGAGAGAGCACAGCTTCGCGCACATTTCAAGGTTCACACCGAGTGTACGCACGGTCGCCAAGCCCTGTCGACTTGAGGAACTGCAACAACGCTTTCCTGGCTTTCTGTGACATCGACACGCATACGGCCATTGTCCAAGGATCTTCACTTGCGAGAATGGTCAAGAGTCCAGCCGGCTCAATGCTGTCCGCAGAGATTCACGCTCAACTTCGTACTGGGGACAGAGACATAGGATTTGTCCAATCGTTTGTATAGTTCTACAAGAGTCACACATGGGCGTATCCACTATTCCAATGCGGAACGAGCAGGCCTTTGTAAATGCCGCCCCTAGCCAGTGGCGGCACAATACTGTCGCCTCAGAGCGGGAAACTTTTGATGGCACTTGTAGCTTTAGGGATGAATCAAGTCTATGAAGACGAGACTTCGGGAGGTCGGCAGAAGCCCAGTATTTGTGCGTCATAGTTTTAGCAACGATGTGAAGCTTTCTTGCAGTGTCGGTTCAGGATAAATGGATTGAAACTGGTCGGGCTTCCAGATGAGCAGACAGGGCGGCTTCATCAGCAAGGTCATTACCAGCAATGCTGGTATGCCCAGGTAGCCACTGAAATATAATTTCATGTTCTTTAGCCATAGCTCGATGGTGGTCTTATCTCGTATGTCAGCTGCTCGTGAGTCCTGCGATATAGGGCAAAATGCAGACTCTGAAGTGGTGCCTTAGAGTCGCAAGAGATTCCCCATATCTGAGGTGCAATGAGGGCTCCAGGAAAGAATTCGGCCGAAATGCCATGTGTGGTTCATTGTGATAGAACTAATGCTGCTTATTTCAACCCTAAGACTGCGTCCGTTATGGCTAACATCCGGTGTGGTCGTTCGTCTACCGACAGCGTTACTGACTTCTGTGCCGCAAAAAAAGAAAAAAAAAAAGCGTGAGGCGGTTGTTCGTTGCGATGTTGCTGCACGAGAAGGGCGCCAATGTCAACGTTATCCATCAAGCTATTCCTGATGTCTTAGAGGCAGTTGGAATAGGAGGCCATATCCTTAGCTGGATATGCAACTGTAGTTGATCGACAGATCACTGCAACGATCGAAGACGGCAAAACGCCTCCATCTCACACCTCGTCCACGGTCCAATGCCAACACTTTTCAACATAGTGCACGATGGCCTTGTTGAGTTCTTGCGCAGCTCTGTTTAGCTCTTAATATATGCTCATGACATCAGTGTCGTGAGCGTGACGTGTCCGCAAGGCTGCAGAAGGCGGCAAAGCTAACATCGTTTTACATTGTGAGCAAGACTTAGAAGTTTTTGCTGAGTAATGTTCATTGGTACTGTTCACCGGAAAGAAATGACATCCTACTTGGCAAGCATCAATAACCATCATCACATGTAAATACGAGATAAACCAGCGCTTCCTCGTGATCATCACTGACCTAAAGCGCTGAATTAAACCCTGGAACCCTCAAATATCAAACACACGAAAAAGAGACCGATTGGAATTTAACACGTAATCGACTTTCCATAAAGATAAAATGTGTGCTGTATCAGAGAGAGCAGTTCTTCGGCTATCAAACGCGCTTTTATGAGCTTTCTCCGGTGCAGCTTCCTTATTCCGATCAATGCGCGCAAGACCTATCTTTGTGCGTCGCAATGCGTGCACACTCAAGCCCTCACCCATGGCGTGCCTTGGCCTTCCGCTGCGTGTGTCCACAGCGGCAATTACCGCCATCGAATGTGACCACCCATGATAGCCATACGTATACAGTGCTCAGTGATTGAAACGCGATACTCGGACCGCGTGGCGACCGACGCTTTTTGCACGACTGGTGATCGCTGGGTGATGGCTGAGTAGCCCCCGAATGAAGTCCCAATACGTCATAAAGACTCTTTCTTTCAAGTGATATAAAATGCATCAGCTCGGTGTCCCCAGCGCCCACCAGCGGCGGCTGTCACAGCGCGGCCCACGCGCTCTGAACATCGCGTTTCAATCGCTGGGCACTGTACATCTTCGTCGTTGCTTTACGGGTTCATTGGAGTTACATTTCCCAGCTTCCTGTCCACCACATTTCATACCTGCAGCTAGGTCACGTACAACGTTTTGCAGCCCTTTTTCTGCTACTGAACATCTTTGCTCACAAACTTCAAGTCTGCTGCAAGACCGCCTTCTCCAGTCTCATTCCTGTATATGTTTCCTTTTTTTTTATATATATTGCCTGTGGCAGATAGCCCAATTCTTGAACTCCATTGTTGGAAGAGGCGGATATTACATGTACAATAAATATATATCTATAATTAACTTACTAACAAAAATTCACTAGTGAAGTTTCAAACTAATTCCTTTACGGCACATAAAGCAATTTACGAATTGTTGACGGTGAGCTTGCAAGGCTTATCCGGTGGGAGCGAATTCTAAAGATAGCACGGATTTCAAGATATGTGCCTCGCAGGATCGAATCCCGGCCACGGCGGTCGCATTTCGATGGGGCGAAATGCGAAAACACCCGTGTACTTAGATTTAGGTGCACGTTAAAGAACCCCAGGTGGTCCGGATTTCCGGAGTCCCCCACTACGGCGTGCCTCATAATCAGAAAGTGGCTTTGGCACGCAAAACCCCATAATTCAATTTAATTTTAAGATATGCGCCGTCTAATTTACGGTAAAAATGCACTGTTGTTCATTTAACTACTGTTTAGCAAAACACCGTTTTATGCATTGCACCACTAAAGTAACTGGACCGCCAGAGTACTTCGTCACACACTTCAGGAATTAACATTTCGAAACTAGTGTCATCCTGAGAATTCGTTCCAAGTGGATACCCCTTGCGAACTCACCGGCTACAATTACAAAACTGCAATATATGTCTAAAGTAGTCGCAATATATGTCTAAACCTCGTGTGCATCTATGATGTTTAGGCCTTCCTCTAGAGTCGACTCTTGTTCCCCGGCGTGGCCCTTGGTACACCAAAGAGTGATGTCACCCGCATAGATTGCATGACGCAAGTTCGGAATCTGTTCGAGTTCGAGGGAGAATTTTTTTCATGCCCCCAATAAATAAATAACAAACACAAAAACATCAGTGAGAGGATCGCACCTTGGGGAGTCCCTCTGCGTACGGGGAACAATTGGGATGGCTGGCCGTCAGGTCCCAGGATGCGGATAACCCTATCAGTGAGTGAGGAAACTATTCATATATTGGAGCATTCGACAACCGGGGTCCGTCTCGGCCAGGTTTTGCAGGATGGCGATGTGCAGCTAGGAGCATTGTCGAAGGCTTTCTTGATGTCTACTCCAACGATCGTTCGAAGCTGCAGTGTATAGGTGCATCATAAACTTCACATTTCACGAGGCTGACATGCGGCTGAGTGCTGACATGCTTTCGAAAGCAGATAAGAGTATATAGCTGGTAAGTGTTTCCCAGGTGCCATTCCAGTCTTGCTAAGACCATCTTTTAATTAGTTTGCCCACACGGGACGTCATAGTGATGGGGCGCATGTTTTCTGATCTATTAAGAGGCATTGCGTGCTTGAGCTTCGTGCTTACGTATGCCTCCTTCCACTCGGGATTATACCTGTCTCCCATTCATTACTGATGATGTTTAAGAGTTCTTCCTTTTTGGTTAGCTGGTAGATTCCGCATAATATCATAGGTAATTATGTCAGGTCCTGGGGTAGAATCCCGCCGCAGTAAGGGCGGAGCCATTTTAGTTCTACCAGAGCAAATGGTGAATTGATACCCATGTCATGTGCATGTGCTTCAAATGCGATATCTATGGGCTGTGGGTAAAAGGCTGGGTAGTGCGCATTTCGGATATAGTCAATTAAGTCCTCTGTCGTACCATCTCCTTTTAACTGGTAACGTTGTAAAGCAGGTCTTCGTTTTTGTTATCCCAATCAGGGCTCAAAAGAGATGCCACACCCTTGCAATGCGTAGCGGTGCACTCATCTCATCACATATTTCGGTCCAACGTTGCGATGCTAAATTATCTGCATTAGGTTGGCTTTCCAGGATAACTTGGTATATTCTGCACTGTAATTCTTGATTTCGTTGCTTCTTCTGTGAACGCTGGGCTAGGCGTCGTCGTTTCGTTCAGATAGTCAGAAGATGGCATGTTTATGAACTGTACTATAGGTTAGCCTGACTCAGTTTGTAGGGTAATCGATAGCATGCTCGCAATCCACTAATTCCTTGCGGGCTTCAGGCAGGTCAACGATGCGAATCTGATTAACGTTGACTGTTCGAGCTCTTCGTTTACGTAATTGGATGCGTATCTATAAGACATAGTGGTCACTTGCCAAACAATCTTCCCAAAGAAGCACACTGTATATATGGATGGCGGTACACTATATAGGACAAGCGTTTTCTCGTTTGTGTCAGTTTCAGTGAATTTTCTCAACAGTTCTCTCTGCGTACCATAACTCACTAAGCGCGCGCTACTAGTAACCGTGTGGTATCATGTGCAGCTTCTTTTTATATATGTCCACCATTTTTTTTTCATCTTGCTTTTCATCCGGTGATCACGGAATGGGACTTCATTAAGGCACAGTGGAAAAAGAAAGAAAGAAAATAAAGTAGCAGAGCCAAGCTCTTCACAGGAGGCAAAGTCAACATCCCTGTTTGTTTTTATTTTCTGCCTTTTTTTTCCTCTTCTAAGGAGTCCACGAAGAAATGCGGGCTCCTCAGGTGCTCGCAACGCTGATCATTGGGAACGTTCAGTCGCTCGGACGTCATTTAAAACGGATAGGGAGATACGCTAATGAATACGAGGCGCCGACACTGCTTCCGAATCGATAAGCTCTCACGTCACCTGCGAGTATCATGCACCCTTACGACTGCCCATTCCATTACCGGCCGGCACTCTCGCTCAGCGACGGTGCACGCGCTCGCGTCATTATCCCGCGACTAAACGGCCCGCCCGTCACGCACGCGGCTCGAATGCGATAAAGCGAATCCCGCCCAGACAGCCCCCGACAACGTGGCCTGCACAGCGAAGGCGAGAGAGCGAAGTGAACGCCGAGTGTATCACGCGTACAGAGCGTACAGTGACGACCGGGGCGGAAGAGCAACGTTCTCACCCGCGTTCACGAGTCGAGGCGCGATGTCGAAATGAACGCGTCCCGGCTCTCCCCGGGAAGCCACATCAAGGCGCGGCAGAGCCCACTGGCACGGCAGCGGTAAATCAATTGAGACGCGATAACGGCCAGCGCAGAACGATTGATAAGCGTGAATAACAAACGATAATAAGAAAAAAAAAAAAAATACGCGAGAGCGCAATAGTGGAAAATGAACAGCCGCCATCGTCGCAATTGAAAATGTTACGTTAGTTCTTTCTTGAACATAGAAACGGAGAAAAGACGCGCTGCGACTATATATACGGCGCCACGACCGTCGCAAATTGACTGAGAAAATTGGAAAAAACCGGCACCGGTCTTCAGGTTTCTCGCTTTCCGTGGGCCTGTGTGCATCTGTATACGTGTATTCGCACGTGTACCGTTCCGTGTACCTTTTGCCTCTTTAGTAGTATATGCGTCGTCTCACGGCCGCTCGATCAAGAGGCGTGCACAAATGCATTTTCATGGATTGGCAGGGGTGCAATCGAGAATCTGGGTGAACCCGTACACGGGAGTAAGAAGCAGCGAATGCGGTCCTTTTCATTCTCTACGTGTTTTTGTTTTCCTTTCTTTTCCCACTAGAATCAAATGCGATGCTCCTTTCTCCTTCTATTCTATAGAACTGTGCGTGGCACACATCATATTGCTTTTGCGCTGTGTATTGTTTCTGTTGCTAGCACTACCAATCTGTAACTTGTGTAATATTAAATGTTCGCAATACACGCTACAGTTGCAGATCTGCTTTTCATGTCACAGTGGAGGTTGCGCTGCACGAATTACTAGAGGGGAAAAAAAGGTATGGCGAAGAAAGGATCAAACGAAAACAAAATGCGCAATTCTCTACCAACTGAGATCAGTTGTTTGAGTGGAAACATACATATGCACGCGTGAAACCGCTAAGAAAGAAATATGCCACCAAAATATAACAGACGAGGAGCGATTAGAATACTCGTCCAGTATAAGCATGAGCTATCCCTTATGAAATCAATCTGCCGCTCAGTAGTTACAAATAAGCCTCCCATCTAAGTGAAATGGAATAGCCGGAGACGCACTGCTTCCAACCTCTCCAGCATAGCGGTCCATTTAACCATACCTACCTATAAGCCTCTCACACGTCCCTGTTCATTTCTGAATATCATTTGGTTCGATCCTTTCGTCGCATGTATCTTTTCTACAGTAAGTAGCGAAGCTTTCGTTCTTACATGCATAGCCCTTTTACGAGCCTTGCTAACGTTCTGCTTGTTGACCTACACAACTGCTGAAGCCAAACACTGGAAAAGCTGCCACAGCTTGGTGTATGCCAAGCCACTGTGGAAGATGGAGCGTAGGTGAGTTGGACGACGGCATGGGTCAGCTACCATTATTTCATGCCCGACTACAACCCGTACAACTGGTAGCCAGCGATTGGAAGTCCCTCCCTTCAACAACGTCTAAACCTTACAACTGGTCGCCAGTAGTGGGGATTGTCCTCCAAACCTTACACGACAGAGAATAGCCGCCAGTGTAAGCTGCTGCTGCTGCTGCTGCCTACCAACGAGGAATAATGAGCGCCCAAGCGTGGCATATACCTGCCGCTGTGGATCAGTGGCCATCGCGGGAAGGCCGCATGCCAATAGACGCGAAAAGCGACAAAACACGTGTGTGGAGATTTAGGAGGGCGTTGAATAACACCATCCGGTCATAACTGATCTGTAGGAGTCACCCTTCCTTCAGCTACGGTGCCTCTGATTGTCCTTGACAACGCAGCGTGCACGCTGCGTTGTCAAGGAATAACCGAAGCGATATAATCTCATTTGAGACTTCAAAATAAATCGATCGATCGTTACGCAGGCCATGTGATATGGCACAAAGGAGCCGTAGTAGAGTAATGCGAGTAAATGTCACCCGCATTGCGTTTCTCAATAAACACACGGAGCTCGACACAACATGCCACGTTACCGCTATGGGGTTCTTCTGCTGAGCACGAGATGGCGGTTTAGATAGCCCCCGCGGATTCAGCGGTCCCATTCCGACGGAGCGGAATGCAAAAAGAATGCTTGAGTATAGCAGGAGTTCGGTGCACGTTAGGGAACCTGGAAGGCGGATGGATCACGGAAGTCAATCCACAGTCAATCCATATGGGCGTCGCTAACAGTCTACTGTGGAGCCCCGGGACATAATAACCGCCAAATATTATCAACGGTGCCGTATTTTCGTACCTCAACTATTCATCTCGCCGTGTTCTTCGTAGATCAAATAACCACTCTGCGAAAAGTGAGTCGATTCGAGGGTCTAGATACTGTGAAAATTAAGTTTTTAATTTACTCGTGAACGCCTTTGTAGTCCAGAAACTCTCGTGCATTCTCAGCTTCTGACATCATTAACCGCGATCCGCTCCTCACGTCATCCTCTGTCGCGGCTGATGACGTTTGCCAACCTATAGCTGCATCGAATTAAGGGGCCACCGGCTGCACGTGTTCGCTTCACGTGCCCTGGAAGCAACGTTTCGCTAACTATAACGTTCTAGATAAGCAAATCCACAAATACACTAAACTATTTAGATTCATGCGCACCGAGAGAAGCACCAGTGTGTGTGAGCAGCCGACTTCGACAACGGTGACAGGCTGCTGTAGAAGCAGGTTAACAAGGCACTTCCCGCCTATTTAGCGTGCTCCCTAAGAGGCAAATAAATAAATAAATAAATAAATAAATAAATAAATAAATATTGATGAAAAGATAAATAAATAAATGAAACAAAGATGACGTACGTTAGAGCTAGAAACTACTTGTTTCAAGCATAATTGATTATTACGTAGTCCCAGACACAGAAGTCGGTGGCTGGCCCAGCCTTCGTGTTACGAAGTCATCGACGAAAATATGTACGAATTATTGTACGTTTGAGCTTCAGAAGGTTGCTCTAGCCCAAGTACGACTCTATGAAAGGCTGACACACACACACACACACACACACACACACACACACACACACACACACACACACACACACACACACACACACACACACACACACACACACACACACATATATATATATATATATATATATATATATATATATATATATATATATATATATATATATATATATATATACGTATCCTCGTGTCAGCGTCAGCGACTGGAAGCTTCCTACTAAAATGGCGCTGGCAGTCGGTCAACTACCATGAAAATGATGGGGATCTTTCTGCAACTTTGCACATGGCTTAATTGAGAAACCGAACTGCTTCTTGCGGTTCAGCTGTGTTGCACGCTATTATAAAGTCGCGCAACATTTCTTCAGAGTAGTGGAGTGTTTTACGTTGACACCTACTTCATTTTCTTAAGCAGGCTCGATAGCATATAGACGGGTCTCTTCCCTTCCCCAATACAGGGCAGCCAACGGGAGGTAAACTTTACTCCCTGTCTTTCCTTAGCCTCTCTCTCTCTCTCTCTCTCTACATACACACACACACACGCACGCACCCATACACATCTGAGTGCGCGTGTCGATATATACTTGAATGGCTTTTTGCAGTGACATTCTGGCGCTCATCATGGGCGACTACTTTGAGATATAGTAAACAGTTCTTTATTTGCAATGTTCTGAAAGGGATATAATTGTATAAGTGGTATAGGTAAATGCGGCCAATCACTGCGGTGCAGCAGATTTGAGATGACAATGTTGAGTTAAAAAGAAGGTAAATTGTTTGAAGTCAAAGGAACCAAGTTTGGACAAATACGTGCACTGGATACCCATCATTCATATGATGGATGAAGCAGCGGCGGATTATAAAAGCGCCAGATTTCCTTCTAGTATATTCAGTATGAAACTGAGACTGCGGGCACACATGCGCGAGCACGGTCGCCATTGGCAGCCGCTAGGAAGACTCGGCAACAGTACCAAATTATCATATTATTAACCTGCAGTGTCAGCAGGTCAGTGTAGCCAGAGAGTCCGTGTATTGGGAGACGTAAGAGGCGCTAAAGTGTGCCGCGATTTTTAACGTCATATATCG
Source organism: Dermacentor andersoni (assembly GCF_023375885.2). Classification (NCBI taxonomy): domain Eukaryota; kingdom Metazoa; phylum Arthropoda; class Arachnida; order Ixodida; family Ixodidae; genus Dermacentor; species Dermacentor andersoni. The sequence goes on along the minus strand of NC_092814.1, from coordinate 218,521,891 downwards.
CATATCAACACGGCGGTCGCTGCCGGTGGTGCAATTTATGAGCTTCAAGCTCATAAATTGAGTCGCCAATTTTGGGTTAACTCGAGACCGCGGAGCTCCGAAACTTCCGGATTGGGTAAAAGAGCTCGCATACGTTTCAATGGGATGTAAAATTCCAATAAATCTGTTGACCACGCCATATCTGGCCCCGTTAAATGCGAAAATGTCATCTCTGCACTCGCTCCCACAGAAATTCTACAGCGGCGACACAATAGACCGAACAGACGGCCTCCAAGCCAACGGCAGAACGTCTCATTGTGTACGCAGCTGCTTGAAGCCGCCAAGAGGCAACCACGGTTGCATGTTACGAGGTAATAAAGTCCCACGCGATGCAGAATTTTAACCCACGAGTGCCGTGCTCAATTTATAACTTTTTTTTTTCGTTCGGAAGGAGCTCACAGCCTCCGCTGTCGGCAGCTGGTAATCATGTACGCCGCCAACAAGTGCGTGTCTACCACGAACTTACGCAGCTGCATGCCACACCTACTGCAAGGTGTATTTTATTTCTGCTGATCACCCTGCACATCGGTTCGGCTCGCGCCTTCCGTGAACACAATGTCGGCCGAGAACATATGTACGAAAACTAACTCGCGCCCATAATTATACCCATTCCACAAATCTCGATCGGAAAGATGAAGTGAATCGTTCGGGTTCCTCCGTGGCCACACTGCGTCGCGTAACAGGTGGACGATGTCCAAACCTCAAGAGCGGTCACGGAAAGCGTTACCAAATTGAGAAGCGAGTGTGCGAACCGCCGCTCGGAGCAGAAGTGCGCCCGGCCAGTTGATCGGGTTATATGCAGCTGGCAGAAGCGGCAACCACTGAAACTGCGTCGTGAACGAAGCGAGAGAAAAAAAGACGGAGTCGTCTGGAGACAAGAGAGGCTGCCCCCGGCTCGTGTTCTCACCCCGGGTGCGCACGTAACCAGAGCGCATCGGCGCTGTGGCAGTTCGAGGCCACGCGGCCGACAAGAAAAACCTTCCACATAGCAACGAACGCCCCCCGTGGCACTTGTACAGCAAACATTTGGGCAGCGTTTAACAGGTCGTCTCAAGCGAAAGCAGAGTGACCCGACAAATTGAAGGAAGCTTCAATAAGGCTTCCATTAACTGGGGCTCTTTGTGTACGCCGCCATTGGGTTTACTGCGCTAGTTTCTGCACAAAAAGACAGAAAGCGGATGAGGACAAACAACTGCGCAGTTGTTCGTTCTTGTCATTTTTGTTGTTCTTTTATGCACAAACCAGCGCACTAGTAAACCGAACGAAGAAAGTCTCGCTTTAAACAAATAACAATATTAAAATTCCAGATGTGCTAGACCTCATCTGTGTCGAAAATGCCGAGCGTCACAGCCTGCACAATTACAGATGGCATTAGTATACGTTACTACGCAGCTCCGATGCGCACATGAGCGGCAGACCTGGCTTTCAATCTCGTACGTGCGCCACTTTAGGTATTCAAAGAAAGTCATAGACCTGTACCAGCGGCTTATGTCTGAATCATGAGAAAAGGGAGCGATATGCCGCTAGCGGCAGGACTTGAAAGCTGTTCTCTAAGAGAGTTAATTGTCACAAGTATACGCTTTTGGTGCGTGCCAACCAACAAGCGTGCCAACATTCGGCAGAACGTGGTAGCATATATGAAGCAGCCATCGTACTGCCTGGGTCGATCAACTGCCTCTCGGCGATCGCTTGTTGACACTTCCGGGCGATTTCATCCATTTGGCGTCCGGCTGCGAGCCCGATCCACGACAGTCTGTGAGAGGGTGAAGCGTGTCGGCGCAAGACTCCGATCGAAGAGTGGAGTCGTGCGGTACAAGACACTCGCAAGCGTGTGCGTACCATGAAATTAAATATGAGAAGTGACATATGCATATACTCTACAGGGGGCGTGTCAGTTCGTTCGTTTTTCCGGCACCGAATCCGGCATGGCAAAATAACTGTACTCAGGTGATAAGCACGCGAGCCGAAACACGGTTCACACGCACCACGAAACTGCGTTTAACTGAAAATAGCACAGCACGGTAGATCATGCTCACTGCTTGGCGTCTCCTTTAACAATGGAATGAGAATACGTTATTTTGCCCACGTTTCGTACACACGTAGCGTCACGCTCTATACTGCTTCATTTGATCCTAGCGAGCGTATGCGTTTACTTCAAAGAGCTTCGCGAGCACGTGACTTTACGGTGAGCAATATTTAAGAAATTGGGGAGGAGGGGATGCGGTGAGAGCGAACATGGTTAAGAATTTTCAATTATAAATCAATGCGCAAGCAAATTTTGAAACATTAGTGAAGTTCGCCAAGAGTTTCCACGGTATACCGATACTTCCTTCGGCAGTTCTTCAGAGCGAGAGAAACAGAATAGAGAAAAGGCAGGGAGGTTAACCACACGCACGTCCGTTTGGCACTTCTTGAAGAGCCACAGAAAGCGAAGCTCTTTCACCCTCTTTGCATGGGCGGTTGTCTGACCGAATAAACTGGATCTATCCCACACGGCTCACCTCATTGTACAATAGAGCTAACCAACAAGTGTATGCAACAGCATCTCTCAGCAGCCCTACACCCAAAAATCATCGCTTGACTTTGACAGCCATCGTCTGGTTGCCTGCTCAATTCGCTTTTTTTTTTTCATTTATAGCAGCGCTTACCGCATAACCACAATACTATGCGACCGCATTTACACGTGGCGCATTACTCTTCGTTCGAATGAAACAAGCCGGGACCTGTTCCCGGGAGGTGCGCGCCTCTCGGGTAAGTCTAGGAGAGCACACACCAGGAGTCGTCTCGCTTTTCCTCTCTCCCTCGATACCATGCACAAGCGTTTACATGCAACACGTGAGACGACTCAACCATCTCAATATATCCTCGCTTGACGCATTAATGTGATTCGCCTTTCTAGTGCACTAACGCCGTTTACATGGATGTGACGTGCTAGAAATTCGAAGCGACGCGCCATCGTCGCATTCCAGTAAACGCCGCTTATGAACTACATAATTACCGCAAAGAACTCATTTCATCAGAAGTCATATTTTCATTCCTGCTGGAATATAACGCTGTAGAGAGGCCAGCGATATACGGTTGCCGCTAGCAAACTTAGAGTGATCGCACGAGATACCACTTTCTCCACGTTCCCGAAACACTCCAAGTTTTCAAAACAATCGGCTGGACCATTTGGACTCTTCGCTCCACCTTCGCATCCCAAGTGGACTCTCCCGACGCAAGGCCACCCTGCCTTGTCGGTTATGGCTAGGAGTGGATTTTACGAAGTTTTTTTTACTTTTCGCATCGGAATGGCCGACAACGCCTCGTGTGATACGACTGTGTTCGCGAGGAGGAGCTTCAGCGTGTTCTGTGTGACTGTCCTCGCTGTGCAGACACCATCGCTCGCAATGGTGCTAGCGCGCTTTGATCAAATAACATTATCAGAGCAAACCATTTTGGAATGCCGACCTAATGCGCGACATCGTAGCTGAGGGCGACGAAAGCACTGCTTAAGTTTTTAAGGACAACAGAACAGCACAAGCAGCTCTAGCCTGAATTAGTGTTCGTTGTCGTACAAGTGATTCTGTGCTGTGATAGTCTGCAGTGATCGCGCGTCTGCGTTCTCTCTCTATCTTTTTGTTATACCTCCCCTTCTCACTTTCCCCAGTGTAGGGTAATCAATCAATCAATCAATCAATCAATCAATCAATCAATCAATCAATCAATCAATCAATCAATCAATCAATCAATCAATCAATCTGTCTAATTAATTAATTAATTAATTAATTGGTATAACTCACCTTCCCACTTTCACCAGTGTAGGGTAGCAAACTGGTTTCTCTGTTCTGGTTAACTTCCCTCTTTCTCCCAAAAGGATCATAGCATGAAGATATTGCAAATTTTGCCAACAAGAATATCGCCGGCCTCTTTACGTTATATTGTCGCATAAATGAAAAGAGGACAAGATGAAATGAGATTGAATGAGGCCTCACGGCAATTAATGCAGTTCTTCCTCCCACAAAACCACACACACAAAAAAAAAAAAACATCCCACAAAACAAAAAGGAGTACATTTCGCGCAGTCTGCGACAGAGGACCGAAAGCCATCAAGAGCACAAACAGAGCAGACACTTTACAGTAGAAAAAAGAAAAGAAAAAAGCGTGTTTGTGTGTGCGTAGAGAGAGAGAGAGAGAGAGAGAGAGAGAGAGAGAGAGAGAGAGAGAGTCCTACCAAACAAAACCACCAAATGCATCATCAAATACAAAAACACACACACAAAATCGCGCTTGCAGTGCCGCCTAGGGATGAATTGTAACACGCCAGTAGGCCAAACATCGCTCGAAACGCTCAAGATCATGCAAGCGAAGGTTCGAGGAAGTGGTTCTGATTGCAGCTTCATGCAACTCCTCACGAACGCCTTCTAGCCGTCTCTCTCTCTCTCTCTCGCTCGCCCTTATCTTTTCCCATGAGCTCCAGAAAGAATAAAACTACTGCGCCCCCAATCCACATACGAACAGCCGGCTTCATACGTTACGGTGCGACCTCCGCGTTTTCAAATACTGCGAGCGAATCTCGCACCGGAGGAGAAACAAAGAGAACGGCCGAAGAGAACGGCCGAAGTGGGCGGTGCAGCCATGCTTCTCTCCGCACGGCTGCTCCCAAAAGAGCGTCGTCTTCCCGGAGCTAACATGCGATGCCCCGCATGCGCGCCATCTTGTTCTGCGTAATAAGCGCCGCGGCAGCGGGAAACAGGTGGCGATGATTAACTCGTCTTTCTCCAGGAAGCTCCTTCCTCGCAACGTCGTTTCGAAGGAAAGATAATAAGGCTACCGTCTTGCCAAAACGGGAACAGGATAGACAGAAAAACTATACGCCAGAAAAAAGCAAGCAAGCGAAATCGCGCTGGCGGGAAAGCCGCGCGCGTCTTCAATCTCTCTGCGGCACGCAGGGCCACCGCCTTCGTGCGACGGGGCCAGTGTATACGCGCGCGCGCACGCACTGCGGTCGGCGCGCTCACCGGCAAAGCGGGCTTCACGCGTAAACACGAGCTCTGCGTGCACAAAAAAACGCATCGCAAGGAGCGAAAGGTGACGCCGTCTAACGACGGACTTACGCAAAGCCCAAGGAATGGAAACGATTGCACCCAACCTGAAACGGAAAGCTTGCTTTTTCACGTTTACTAAGATGAGGCCACGAGGTCAATCACAATCCACACGAGCAGTGACGGTGTAAGTACGAATAGTGCATGGTCAAGCGCATGACTCCGAAGATGAAACGTCTGCCCGAGACGTAACTATAGTCTTGCCGTTGCGTCCAGAAGGCCGGGGCGAATCGCGATCAAGTACGAGCAGTCACAATGCCTTGATGGCATTTCACGGTAAATCAGGAGTCAAATAAGCTCAAAATCCGCTATACCGTCGTAAACTTCGTATACGAGGCCTTTTCCTCAACGAAAAAAAGTGTGAGGGAAAGGCTTTTGGGGATACTTAAAATATTTTAAACAAGTTCTGACGATGGCACCGTGCCGTAGAGAAGATAGTCTTGCGAACTTTCACCAGAAGTTGAGGCGTCGTTCATTATACTACGGCTGAGAAGTACCGTAGAGCAATTATCACAGTCAGCATCCGCATAAGACGCGGGCTATTGCGTAGCTATAAAATAACTTTGTAAGGCAACTGCTGCCATTCGATCGAGCAAACCAATGTCTCATGCGTCTTTCCTTGAGGAACGACGTAGTACGTTCAAACCAATTGTCTAGAGCTGCAGCTTCTTGAGACACTAACTATATATATATATATATATATATATATATATATATATATATATATATATATATATATATATATATATATATATATATATATATATATATATATATATATATATATATATATATATATATAAATGCAACCCTAGCGATGTCTTGTATGAATGTTTTCGCTGCAAGTTCGTGAACGAACTTGCGCGTCTTTCCCATATGCACCGCACGCAGCATAGGCGAAAACGCTGAGCCGCCCGTCATACGTAAACAGTATATCTAAAGAGGCGGGAGCTGACGTCCTAAAAGGGCCTATACTAACTCGATGAGCAAGACCTGCGCGCGACTGGTGCAGATCTCTCCGCTCGGGCAAGTTGTGCATCAAGTTCTTAGACTACAGCCTGGTTGTCACTATGAACCTAGTCGAATCTTTCTTTGTTGACTTTGTGGAGGCCTTCGAGGCAGTGATTCTCGTTTGTAAGGGTCGAATAAATGTCTAAGAATAAGATTAAAAAGAAAAGAGCATCAGTAAGAGAAGCGGCGCCGAAGATACATGCTTGCATAGGCGCCGACTACGGGGAGGGGGGGGGGGGGGGGGGGGCGAGCCCCCTCCGAAGTTTTCCGGTAGGAGCTGAGCCCCCCCTCCCCCTCCCCCCACACACACCTAAAGTGCCATTACCAGAGTTTTGTCACCCACATCGCTTGAGGTTTGTTTTGACTTTGCTCGGCCTTTTCACTTGAAATTTTACTGGGGCTAATAACTCACTGCATCACTGTTGGCGCGGCCATGCATGGCTTTTAATTCATACTTTCGTTCTATTTCTGCAGATCCTGATAATAGGAGGCCACGTGCATTAGAAGCACTAGCGGCGGCTGCCTCATCCGTATTTTCTCACTTTGAAATTGTTTAAATTTCCGCTGTAAACACCATCCACATACACAGTATGTGTTATGAAGACCGCGTTATGAAGGGGATTTTGTTACCAATGTGATAAGACGATAAGATAAGATGAGAGACGGATAAGTGTGACGTAGAAATGAGAGGAAGGAATGGCCGCGAAACCTGCTGGTGGTGCTCCTTCCATACCATTATCAAGATGATGGGCTGTCTCTACGAGTTTGCGACAGGCAATGCAGTTGCTTTCAATCAGCTTATTTGACGGCGCTGGTTTATCATGCAGGTGGGAGCGCAATCACGTGGTATTTTTCATACTTCGTGAGATTTCTTTGCCAGCCGAAAAAAAATTGTACGCAGTTAGTACGTCGCTGAAAACACCGCAGTTAGATGCCATTTTGGGGTGCCTACAAATGCCTCATTGCACTTTGAAAATTAGGACAGTACTTCTCGAGTTAGATAATTAATTGCAATTACTGAATTAAATCTCAATAACGAAAGAATTACTGGCGGGTACTCCACTCCACTGGAAACAATATGCACTAGGTTTTCTTCGAGTAATGCACCTACTCATTTTTTTATTCTTGATGCATAATTGGGGAACACTGAATAATTCACTCAGTAACTGAAATGAGGTCAAGCCGGATTCACTCGAAATCAGAATGAACGGCATTCAAGCGCAGGAACACTTATACTCGGACTCACAAGAATAAAGAGAGAGAGAGAGAGGCAGCAGTGTCGCCGGAAAGGCGAAGCAGTATTAGCGATAGCCAATTATGCGACAATTACACGAAGGAAGGTTACACCACCGCGACGACTCAGGCTGTGAAAATGAAATGTCGCCTACTATAAGGTCTTGTATATACACATATAACGCCATCACTTCAGCGCTCAATTCTTCGTGGTCACACGGTTTCTTCAAGTGCAAGAAATATATATATATATATATATATATATATATATATATGGGGTTCAGATAGCTGGCCGGGCCCGAGCGCTCCCCCCGGAAAAATGAAAGTCGTGACCTTCACAGGCTTTATGTTTGTTTGTTTGTGTTTATTCGTATGTTTTTGTTTGTCTTTCAACAAACTTCGACTAACAGCTGGCACACTCATCGGTATCACATTTGCTTTCCTAGAAAAAATAAAAGCCGTCTAATGAAGGTTTTATCACAAGAGACGACAAGCGGTGGTGGGCGTTCCGTGCCCAATTTTCTCGACAACGAAGTAAAGCTGCTGAAACAGAGGCTCAGCTCAGATGGCGCAATAATAATAATAATAATAATAATAATAATAATAATAATAATAATAATAATAATAATAATAATAATAAAATTTATTATTATTATTATTATTATTATTATTATTATTATTATTATTATTATTATTATTATTATTATTATTGTTATTATTATTATTGAAGGCTAACTATCACGTCGTGGTCTGTGCAACACGAGTAAATCCGTAAGCTGTCGTGCTCCGCATAACCCACAAGAAGCTAGTTTATGCATACAGGTGCCAATCGTACGCGATAATAGAAAAAAAAGGTAAAAAAAATACAAATAGAACCTCCCGGCAGTGTATCAGTATAACAAAAAGAAAAGAAAGAAAGCAAGGAAAGGCCAGCGAGCAGTTGCGCACATTGCTATCTGCAGACCGCGCCGCCGTCGTTTTGTCGGCCGTTGTAGGTATATAGTGGACGCGAACAGCCTGCAGCCATAGGTGCGTACTCATCCCCGGCGCGCCTGGAATGAAGAGAACACAGACGCACGCTACTCACGGTGCTTCCTGGCGGCTCGCAGGCACGTGAACGCAGAACCGGAGGGGGCGACAGCAGCCTAGGGGCCGAGCGCCGTCATCTCGGCCCAGCGGCGCCACACAGCTGCATAGGAGGCCGCTCACGTTCAGGAGGGCGGGGTGCCCCTGCACGCTGTGTATAGAAGGCAGAAGAACAGGAGACTGAAGATTACGTGAGCCGCAACTGTGACGCGAACGCAAGCGAAGAGAGTACATGAATGCCGACATTGCGCGTCAAAATCAGGTAGAAGAAAGTACATTACTTTTCCTTGTAGATTTCTGCGCGCATGCACAATCGACGAGGGCATAAAAAACAGAAACACGGACATGTGCGAAACAGCGAAGTGTGTTATGACGAAACATTACCATTTGAAAGGTGAGACGAGCGAAATCATGTCTATTTCGTTTACATGCGTTCTCCGTTAATTGTTACCGGCTATAAGACCTTTTAAGTTACCTCATCGCGACAACCATTCTGTAGATAGAGCCCAGACCAGCGACAGGACGTCACTACAGTAGTTGGCCCTACGTGCACCGACCTCCCGCCACTACGCCGTAATACTCTAAGCCACCGTTGCAGGGGTTCAGACGACTGCCAACTATGAATTAATTGTCACCATCCGCATTTACAATCAGGATGTGTTGCGAGCTTCTTGAGCTCAATATTCGCCCTGGCCACATTCATGCCGCACTTAACACACACACATGCAAGACCACTACAAGTCGTCTAAGAGTGGGTATACCTGGTCACCAAAGGATCGAAAGCAATGAGCGCGCTCAGCTCGCTGAGAACATGTGTCGAGCGCTCCCACACGGTGCGCTCGACCAAGGTAACATTTCTATGCAAATGAGGGGGAGGGTACTTTTACTAGTACAAATGTGAATAATCCCACCATTCGCCATAAATACCAGTAAGCCCGCAAAAGAGAATTGAAATAACGTGTATCTCACAGGTATACGCCTGTGAGATACACCTCTTCTTTACTTGGCAAACAGCGAACCACATCAAATGGACTCGCGCATGAAAAATGGGCAGGAAGAACCTTGCCAAGAACAAGTTAACAAGCGAAAGTGCAAAATAAAGATTTCTAGTAGCGTTTTTTGAATTAGCTCTGGAAGAATTACAGAGAAATGATTATTTTTGCAACAAGAACAGTTCTTTTGGATCCCTCGTTTACTGTTCTACCAAGTGCCAAAACCGACTCATGTTGTTATTTGGGAAGTTACGTAACGATGCGTGGTCACGAGTCCCGTAAAACCGCGTAGAGAGCAAGACGCTGCGGTTCTAGACGTACTGCGCTCACCACGGAAGGTTAGAAAAACACCCCCATTAGCTTAACAGGGAAGTGGCTACGTCAGGCGGCTCGATTGATAACTGTAGGAGCGTCATTCAAATCACACGGAATTATTCTCCACATCCGGCGGCATTTTCTCTAATTCCTATTTAAATAAAAAAAATGTTGATTAATAACTATATTTACAAACAGTTCTCGCTTTTCCTCCCTGTTTGGCTGTCACCTTGGCTTTCTCCCCTAGTAGATAGCTTAATTTCTCATCTCCTTGCGACTCTTGTTTCCAGTTGCCAATTTTGCTCGAAAAGTGCCGTACAATTAGGGAAAAACCAGACGAGGTGACGGGTGACAGTCATATTGCTTATGGTTTGAACGGTTATTGCAGTGTGTGAAGTTGAACGCTGTTTCGCAATATTTTATTTTCCACCTTACCTAACGCATATCGCGGATATATGGTTCCGAGGATCTGCCAGTGTCGCGGCAAGCCGTCACTCGAGGAAATAATGAAGCAAAAGGAAACGTTAAACACAACTGTCGTTTTCTCCGGCCACAACTCGTTCCACAAGCATACAGACCAGCTGACTATGAACCGAATCCCTTTCCTGGCCCCTGGATCAGTCTAAACAAAGAAGGTTGAACTAACGAAGCAACAGCGTTGCGCGTGATCGTTGAATAGATGGTGAAATAAAAATTGTGTTGGGCATTATAAATAAAATACTACAATTAAAACAATAACCTACGCCCTGCCTGCTGCAATAGATGGTGACAGCTGAATTGATCTTGAGTTAATCGCGCGGGCACCGAATCGATGAGAAAACTGGCCTCCACACCCCAGAAGATGCCGATAACTACCGCCATCCAGAAGGAGTGAAAAAATTGACAACTATTCTACTCTGTGAAGATGGAATGGCAGCGAAAGCTGACAGTGAAAGCTCTCAAACGAAAAGCAAAGTGTTTCACATCCGCTGCGGGTCGGCCTGAAGATAGTGCAATATCAGGCCAACCCGTGGAAAAGGTGAAGCAGGCGTGGGCCGCTCCCATACGTGGGCCGCTCCCAAAGATAGTGCAACACCGGGCCGACCCCCGGCGGAGGTGAAGCAGGCATTAAGAATTCCCCATACGTAGGCCGATCACGAAGATATTGCAATACCGGGCCCACCCGCGCCGGAGGTCAAACAGGCGTTAAGCGCTCGCCATACGTGGATCCATCCCGAAGGTAGTGCAATGCCAGGCCAACCCGCGGTGGAGGTGAAGCAGGCATTAACAACACCCCATACGTAGGCCGATGCCGAAGATATTGAATTACCGGGCCCACCCGCGGAGGAGGTGAAGCAGGCGTTAAGCGCTCCCCATACGTGGGCCCATCCCGAAGATTCCGAAGGGCGCGTTACAGGTTCCCGAGTCCACAGGAGTATGTGCCATTGATCTTGGACCCTCTTTGCACTATCACCAGGATCGGTCCACATGATGATTTTTTTCTGTTAACGGACGGCGAAAAAAAAAAACGGAAATTAGTCATACACTGCTTTCGCTGTAAAATGCAGCAAAATGTTGACCGCCGAGTAGATTGATTTGTCGGCGCTTTAGGAATGTCTGAGAGTGGTGGCGTGTGCGGATCGGGGGCGGGGGTATGCCGCTTAATTTCGGGGGGGGGGGGCACCCCCCCCCCTGCCTGTCATATAGTGCTGCCCAAAATCACATTCATGAATCCACATGCTGGACCATTTCCACCTTCAAGTCATGTGAGGGCTGGACCGCTCCACCCGCGGGGGTCTGCCGTAACCTTGTGGCGACTCCTCGTCGCACGTATACATACCAGATGCGAAGCGAGCACGACTCAATATGTCGCTCCCTACTCCCATTTTCCCCATTTTTCAAGCATCTATTTAAGGCAATGTTTTCTTTACCTGTTCCCCAAACTTTGAGGGTCCTGCACGATGTGCCATGAAGTATACCAAATATATATGAAGTAAACCAAATATATAATTTTTAAGCCACCAAATAAAAGAGACCCCCCTACTGTGTTCATCTGAACTTTGAGGACACGTTACTGGAACAAGTTACGGAGCAAAAGTTCTTGGGCTTACGGCTTACAGAGGACCTTACATGGAATACTCACGTTAAGAAATTAAAAAGTGAGCTATCTCGAGTTACTGGCTGCATGTATAAAATACAAAATATACTAATCACCTGGTTGAAACAAACATTATACTACTCACTTTTCCATTCAGAACTCAGTTACGGCATTTTAGTATGGGGAACTACGACAACTTCAAACTACAACAAACTAGCTATCGCACAAAATAAAATATTGAGAATGTGTGAAAACTATGCGGGTGACAAACGAGGACTCCGAACAAAACCGCTCTTCATTAAATATAGCATGCTTAAAGCAGATCAAGTTTATTATTTCAAACTACTGCAGTGGATTTATAAAAATAGGCTGCACACAATACCTGTCGACAGTTGCACCTCATACCCAATACGTAGACCACACCATCTGAAGCCCGCCACATGAACTAATTACGGAAGGCAAACATTGAATTATCAAACGATTAATATATTAAACGGTGATCCCCTTAACGTACAATACACACAATCCTTCCACAACTTCAAAAATGACTGTAAAAACCTATCAGTGGGCAGTGACATTGCATTTTCATTTTGAGTAACTTGTGCTCATTCCTGATAACACATGTAACCTCAGTTATGTTACAGATATTTCTCAGCGCTTGTAAATTATATTTGCCATTGTTTCGGCATTTACATTGTACATCAGTCTGAACCTTCGTTCTTTTCTGAAATGTTTCTATGTACTGATCTATTTACTGTATATGCTATTTATTTTCGGGCCAGTGATTCTATGGTTTTCTTTTCTTTGTTGACTTCTGATGTAAGCCAATTTTATTGTTATATAATACTTATTGCTTATATATCTTCTGCTTTTTCAAAATCTATCACATTGAAGCATAAGTAATGCTTTGGAGACATGCGTTCTGAATAATAGAATTTTTCGTTGCTGCGTGCTGTGTGTTAAAGATATGTTTGGCAAATATGTATGTGAATGATATGTCATGCTGCCTTGAAATGTAGGGGCGCAGAGGCTCTGTCAGGCATTTTGCCTTTACCTCTGCCCCCTACACGGAGAGAATCCGTGAAACAAACAATAAAAAAAAAAGTATTAAGGCTCGAATTGTCCTCGCTGGCCAAGTGGTGGTTGGCTCTATACGCTTGGTTCAACACAGTACCCCATTTAAAGCGAAGCTTTCTTTGTCTCTTGCTCCAGCTTTGTGGCCACTGGCAGCTGCCCTGCACGATATACCGGTCCCGGGGATCGTGCAAGCCGACTCGGCTCGGGGCAAACGGGGGCAAACACCGAGCGCATAGGCGAACGCCAAAACAAACAAAATGGGGCCGAAGCGGGCACTCAGCCGCGAGGAGATGGAACCTCGGAAGAGGCGCCTAGCGCAGCAGCAACATCGTCAATATGCAGCGAAGCGCGGTTTAATAAACGCGAGCGCGTGCTGGCTACGCGAAGCGGAGCAGCATCGAGCGGTGATCATGAGCATTGAAGAGCGCGGTGAACATTACGTCCAGAAACGCGATGCGGATCAGCGTCGATAGGCGAGCGCACACTTGCTCATAAACACGAAGCCGGGCGACGTCGATACGCAGTGATACGCGTTGATAAACACTTCGCGCAGGAAGAATTCGGCTCAGTGTGCAGTGTGTGCGATAGACGGCAGTATCTGTCGGAGGTGTGTGCGGTGCTGGATCGCCACAAGCTTACGTTGAGCGAGGCGTTTCCCAGTGAAAATGAGTCTAACTTCGTCGCGTGGTCTAAGCATAAAAAAAAAAAAAAAATTACAGAAGAATGTCGCTGAACAAAAACAGCGTTCACTGCAAATACCAAGAAAAGCCTCGCTCAAACCGACTCCCAAGTGCGTGGGACCCGCATAATTTTCAGTGAAGTTTATAGTGAGACCAGTGAGACCTGTGCAAGCTAGATAATGCACGAAAGCAGAAATGAAAGCGAGCGGCGCTAGTGACTGAATGTTTATTATTACACATATTTAATTATGAGCCCAACTGCGGATTATTAATAATAATGTTTACTTTACATACCCCGCACGCCATCTACAACGCACACAGGCAACAAGTTCCCGTTAAGCAACTCCTTTAGCACGCGACTTCGACATTGAAATATAATGACCCGCCAAACTAACATCAAAGTCTTATTTAAAACGATACACTCTAAGCCAAAAAGGACTAAAAAGGGTAGGGGGGTTACTCTCTTTGGGGAGCAAGTGCATTGCCGCAACCATTAGTCCCTCAAGGACGAAGCATTCGTCCCTTCGAGACTAACTGCAAAAGGACCAACTGTTCCTCCTCTAGCAGTTACTCCCAAGGGGACTAACAGATGCTCTTTGCACATGCTCTCACAAAGGACTAAATGTTCATCCTTCCAGATGCTCCCCCTAAGACTAACAGCTCGTCTTGTAGGACTAATAATTTATCCCTGTACATACTCCCCACAAGGACTAAATCTTTATCCTTTCCAACCCTACCCCTTAACTACGCCTTGTAGGGCGGTAGCCTTCGAAAGTGACCACAATGCTTCGTTAACACAATTCGTTGTAGGCGGCTCGATTACTGCGAATACAATGTTGAACAAGCACTATACAAACACGATGCCATGCGTCCGGAAGTATCCGAGTATTTCGAGAGGCGCTGCGCGGATTCCGGCCTTCGCAAGAGCACAGCGGGGGTTCCCTAAACGCGTGCGCAACATCACGAGACGCACACACACACTGGTGTTTCTTTGAATTCTCACATTTATAGAGATGCACACAGCCACCGGAAGTGGGGGCCCACCGCACTACGCTGCCAGAGGAAGAAGAGCGTCAGTGCCACCAGCGGAGTTAGATTATTCGTTGCCGGAGCAGCAGGAGTGGAGAGGAGGGGGAAAGAGGAGGAGAATCGAGACACGCGATGGAGGTGGCGTTCATTAGCAGACAATGGCTCCTCAGAGGAGCCGCCGATGGAGAACGCGTGCCCGCCGCGCTGCCCGTCCCATTGTCTTCGGCCTACCGCTGGTGGCCACCGCATGCCATCCCCATTACACGTGTGCGTGTTACAGCGCGTAAATTATGCTATCAAGTGTTGCGCCGCCCAGCACCTCTTTCTTCGCGGCACCGGTATTCTTCCGAAATAAAGCAAAAGCGGAGTAGGTGTAGAAAGAAAAAAAAAAAGTGGGAGGACCTACTGACCAGCTCGTGCCCCGAGTACCTGCTTCGACTGCTGGACAGAGCGCGACGGGCGGCGAGGGACTACGGCGTCCAGGACTGAGGACGCCGCCTATACGTTGGGACGACCCCCCACCTTCGTATGCTCTTTAAATAAAGTTAATTTGTCTCTCTCTCTCATGCATAATAGCGTAGAAACTTAGGATCTCTAGAAACATTAGAAACGCCACAGAGATCTGGGCCAATTCAACGTTGGTGACCAAACAATACGGAAGGCACAGGGCCCACAACGAACGAAGCGAATGGCAGAGAAAGCGAAACACGCGTGGTTTCTGAACCATGCAAAATGCCCATGCGCGTAACTTGCCAACCAAACCAACGCACGTTTGAACGAAAATCAGCTGACGTGATATCTTTTGCGACTCTCAAGCCTACGCAGGCGGAAGTATTGAATGGGTTCATTTACCAGGAAAGCATTAGAATTACTCGCACATACACTAAACTGCAGAAGCTGTCACAGTGTCGACAAATCATATCAACCAAGTTTGCAAGTGAGTTTCTCCGTAAGATAACGATTGATGGCAACACCGGACAGAAGGCAATATCGCATAAGGCTCCGTATCAATTTCGACGACCCCGGAATCGCACTCGCGATCTCGTACTCAGCAGATCAATCACCATATAGCCACTAAGCCACCACTGCCGGTAAATTTGTCCGTATGAGCCTTATAATAGTGAACTATTCTTCAGAATTACGGGCCTTCAGTGCAGTTCATCATCGAATCCATTTGCCCCTCGCCCAGTGCAGGGTAGCCAACCGGAGATAATCTCTGGTTAACCTCCCTGTCTTTCCTTTGCCACCTCTCTCTCTCTCTCTCTCTCTCTCTCTCTCTCTGTCACTTTATGCCCTCGTTGCTGAGTTTCATGCGCTGTCGGATGGAGCGTTGCATAAGTGAGCAGGCCGAGTCGGGAACCGCACGCTGCGCAGCCTCTCTGTCGCTCATCAGCCACAGACGCGATCGACTACACGCCCCGTGGCCGTAGCGCCTGTGTTGCGAACCCACATCGCGCGCGCGGTTCGCACATGCCGCACACACGTATACACCGGCGCGAGAAGGGACGACAGCGTCTTTACACGCGATCATCACCGACATTTACACGACCATATATAGTCATTAGTAAGGTGACGCTTCATGTATTCCAGCTACAAAAAGAAAAGAATGTTAACGTATTCATGGTTCCGAAAGATTTGCAATTTCTCCCTTTCTTTCTTTTTTTTTCTTTTTTGTACACCTTGCGCAACAGATGCACGCGTATCCGAAAGCATCAGGAGCACGAAGCCGGCCACGGCACAAAGAAAGAGCGCTAAGAGATTTGAGAAGCGTTTTCACCGATTACAAGCATTTAGATTTTGCGATTCCTTCCTTTGACTCATGGGCGCGTCAGCGGGCCATTGTCCATGTCATGCTGCATGCACTAATTCTGGTCGTGTCACCGAAGCAGCAGAGCAGCACTGCATGGATCGGCCGGTCACAGGGAGGGAGACCGCCCCAGAACTCCGCGTGCCCGTGGCTCTTTTATGGCGCAGAATAGTTCTTGAGCAACACAGCAGACACTTACACGCAGAGATTTTCGCCCGGCCGTATAAGTTGTACACCGTTTACTCAATACAGGAGACGCAGATGGGACCAGCTGCAGTCGCCGGTGGCAAAATCTTGTGATGCCGAGTTCGAAGCGAGCGGGACTATTACTGCAACGATCGAATATACAGGGTGTTTCACGTTATTTGAACCAAGAATTAAAAAGAAAAAAAGAAAAAAGTGGTTAACGGCAGCTGCGTGAAACCAACGACATATGGTTTGCCGTCATTGTTCGCTCCTCAAAATACTTCTTGTATTCCCCTTAAGTAGTTAATTAATGAGATCAATTTTTCAAAATTTTTAATATTCACTTTAGGGCTGAGTGCTTTCCGTTACGTTGTAGAGGGGGTTCAGAAACGACCGATCCATTTTGTGGCCACGTACACACTGTGTGGTGCTTTTTTTTTTTTTCGGTGTTTAAAGAAAGTCCGCGAAATATGAAATAAATCCATGTGACTGCGCTCGTGTGCTATCGTATTGGAGACTTCAATATGGCTCTCCACTCTTACTCCCTCCTTCTTTCTTTCTTTCTTTTTTTATTTAAAGCAATAGCTTTCTTTGGCTCTTCGCCCTCATTGCGGTTTGTCGGGTTCTGGCAACTTAGTACACTGAACTCCGCTAGTTAAAGGCACGCTTAACAAGGTATAAACCCAACCTACCGGATTCCTTCTTTCTTCCTCTATTCTCTCTTTTCGGCGAGAACCCTGCTGCTGATGCGTGTATATAGTAGGGATAAAAAGTCTAGGGACCACGGCATCAGCAAAAGATTAAAATTTCCTCTAGGACAGCCGCGCAACGCGAAACTGTGTCGATGCATTACATTGGTCAAACAGGAGCAAGTATGAGCTGCACCACTTGATTTCGGCCTCATGCTACGGAGAGGATCTAGGCGAGGAAACACGGACACGAGCAGAACGAGAAGCCGACTATGTCGGCTTCTCGACATAGTCGAAACGCCGACTATGACATAGTCGAAACGCCGACTATGTCAAGTGATCGAAAGGTCGCACATGTAGTGACGGAAAGGAGGAGGACACAAAAACCAGGAAAGGCAGATTTAGCCCTTCAATCACTGACATGTGTGGGCACTCGTGAAATACGACTATTTAGACATGACAATTCCCCTTTACGCATGTTAATCGAAAGCTGACTTAAGCACACATTATACTGCTGTTAACTTTATTTATTTATTTATTTATTTATTTATTTATTTATTTATTTATTTATTTCACACACACTCAAGGCCCGACAGCGTCACAGAAAGGAGTGGGGATAAGAAACAAAAACAAAAATACAGTAAGAATATTAACAAATAGGTCGGGATTTGTTTCCGCGACCTCGTGCTTAGCAGCGCAACGACAAAGCCACTAAGCCACCACGGTTGGCAGGGCCCGAACTATAATACGTATACACATTACTTAAAACCAGTTTGAAAATAAATAGCTAAATAAATAAATAAATAAATAAATAAATAAATAAAAGAGAAAGAAGAGAACGAAAAAAACGAAACGGTTATAAATGGCCACCGATGCGTAACACCATTACCACCGTTAACAAGCTCGGTGCTCCCCTTCAGAGTACACGGCAGGCTGTGCGGCGCTTGGCTTTGGCCTATGCCAAAGCCAAGCGTGGCACAGCTTACTACTTGTGCCACAGCGTGGCACAAGTAGTAACTTAAGGTTATCATAGCGACAATGAGCTTTATATATAGAAGCAAGCTGCAAAAGCAATGAGGGGGAACAGTTCCTGTTGTTTAAGGTGGCATCTAGGTTCTGCGTCAGTGACCCTTTATATTATTTATTTATTTATTTATTTATTTATTTATTTATTTATTTATTTATTTATTTATTTTACAGTAGTGTGCTGCATAAAACCATATTTTTTTCCGGACTTTCGTCAGTAACTGTATGGCGTCGATGTCGCAACGATATGCACATCGTCCTTGCCGCAGCACTGTTACAGGGAAACGGGACTACTACTACTACTACTACTACTACTACTACTACTACTACTACTACTACTACTAATAATAATAATAATAATAATAATAATAATAATAATAATAATAATAATTTATTCATTTTAGCGACGTCTGCGACGATATCAGTGGTGGAAGCCAACAGGCACGACAAAGGAAGCCCCCTCGACTCGGTGCCAGGGTTTTTAATATGCGTCCGCACGTCCGTCCACTTTCACGACGGCGCGAGCTGATCAACGTCGTCGTGACATGCGTTCCCGAGGCGGAGCCATTGGACAGGAGAGAAAGGCGCGAGAAGGACTGTAGCCGCCTTTCCCGGCACCTCGCCTCTGTTAAATATTGCGCTTGCGCTTACATGAGTGCGGCGAAAGGTCGTGCGGCGTCCAACGCTCTTCCCGAGCGTGGGTGCCAGCTGCGCTCGAGCGTGCCTCACCGCCGGGCGAATGAAGCTACGGGACTTGGATGCCATGCGAGGCTCCTCGTCCGCAATCCCGTTGCTCGATCGCTCGCGCGCTTGCGGACAGTGTGCGAGATCGGGGATCCTCGCTGGCGCGGCCTAATTAGAGCGCTCTCCTTAATCAAGCCAGCCGGCCGCTCCGTGACACCTCGCGCAGAGGGGCCGGTTTTTCGGCTCGTGAACGCCTAACTGTGGCACGATCGATAACGAAAGTTTCTCTTAGGATGATGAGGCGGGCCATTCCAAGACGCCTGTCGGTGCTCGCGGTCGTCATTCTCAGCAGGTTCCCTTCCTGCTCGTGGAAGAACATTGCGTAAGGAAAAAGAAAAAAGAAAGTGGGGTGCGTGTGTGTGTGTCTGGGGGGGGGGGGGACGGTTACACGAAAGTGTCAAAACGTGAGCATGACACCTCGTGGTTCGAGCAAGATGCACTGCTAGGCTAGCCGGGCTACTGACATGATGGAACGTATAGAAAGGAAGGCAGCAGCTGAGAGCCTTCTGGTGTCTTACTTGCTGCCCTTCTTTTTCAACGTTTCGCGCTCCGTTTCATCATACATCTCGGTTTAATGAATGCGCTGTGCAAGGTATGACATGGCTTTTAAACGTAATCGATAGATTTATATTGCGTACATATGATAAGAACATTAGTGATGTTATTACATTTGGTGGTTCCATAGTTATGAAACTGTCAGGGGGACCACTTAATACTATACATATCAAGTATCCATTGCAGCATGCTATAAAAGGGATGCGTGAGCAATAAATATTAACAGAAAAGCTAGGGGAAGCGCAATAGTACAAAAGTAAGAGCAAACAAATGAAATGAAAACATGATATATAATTTTTGACAATACACAACAATTAGTGTAAGCTGGAGAACATATGCAACTGAACAATAGCGCTGACCATGAAATTATTTAAAATAAAGAATTCAAAAACCAAAGAACAACATCACTGTACAAAGCGGTGCCGCAATAAGTGAAAGCAAAATTGGTGCTTCCAGGAACAGTAGAAACACATAAATTTTACACGATTTACATATTTATACGGAAGCAACAGGTAATATAAATAAAACAAGAATGTCAGAATGAATAATTAGTGCAATTCTTCATATAACTTGTCTAATAAATATGTCTTGTGGAGGTATAGAAACATACGTACCGATGATAATGATTTAATTTCGTATGATATAGAATTCCAAAATGATGTCCCAGAGAAGACAGCAGTTAATTTTCCCCAGTTTGTTCGAACGCGGGGAAGTAGTAAATTATCGTTTGCAGAAAACCTGGTAATGTTAGTATTCTTGAGGAAATAATTTGGAAAAGCCGAGGTGAAGGTGTCATAACGTTTAAGCTTGAAGATAAACAGTGATAGCCTTTGTTTCAACAATTCTGTTAGTGGCAGAATATTCAGGCTTTGGTACAGAGGCTTAGAGTGCGTAAATATATTATTAAAGTCATTAGTCGGAGCGCTTGATTTTGAAGGTGTTGAAGGGCGTGTAGGTGACAGTAATATGTGTTACCTCAAGACGAAGATATAGTAAGAGAGATGGCCATGAATGTAGGAGTAATATAGTGAAAGAATAATGCGTCTCTGCAAATAGTGACGGGATTTAATCATTACATGAATGCCAAAAAGAAACTTTCTGCATTAGTGAATGAACGTGAAGATTATATTTTAAATGCTCGTCCAAAGTAACACGCCTAATTATTATTATTATTAAGCTCTTCCAGCTTTATCTCTTCTTCATTGTGTATTTGACCACATGTGACAAAATACCCAGAATGTTGTCACATATCAGAAAAAGCTGTTCTCAGCCTACACGCGCAGCCCTCGTTCTCCACTTGGAAAGCGTCCTTGTATTTCATGCCCGCTTCATTAACGCTTGGCAGTGCCAACAGAAACCAGAAATCATTTATGCACGGTACAGCCGTGTCCATAACTAATTTATTGGTTCGGGGTAGGTAATAGATGTCACTCATCGGCTGGCACTGTGAGTCGCCGTACAATGCCTGAAATTCAAAACGCAATGCCCGCGTAAAATAAGTGAGCGATTAGAGAGAAAGGTGTGTTGCATCGAAGCGCCAGGCGCGCAGGCTGCGCCTCGACAGCTGCCCAACACACGCGCATTGATTTACATAAATATCTATGAACTAAAGCAGCTCGCGACCACTGCGCCTGGCTGACTGACCGGCGAGTCAGTGTGTTGTGATACCAAGTGATCCCTATTTCTTATTTCTATGACGCAACGATACGTCTTGTCTCGTTACTTCAAGCCTGACGTTTCCGTCGGTGCGTGTTTTGAATTGATCGCACGAAAGTATGGAGTAATTAATTATTTGTTGCGCTGTCAAGAAATGGAGGCTTCATACAGCAATTAATGAGTAGACAGTTATCCATTAAGTGGAAGTTTTAGCTCGGGCCCATGTCCGATGCCGCCTATTCAAATAGTAAAACGCACAAACGCATTTCTGACATAACCACTGGGTCGACTCTTATGAAATTTGTTGCATTTAAGGGAGAATGTTAAATTAAAGTGACTGTTGAAAGATGAATTTTCACTTAGGGCCCGAACTTTTTAAGAGGAGCCTTCAAAAATTGGTAAGTTTGAAAAAAATTGAAGCACGATGTTTACGAATTCGTAGCTCTACACTAAGAACAAATGTTGCAGTTCTGTGAACTGCATCCGTTGGAGAATCCCAAGCGGACCAATTTGATTTATCATATCAATTTACATCTTACATGAATTTGTTACATTGTTCAGAAGGGTTTTCCAAAAATCCTACTCACATTTTACCGATTAATTTCAGGGTCATATATAATGTATCAATCTTGTCCGTTTTAGATGTACTATTAGATACAATTAACAGAATTGTGACATCGTTTTGCATCGCTGAGTTGCAGAGTTGTAAACATTATAGTTGCGTTTTCTAAAAACTTGCGATTTTCAACAATTCTTATAAATATATTCATGGCCTAAATAAAAATTTCGCTATCATCAGTCACTAGATTTTAACTTCTTTTAAATGCAACAAACCTCATCAAATTTGGTGCAACGCTTGCCGAGAAAAACAATTTCTCCTCTCGCATGTATTTAAATAGGAGCCCCCGAGCTAAACCTCCCTCCTAAATAAATAAATAAATAAATAAATGAGACGCAATGATTGTGTCAGAACTCCTTCAATGATTAGAGGAAAAAGTTTTACCGGATATTAAGTCGCAGCAAGAGTTCATTTCTCCTCATATATTTAAACAAAACAATAAAAGAAATAGGGCGTGAAAGTTTCAAAGGTTTCGATTGATAGGAACAAAACAGAAACTTAATCCAGCTCGGACGCATTCGCTTTGATAACCAGAGCATTTACCAACGAACTCGCTTAATTAAAAGCGAGGGCAACTAAAGGAAATACACCGCTACAGGACTGGCGCTGAAAAATGGACACGGCTTGAGTATCGATCAGTTTCAATCCCGCAACCGCGACATTCTCCCCAAAGTTATTAATTAATTAATTATTGATTTTTTTTGTTAACTCGCCAATCGCATATTGTTTTCTAGTTCACTTCATGCCTACCTCTTCAAGCACACAGCTGGAAAAGCGAAATCACACTATCTGCCGCAGAAATTTATGTTATTTTATTATGTGGCGATACATAATTTGTTTATTTATTTACCCTCAGGGTCAGAAAAGACATTACAGATGGGGGTGGTCACAGGTGCAAGGTCTAAGTTACAAAAAATGCCATTCTTGTTTGTACAATATTAACTGTTACAATAATATAGTAAACAAGTAAGAAAACAGTATTCATACATTACACAATACGAGGTCAAAAGAAATGGGAAACGTGGTACAGTAAATGATACATTAGGCACATGAGGACTCAAAACATTGCAGTTATTGTACTCGTAAACAACTCGGTCTTTATTTCGAGCCGTTTGGTAGGGAAGACAAATCCACGCTTCCGATCGATGTACGTGGTATATACGAGTGCAATGAGGTATGAGTTCTGCACGACCGAACGCCAACATTGAAAATGTGGTCCAGTCGGTTTGAAGCGTACTAGGGAGGAAAAATTAGATGGTTACGCAGGTGTGGATGGTAATATTACTTATGAAAAGAAGTACTTAACAATGTATTTTGCGACGGGTTGCGAGAAACGGTAGATCTAGAATTAATTTCATCGCTGTTATATTGGCGGTACGGCTGTATTCCGAGAGAATAAAACGAGCGGAATTGTCCTGAACCATTTCAATCAAATGCGATCAATTTTCCTGAAGTGGATCCCGAACTGACGCAGCATATTCAGGCTTCGATCTAATTAATGATTTATATGAGAAGCTTTAAGAAACAAACACAATTATGTGCGCGTGCGGAGGACCGGGCAAATCGTTGGTGGCGAACGTTGGTGGCTTGGTCATATCGACGTTGCCGGACACCATCCCGGGCCGACAAAAGCTGCCTGGTCATTCCTTGACAGCACGCTTGTCGGTCATTATGCACAGAGGACAAGGGAGCTTCGCCTATTTGAACGAAACGCCGATTTCGCCCTTCGCAATATTCAACAACTTGCTTGCACTGCGTTGATCAGTCAAATGCGTGTGCGCCGAACACATGTTTGTTCCATGTCCATTGCGTCATGCTATATAAGATAAAACATGGCGGAGTTCGCATTACGAAGAGGACTTGTGATCTTCCGCGGTTGTTTTCGACATAGCGTGGGAGCTATATATGAAGCCTGCTTGTCCTTTTAAAATATCTACAACTTCATGGCGGGCATAATGCGACCTCAATTTGGTGGGCAGGCGTCTTACGTACGAGAGCAAAATACTCTGAACTGCGACCCTAGTAGCTGCCACCGAATTTTCACCTGAATTTTCGTCTCGCAGTGGCATCATGCAGATCTTAACTTCTGCGCCTCTGTGTATCTATATTACGTGGCGTTGCTTTCACCTCCTCGAATGACAATTTTTTTTAGTCCGGTGTTGGGTTCCCAGAGGACAATTTCTGCCGTGAGAAAGTATTCGCTCCCAGGGTGGTTCCAAGTTATTGTGGTTCCAAGTTATTGGAACCACGCCAGACACACGACAGACTCTGTCAGTGCAAGCAGCCGCCAGTTCGTACGTTCTTTTAGCAATTTTTTAGTCCTATAATGAAAAAAGAAAGCAGCTGTCGTTGTCAGACTAACATGGCTACCAATACAAATCGAGGTATATTGTGAACGCTTAAGGCTTATACAGCAGAACTAGAACCACAACAAAAACAAGAACGTCGTTATGTTCAAGGGGAGTATGGTAGCGCGATTCAAAGACGGGACAAGAGAAGACACAAA
This sequence comes from Dermacentor andersoni, assembly GCF_023375885.2. Classification (NCBI taxonomy): domain Eukaryota; kingdom Metazoa; phylum Arthropoda; class Arachnida; order Ixodida; family Ixodidae; genus Dermacentor; species Dermacentor andersoni. The sequence continues at coordinate 218,497,480 of NC_092814.1, read as the reverse complement.
GGGACACACACAGCGCTGTGTGTGTCCCTTTGTGTCTTCTCTTGTCCCGTCTTTGAATCGCGCTACCATACTCCCCTTGAAGATGCATTACCAACAAGCCCACATTGCAACCCTCGTGGTCGTTATGTTGATGACAACGCAACACAAGACGAAAGACAATAATGTGCAATCGAGCTAGATGTCAGGCATTATACAAGAAGCAAATATTGTTTATTGATCGTTATTTGGTAGAAAATAAAACAAAAGTCGGCTCATTTGGCCGTCCCGACTGGATCAATTCGAGACTCGGGACTTTTACTCAAAAGTAGGAACAGTCCGGCTAAATTAGGGACGGTTGGCAACCTTAGCTCCGACAACTGTGCCTTCGTGAGCTTATGGTCGATGTACAAGGAAGCACGGAAGGGAACAAGGGGAGCGGCGTGCGAAAACACTGGTGGTATTCGTTATGGCTGGGACAAACCCGGCTGCGCTGTCCTCCCACCTCAGACTGCAATGATTGTGTTAGAACCCCTTCAAGGATTAGAGGAGAAGTTTTTACCGAATATCAAGTTCACTGGAGGCAGCAGGGATGTACCACGAAGAAACGGAAGCTAAATTCCACAGGTGCGCCTGGGCAGAACGTGTACTAAACGCCTCTGTGCCTCTCCGTATCTGACTCCCCGCCCTTGTGAATAAAATAAACGCGTTTCCAGATGTAATCACATAAATGCGACGGCCACACAGCGTGGCTCGCCAGCTACGTGTTCTTCTGAATAAGAAACGTGAATGCAGTCATTAATTTGCCGCTGTGTGTTTGTTAATTTCTGCATGGCTGATTATCAGGAGCAAAAAAAAAAGAAGAAAGCTAACTAGTTACTCCAACGAGTGACATTTATTTATTCACATTCACAACTATACGGATGATCTTAGCCAAGAAGTCGGGAAGCGGTGGCTCCAGTTCACTTACGTATACGTTGTTAAGAACGGCCAGCTGCAGTGCAAGTTTGCCACCCAGTTACAACTATGGCGGCAACATTCCGGCGCTGTTAAGAACGGCCAGCTGCAGTGCAAGTTTGCCTCCCAGTTACAACTATGGCGGCAACATTCCGGGAGCGTCGCCGCCAACTTCTAGCCACAGCGTGACTAAATCGACTTTGTGTCGGGGAACAATATGGGCATCCCCCACTCTCCGTCGCATCAGCTAGGATGCGTTCGATGAAGCAGGCTTTGTGCTGAAACCGCCACCAACCTCTAGCCTCATCGCCGTTGTGACGGGATGAGTTCGGCGGGCCAACTATTGTTCCCAAACTCCCCAACGCGCTACCCGTAACGGCTCCGAGTTCTACGGGGCCCCTCTGACGTCGGCTCCGGACATTCGAACGTGTGTGCATTTGTGTGCGTAGACCGTCCTGCGGGGAGGCGGCTAGTTTGCGATGGCGAAACGAACGTTCGCATCACCTTGTATCGGGAGAGGACCGAGTGTTTAAAAACCGCTGTTGTGCGGCTGCTCAGGTCACTGTCTCTCAAGCAGTCGTGTTAGACTGATGTACTTTCTCAAACAGTCATGTTAGACTGATATAAATACTGTAAATAAACACATATTCCTCGTTCTCGATGAGAAGCAGTCCTTTCCTTCATCAACGTCCTCAGCGTGGATAAGTTGGACGACGGCATGGGCCAGCTACCTTCCGACTCCAATCTTGACAACGGATCACGAGCGATGGGATTGAGCCCCCAATCCTGACAACGTATTGGCGGTTTCACGGAAATTTTCCGTGCATTCTACCTTTTTCTGGGTTATGTTATTGTATTCTCCTAGACACCGTTATCATATGTGTATACACAGAGAACGCCCGCTACACAGCCTCCCATAATTTGAGAGAAATATCCATCCTGGTCCAAGATGACGATCGATCGATCGACTGATTACGCCCAAGGCCAACGAGGGATGCCAAATAGAGGGCTCCGGTTTAATTGTGAGCACCTACAGACTCTATTACCGTACACCGAAATCTAGGCGCACGATATTTATATTCACGTGCCCCCCCCCACGCTAACGGCATGCGGGCGCCGCGGCCGGTGTTGATGGAACACTATACCTGCCGGGAACAGAAGGCTTGCGATCTTGCGGCGATAAGTCGCACCTACGCCAAGGCCACTGTACACCAATGCGGGATCTGTGTAAAACAGTGTACGGCGCTCTGGTGCATTTGAAGCTGACGTCACGATAACAGTCGCATCCTTGTGACTCACGCATGTCGAGACTTCCAGAACAGGCCGCTAGTGCATTGAACACAACTGCACGGAACAGCCGACAGCGCTCGCATTTGCACGTGATTTATGTGCGTCTCAGTTCACCCCCCTCCCCCCTCGCCCCCGCCGTCGTGCGGCGTTTAAAGGCTGAACTGTCCGACGGTGCCACGATACGAAGACTTCGCCAGTAGTGAGTCAGTCAGTAGTAGCCAGTCAGAGCTGGAGCAGTCACTACACGCGAGTCAGTCAAAACAGCCAGCCTGAATATTGGCAGTGGAGAAACTTCCACCACTTCTGTGGAAGTTGTTTTGTTCCATCTGCAGACAACATGCAACAGTAGCGCACTGATGTCTTCATAGGACCCCAGGAGCCGAATCGCCGACATTCGTTATCCCTGCCGGCTTATTCAACGGGGAGCGCGATAATTGATTAAAGCCCAAGCCACGCACACGCTCCCTCCTTTACCCGGCGAACACATTAGCCTAATTACACAGACTGAATAAAGGCTGCCGCGTGACTGATGACATCGCAAGGTCGCCGCCACAGGCGCATGTGCGCGAGAAGATACGCGCCGAGTCTGTCGCTGCCGAGAAAGAACATGAAGCGGAGCGCGAGAACACGAGAAAATGAGGCTCAGGCACAGGACACATCGAGACAAAAAGTAACAAGACAGAGGCAGCACGTGGGCGCGCAAATTAGGGGAGGGGCCGAGGCGGGTAGTCGTCGGCGATAAAGATGGGCGTGTATGACAAAGTGCGCACAGCTTAGACGACAGCAAAAGAGGCTGGTAGCTTACGTCAGATTATAAACGTGTTGCCAACACGGTAGGTACAGGTATAGGTTATGACGGCGGCTCACTGGCGGAGCGGCTGCATGGCTCTCGTTCGCATATACACGCGTCGATCTCGGAGGCAACAATGCGAGCACAAAGTATGTGGACAGAATCTGGGGTGACACAAACGCCGTGTCAGTTACGTGAAAGGTATAGATGTTTTCGTCCTTGCAGAGTATGTATAGGGGCTCGACTCTGCGCAAGCGGAACAGTGCGGACGCGTATTTTCAAGCGAAAGCCATGACGAACTGTAGTACGCCCAACTCTCGTATTCATTCAGCTCAAGAATACAAGCTCGATGTAATAGTTTTACTTGCGAAGGTTAAAGTCATGCCAGCGGCACGGCAAACGTAGACGATCTGTTACCAAGTCATGTCACTCCAGCGAGTTCGAGCGCGGCTGGAACGCGTGGCAAAATTGGCCCCACGCTCAGGGCGCTTTATAGGACACTTGCTAATTTAAGTGTCCTCCGAATGACTCAAGCTACCTGCCAGCGAATCGCCAAACGATGACGACAGGCTTTATGTGAGAGGATATTCGCAGACATGTCGTGGCATGCGCGTCCACGCGGCCACCACCAAGCTGTTCCATCAGCAGAAACAGAAGATTCGTATGGCGGCCACGCCGTGGCGCCTTTCGTCGGATCACTTTTAGCCAGCAAGACGAAGAAAAAGGTGCAAAGTGGCGATTGGAGAGCACCGAGAGAAAGAGAAGAGGGGAAATGCAGGGAGGCTAACTAGACGTTACGTCCTGTTTGGTACCCTGCATTGAGGGGTCGGGGGTGGAGAGGGAATATAGAGATGAAAAGAGAGAGGAGAGAAAGAGAACAGTTTTGCGCACATTCGAAGGTGCGTACCGAGTTATGAACGCATTGAACGCGAAGAAAATATACTATTTTTCAAACGTGTTTCCCACCACACATAAATTCGTACGTGCAAGAGGCAATGGGAGTGAACAAACGCGAAAACGACAACGTCTGTTCGGACTATCGTCTAAGAAGCTCCGTGCATAAAACAGAGCGGCGGCCTTCCATGACGCTATACACAGTCCGGCGGCCATGCACTGCCTGCCGCTCCAGGTGGGAGGTGCGCAGTGACAGCGCCTTCCCCCGAGGCCATCCGTCTGGCCGTCCGCAGTGACCGCGCGGCAGAGATCGAAGGCGGGGGCTGCGTGTTACTGATGGACGAGCCAGGTTTCCCGGGGACGGGAAACCTGGCGCGTACGGACGATGTCTTTTTAATAGTCGGGCTGCTGCTTGCGCTGCTGCTGCCAACTGCGGCCGACTCTGGCAGACAGCGCGTCTGGGCCACGGGTCGTCGCGGCCTCTCGCTCGATGTACGCGGCCCTGGGGAGCGCGTGATGGACGCTCATTAGGGACGGCGCGCGCAGCCGGAAGGAGCGATGTGTCCGACCCAACTTGCGGGGCCACTAATAATATAAGGCGTGCATTCTTTTTACGTACCGGCGACGGCACGTTTGGCCCACAACAAACGTCGCGGTAGACAGTTTCTGCGCCGCATTCAATATTTAAACGCGGTGCAGCCAGGTTCCATCGATGGACGCCGACGCATCTGCACAGACGGGCGCTGCCGCGTAATAGTCCCGGTCAACTGTCTGGAATTATTATTAGAAGAGAGCGTAGTATAGCGCTGACAGGCTGCAGCGAGTGTAAACGAAATGAGAAAATTGGAACGACAAAATCAAAACAGAAGACGCGCATAAAGCGTATTCGACGTAAACATGGAGCAGACAAAAGTATTCCACGGAAAAGGGTGAACGCGGAAAGAACCACGAGGTAATCAGCCCCTTCCTGCTTCGCCTATTCCTGGAACTATCACGTAGCTGTGGCAAGGCTGAGACCACAAAAACGGAGAAGGATTCTGAAAGTGAATAGAATTTTCTATGAGGAAATAATAGAATGAGTTCCCCTCTTTATAAATTTTAGCAATACATTGAATGTTTTTGCAGTGCGAATTAAAAAACAATAAGGCAGTACCGCGTGCCCACTTTCGACTTGGACTTGCCCTTCCCACCTATAATTATTTATCCCCCAAACCTTCCTACACGGGGTTAACATTTGTAAGTTTTACAGAATTGTTAAAAACCGCTTGTGGCAGTTTATTTCTAGTCCTTGAGCTGGATTATTCAAAGAGGTGGACATTGTATACTTGCACGATAAATCGAAACACATAATCAATTATTTGATGAAAATTAACTAATTAACCTATTTACTAATTACTTCGCGGCACATATTGCAATTTACGAATCGTAGCCGGTGAGTTTGCAAGGCGCATACACTTGGAATAAACGTCCAGAATAGTACTAGTTTCGAGATATTCATTGCCAAAGTATGCGATGAATACATGAGTGTTCCAGTTACTTTTGTGCTTCAATCCATAAAAGAGGGTTTTTTTTTAATTAAGTGGCACAACAGTGCAGTTTTACGGCTGCTTTCATGGCGCATCTCTCGAAACCCATGACATCTTCAAGAGAGAGAGAGAGAGAGAGAGAGACGATGCGAAGAAAGGCAGGGAGGTTAATCAGAGGTAGTTCCGATCACCTACCCTGCACGGGGGGAATGAGTAGGAGGAGAAAAGGAGAAATAGAGTAGAAAAGAGACAGAGAGAGAGAGAGACGAGCACTAACAAACCGCGCACACTATAGAGCAATAGTGGGCTTTAGCTCGGTTGCTCCTATCTAAATACATGTAAAAGGTGAATTCGTTTTTCTCGGCAACCACTGCACCAAATATGGCGAGGTTTGCTGCATTTAAAAGAAAAATTAAAAATCTAGTGATTGCTGGTTTCGAATTTTTGTTTAGATAGTCAATTTTTTATTAAAAAGTGGCTAAAATCGAAAATTTACAACTCTGTAACTCAGCAATGAAAAATGATATCCCAACTATGTGAACTGCATCTAATAGTACATCTAAAGCGAACAAAACTTATATGGTACACATGAATTAAAAAAAATAGTAATATGGGAATGCAGCTTTTTCAGAACCCTTGTACAAACGTAACAAATTCACGTAAGATATAAAATGACATACTAAATTTTTCCGCTTTCAATGATCTAGTGGATGCTGTTTGCAGAACCGCGATGTCTGTTCTTGATGCAGAGCTATTAATTTGTAAACTTCGTGCTTCTATTTTATCCAAACTTTCGAATTTTTGAAAATCTGTTTAACAAAATTCAGGCTGCAAACGGAAATTTCGCTTCTAACCGTCACTAGAATTTAACTTTCTCTTTCACATGCAACAAATTTCATTAAAATCGGTCCAGGGGTTATCTCAGAAAAAGGTTTTGCGTTTTACATGTCTTTGAATAGGCCGCGTCGGAGTTGGGCCCGAGCTAAAGCTATCGCGAAGTGCCGTAGACTGTAGGAATCTTAGTAGCACGAATAAGGTCTTTTGCGGGGATGTTATTTGGGAGCACTGGCCTAAAGCTTTCACTTTTAGAAGTGGACGATTGTCCAATCGGTTCAGCACTCTGCACATCACTTGCCTCTCGGCAGTATCGCGCGGGCAGACACAGGTAATGTGTGCGAGCGTCTCATCGCTGCTGCCCGTGTCGCACGTGGGGCTGTCGGCCATTCAAATACGGAAGGCATATGAGTCCGCAAAATTCGTTGTAAGTGGTTACGCCTTGCAAGCTCACCGGCAACAATTCGTAAATTGCAGTATGTGCCGCAAAGTAATTATTTACGAAGTCATTTAGTGCTTCTTTGTTAATTAGTGGAATACGCGTTTCGGCTTCTCGTGCACGTCCGCCTCCTTGAATAAACCAGCTAAAGGACTAGAATTATGCTTTCTGCCACAGGTGATTCTTTTAAAAATTCTGTAAAACAATGATTACTCGGCATATAAATTGCACGTAAGACAAAGAAATCCTCGCATTAGACAACTGCTTAACCGATTTTAGTTAACTTTGATTCATTGAAAACAAAATTCTATATTATAGCGATTGACGGTCTTAAAGTTTTGCTTTAAGCCCTAAAAAATTTATGAAACGTGAACAATACGACAAGAAGCTTAAAAAAGAAGCGAATACCTTGCAAGTTTGCAATTCCATAACTCCACAACAAAGGCAGATATTGCTACTCCGCAAGCTGGTGCTGACAGAGCGGACAAAATAAGAATCTCGCATTACAGTTCCCAAGCGTTTGCTACCTGGATACGTCAGTTTTGCTAGTTACGTTTGCCGAATGGTAGCATAGCTTAAAGCCGTACCTAATACATGAAGTCTGCCCGCGTCAAGCGGATTCGATACAATCTATAGGACTGTGGTAACCATATTTGCTGCGAGGTGGTTGTGGAGTTGCACTACACTAGTCCACCCCTACTGAAGTTTCTTGAACACTGGCTCGCTCCGTGCACCAACAGAGGCACCATAACAGTTCCCTAGGGACCCTTGTATGGGGCACGTCCAGCGCATGCCGGGCGAGAACAATGCACGACTCATGCACAGCCCCGAATAATAAACTTCAGTACCTTTATACTGGGAACTTTAGAACTACATAGGCGAATACGTGAACATACAGGCGGCAGTATGGGTCCCCGGGCGGTCAGCGCAATTGGTCGCGAACACGTATTTTTTTTTTTTTTTTTGTCCCTTGTTCTTCAGCGCAATTTGTGCTGCCATCTGTAGGTTTGCCTACAGATTGCTGCCAAAGTTTGCCCCATCCCGCCACGAAGGATATATATATAACCGGACTATGAAAAATGAAGACGAGTAAAAGACGACGCGGAGAGAATGCAGTGCATACGGCGACGCAGTGGTATACGTCGCCCCTCATCAGCGCCCGGAGTGCACATTCGTGTCGCGCTGTCGCACGGCGGTCAACGCGCGTCTTCTCTGTCTATACAAACAACGGCGCGTTCGCTCCCGCGGCATTCCTCCAACACTGCGCAAGCTCCGAGCCAGCCCGCTGCCGTGAGCATCCAACGTAGCGCACAAAATCGACCGGAGTACGTATACAAACACTGAAAAAGGATGCGGTGCGCATACTCTGCTTTTAAACGCATACAACTGCACGAGTGGGCGGAAGGCTCGGGCTGTCCGTCCGACTGACATCCATCTGCACTTTTCGCTCACACTGCGCGCGGAGAAAGAACCGTCCACTGCCCTCCTCCCGACAGTGTGTGGCGACGCGGACAGAAATTGTAAACGCGCCGTTTGCCCGCGCAATGCATAGTGTGAAACGCGTCACGAATGCGGGCAACGGGCAAAGCAGGCTCGGAGACGGCATAAAAAAACTAGACATAAAAGAGCGCTTTCGCTGAAACCTTCCGAAGTTTTGCATCCACACGCACAAACGCTTTGAGACAGCGGAGAAGCAGATGCCCCGACACGGGAACAGTGAATCGGCTGTCGAAAGACGGCAGGAGTTGCGCGGCCGCGTGCGCACTTGGCTCAGGGCTCCACGGAGCGGACGGTGTTCGCAGCACGCGTGATCGCCTTCGGCACTGTGCGAAAACGCGGACGCGAGTTCGCGTATACAGGATTTACGTCTTGCAGAACGAAAGAAACAGAGTCATACAGTAAGAACTTGCTCAAGACGTAATTTGATCGCGATCCGTATACCGCTCAGCGAGAGACGATTGCGCAACACAGTCCCAGCGTTCGGAGTCGCTGCGGGTATTTGACAGGCAGCCCCAAAGGCGCGGTGCTCGGAGGCGACAGGCAGAATAAAAACAACCACCCGGCTCCATTTGCTCTCTGATCCAATTTGTCGACAGCCGCCTCGGGGAACTTAATTTGCCATCGAAAGTGCACTAGCCCAGCGAATGAGCAAAACCCAAAGAAAGAGATGTTCTCAGCACGGATGGAATACCGACAGAGGAGGCCGCGTCTACCGCCTGAACGAGAATAAACAGAGGGTCGCTCTCTCTACGTTCTCGCATGCCGCAAAAGGCGCCCAGATCACCCACAAAGAATGATCCCTTAAGATAAACGCAGTCGAGACATTTAACACCCGCTCGGAGCCGCTGGTGTGTAATCGAGAAACGTGTGTGCTGAGAATTTAAACCAAGCTGACGGCTTACGGCGCCTTTATCTTTCGCTCGATTCATAGCACGTACACCCGTGAGCAAAAGTATACGGACCACAGGGTCACCGAAAAAAACTGAATTTCTTCGTAATTAACACGCATAAACGGAAGCTGACGATTGCACTAGAAAATTCATAATGCCAAGTTTGGATTGCAGTCTTTCATTTCAAGTTGCATTCGCAGACACAGGAGAAAATTACTTTTATTGCGCAATTCCTGCTCCGTATATATTTTTGCTCAGGGGTGTATTTGCCACCGACGTAAAACGGCGCTCTTCACGCGCGTTCCGGCGGCGACGACACTCCGGCGCTGATTCTGACGAATATATCACACTTCAAAATTCAGCATTTGTGTGTCAGCAGTGTGTGTACCAGGCTGTCACTTTGTTGTAACCTGTACGCATACGCTGCACAATCGGCCCACCTGAAGCGGACCGCAGCAAGTTCAAAATCGCGGTGCGACATTTACCGCGGTGCCTAATCGCTGGAAGGCAAGTGGAGGTCGCGGGGTCGTACTCGCCGGACTCAAATATGACGATGGTGAAAAAAGATGATGAAAATCACTGCTGCAGAACCAACTGTGGTACATGTATACAAGGCAGTGATTTTCAGTAGTAAACTACTCCGAATCACAGACACTGTTACTGTCGCCACAACAATCCGGATAATACTGCATATCTATGAGTGTTGGTGGCGGTGGTCTTGGTGGTGATGGTAGCGCAGCAGCAGGCGGCGTTTGCCTGGCATGCTTCGCCGGCAATTGTTTCCCCCTGAGCGTTTCATAAGTTCATCGCAGGGGTGCGGCACTGAACGATGCCCAGCTCTACGTGTCGGAGAAAGGCAAGCAGCAGTCATATACTATAGCACTCTCTTCCTGATTACTGCGGAACCTTCAGGTAACCCCACATCTTCACAGCTTGCGTGTGTAAGAACTTTCTTTTGAGGACTGGTGAAGCAATACATTTTTTCCAAGTCAAACTGCGGACATAACAAGATAAAGTGTTCCACATCACCGATCTCACCACGTTTAGCACAAAGCGGGGAAGCAGATCGTCCAGTCTTAAACATACAGGCCTGGGTGTGCGCGGAGTTGGTTGTAATGCAAGAGCAGTGTATACATCCTATTCGCGAGTAAGTTCTTAGACCACACAAATTTTATGCGGAGTTGTGTGGAGCGCCCGAAAATTATTGCGGATTGCGTCCTAAGCTGTCTTTGGAGCTCTCAATTTTGGGGAACATGATCTCCTCCTGTGGTATACTGTAACGCCTAAATGTAGCTCACGCGTCAAGGAACACATTTTGCATAATAGAAGCAGTCCTTACGGGAAGGTTCACCCTCCTGTTTAAGTCTTGAACTATGACTGATAAAGAAATGTATGATTTCTATACTCACAAAATTATCCGGCACTCTTGTCAGTTCATATATCGGCTGGAAGAATATCAAAAACGCCGTTCCGCTTCGTTCGGCACGCGCCCAGGACCGGGTCGCGTATTTACAATTGCTAGTAGGTACAGCGGAGCGTGGCACTTGCAGAGACACCGGACGTTTGCGCGCATGCGCGAGTAAGAGCAGGTGCGAGAAAGGAAATCTGGGGACTTTTGCTCCTTGAATATATGACTCTGCCTAGGCATTACGGAGGAGTTTCTTAGCGCGTGTTGTATGCGTTTGTCCATAGGCGTGCCGGCAGAAGTCGCGGGGCGCGGTAGCGCTGAACTTAGAGTCGTAAGTTGGCGGCTGGACGTAAATATATTTATTCAATCGTGTTTTTTACTAATTGAAACAACGTGTCATTATTTCTCATTATTGGCGGCGCCTCCAGGACATCAAAGTGGCAACGGGGACACCAAAGCTAGAACCCGGGCTAGTACGCGGGTTGTGGCTCGCCGAGGCCCCAACCCACGGACCGCCCTGCTTCCAGTTTTGATTCCCCCCGTTGCCCCTTGGGTGCCCTGAAGATCCTGCGCCGCCTGCTTTATTATAACCTCAGGTGCTCTCCTGAGGCCTCCGTTTGCCGGTTACATGTGCCCTACCGGAGCAGTGCCTGTAAAAAATGCAATCTATCATCGCGACGAAAAAAACGACCCGCGACTTATACAACACCAGTCAGAACCTTGCCCCTTCAGACACAGCGATCACCAAATGGGGCGTCCGTGCCCACTGCCTCACCGCGCGGGCAGCCAGCGGCGGAGCGTAAACAAACTCGCTTGTGGCTTGGCGTGGCTTTCACGAATGCTTACTCCTTTCGGATCGGAACAGCCCTACATGCAATAACTGTAGGTGAGAGGAAACACTGGCCCACCTTCGATGTGAGTATCCCCGCTTGAGTGCGCCCAGGAAGGAACTTTCAAGAGTGTTAGATAGTCTTGACAAGCGCCCTTTGTCGGAGGAAAGATTCCTGGGACACTGGCCGAGGCCGTCCTCAGCACAGAAGGCTTTGAAAGCGTTGTTGCACTTTTTGCGGAGAACTGCATGGTCTTAGAGACAAACTTTAAGTAGTTCCTTATTCTCCTTTCTTTCTTTTTTTGCCCTTTCTTTGTTGCTCTTCTTTTCTTTCTTTATAATATCTCTTTTGTGTCATTTTTTATTCCCCTTAACCCCAGCACAGGGAAGCCAGCCGGTCTGAAAACTGGCTAACCACCCTGTCTTTTCGTGTATTCGTGCTTCCTCCTCCTCCTACATATATGTCATTCTACTGCACCCTCCGACAATTCTCTATTAAATAAAATCAACGAGGCTCATATACACAGTTGACTTCATTGTCTTCGCTTCGACGTGTTGTCAAAGTTGGGAAACTATAGTGTTTAGGCAGATTAGAAGAAGAAAGAGTAACACCTTCTCTCTTCAAGTGGCGGCCACTGCCAGCAACTGAATCGTAGACAACGTCAGCCTATGACAGTTGCTACATCTACCCCTCTTTATTGTCATTATTTTCACTAAAAAAAGGTTACATTTAACTAAGCGAATTAATTGAGGCGCGCTCACATCGCAACGCCGGAGCCAATCCACATTGATCCCGCCAGACCAAGCTGGGAGCTAACGTATGGTGCATCACAAGAGGCGGGAGAGTTGCTAAAACGGCGGCCGTGCTGCACGCGTCTCCTCCACGCGTGCACGCCTGCACGAATCGAGGCGAACGCTTCCAGTAACGAGGTAGGCGTCAAGCCGTCAAAAATGCGTTGGCTGCGGAAAGCGCCGCAGATCGATATGCAGAGCTATCTGGTCGGCCGCATGCGGAGAAACCAACGGTGCGCATACGCATAAACGAAATCATGACGCCAAACGCAGGGCGCGCGCGAAGTGAGAGGGGGATGGGAAAGACGGAGAGGAGTCGTGCAATCTTCCGCGTTCACACCACTGCACGCCGCGCAGCACTGTCGGGGGAGCCGAACGTGCTGAATTGGCAAACGTATGGAAATGTCACAGACGTTCGGGACATGTTGTGGCTTCAGCGCGGGCGTGTTCCAACAGTGAAAGCCTCTCTCTCGCCACCCTTTTTCTTGAAAGCTGCAAATAGCACTCGACATTCGCTCGGCGAGCAGGATCGAGTGAGTTAGGCTCATTGTAAAACATGACCACCGATGCCATTATTTTACCCCTCAGGTATTCTCCAGGCAAGCAGCCCAGGAAGAGTCACGGCGAGGAATCGAACCCGGGACATCGTGCTCGGCAGCGGAGCGCCACAGCCACTGAGCCCCCGCGGTGTGTTATTCAGTAAAAAAAGCAAACTAGACCCAGTGTAGGGCCATCTGCGTGCCGAGGGAACAGTGGAATCAGAGCAGCGCGCTGGAAACCTTTAGCACACGCGTTGCCACAGAGGGCTAAACGTTGTCGACGCTATGGCGCAACAAGGGGATTACCTTGCGCCAGTCGCCGCTGCGACTTGTGCACACGGTAGGGCAGGATTGCGTCACCCGAGCGGGCGTTCCGGTCCACATAACCGCGACGGTGAGAACTGTCCCACGTGGAACAAAACGTCAAGCGCTGCTACGCATCATGTATACACTTCTCCCAGCGAAGTCGGGAGACAAGAGCTGCCCCCGCAGGCACCTCCATTCTCATATGGCACAGTGCAGACTTGAAGGGACAACGTTTCCGCATGTTTTATCAGCTGGCCGGGTTCACGCGGTTTCAATTATGCCGCCGTCCAAAAAAAAAAAAAAGAGAGAAAAGTTATAGCTACGGCAAGAAAGCGACATCCAATCCGTGGGTGTGCATGCTTCTCGGACACTTTAGAGTGAGGCCGCAAACCGCACTCTGCTGCATGTGCCTATCTGCAGCGAATCGCTTATTCCATGCAGAAAAGAATGACGATATGGGACACACCACTCTTACTTTTTCAACCTGTGAAACATAACCATGCAGTTCAGGTTTGTTTGAAAAACAAATTACAAAGACACTCTTACGAACAAACTGTAAGAGTATTTGGTGAATACGGGCCTGGGTATTACGTGCCAAAACAACAATATGAGGAACGCCGTAGTGAGGAACTCCGCATTAATTTTGACCACCTGAGGTTCACGGGGCTGCGCACGAACTTGCCCACCGCGATACTCCCGACGAATGGGAAGACAACTCCCCAAAGAACAGGGACATGCCCTCCACCGACAACGAGATTACTAAACAGAACTATCTCAGCCGTAGAACCTGCTTCGTTCCGCATCCGCCGCTCAATAGAGCTCAAGCACTAACACTCCGGCCGTCTACTACAAACGAATACGTATCCCAATCCGTCGCTCTTACATACAATCTATCCGGATACCTACACTGATGCTACTTGCCGCGATTTTGGAGAGATTGCCCGGTCACGCTCTATCATCGATAACAGCTCGGCCAGATGGGAGGCGGTTCTCCGCAGCCCTCTTCTGGCTGACCAACTCTGGGCTGTCCAGCAGGCCCACGATGCGGCCGAGAGGCTTGTACTTCCGGTTCCCACGTGGGAGCGGCCCGTTTCGTGATGATTCACGATCTGCAGGACCTCAATAAAGTTTTACCATACCATACCTGGGGTTCTTTAGCGTGCACGTAATTCCCGGTACACGAGCCTTTTTGCATTTCGCCTCCGTCGGAATGGAGCCGCCATGACCAGTATCAAAACCGCGACCTCGAGCTCAGCAGCACAACGTCATATCCACTATAGATACCGCGGCGAGTGAAATAAAAAGGCTCAGTTGTGCATATTTGTTATTGAGTTCGCGTGTACGATACTGCCCGCATCTGTACCGCCACAGTATGCTAGTTAAGCAGATCAGTACCAGACACACTTGTTTACACGTATATTTCTGCATGAAGTACTGCGCTCAGGTGTAGTTAGTACGATGCATGCGAACACGTGCAGAATCCTCGGCACTCGCGGCTTCTTCAAGTTCGCGCCTTGACCACAAATGGAAACTGCGACCACGTCTAACAACTGCGTATAGAGAAGCGCGCCCACGTGCATGTATACGAGCATTTATGCATGCATATTTTCCTCTTTACCGACCCCTTTAAATCGTATACCAATGAAGGATAGCCAAAGAAGCGTGATCCTCGTTAGCGTCATCGTCTGGTAGCCGCGGTGTTTCAGTGGCTTAGCACAAAGCAGCGAGTTCAATTTCCGGGCGAAGGGACTGTTCCTCGAAAGGGAGCGCCGCGCAAACACACACGATTACTGAGATGCCCCGGTGCACGTTTAAAGAATCCCACTCGGTCAAAGATAAATCCGCAGGCCCTCGCCAACTAAGAGCCTCGCATACCTCCGTCCTGTAATAAGAAGCTACAGCCGCGGTGTCGTCGAGCGCAACACGGAAGGGCGCCGCGGAACCACCACCAACCGGTCGCTCCTGTGTGAGCGGCGAAAAACGTTTCTGTTCCGGTCCAAGCGTTTCCCGCTGAAAGCGCGCGATCGCCTGCGCTTTCGGTGCGAGCTCTCGTGCGCGGGCAGTCGCACAGCCCCTTCGCCGATGGCCGTAAGCACCAGGAAGCTGAAACGAATACAGCGCGGACGTGTGCATACAACGGAGAGCGCCGCGCGGGCCCACGATACTGCTGACGTTGCGTGCATCAAGGAACACATTCGCTGCCTTTCACATGCTGTGGAGTAAAGCACGCGCCAGCGACCTACGTAAGTATAGTGGGAGGGAAAAAAGAAAGAAAAGACAGCGTACTGGGAATGCATGAAAAGCGCGCTGTTCGATTACTTGCGCCCAGGCGAGAGAGAAAACTTTGTGGACCTGTCAATTGTGGTAGTGTGATAAAGGCCGACGTACTCATCAGCGCTGCGCTGATCAATGCCGCAGGGAACCTTCGCTCTTCGAGGCCGCTTGCATGGGTCAGCTCGGCAGCGGAGATAGATAGGTTAGAGATAGCGGGTGTTGAGGAGGGAGTCGGGTACGGTAGCATTCTCCCTGTTATGCGACTAGGGAGTTTAACATTTTGTGCACATAAAGTTTGAGGAAGCAAGCCACCGTGTTTACAAAAGAATGCGAAGAGGCGCAGAAAAAAAGCAAAAGGCATACAAAAAAAGTAGAACAGCACGCAAACAGGCTTGCGTGTCGTTTGGGTTCTAAAACTCCCTACAGAAGGGAACAGTCTGGGCTTGTTGGTACATAACCGTAGAACAATTGCGTAAATACAGACGGATAGCTTGTGTGTTTCACCTCCTACGTCGGTGTCTGTTTTGCGCTATTGTTCTACAGTTCCGTAATGAGTTATTCTCAGTAGCATTCCCGGAAGTTGTAAGTCGTATAATAACGACGAACGTACATAGGTATTTTTGTTTGTATCTAGTTCTCTAAAGAAACGAAGAAAAAATCGCAGTTTCGCCCGAAAGGCGAAGCATCGATTGCGATAGCAAATTAGTGGACAGCTATACGACGTAAGGACAGAAGTTTTACCGGCCGTATAAACTTGTAAACATAGGCATGTTAACTAACTCAACAAGCGTGGTGTCACGCGCGCACATGCGAACATTAACTCATCTCACTCGATCACCACGGAAACTAGCTGTCAAAACACTGGACCGAGGAAGCGCTGGAGGCAGCAGCAGCGAGCGAATTGACCTTCGCGCTGCCGCAAGCATCAACGCGAACTAAGCCGCGAAAACAGCGCACGGCGGACTGTGTCTCCGTCGCAGATGGCCCTGGCGGGTGCGCGCCCCCTCCCTCCCCCTCCCCTCCCCCCGGAGCACTGCGCGCGACGGAAGCGACGGAAGAAGGCGCGCATGCGCCCCGCTTTTCTTCCTTGCGTGCGCGAGATTGAGCCGCGATCGCCGACTCACCTTCGCGCGCTTTCACTCGCACATACAGCATAAGGCGCGTGGCGACGATTTCATAGCCCTTGGATTTTATACGGAACCTGACGGCGACAGCAGAAATGCGCCTGGAGTGTCCATATAATTGCTATCGCCAATAAGATTAAAAAAGAAACGAACAAATCCGCGAGCGGTTCCCGCCGATGTAACGCTTCTCCAGCGTGCACAAAAAAAAAAAAAAAAAACTGTGAAATCAGCTTCACTGCCGAGAAAGCAATGCGGACGAGCCACCTGTACAGGAAAGGGCATTAATCATTTCAGGGCGCCCACTAAAGGGTATAGTATAGGAGCAATATAAGCGCGCCATGCGATTCGAGTGTCGAGAGTGCAACAGGCTGACTCAAGCGTATGCTGTCGTGTGGTATGCGGCATGACTTCATAAAACGATGGGCTTCAACCCTCAAAGCTGGCACGACGAGCTACGACAGCCGCCGTAGTGTAAAGATAAAAACTAATTTTGACCACCTGTATTTCCTAAACTACACACTTTTAACCAGCGAGCGTTTCATATCAACAATCAACAAACATATCAACTGATGCCCGGTTAATTTTGTCTACACGACAATACCCATGCTTACATATGCCGAAGCGAAGAGCCTTCTCGACGATTCATCAATCCCTAGGATTGTTTTCAAGAAAACTCTCAGCATGCGTCAAGACACGCGCATTCAACTGCGGGGCGTCCTTGAAACATAGTGGTGTGTTGTCTCTTCGTGAACCCTTAAAGTGCCTTAATTAACTCTGTATTAACTGTGCCTTAATTAACTTCGCCTTAACACCAAAGTTCGTGGGTTCGACTTCTGCATATATGCTCGAGGGTTGGGACCCCACCTAAGATCGTTGGTTTGAGTGCCTGACTTAACTCTAACTTAATTAACTATGCCTTTATATTTATTTATTTATTTATTTATTTATTTATTTTTGGCACAATGAGCGGCATCGGAGCCAGCTGTGGAAGAAGACGACGACGAACAAGAGGGGCAGTGTGGGAACGCTGGAAAATGTCTTTATAGAGTGTCGTAGATTCGACGTGCAGAGAAAACGACTTCTAGAAGGCCCCCTTCGCAAACTTGGATTGGTCATTACGCTTGCTGTGATACTGTCTCTTGGTGCGACGGCACTAGGACATTGTAATAGGAACGTATGTGATGCCACACTTAATTTTGTAAGTGAAACAAAGAGGCTGCCATGTTAATTTTATCGTTTAACTTTCCTCAATATGAACACAAAAATATTAACTTCAAATTTTAAAATACGAAATATAGCCTGAAAAATGGCATTAACGATTAGTACTAATTTAATATCATATTTAAATGACAAAATTGTATTGAAGTATTCTTCCCATCTTACCTACCGCTGCCCCATTCATGGCCGATCCCCCGTAGGGGTTGAGCCATATCCGCAGGCACCAAACCAAGCCAAAGCTGGCATGAAGAGCGGCATCGGAGCCAGCTGTGGAAGACGACGACGACGAACGCGCGACCAGTGGCACGAGCGCGAGTTTGCGCGAGGCGAGCTCACATGACTTTCTGTACCGGACGCCGCGTTTTCCAGACCATCAGGGGAAGGGGAAGGGGAGAGGGGGAGGGGGGTATGAGCCACTTAAGGCTTTGACCTTAATAATAGTTCAACTCCAATTTTCGGTTCAGGTTCGGTTCGGTTCGACACGTCTTCCCACAGCGTCTGTGCAAACGGCTAGCCCGCATGGCCTGCGTAGCAGTGAAGCCACTTGCGCGCACGAGATAAAACACTACAGGGACAACGCCCTGGTTGTCAACAACATTCAGGAGCCGAGATTTCATAGACGCGTATATTACGCCTCCCAAGGCGCCAGTAAACCTTCAAGATAGCGTGCGGCCCACAACGTGCAACAGAGTTAGATCCCCTCAACAAAAATGCACCGATCTGATTGCATCTGCTAAGGAAAAAAACAACGTAGTCGTACGGTTATGTCGTTGGTTTCGAAGCAGATTTCGCAGTAGTTATGCGAGAATGAATACTATTTTAAATATAACACATGTTTAAAGAAAGTATTAAAGAGAGAAAGAAAGAATACAATAAGGTCCCAGAATGACGCTGTAACAAAGCTAAGAAAGCAGTGGGTCGCCAGCTTTACGAATCTAATAACCAAAATAAAAAAAATAATCTTCTCGAAGTGTGAAAATGCACCAAGCGTACAAATAGAAAACAGCAACAAGGACACACTCGTTGCTAAGAAGAAAAATGACGTTCATGCAAGAATTTTCGCAAACTAAGCTTGGATGACTCCTGCTCGGAGCGTTTTCAAACCGTCACTAATCACATGATGGTTTGAACGGCCATTCCGGTGGCATCTGCGGGAAACGGCTTAGGGGCACCGAGCACACGGACCACTTGCCGCACATCTCAGGGAAGCGCGTTTCCACCCGCGCGCGGACAGTGACCGTATAATGAACAACCCTCGCCAGTCCTAGACACGAAACGCTCCAACAGAGGACGCCGCGCGGCTCTCGCGAAAGGATTGTTTCACAAGCTTCGGCTTCAAGCTGGCACCGCTGGCACGTCGATGCATCGCATACTCTGCTTAAGTGCTGGCATTGGCCAGACGCAGCGCAACTACGAAATTTTACGATTATATGGACACTCCAGGCACATTTCTGCCGTCAGCGTCGGCGTCGCCGTGAGGTTCCATATAAAGTCCAGGGGCGATAAAATCGCCGCCGTGCGCCGTATGTTGTATGTGCGAGTGAGAGCGTGCGAGGGTCAGCCGGCGATCGCGGTTCAATATCGTGCACGCAACGGAGGAAAGCGGAGAGGAAGCATGCCGTGTCTTCCGTCGCGCGCAACGCTTCCGCGGGAGAAGGGTTCTACTCCGGGCGGCCGCGCGCGCTGCAGGCCGGGCCGCTGTATCGTGAAAGCCATCTGCGACAGGTACTGAGTCCACGATGCGCTGTGTTTTCGCGGCTTAGTTCGCGTTGATGCAAGCGGCAGCACGAAGGCCAATTCGCTCGCTGCTGCTGCCATCTTTCCTCACTGCAGCGTTTTGACAGCGAGTTTCCGCGGTCATCGAGTGGGATATGTGTTCATGTTTGCTTGTGCGCGCGTGACACCACGTTTGTTAATTTAGTTAGTATGCCTGTGATTACAAGTTTATGCGGCCGATAAAACTAATATCCTTACTTCGTGTAGCTAGCTGTCCACTAATTTGCTATCGCAATCGATGCTTCTCCTTTTCGGGTGAAACTGCGACATTTTTTCAGCAAATCCGACCTCTTGCGAATTGTCTGCGGAATCATACTGGCTTAATACGGTGGTTTGCATGACACCCTGGCGGTACCACGGTTCCGCCTGCTTTTTTTGTGCGGCATATCTTCAGCACCTGCGTGCATGCAGTATTATTTAACAGAGGCGAAGAGACATACATGATAGTCGCTAAGTAGTCACCATAACATATACTTGTTACCGTTAGCGTAAAGATCACCCTTCAGAGGAAAACGCATGCTCGGCTTCCGGCATATATACTGATGAACACCGCCCAGATTTTACGCTGACATGATAACGAGATAGTCTCCAGAGCGAAAGGCTCTCAGCGTTGGTTCTACGGGCAACTGAAGGCATGCATACAGATGTGTGAAAATCGCAGTTTACAGTTCCTTTGCCTACGCTTGAACGCACTAGTTTGGCACGCAAAGCTTTCGTCAGCGAAACCCGAAGCATCGCTCAATTCGGTTCGTTGAACTGTCTATCACATCGACACGAGCCAATTAACATAGCCGTGCAGCTCTACCATAAAGGGAACAACCTACCAGGACACTTTTCCGCAGGTTCGGCTGAGACTCGCTACATATTGTCAACTTTTACTAACATCGTTACAATATCTACGATGTCAGTACTCGACAGCCTTGCCGCCATACTGCCATGCGCATCTCTGGACTCGACTGCATTTGCCATGGTCGGAATGGTACTATAGCCTGCCGCCTCCTCATGCGTGCATTCCTCGGTAGTTCTCTATATTTTTGTGCGCGGCATGACTGTGGAGGGCTCCGCCAGACACAGCTACAGGTACACCTCCATCTAATGACGCCTTCTTGCGCCGTCTACATCGAACTTCCCACATATTGCCAATGCATCCGTTTCGCCATTTCTTTATAATCTCGTTGTTTCGCCATCTCTTTCGCTTTCAAACCGGATGTTTCTCTTCCGGACAACCTCTCTGCCTTTATTCCGCTCTCTCTATTCAGCGTGAATACGTTTTGAGACTTTCGGTGTGGGTACAGAACCTGTCACAACTGCCTAGTTCTTAAACAGCAAGATAAAAAATGCCAGTAACAATACGCATGATGACGGAGATGAATACGACAAAAGCAGTATTCGCGGCGACAGCGACACCGTGTTTACCACAAAAGGAGCGGAATTCCTGCAGAATTCTTTTGAGGCACTTGATAGAGGAAAGCCGTGTGCAGTGACGGCAGGATTCGGAAGGATGTTCTCAGTGCTTTCTTGTTTCTCTTGAGAGGAGGACAATGTCACGCTAGAACGTTTCTAATGCATTCTCGATTAACAAACAGTAACAATATTTCGCTACCTGCGCCGTTCTTACCGCCTGCTACGGTATCGGCATAATACGATAACGGTAACATCAGGCATCAAACGCCTCGCTGTTTTAAATGAACACATTTCAAAGAAATTGAAAGACCGTGAAATGATACCCTTGCGTCTGCTCTTTCTAAGACAATAAATAAATGAAGTTTACCGCATTGCTTCTGTCCCTTCAGTTGGCGATGTTCATCTCACCCTTACATTCAACTGTTCTTCGTCTTGCTGCTTCCATTTCTGTATAAACGGGTAAGGTGCAGGTGAAAAGAACTTATACCTGGTCGCAAGTTATTGCACCGACCGCGACAAACTAGAAGCAAGTCGGCCCTCCCATTTTTGGAGCCATTCGCGTGCCGCTCCATTTTCCTCGAATAAGAGCCCATTCCAATTTCGCTTCGTAAATTAGCTACACGGAGAAGAGCCGGAACGATATAGAGCAGGGCTTTGCGTGTCAGGGGATACGAGGGACGCCACCACCTGACAATAATGTAAGCATCCCTTCTCCATTTCGCTCCCGCACAACTGGTCAACCGCAGATTCATCGACGAAACAGTAAACTCGTTGCGGCATTTGTAGAGAATCGTGCACCGGAGGCCCGAGCCCAAAATACATGTTTCTCGGAGACACGTCGACACTTGCAGAGCTCGTGCCAGCCACTAACGGGACGCTCAAGTGCACAGCCTTTGTTTCCCACCGCCCGTTCTAGCGCCAGTTTTCTCGCGAAGCACCTCGCGTTAAAGCACGCACGCGCCACAGCTACGGTAGCACATCCAATATAGTCGATCGTCTTCCACCGCACTGCGCGACGCCGATGTGCGGCCACGCACGTTTTGCGCCACCTGTACAGCACCGCAGGAATCCAACAAACCAGAGAGGAGGGCAAATTCCCCCGCTCTTAACTTTGCAGAGATTTCTTTTTCTCGCTTAATATCCTCACTGGTGGTGTTCTTTCCCGAGCCTGCTCGTCAACAGGACGGAAAGGCCAGCCGACCGTGACGCCCTAACGACTCGCCGAGTGGCCCTCGTTTTCCAGCGCCTCTTTTTTTTTTTTTTTTTTTCTGAGGCACGCATGAAAGCGCGGACGGCTGCAAAGGCTACGCGCGCGAGCCCACACGCCCGTTTCGAAAGGCAAGCGTCCTCGACTCGACCGAGTCTGCGCGCACAGCGAGGAACCAGTCGGACTTGGACAACACGAACCCGCGTGCCTCCGGAAACTTTCGAAACGGCGCGCATTCCGTGCGCCCGCTGGATAGGACCGGAACGAGAACGGACAGCGGACTCTTAGACAGGGTTTTTGCCGACCATTTTCAAGGTCTTCGCAGTAAGATAGCGAAGGCTCTCGATCACTACGCTAACGCAAGACACAACACCTTGCTCGCAAGGGGAGCGAAATAAGTAACCGCACTTTTTTATTCTCCACAAAAGCGGGCCAGGTGATTTTCACTAATGGGATTTTTCGTCAGTAAACGAGCTATACACGAACGAGATACTATACACGAGAGAATAAAATATTTTAAATCAATAATTTATTTTAAAATCAATGTTAAACCGCCCCCTTTTTTATGCGAGCGTCTTACTTTCATTTTCTTTTCGCTAGTCACCTGCGGCAGATGCCGCAATTCCTCGTTGCAGCTAGGTTATACGGAGAAGTGGACACAACTTATACAAGAAATTACACGGATCAATTAGCGAATTAGCAAATTTACGCTAACCCTCTAAGCACTAAGCTTAAAGCGCATGTTAGTGTTGCAGAATTTCAAGCCTGCTATTATTCGAGGTCAGTTCATTTTGTTAAATACTCTATACAACAACACACAAGCTACGATTACAGCATTGTAAAGTTGTAGGGGGCGAAAGATTATATGAGGACAACAGATATTCAGATTTGAATATCAAAGACCACTATGCCCACGTCTAGTGATGCTTGGAGCCAATAGTGTGGTAAGCATGCTCCGTACCACCGATTGTTGTTGCTGTTGTTTTAATATAAAAGGTGTCACGTCCTCAGCTTCTTCCAATCTTTTAGCCTTCATTCACGCGAACATATTTTCCGTCGCCAGAATTGCGGAGTGGCAACTCGAGAGTCACAACGATTCCGGAATCATTCCACATTTTCGAATAACGGGAATGGAATGGTAATAGAATGATGGCACCAGTCGGGAAGGTGGAATGGAGAACGGAATGGGAACCCAATATTCCGAAATTGAGTTGGAATAGAATGAACACACAGTGCTAGTCCCAGGAGAATTAAACGTTGATTTTAGGCGACACTACCAAACGGGTAAATTTGCTAATTATAACGCACTAGACTGCACCAAATAATTACGAACACCAATTTCAACTCAGTGCCCGCTCTTTCGGTGAACACCTACTATCTCTGCTGCGGTAATGATAAACAACGCAGTATTCTATAGATTCTACACATTTGCAGATCCGCGCTGCAAGGTTGAAGTGCGTTGAAAGACAGCAACGTTTAGCTGCAAAGAAGGATTAGATTTAGCAAGAGCATGCTAAAGCGCAACAGTTAGAATTTCATGCTATCCTATTTTTACTAGAAATGCTATACAACATTTGTTCTAAGTTTTTATAAATTGCTGTATTACACACACCAACACCTTATTCATATCATACGAAGCAAACAAACACTGACACCAAGGACAACACAGGGGAAATTACTTGTGCTTAATAAATGAAATAAAGAAACGATAAATTAATGGAAATGAAAGTGGATGAAAAAACAACTTGCCGCAGGTGGGGAATGATCCCACAACCTTCGTGTTTCGCGTACGATGCTCTACCAATTGAGCTACCGCGGCGCCGTTTCCCATCCACTTTCTTGGGTTTTTATGTTTCCTAGTAGAATCCTGGGAGTGTTAGGCAGCGCCACCACTCAGACCTTGGCGGCGGATGTAGAACATCCTTTCTGCCGCAGGCACCCCGAGAACGTGATCTTTTTGGGTGAAGGCAAGCGGTCAACAAACCCACACGCCTGCGGCAGAAAGGATGTTCTACATCCGCCGCCAACGTCTGAGCGGTGGCGCTGGCTAGCACTCCCAGGGTTCTACTAGGAAACATAAAAACCCATTAAAGTGGATGGGGAAACGGCGCCGCGGTAGCTCAATTGGTAGAGCATCGTACGCGAAACGCGAAGGTTGTGGGATCGTTCCCCACCTGCGGCAAGTTGTTTTTTTCATCTAGTTTCATTTCCATTAATTTATCGTTTCTTTATTTCATTTATTAGGCTCAAGCGATTTCCCCTGTGTTGTCCTTGGTGTCAGTGTGTTTGTTGGCTTCGTATGACTAATAAAAATCGGGCCCCTCGGTTAACCCCCTTTCTTCTCGTTTACCAACACCTTATGGCCCTTTTACGCAATGCCTACATGGCAGTGCTGTATGCATCAATTACAGCTTCCAATTTGTGCGCGGATGTTGTAATGAATCCTTGAATACATGCTGTAATGTCTTCTAAATAATTCTATGGAATGTTCTTGAAAATAATACACATAGAAGTTATTAGGCATTTCACGTCTCTTGTATCGTTGACCTCATTCGTAGAAATGGTTTACCTGTGTTTTATTCCGTGTTCAGCTTTATGTATTTTTTGCCTAATCATATTACACGCTTTACTGTCTTGTGAACCCATGTATAAAAAAAGTTATTAAAGTATGGGTACTGCACTGACCAGGCTTGTGCTCTACAAACAGGCATGTGCTCTATACCATCCAAGTGTTCGCGCAAAGCTTCATTTCAGGGCTATAATGATAAAGTTTTCACCGCGCATAGGCTGATATTTTTGCCGCAATCAAAATTGATAAACGCCTTCTTTTTAAAACAGCAGTTATTCCAGAATTTAATTACAGAAAAAAAAATGTGCAACAGAGATAACCGATCACAAAGCGTGTTTGTTCTCATGTAATAAAATTGCACGTAAGTATAATTGTAATGCTGCTAAGACTTGGAAAAAATGTTTTTATTTACTAGGCACGCAAGGGAGGAGCGCAAGAAACAAACAATTGTAAAAAAAAAAGCGTTTAATTTACTGAAACTGAAGGAATGGAATGGATCAAGTCGGCCATTCCTGGAGTGGGAATGATATATCATTCGCCACTCCGAGGAGCTAAAAGGAGTGGTATTACAGGAATTTCCACACTCCGGAATGGAGGGCCACACTCCACAACTCTGTTCGCCACGCATGGACTCAAATGCAGCATGATGACTTGCAGAAGGAAAATGTGTGGAATGGCATTGCTGCATGTAACGTATTGAACTTGTCATAAATGGGACGTTCTAGCCACTAAAAGATAATAATAATAATAATAATAATAATAATAATAATAATAATCCGCAATTTTCAACTGCGAAAAAATAACTTATGCACATAGTCTAAGTAAATGAAAACAGATTTGTGGGTAAAATTTTTATTAACAAGAAAGAAAGAAAGAAAGGAAGAAAGAAAGAAAGGAAAAGGAACGACTCCCAAGTGAATCTTCCATGAATCTTCCGTCCAGTTTTACGCCAAGAACATTATCATGCTCACAGGAAAACGTAGTTGAACACGGTCATAACTCTGCACCTGTAAATAAAACTGGTGCTGCGTAAAAAGAAAAAAAAATACTATAGGAAGTTAAATAACCACCGCGACACTGCGCCCCCCTCCCTCCTTTACACAGACAAAAATAATGTACCTCACCGACACCGAAGAGCCGGCTTACAACGTGCATTGTGGACATGCATAGAAAGCGAATGCCTTATATGGAGTGTCCCAGATAACGCCAGCCAAGCTGTCGAAAGAAAAAAAAAGAAAAAAAAGAAAAAGAAAAGAACAAAGATGTAAGAAACACAGTGCAAGATACGACTTCAAAACCTACGGTGTTTGGTCGTCAGACGTCTGAAAACTTAACACCGCAAGTCTTATAATCGCATTTTGCATTGTGACTTCTTAATATATATATATATATTTAAAACAGCTTGCTTGGCTAACGTTAGCTGGGACACAGGGTATATGAGGGTTGTCCAATGAAAATTAGGACTGATGCTCTCAAATCTTTATTTCTGAAAACGAAGATATCGGCGCTCTTATCATATTCTACATGGTCTCCAGTATGCGAAATGCGTGCGTGCCACAGTTAAATGGAAACTATAAATCCAGGGGTCTTACGTGCCAAAACTACGATTTCATTACGAGGCACGCCGTAGTTAATGTTGACTAACTTTGACCATCTGATTAATTTTAACCACCTGGGGTTTCTTAACGTGCTCCCAGTGCATCGCACACAGACGTTCTTGCATTTCGCCCTCATCGAAATGCGGCCGCCGTCGGCGGGATTTTATCCCGCGACTTCGTCCTTAGCAGCGCAACGCCATAGCCACTAAGCCACCACGGCGGGTGCCTCCCACCGTTTCTACCAAGCCTAGAAAACATTAGTGAAGCAGTCTTTTGACACCTACTTAAACATGGCTTCCAATGTCTTAACTACACCTTGTTCCATGCCAAAGCAATGTCCTTTTCATTACCGTGGGGCACATGAAGAAGCTTCGTTTGGCGTTTTGCAGAACCAATGTGCTTGTGTAAAGCTAGCAAGTGTGTGTGCGTGTGTGTGCGTGTGCGTGCGTGCGTGCGTGTGTGCGTGTGTGTGTGTGTGTGCGTGTGTGTGTGTGTGTGTGTGTGCGTGTGCGTGTGCGTGTGCGTGTGTGTGTGTGTGTGTGTGTGTGTGTGTGTGTGTGTGTGTGTGTGACGCGAGAGTGTGTATGGCTTCAGCAGCTAGACGATGACACGGCGACTTGAATATATTGATTGTGGTCCGGCGAATAAACATTGTAAACTGTTTCGTTGTTACGACCGGGGCCGATCCAGAAAACGGCACAATGTCGCACAGCGTCTGCGCATCGTTAGTTATATATACCATGGTATACGACTGAGGAATATGGGCCATCTCGAAGGGCTAGCTGTCACGAGTGAAGATTGGGAAATACTAACACCCTCTCGCTTTTTTAAGCAACTTGTTTCTATACAACGTGACGCACGCGAAATGCAGTGGTGAGTCTTGAAGAGGGTCGAACGATGCGAGAAGGGAACGTACCTATACCTATACCGCAAGGTGCCTGGAACAAGCCAAAAAATGATTATCATTACAAATTTATTTGCTTCACAGCGATCACAGCATGTTTCCCAGCCTCCAAATGGCAGCTATACTATACGTCCGACGATGAATCCTGCGAAAGTCGCCCGCGCTGGCAGCAAACGTGGCGTGGAAGCAATCGCACACACGGGTGCCTCTCCGCAATTCAGTTTATACCGACGATACCAAGTTCATGGTCGAGACATGTAAGATCGCCGCTGTTTTCACACATGGCCGCGGCGAGTGAGGGATGGCTAGAGTGACTTCTTGTGACTTCTTATAGCATTGCAAGTGCGAAACTTGAAGCACGTCAGCACTGCAGCTGCCGAACAGGTCGAGCGCCACTCGCGCGCGCGCCAGGCGCGGCACAGTTGAGTCAGCATTGGCCAAGGCGACCGCCTCTGCCCAAGGGCAGCCACGGCACACACCAGGTTATGTCAGCTTCCTTTCTCATCAAGCAGCCGCGTATCCGCAGTCAGCGCCGGCGTGAGTCACCTTGGTCAACGGAACGTGACCGGAACAGGAATGCCGGCGCAGCTTAGCGACTCGAGCAGCGGCTCTTGAGGCGTGTGTGTAAGCGGCGCGCGCGCGCGAAAGGGAAAATACGGCAATGCAGCGCCCACCGGTGATGACGTAAATTATCGGCACACGATGGCGGCAACGCTTTCACGGTGCTTGGAGGCTTTTACGCAACGGCACACGCCCCGAAAGAGAGAACGTCGAGCGACAACTGAGGCTCTGCTGGAATGAACGAATGCAATGTCGACGGCATCGCGAGAGTAAGGCACTAATTTAGATTTCACGGCGGGAGGCGTCACGTTCCAACACGGTCACAGTAGGCTGCTCCTGACTTCAAGACGTCTCGGCGTCATTTTAGAGTTTCGATAGCTCTATAGGCCAGAGACAACCAATCAATTGCACACACCGAATCACTTCTCGTACGTTTTCCGGACTGACTCCATTGCCCTTGACATAAGTGAAACAACGGGCGTACCGCAGAACAGGCCGCGCACGACGCAACGTGCTTCTCAGCGCGCCGTAGAAAACGCAGAGAGAGAGAGAGAGAGAGAGATGCCTTCAGAGAAGGCTTGCTGATGGGGACTAATATACACTAAAAGCGAAGGGCTAGACGTGCCTGTCGTTGCCTGTAGACTTAAGCAATGCAGAGACACTCCGTTTTTTTTTTTCCAACTTTACATGGTTGACAAATCGCTCACTGGCCAAGAAGAGGAGACACACACACACACACACACACACACAAACACACACACACACACACACACACACACACACACAAAGAAGATGAAGAAGAATAGGAGGTGTAGATGTGAAGTGACAATGTAAAGATCTTAACGATCAATCATCTCACCAATCCTTTGATCCCATCTTAATTTCAACACTTCGACGTCAGCATCCCCGTCAGCTTGAGCTTGATATCATTGGTTTGATATGAACGCCACCATCTTGAGTTTATAACCATCAATGCTCATTGTGATACGTTAGAAACAGGATAAACGCAAATTGAATGTCCAGCTTTTAGATACGATAAGACTTGTTGTTTTATTAGAAGGGTCTCAATTTGTAAAACTACACCTAGTAAGAATACTATCTTGACTTGTCCTTTAATGTAAAACAAGCTTTACATTTCCTACTCTCATTCCTTCGGGACACTAGCTTACTTACAACTACAATATATTCATCCGCGCATCTATTTCTGTGTTACCTATATATAATCATTTTTTCTCTTGCCCTTTTCTTTTTTGTCATCTTTTCCCGCCTTCCTCATTTTGCCAGGCGGTTGTGTAAACGCCGACAGAATTCTTTGCTTTTGATTAAAGGGCCTTATTCCCCTACCTCTCCTTCTTGACGATCAATCGTCAAACTCAATGCACTGGTTCGGTCGTTCATATGTGCTAAAGATGCGCCTGTTGGCTGAGAACACCATGCAGTGCAGCGAAAGGCACGGGTCGCCTCGGCCAACCGGAACACGGGGTCCTCCACCGTCCGCCTCTGATCACCCTCCGCGCGAGTCTGGAACGCAAGCCCTGCACTGCACGGAGCTGGTGAGATTGGTACGGCTCAGTGACTGCAGTTTCTTGTCACTATACCTGAGAAAATAAAAAAAAATAATTTTTTTTTAAAGATCGTATGGTCAGCTTCATTCTTAAGCATTTCTTTTTTTTCCCTTCTTCTACCGGTAACTTTATATCGAGTGAGCACCGACGGGGTACGATTCACCGTTACGTAACCTGACGAAACCTGGCCGTGGCAGATGCGAATACAGGGCATTCTAGGCCAGCGCGCACTGCATGCATAGACACGGATGATATAGGGATGGGCGCAAACAAATCACGTTTTTCCGGCGCAATTTAACACTTCTCTTTTCCACGACACAGGAAGCAACAGGGCGCGACATCCTGTTGCGTACTCGTACTTCTTATAAAAAAAAAAATACATTATGGGGTTTTACGTGCCAAAACAACTTTCTGATTATGAGGCACGCCGTAGTGGAGGACTCCGGAAATTTTGACCACTTGGGTTCTTTAACGTTCACCTAAACCTAAGTACACGGGTGTTTTCGCATTTTGCCCCCATCGAAATGCGGCCGCCGTGGCCGGGATTCGATGCCGCGACCTCGTGCTCAGCAGCCTAACACCACAGCCACTGCGCAACCACGGCGGGTTACTTCTTATCAAGCTTCGAAGCTACGCAAGTCAATGACCGTACTAGCTTTACCATTACAACCAAGTTTGTTGTTGTTCTGAAATGCTTTTATTATCGCGATAGCAATATACGAACACTGCAGGCGCATTTCTGCCGGCGTCACCGTGATGTTCCGTATAAAGCCCAAGAACGCTAACATTGTCGCTGCGCGCCGAATGCTGTATGTGCGAGTGAAAGCGTTCCAGGCTGAGCAGACGACGAAGGTTTGCTCAATCTCGAATGCGCAAGTGAGGAAAGCAGGGAGGAAGCGCGCCGTCTTCCGCCGCTCGCAAGGCACCGGTGGGAGGGAAGGGAGGAGGGCGTTCTACTCCGGCGGCAGCTGCCTATGGTGCGGCCGCGCGGGCTCTATCTTGAAAGCGACATGCGATGGGAACAGTGCGCCGAGTGCTGATAGCTTCGTGTGCGCTGTGTTATCGAGGCTTAGTTCGCACTGATGCGAGCGGCAGCACGAAGGTCGATTCGCTCGATGCTGCTGCCGCGCTTTCTCACTCCAGCGTTTTGAAAGCGAGTGTGCGCGGTCACCGAGTGAGATGTGTTCACGCTTGCTTGTGCGCGCGCGACATCATGCTTGTTAATTTAGTTAGTAAGCGAATGTTTACAAGTTTATACAGCCGATAAAACTACTATCCTTACTTCGTATAGCTGTCTACTAATTTGCTATCGCAATCGATGCTTTGCCTTTCGGGCGAACCTGCGACTTTTCTTTTTCTCTTTAGGTTCGAACAACCAGTCTTGACTACCGTCATGCGTGGAGCAAGGGGTAAAAATAAAAAAATATATATAAATTTTGCGGGTAAATTTAAGTGCCAAAGCCACGGTATGATGACAATGCACGCCGTAGTGCAACCGGAATAATTTTGACCACCTGGGGTTCTTTAACGTGCGCCCAATGCACAGTACACAGCCACTTTTGCATTACACCTCTATTGAAATACGAACACCGCGGCTAGGGTTTGATCCCGCGCCCGTCCTCGGGCTTAGCCGCGCAACGCGAAAGCCACTACGCCATTGCGGCGGGCAAGGGGTTAAAAAAAAAAAAAAACTTGCCTAGTCCTATGATTTGTTCTCAGATAAGCAGCCCCACAAGAATATAATTATATTTAAAATGCGCTGAAATACCTGAATTAAAGAAAATAAGAGAGAACAAGAAAAAAGGACACAACAAAAATTATGCACATCCAACGCACATCTTGGTATCTATGTGAAGCGAAGCTTTCGTGAAGCGGTTACTCAAATGCTCTAAATTTACGCATTTATTTCCTGCAGCTTTGGCGCAAAGGAAACTGGCATGCGCGCATGTCCTCTCGCGCACCCGTTCTACGCAAGGTGACACACGCGAAGATCATCTCCAACAACCATAGTTGTCTGGGAGATTGAGGTTCAATCTCACCATCCAGCCTGTATTTTATTTATTTATTTATTTATTTATTTATTTATTTATTTATTTATTTATTTATTTATTTATTTATTAGCTGTTCGGCAAGACACCAGCAGCACTCAGAAGCCGCGGTCAGGAAGTACGGGAGGATTCGCAAAGAAAGCTTGCCTTTGAAAGGTAGCGTACTTCGGCACTCCTGAAATACTTCAGCCACTGACTGCGCGAAAAATAGTTAACGACACGATGACGACGAAAACAGCGTGACAGTTCCTTGAGTGACACCTGTCTCTGTGAGAGAGACGCTGAGAATGACTGCTGAGCTGACAGCCTCGCAGCGAATGAACTCTTCGTAAGAAAAGGAAATTAAATTATAATTAAATTATGGGGATTTACGCGCCAGAACGACGATCTGATTATGATACACGCTGTAGTGGGGGACTCCGGAACAATTTGGACCACCTGGGGTTCTTCAACGTGCACCTAAATCTAAGTACACGGGTGTTTCCGCATTTCGACCCCATCGAAATGTGGCCGCCGTGGCTGGGATTCGATCCTTCAT
The DNA here is from genome assembly GCF_023375885.2 of Dermacentor andersoni. Taxonomy (NCBI): domain Eukaryota; kingdom Metazoa; phylum Arthropoda; class Arachnida; order Ixodida; family Ixodidae; genus Dermacentor; species Dermacentor andersoni. The sequence goes on along the minus strand of NC_092814.1, from coordinate 218,465,724 downwards.
GAGAAAAGGAGTAGCTGGTGCCGCATTCGACCGCCAATGCATCTGAATTTTATCATGTCAATACAAAAGGTCAATTTTAACAAATACTCCAGCTTGCGCTCATTACCCAATAACCTTTAATATTTGCAAATCTCACCTTCAGTACAGACTTTCCATGCCGAATCTTACCATCGTATTTCTCTAGCCTGCCCACAAGACAGATCTAAAGTGTGCACTTCGAGCGTTAAACTACAGCACGTCGTTACGGATGCTCGAATTCGGTTTCCTGGGGCGATTACACTGTTAAGCGCAGTAAAAAAAAACATCATTGTTACTCAATCTGATTCGCTAAACTAGGTTTAGCGTCTATGCGCTTCTAAACTGAACTGTGACGTTTAATTTTCTGAATCTGGGGGGCACAGTGGGCTATGAGGGACGCCGCATTGAAAGGCTCCCGTTTAATTTGGACCTGGAATTTGGATTAATTTGGAATTCTCCAACATGCCCCTGAATCTGAGTACACGCTAATTCTTTTCTTTTTTCTTTCTTTCTTTTTGCATTCCGCCCCCAACGTGGTGCGGCCGCCGCGGCCGGGAATCGAACCCGCGAACTCGTGCGCTCAGCAGCGCGACGAGCCACTGAGCCACCGCGGCGGGTTATGTACACGTTATTCTGAGGCGGCACGTCTGAACATTCACAAATTTACGCACTTGCATATACACGCCGAAGAGTTCAAGAAGGGAAAATAATGAAAGTGGCCCATAGAAAATAGGAGCGTTTGGGCGGATATTCACGGCCTTGCGCGCGGGCCTCATACGGCGTACTTCTGACGAGAACCCTGAGAGGAATGACCTTCAGCTCTGGTCGAACGGTGCGCTGCCTGCGCAGTACGGGGATGACGCGGGCGAATGTTCTCACATCAGCGGAGATTTCGCCACCTCATCGACTGCAGAGTACCTGAATGCGTGCCGCGGTATACACACCATAAAGCGGCGCGGCAATTGAGAGGAATGGCGTGTCGTTCGGTGTCGCCCCAGCGACGGGCTGGAAGGGAATGCAGTTCACCTGGACAACTCTACCGAAGAAATAAAGGGGCCACGCGATGCGTTGCCTGATGTTGGTATTACGCTTCTTCTTTCGCACATATCACTCTGCCTCGCTACAGCGTTATACGTGATAAAGCGCTCGCAGTAGTGGCTTCGGTGTTAGGCGGTTAAGCGCGAGGGCGCGGGATCAAATCCGGCCGCGGCGGCCGCATTTCGATGGCGCCGAAATGCAAAAACTCCCGTTGTTGTTGTTCAAACGTTTATTAAAATAACATTAAAAAGTTTCCGCCCCCCAGGAAGTGGATCCATCAAGGCGGGCGGAGGTGTACTGCGTGCATTGGGTGCACGTTAAAGAACCTCAAGTGGTCAACATTAATCCGGAGTCCCCCACTACGGCGTACCTCGTGATCAGTGTTTTGGCACGTAAAACCCGAGAATTTAATCCTTTTACGTAATACAGCCGACGCTTCACAAAATGACGGTGACAAATGTCGGTTGTCAAAATGCGGCTCGAGGAGTGGTTATAAGAAAGTGGCTAGCACATTGGAACAGTGACAAAGCAATCACGTGACGCAGATGGGGGGGGGGGGGGGGGATGCGACGGTTGGTGAACTTTCGTCACGAAAGTGACCCTGTCACTTATCTAAAAAGGCGAGTCAACAGCGGTTAACACAGAAGATAGACAAGGGCCTTTTGGGCGGATTAGTGTGCCACATGTGGTTTACTGTTTAGACTGCACTACCTTCGGTATCGGCCTATACTTTTCGTAAAGTAATACCACACTTCCGGTTCTAGATTACATTATGGGGATTTACGTGCCAAAACCATGATCTGATTATGAGGCACGCCGTAATGGGGGACTCCGGAATAATTTGGACCACCTATAGGGTTCTTTAACGTGCACCTAAATCTAAGTATACAGGTGTTTCCGCATTTCGCCCCAATCGAAATGCGGCCGCCGTGGACGACATTCGATCCCGCGACCTCGTGCTTAGTATCGCAACACCGTAGCCACTAAGCAACCGCGGCGGGTGACTTCCGGTTCTAGGCACGCGCAGTTTGAACGAGCGCGTCGGGGTGTTATTTCGGCCTTTTTGGCTGATTAGCATTATTACTGCTCCGTACATAGCTCTAGCCTAACATGGTGCGTCTTTTACGTCCCAAATATAATTCTGACGATTTATTTGTTCTCCTACGTGCCCTAGAATGTCTCAATTGGTCTCATTTGGCGAGACAAAGACCCAGGTCCCACCGAACCCCGAATCGACCTGAAGCTGCCAAAGACAACCTTCTCTTCCAAAAAAAGAAAAAAAAAAAGAAACCGGCAAATTCATCGCTCAAATACAGATGTGCGCTAAAGATAAAGCTACAGGTTAGTCAAAAAAAAAATGGCCTACGCTCAAACGTAAACGCGCATGAAAAGCAGTGACTCGCTCGTCGATTCCTCGCAAATATAGACACACATAAAAACAGGGCATTCGCTATAGTATCATGAAAGTTCGGAGAACTGAGTGCGAATAGTTGCACCTACGCCACCTGTCACACTAGCAACACCTGGCGAATATCCTTGTAATCGCACTGTTACCATCTCTCTGCCGCGTTGTTTTGGTCACAGGTGACAGCGCCATATACGCTATAACTCTTGCCGGATGAGGCGGGTCCCGTACACATGCTGCGTACTGTTTTCTTCAGCTGTATAGCATAATGTCAGGTTTATTTCATATCACAAAGAAGCACGGATACAACAGCCCGGCTCACAAAGTAGTGCATAATTGATTGGTTGGTGTTAAAGTCCAAAAGTAACGCCTGGTCTGAGAGACGCCGTAGAGCACAGCTCGGTTAATTTTCGGTACTGCAGGGTTCATTGCAAGTGCACTTAATTCTGCAACCACCACGGTCGGGAATAGAACTCCTGACCTCGTGCTAAGCCATACATTATACCGTAGGTATTATGAGCCAGCGAGGCGGACGAAGCCAGTGGACGGGTACGAATAGTTGCAATGCGCAAAGTTCTATAGCTCAAGTCGAAAATGGCCACTCCCGAGACGCCACTTTTTCTATGCATGTACATTGCGAGATACCTTCAATACTTCGGTATTCCGTTTAATTTGGCCCACAGAAAGCAACGTCTCATATAGGAGGAGGCATGCACGTTCGCAGAGGATCTCTTTTTCGGGGGGGGGGGTCAATTCAAGGTAAGTTTTCTGTGCAAGTGAGGGGAGGGGCACCTTTACTAGTACAAATGTGAATAATGCCCACCATTCGCCATAAAGACGCATAAACCCGCAAAAGAGAGCTTCAATAAGGTATATCTCACAGGTACGCCTGTGAGATACACCGCTCCTTTATTTGACAAACAAGGAACCACATCAAATCGACTCGCGCAGTAAAGAAGCGCAGGAAGAACACTGCCAAAAACAAGTAAACAAGCGAAAGTGCGAAATAAGGATTTCTAGTAGCGTTTTTTGAATTAGCACTGGAAAGATTATAGAGAAATATATATTTGCGGTACGATCACAGTTCTTTTGGATCATCCGTTTACTGATCTACCAAGTTAAATGTCAAACCCAACTTTTATTATTTGGGAAGTTACGCAATCATGCGTGGCTGCTAGCTCCCCCCTCCTGCCCCCCTTGGGTACGTGCCTGGGAGGAGGACGTATGGCTGCTCTTCGATTTCGTAAAACGATTTCACAAAATCATTTTCAAGAAGCAAGCGCGCCGTCGCCACTACAAACGACCAACAACACTGCTCTGTGAAAAGATTGCTCAAGTGCGCCCTTCGTTGTCGTTCTTCTTTTTTTTTTTTTTTCTTGCTTAATTTTGCACATTTCACTTTGCGCTGGCGTAAGAGCTTAGTCTTTGCATCCCTGTAATAGAGAAACAATTGAAAATTTTCCACTTCGCGTAAACGATACAATATATCCGGCTCGTGTTCATGGCATCATGGTTATAGATCCTTGCCACCCAATCCTATAGATCACCACGGAGCTTTCGCGACGTACGAACAATCTCCCAAATTTGTATGAAAGAACACGCAGCAACTGCGGCTGCGTGCAAGAACACTCTGGGCTGGTCGCTCCGTTCTAATCCAGACTTCCTGGTGCTGAGCGCTTCCAAGCGCTCCCTTATTACAGCCGTGTCATGGTGCGCACGTATCAACAAGCACTAAACAGCAAGCTGCAGACGCCCGGACATCATCTCTCCTGCTCCAGTCTCCCTACACTCTTCAAAACAATCATTTTCTCATAAAACGCCGGTTACTGCATCGGCCAGTTGGTCGGAGACACGCTCCCGCAGACGCCTGCGCACAAGGCACGCACGCTTGGCGCGAACGGCCGCGGAACTCGCGCTGAAGCACTTGACAAAGATTGTGCCAAGCAAAGTCATTAGCATTCACGTGCGACAAAAGACATTGCAAGTGCACCAGTACGACCCAAGTACTTAAAGCACGTCTGAGGAACGCGCGCTGCAGCAGCAACGACACTCGTCTATCCACAGTGCTATATACGCGAAACAATTCACGCAGACGGCAGCCAACTTTATGACATAAAATAGCTATAAGCGATCGAGTAACTCTACAGCAACTACGCAAAGCAGGCCCCTCATTTGGTGGGCAGAAGGGCATAATGGCACTTTTCTTTTCTTCTTCGAATTCTTAAATAAGTCATCCGCAACAGATAGCGGTATCCCGCCTATTCAGGTGATTTGAAGAGGCTGACATTGCTTGCCCTACCGACAGCAATGTGCAACTAGTTATTTCAAAACAATTAATTCATTACAGCCCGTTGATTACTTCAGGGCACACGTTTCAATTGCGAAAATGAAGCGGAGCAGCGCTCAATATGAATGCATGTTTAGCAGAATTATCCGAGGGTATAGATCACTAGCTTCGATACATCCGTCGCCAAAAAGTGCATGCGCTGAAATGTACAGTGGTGCCACTTACTTTTTCTAAAAAGGTTCGCTAGCGAATACTGCCGAACAAAGCTGAACGGAAGGCCGGTGTATTCGGCAGCACATTCTGGGGACGGATGATGTTCTTACTAAATAAATATATGCAATGAATGACTGGTCGCCTTCAATTCCGCAATTTCAACATGTACCCCGAGAAAACTGACAACTACTAGTGATTTGATAATCAATTGTTTATTTGATCGGCCGCGCAAGTAATTTCTGAGTCATTAGGGCAGCTGACATGGCTAGGAAGACAAGAAAAGCACAGTAAAAGCACATTAATTATACTGGATCGATAATAATATACAGATCTGGGTTAAACTTAAAGTAAGCTTGACATGGGATAGCGTCATTATTACATTTCAATGCTATTCCTCTTCGCCCTTCGTGAATGGTCCGAGCGGAGCTCCGATCACGTTGTCACCGGGATGGGCCAGCTGTGAACGGTGGATGGTAAAGAAATAGAATCGAGCGGAAGGAACACTTACACCATATCGGTCCTTTACTCTCAATAAAGGCAAATGAAAAAGGAAGTGGAAGAAAAAGGCAACAATGCCGCCGGTGGGAGTCGAACCCACAAGGCCCACATAGTAACAGCATTCTTCTCTCAACAATTTGTGCTATCTTCTTCGGCATGAACCATGCATCATGAACCGTTCTTTTCAATGACTCATGTGTTTCAATTTTTTTCCTTAGCGTTATCCCCATGTGCCTGTCGTAACCGTTCTTTGTAGCGTAAAGATTCTCACTTTTTATTGTTGCGTGCTTCCAGGCAAACTCAATGTGAGGAACGCGTAAAGACAAATAACAATGAAGAAACTGCAGTACACTAATGGAAATCATTGGATTTTAGGTTTTGTAAGGATGGCAGAAGATAAATGAAGTTTTGATAAAGCGCATATTTACACCAATTTAAAAATAGGCCCCTGAAATACGGCAGATGTACTCAGCATTTTCGAGGATGTATACATTCCATACAAATACGCAGAAAGGAGTTTACTTGAGTAATGTGAGCCAAGGCGCACTAACTGGTTAGGTGACGGTTTAAAAATGTGCTCGTCTCTCAAATTCTCACTCCCACCCCTCTTCTTCATCTTCCCGTTCACCTCATCGAATTGACGTTATAATTGACCCATAAGCAACTGTTGGCTTCGTCTGCACTCAGTTGAGTGCCTTATTTCCCTTGATCCTTTCGCGCATTGTAATAAACTGCGGAAGAAACAAAAGTTTCACAGTAATTCGAAGTCTATTATGTTGAAGCACCATCTGTGTTTTCATCTTCTTAGGAACTCCAGTTTAGAGAAGACATGGCACGGAAAAAAGTGGCACCTGCTGCGTACTTCGGTTCTTCAAAATTATAACGTCACCAATCACTTTATGCCTTAATTCTAGACGAACATCACTGCAAGAGGAAGCACCTCTCGCATCATGCATGTACGTTTTTGATGTATAGGCTCGCCGTGCAGTAAGTCGCTTGGTGCGAATATGCGGATGGCAAGTTGACATTCCACAGTATGCGGAATGGCAAGTTGTCATTCCACAATCTCATATACCCACGGTGGTTTCTGACGGTCTATTTTTTAGCAAGTTTCAGGCCAAGAACACGAAGTGTGTTCAGTGCCACAAAGACGCGAGATTCCGTCCGCCTTCGATGTCTCTGGGGGAGCGCCATTCCTGCCTCAGTCTCACTGAGGCGGCACAGTTGCAAGAGCAGACGTTGAGATGCAAGGTGGTGGAGAGAGGATGACTCTGACTCGTGCAAAACCGTGTTGCTAGCAGCTATCTTTGGCACACCAAAAGCTGTCCTGAGACCCTTCTGATGTAGAGACTCCAATCGATCTTACTGGGGCTTTGATGACGATATCAACGGCAACAGGAAAATCACGGATGATTCACCACTAGTGCCGAGTGTAATTTCAACATCGAAGAAGAATGACTGCCCCAGCGTGCACTGGCCATCATTCTCACCCCATTCAAGCGCGGTTCGAGCGACGAAACGATTGTTTCTACTGCACGTCTCCAGTACATCCTGGAATCATGTACTACGCCAAAAAATCGTATGTGGTTTGCTTGATGAATTGATGTGCTTCCGGAGATAACTTCATCCGCGCTATTCTTCGCCGCGACAGGGGGAACCGCATAAAACGGGACTTGTTTGTTGAGATGGTTAATCCTACCGATGACAGGTAGGGATTTACATCTGTAGCAGATCAAAAATGTTTGGTGGTAGAACGCCTCGATAGAACGTATGACGGACATCTGAAGTTGTACACCAACAGCTCTGTTGACAAAGAGAATGGAGTCACCGGCATACGTGATACCGACCCTCAATGTCCCATGGGCTGCCAGACTTGACGGCGTCGTGTCTTCTGCGGCATGTGAAAATTTCGCCATTGAAGCAGTCTATCACAAACTGAATTCCTATCAGCCACAGCCTATTGTTCGTTTTTCAGGCAGCACGATTGCGAATCAAATAGATAATGTGCGAGTTTCCCCTTAACGAGTGCATTCAGCGTGCATTACATGCTGCAAAAAGAATGACAGAAAGTCTGACTTATCATTGTGTTCCAATGGGTACCTTTCCATATCGGCGTAGCAAGCAACGAGGCCGCGCTCACCGTCTGGCGCGCAAAGCGCTGCAGTTCAAGCCCACGAAGAAGGCTCCCCAGGACGCAAAGAAAAGGAGACATGAAGAAGGCCGGCTTAAGCCATTTCCATTCGGTGAGGTTTCCACCGCATCAACTTTGTGTGATTAAAGGACTTAACAGAGCTGATGCCGCTCTCCTTTATCGCATCCGCACAGAGTCAGCGCAAACTCCAGCTCGGCGGTGCAAGACAGCTAGAACTTGGTCCATCATCGCCGTGTGTGCATTGTCAAGCTCTTGGTGGCATTGAACATTACATACTAAAGTGTTCTGAATATGAAGCAGAACATAAGAAATTAATGGATGGACTTAAGCGCAAGACGGCACCACACTCAAATGCAAGCTACATTTTGTTCCTGCGAAGACACTGGATGTTTACGAGGGAGGTGCTTCGGCTCCTCCTGAAGTTCCTCCGTGACACAAGGTTGGGAAGTGAATAGTGAGCACTATGGATCATCGTGGTTCGGAAAGCGCGCAACGTACTGGATTTTGAGTAATCTTGTTTTTGGAACCTGTTGTTGTTAGTTGTACAGCAAAATGTTTCAGACCGTATCGCGGTTGCAGGCCCGCCTGCAGCAAGCAAGCAACCCTCCTCCTCCTCCTCCTCCTCCTCTTCGCTGTACAGTTTTTTTTTTTAATTATTATAACTGCGAGTGTTGAAAATCCGAAAGAAATGTTTTCACTACTAGTCACTCGAACAAGCACACACTCGTGCACTGCAGCAGCTAAAGGTATTATCGTGGGCAGCACGCAAGTGCAGCCCCGGCTGCGTAAATACCCCTGTCAAACATGCCCCCCCCCCCCCCCCCCCCACCCCAATTTGTTTATGCGATATCCAGTGCCTCGTTCGCGCGCCCGTTGCATCCTTGCACGATGCGTTCTCAAAAGCTAGCGAATCATGCTGAAAATACTGACAGGAGAGAAGCGCAAAGCCGAAACTATGCCTGAATAAGCCGAATAAGAGCCCGGATATGTTGGGCCGCCTCGCATCCTGTCGAATTTATAACTATGCCACAAGAAAACGAGGAGGGGAAAAAAAGAAAAGAAAAGCAAGAACAGCGACAAAGATATAAAGTACTGCGAGGTTCCAGCAAACCGAAAGCAGCACTGGGAGATATAGACAGTGACGTTATGGCCTGACAGCTGAAACATACAACGGGGTGCACCAAATGGCTACAGAGGATGGCCCATCGAGCTTACGAGCGGCCCAGCACCGACAGCTAAAGAGGCCAATGAGGAATGTGTGGGCCAATCCTCCGCGCAATATGAGGCGAAATTGGGACGCTGAAGAGCGGAGGATATAGAGCCCGAATCATTGAGGGGGCGGGGCGAGGGGGACAGCGTGAAGAATGCTGCACGAAGAAAGTAGATGACGCCGTTAGTCGACAATACGTCACTGCAGGCACGCCGACGACGAGGATGTCAGCGGCTCGGCAGAGTGCACACGGACGGACACATAAGAGTGCACGAAAAAGGTATAGATACCAATCGCGGTATCACACGTATCACAAGAGGCAATAAGCTACTTAAGGGTGAAACAAAAGACAGGTAGGGGGGGAGGGGGGCAAACAGCCTATCAAGGCATTTCCACACGTAGAAGGAGAAAAAGGAACTTTGGATTTATAAATAGAAATTTAAGTTGGTTCATAACAAATTATGCCAGATATATCTGATGTGGCGAGAGGACCAGAATGTACCTAAAGAGTATATCGTCGTCATAGGCCTATTTTATATCCACTGCAGGGCGAAAGCCCCTCCCATATATCTTTCATGCACCAACCGACTAGGTATCCAATGTTTGTAAATTGCTGAATATCGTCCCGCGATCCACTCTCCTGCCGTCTTTGATTTCGCCTCCCTTCCCTTCGCATTCAATCTGTTACCCTAACAGACAACAGGTTATCTGCTCAGCGCATTGCACGACCTGCCCAACTCCATTTATTCCTCCTAATTTCAATTACGTAGATTATCAGCTACACTCGTTTACTTTGAAAGTCTACACTGCGTCATCCCGTTTTTTTGCCGGTACACCAATCACTTTTTGGTCCCATCGTTCGTTGCGCGGTCCCTATAGGCACCTACGCTCAAGCTTTCCATAATGACAGCAGTGCGAGATCATGTGCACATAGCCTAGCGAACGGAGGGATCGCATCTTGTAGGGAAAGTTGCGCCTTCACGATGCTCTATGGCCAGTGTTGATTTTGAGGCAAGCGTTTCCACGTTCTGTATTATATATACGTGTACAGTACAACTTTGCATGCCGTATGCGTTGGAACGCCGCCATGGAAAGCATGGAGTTCCCTGTAATTACTAGAGGGAACTCTGGCGGTGCGATCGTTCAGCATGAAATGATGGTTAGTACATATATTTCGTGAATTGTGGCTTCAGACATTCTTGTGGCTTCGTTTATTACGCCTTATCTGCCTCCATTGACATAAATTTCACACACACACACACACACACACACACACACATATATATATATATATATATATATATATATATATATATATATATATATATATATATATATATATATATATATATATATTATATATAATATATATATATATATATATATATATATATATATATATAATATATATAATATATAATATATATAAAATATATATATATATATATATATATATATATTTCGTGAATTGTGGCTTCAGACATTCTTGTGGCTTCGTTTATTACGCCTTATCTGCCTCCATTGACATAAATTTCACACACACACACACACACACACACACACACACATATATATATATATATATATATATATATATATATATATATATATATATATATATATATATATATATATATATATATATATTAAATGCAGAATGCAATAAGACTCTGCGAACACGCATAATTGCTGCTAATTGCAGTGGCCCCGCTTGTCCATGCGTCCGTGGCGTAATGGTTTCAATACCAGGCTTCTGTGCCGGGAGGTCCTGTGTTCGAATCCTGCCAGTCTGACAATTTTAATAATGTTTATTGAATTATTTACAATGTAGTACTTCCTTGAAAACGATCAGTTTGCAAAGTCACGAAGCCGTTGAAAGCCAGAAGCGTGAAGTTTAGGCAAATCCATGAACGGTTTAGCCATTATGTACAATCCATGTACAGTAACTGACATCCTAAGCTAAAATAACAGCAGACGACAGATACTGGCGGCGCAGCCCAGCGGCGAGAACGGGAAGCTGCTCTGTAGCGTAGCCGACGAAACCGGCTGATTCGCACGGCAGCAGCGAAGGGCACTCTCGAACACATGTTTTATCTCGTCGCAGCTTTCTGTTCTCGCGGCTGGGCCGCGCCGCCAGTATCTGTCGTCTGCTGTTATTTTGTTTCAGCTTAGGCTGTCCGTGACTGTACATAGCAAATCCGTGTACAGCCATCATTCCCATGCTCGCTGAACCGCCCTGCTTGCCGCTGCCGTAACATTATAACTACTGTAGTTCCTCATTTTCCAATGAGTGCAGGTTTAGCATCGTATGCTGCTTGTTCGAGTGCTGTAGGCTTGTGTTCTGAATGTTGTACCCTTAAGTGGTTGCACGATACAATTGACCTGGTGTATCTTCTATTTCATTTTGAGAGGACTTTATATCTTCGCAACAGTGATGGCATGGGAAAGAACTGCAGCCCTTCTTACTAACTTCTTGCAGTTTCCTTTTTATCCTTGAGTTTCAACCCCATTTGGTTGCTACTGGTAGAATGCACTGATTGTATACTTGTCAAGGACAACGGTGAGGTGCCGTTCAGGATTTAAAGGTGCCTGCCAATTGCTTTTTCTCTATTTCCTTCTATATCTTCACAGCTTCAAGAGGCTCACTTCATATCACGAACTACCGTTACTTTGCCAGGCTATTGAACACTGCCTTAGTATTTTGCACATTAGTGCTCAAACCTACCCTTATGCTTCAACGACACAAGCCCTCAGTTATTTCTTGCAAGTCACATATTTATATATAGCGTCGCAGAACAGGACAATGTCACTTGCCAGAGGCAGGTTTCTAATAATATTCCCGGTTGATCTTAACAAATTTATTCTTCCAAATCTAAGATTTGGAATTTATTTATTTATTTATTTACATACTCTCAAGGCCCGAGGGCATTACAGTGAGTAGTGGCAAGTACATATGTAGTCGTTGGCAATCTTCTTGAAATTAGTGGTGTCACAGATGGCAGCGATGGAGGCGGGAAAGTGGTTCCAGCCGTCGGCTGCAGTGCGTGATGTAAATGATTGAGAGTAAGAGTTGGAGCTGCATGGTGGTACCCCCACCTTCATTTGGTGATCAATGCGAGGTGAAATGTAGGATGGGTGAAGGAACAACTCCTCTTTAAGAACGGGATTAGTGTAGTAAATCTTATGAAAGAGGCATAATCGCATAAACTTACGACGTACTACGTAATACGTATTTCTTCCAAGCATGCTGTGAATAGCGGAAATTCTGTTTCCTTGCCCGACGCCCTTCTTAACAGGTGTTCTCCTGTTTTCTTGCGAAGAATTATGGTAGCTGCTGAATCCCGGTAGGTGTTTCCTTATTCACGCATGCTTCCTCTACTTCTTGAGCCCGCCATGCCTCTATGACTGATGGTATCTCTACCTACTGAATAGAACGCATTTTCGTAATCTTTGAATGCGATGTAGACGGGCTGGTTATATACCGCGTTTTTTTTTTGTTTTTGAATTACCTGATTGATAGCATCGATGTGATCCATTGTTGAATATACCTTAAAGCCAGCTTTTTCTCTGGGCTCGTTAAAGCGTGCTGCCATGATTTTAATCGAAATTACTTTTGCATATATTTTGCAGAACACAGCCAACTAATCGACTTATAATTCAATTATTTAACATCTCTTTTCTGGTGGTTTAATATTATATTCCATGTCCCTAAAGAAACCCAAATGAGGAAACACACAGAGCGCTATCTCGTAGGCGATACTCGTAGACGAGGTTCGTAGGCGAGTTTCTTGAGTGCGCAGATGACGACAGACCGCTGGCGTCCAATTTTCACGATTCGCGCATGGTTTGTCAGCAGAAACAACTGAAGCATTAGACAGTTTTAGAATAGCGTTTGTCGCCTTACGTACGTTAAACGTAAGCACCTTTGCGTGACGTTACTGTGCGTGTCCTTTCAAGTCTTGTAGTTTACCTTACGGAAACACAAATGTACACTTTTCAAACGGCTGCACCCTTTGGGGTGTATATTTGTCCCACAACGATAATCGTCATCTGCCTTGTTTGCGTCTCCTTTCTTGAAAACTTGGCGCTAGCTACTTTCCTGTCGAGAATGCTGTGTCACACTGATAATTCGCAAGCCGTTCGTGAATGGGAAATACCGGGCTCGCAGCGTTAAAGAAAGGAAACGCGTGCAAGACAGATGACGATTATCGTTGTTGGACAAGATAAGCCCCACAGGGTGTAATGTTTTTTTAAGAGTGTAAAGAAAACGTTATAAAACAGGGCGCCGACTGGTGCCTCGTGCCAAACGTATCTAAGCCAAGACGGTCCATTAGCAACCATCCTGCTGTTGCTATGTCGACGCGTCTCCTTAAGCGTACGGGCGCCAGAATCGCCGAACGATCTCAGAAAATGGACGTGCAATGCGCTCATAACTAACCTTTCAGGGGCGTTTAGAGAAAGCGAAAGCTCATTACAATAGTTACTGGCGATCAACGCGAGTGAGAGCGTAGCCATCACGAGAATTAACGCTGAAGTGGGAGCCATGGGTGTCGCCATGTTCGACAACGCCATTTCGTAGCGTCCGTAAACATTACGGACGTTAAACTCGCCAAATAACGTACGTTACCATAGCGCGCGTAAACCGCAGAAACCCAATAACGTTCCGAGCATGCGCAGTGAGGACGACGCTATTTCTTTACATACGTAACGGCACACCGCAATGACAATCTGCAAGCGAAGCGAACTGCGAAGAATATACTCAGCTGAGAATTTTTGCCATTTGTACAATAAAGAAAGAAAGGAGAGACAAGCTGTAATCAAAAAACCGCATGCCGCTTAAATACGGCAAGGGGGACTCAAATTTCGTCGCTGCTGAAACGCGCGCACTTGGAAAAAGGCGGAGTTCCTTGTTGGCGCACTCGAATATCGCGGCTGACGTGCATGACAAGGACCTTCAACACGGTCGTGATACATCCTTAGCTAATAAGGACGCTGCCCTGAGATTTTACCCCAGTTTTACTGCGACAGCAGTTAATGCTTGGAACATGCATGGGTTTGCTGTGACCGTCCTTCCCGCTATCGTCAAGTCGTCGCCGTTATCCTGTCGTCATCAGGCCACCTCCTCATCCTCACCTCTATCCTCCTTACATGGCAAATGACAAAAAAAAAGAAAAAAACGCACAGCCGGGGATTGAACTCCTTCCCGGAGGTAATGTGCAGTCGGAAGCCGGACTAGCGTGAGGCTGCAGAGCGCGGCAATTTGGGCAGGGTTTTGTGTAGAGACTCTTGACAGTGACGTCGTCTGTGCGTGTAATTTGGGGACCAGAACCACGGCGGAAGAATTGACCAGAACAAGAAATTGCATAGCGGCCGAAGAAGACTTCCTGTGCACTGAATGAAGACGTTGAGGGAAGATGGGAGAAGGAAGTGCTGAAACAAAAGAACAGCGAACATATTGCTACAGAAAAGAGAGAACCCACGAGAATTACACAGAAAAAAAATACTGGAGACGCAACAGCGCAGTACACTGCGCACCGAGGAAGGCGGCGAATCATTACGGTGCGGTCCACCGGGCGACAACCCTGTGGCACGGACGAAAGGAACGGGAGCCGCGCACGGCACCACCATTTGTACCCGTCGCCGCCAGCGGCCACGGGCAGCAGCGACAACAGACGCTGAGGCACCGCTGGCGCCGCTGATCGACGACGCCCGCGGTCACAGCGTGGATCGGGCGGGGAGCCACTCCGTTTGGAGGAAAATAGTGCCTGCACGCCTCCGTGTTGGCCACGGGCCAAATATCTCCGCCTTTCTGGTCTTCGCCGAAACTCGGACGCAGGCGATCACCAGTAGCACCTTTTCAACGGCCACGGAACAGGGGCGAAGAGCTCAGCGAGACAAAACAGCAAAACGAGTGCAGCCAGTCTGTCGTGAGCGACTGAGATGGCCGCTTCGCTCGTGAACAGTAGCCAAGCACAGAGCCCACTAAGTGCTGGCAGAAACGTCGCGTTTATTCCCGAGGATTGTACTCCTAGGATACTAGATAGTCATTGCCCAGGACCATGCAGTGCCTGCTCACACAGTCGTCGAAGCGCTCAGCATTCAAATAAGGAAAATGGCCCCAATTTCATCTCGTTCCCAGTTCTTTGCTTTCTCCATGGCGCTGCCGATGGCGTCGCCCCACGGCCGGGCAACGCGCGTCTCCTCTAGCCCGGCCGTGGCTGCCCGCGCGGCCGAGCGTAAACGCGACCCCTACGCCGTATGTCGGAGGCATGGTTGAATGTAATCTGCTACGATTGCCAGGTTACAATAAAGGGAGAACATTCAAGATGAGCCGAGAGGCTGCTAAGACTGTATGTGCGCCCCGCGCGCCAAGCGTAGGTTACGTGATTCAAACTTTGGAGACGCGGCACAGTTGAAAAGGCAAAGCGAGCAGCAGCACGAAACGTTTGCTTTGGAACAAGCATGCGTGCTCCCCGCTGCCGGCGCTCCTTATCACGCCTGCGTTGTGAGAGCGAGTGCTCGCGCTCGTCGAGTGTTCATGTTTTTCCTTGCGCGCGTAACACCGCCCTTGTTCAGTTAGTAAGCGAATGTTTAGTGCAATTTATTACTCCTCCGTGTTACTAACTTACTCCGTGTTATTATCTGATATTTTTCTATCAATGCGATCACCTTTCGGACGAAACTATATTTCTTCCCCCTCCCCCAGTGTAGGGTAGCAAACAAGGTGCAATCTGGTTATATCCCTGCATTTATTTCTCTTTCTCTCAGTAATGACTATGTTATACCTTTTACGTACTACTACGCAGGAATGTAACGCGAACGGTAAGAAGCAAAGTAGAAACGCTTCTCAGCTACATGCGAGTTCGATAAGCGACCGTGGCCAATTCGGGTGCTTATTGTGTTCTATAGCTCCAAAAATAGGCATCCGTGGATGCGTCGCAGTGTTACACACATTGGTAGATGCGTAAAAAATGCGCCACATAGTTAGTTTTCTCGTGTTCGCATTTAATTTCGGTGTGAAAATACATCCACGAAACATGGCAAAACGATGGTGTCGGCGCACTTGCGCGCTGGTCCTCTATTAAACAGCGCCAGCACGGCCACAGCGAGCGTAATCGCGCCGACCGATGATAGCACAGACGCAGGTACAGGCCTCGACACACTTACCCACGACACAGGTAAGTCAATTTTCGAATACCGCAGCAAATACAGGCCGCGAGGAGCAGGTGCTTTCGTCTTAACAATCTGAACTACGCTTGGAGACGTGAAAGTGACACGAAGCGCGTTCGTCTGCTGATCGACTCGAGCACACATTCCGAGTAAAAGGACTTCATTCCCGAGCAGGAAGCACGCTAATTAGACAATTTATCATCGCTTGCCAACGAAAGAATGCTATGGGTCACGTCAGCCAACCAGGGGCCCTATAACGTAAAACTATTCCAATATGTTTTTATTCCAATCTCCTGACGTCAAATTTGCGTAACCGCCGACGCAAGCACCGGACGGTCACCCGCAGGGTTGTCTGAACAGACCAATCAAACTCTTTTCTCGTTCATAGGAGGTCACATTTGTTTGCTTGAAAAACGAATAACATTGCGTGGACTGAGCGGCTTGTCTTATCTAATTGGCTGACAAGAGGCGAGCAGCACGCTGAAGTGGAGAGGGATTCGATGAAGCCGAGCCAGTGCACTGAAAATCGATAACCGGATGAAAAGGACGGTGCCGGCGTCGGGGATTGGTCCGCTTTCCCTTACTTAGCTTGCGGTGGCTGGTCGAAAATCGCGGCGGCATGCAACGGATGCTTAAGAATGACGCTGAAACGGATCCTCAGCAAAGAAGAGTTGGCAGAACGAGGTCGTAAAGGTGTTGAAAGTGCTCGAAAATGTTACACGGCCACGCAAAAAGTTTTATTATACGCAAATAAACCCATGCTTTCCGGCAAATGCAAGTCGCCAGTGCCTGAGCGATCGGCGGCAGCCATCTTTTATTCCTTTCGGAACGGGACATCCTGCGGCTATCCAGAAGAAAATTCAGTTTTGTTCGGCATATTAATGCAGCTTTAACGCGTACACGTCACTTTGACGAGGTGAGTTTTTGCGGTTTTGTGACGTCGCGTGGGCAGGTGAAGTGGGTGCAGACCAAAAACTTTTGACCAATAGCCGAGGACTAATGGCGAAAGGAGGTCGAATCAGAAATAACTATTTTTCTTTTGTTCGGTCAAATCATGCATAATCAGTGTGTACACGTCATATCAGATAGGGAGCTTTCACGGTTTTTGTGACGTCGCGTGACAGACAGGTGAAGTGGGGGTGGTCCAAAAAAAGTTTTTGACCAAGAGCGGAGGACTGATTGCAGAATTGGAATAGAAAAGTTTGGAATAGTTTTATGTTATAGCGGCCCAGAAGAAAGGCCCACTGTCCCCACTGTCCGCCGCCGATCGCCCACTGTCCGCCGCCGATCGCCCTCTGCGCGACGCCGACTGAACAGAAGTTTCACGACAGGATCCGTGGCGCAAGTATATCATAGGCGAGCCGCACTCCCTTTACAGAATGCACAGCCGACTCTCGTAACTGATTGGCTGACACGAGTCCTAGCCTTAGCTGCACTGCACAGAGTGGGTGAGACGTTTCATCTGCTCACTGACAGCAACGAATAATCTGCGCTGTTAAGAATGGCCGTACGGGGTGACAACGTGCCAGCTTTCAGCCCGCTGCACGTGTTCCAAGCCCACCAGACGGGGCGCCCTTCGGAGAACTGCGAAGGGTCGGCAGCCACGTGGCGCGCGATCAACTCAGGAATTTGGTACTTGGCCGAGCCACCCGGGACAAAGCAGAGTTCTACGAAGCCCTCTGATGTCGGCACTGAAAGCTGGGCGGTACCGAGAACTGTGCGGCCTTTTCACCTGTGTGTATGTGCGGCACGTGTATGTGAGCCCTCATCCTCCAAGTCGACACACCTCATCCTCCAAAAAGGCGGGTCATCTTGAATGACGTCGAACTATGACGTCGAGCAAGGGCTTATAAGCAGCGTTTGCCGGCTGCTAGTGGGTGCTCGTGTCGTGCTCGTTGTCGGAGCTGAGTGCTCCTTGTCATGCTAGAAATGAACTAGTGAGCTGTGTGCTCGTAAACTGTTTGCTGTATGTTAGTTTTGCGGGCTCCATATGGGAGTCGCGCTAGTCTGCCAATGTATCCTGCTTAAACTGTTAATATGTAAATAAATCCTGTTCACCGAGTTCCTGTCTACGACCTTCATCTCCTTCAAATGGTGGCAGCGGCGAGATAGTCCGACGAATCTTACAGCGCTTTCTCACCTTCTGTCCCTCTGTTTTGCGTGCGAACAAAGCAAGCGGATGTGTAAGTTTGCACTGCAGGAAATGATTTTAAGTCAGTTTTTTTTTTTTTTCGCGAGAGCTCTGCGTGAAAAGGAATAAAATCCCAGCTGCTAAATAAAAAAAAAAAGATACATGTATATTATTTGTAAGAGGGACCCGTTACAACAGCAGCCTTTTCACCACCGTTAACCTTGGCTAGCTCGTCCCTCTGCACACAAAATCACGCGGCATAAGGGGGGAAGAGCGTTTCAGCGAGTTTATGATCAGGTACACTAAAGATACAAAGAAAAGCAAACATTTCGTGTTCACTTTACGCCGCGCGGTCATCCCTACGAAACAAATAATATGAAGTATGGCGCTTTCCTCCAATGTTTTCAAATAAATAAAACCGTATGCACACAGCCAGTGCCACGAATTCTCTCTTCGCTAAGATCAGCCCCTTGGAAAGTAATTTGAGTGCGCAGTAATGTACACGACTTATAAACGAAAATACTCCTTACAGAGGCAGAACGAGGCACAGAGTTGTTCTCGTATAACTTGCGCTCATGGCTCTTATCGCGTCTATAACCCCCCCCCCCCCCCCCCCCCCCCTCTCGCTCTTGCAAACTGTGACGCCGTAAACCGCGTAAGTTCAAAGACCCGTCGACACGAACTGCCATAGAGCGGAGGATGCAATATAAATATAGCAGTGATTTGCTTTTCTGTTTCATATGTTGGTTTATAAAACCTAGCGGAGGGTGGGAACGAGCACAAAAAAAAAAAAAAAAAATTGCCATGGACGAAGGAGGACAGAAGACGGGTGCGGTCCTGTGTCCTCCCTCGTCCCTGTCAATTTTGTGTTCGTTCCCACCTTCTACATATGTAACAAGTTGCCCAACAACGCACATTGGAATTGACTCAGTAGTTTATCTAATTATTGCTGCTTTAACTAAAAGAGCTCGGGTGTGAAGGAAGTGGCTCTTCTGGATTTCCGTGCGCCTCCTTTAACGCATAATATCGTTAAAATTTTAAGTTTAATAAAACCAAAAACACCGAACCGAAACCGGGCCGGCCACACAGAGAGCCGCTTCTCGTGACATCAATAGTCATGCGCGCCCCATAGAGTTTCCTACAAAAATTTCTAGAGGGAACTCTGGCGCTAGTGTCTACGGGAGCTGCAATGGCAGCGGTTGTCCCAGCATGGGAATTATAGGAAGTACATGGTTTTGCCTAAACTTCGTTCTTTTGCTTTCAAACCGGCTTTGTGACTTGGTACACTCGTCATTTTCAACAGTGTATTGCGTAATAAATAATTAAATAAACATCATTAAAATTGTCCAATGACAGGATTCGAACTAAGGAACTCTAGCACAGAAGCCTGATATTGAAGCCATTAAGCCACGAACTCACGTATCGACGAGCGAATGAAACGCCCTTATGAAACGAATGCATCTAGGAAGAAAAGAATAGTAGAATATATTGTTGCACGAATATTCTTCGAGTGTAAGACCATGTGTATGACATAGTGGCCTTGTTTTCTTAGTTTCGACGTATCTTGTGTGGTCTATCTTAAGATATCTGTGCAATAACGTATATAAGAACTTCAGGCGGTGAATTTAAGCTCGACTTCGGAGTGAAGGTAAACCTGCACGGCGTAGCAATTCTGTCTGGGCATTTTTTTTTTATGGGGTTTTACGTGCCAAAACCACATTCTGAGGCACGTCGTAGT
Organism: Dermacentor andersoni; assembly: GCF_023375885.2. Taxonomy (NCBI): domain Eukaryota; kingdom Metazoa; phylum Arthropoda; class Arachnida; order Ixodida; family Ixodidae; genus Dermacentor; species Dermacentor andersoni. The sequence goes on along the minus strand of NC_092814.1, from coordinate 218,445,864 downwards.
GGAGGACTCCGGAAATTTCGACCACCTGGGGTTCTTTAACGTGCACCTAAATCTAAGTACACGGGTATTTTCGCATTTCGCTCCCATCGAAATGCGGCCGCCGTGGCCGGGATTCGATCCCGCAACCTCGTTCTGAGCAGCCCAACACCATAACCACTGAACAACCACGGCGGGTTCGGGAATCAACGCGTCGATAGCGGTTAAAAATAAATCTAATCGCTTTGCGCTGCACATTTTCAAGCATGCCGATACCGCTACTTGTGAAAGGGAACCAGGTTATTTTGGCATATTCTAGAATCGGTCGGAGAAGTGTGGTGTATGCTAAAAGCTTAGTGTCACGGTCAGCGTGCCGCAGCGTCCGCTTAAGGAAAACAAATTTTTTCATGGCTTTCGCGGTTATAGCTTCCGTGTGAACTGTCCAACTGAGATCAGAAGTTATTACACCAAGATATTTGAACTGGCTTACATTTCGGAGCATGACGTTATTAAAACCATAAGGAAATGCTAAGCTTGTTTTCTTTTTGTTATTGACATCACAACTGTTTTGTCTGAATTAATCTCCATTTTCCAGTTAGAGCACCAACTTACTACTTCTTTCAGGGCAACGTTCAGCTCAATTTGGTCACTAGCTTTTAACCTCTTTATACAATACGCAGTCGATATTCTAATCTAACACTCTGCTTATCTGCTTTATTTTGTAATGCTACCTATGCCTGTGACGATCCTACCCCCGTCCCTTCTAAACTTGTTTTTCCACCAATACTCTAAACGTCTTTTACTTATCTCAACTTCTCAATAGTTAATGCTCCCATCAGCTTTGAACCACGGAGCCCCTGGAAGGTGGGCGGTCACTACGCTTCTGGCTGGGTGAGTTTTTTTCGCCTTCCATGAGTCGTCGCCGAATTTTTCTCTGCAGCAGACACAGGTTTTTACCCTGTTGCAGAAGAAAAGGAAGGAATCTGCCACAAAAGTCCCAGTGTTCACTGTATTTCTTGTGTCTACGACGGACGCCGAATCCACTAACGTGCAGGGGCTAAGCAGAGTCCTTCGTGACGGATGGCTCTTATGGCTAGTGGCATAATGGAATTAAGTTAAATTTTCCTAGGCATGCCAGCATGTACTGTGGTACACAACGTAACTTTATCGACTTTGTAACTTAGTGACAATTTTCTGAGCGCCATTCTGTTATTGGTTCCAAACATTTGATAACCTCCGAAGGCCTGTCAACGACAGGTCGGCGACACACATCGAAATGTAAACGAAAGCGCTCCGCTGTGGGTCGGTCAATTTTCTGGTATTAAAATTCTCTGATGGAAGGGAAATGATATCTCCAAAAACGACACTTGCTATACGGAAAAACGGATAATCTTCACATTGACGTGGAAGAGAGAGAGAGAGAGAGAGAGGCAAGGAAAGGCAGGGAGGATAATCAGACGCACGTCCGGTTTGTTATACTTAGGATTTTTTAGGCGCATTGACAAAGTGGACAAGCGAGCCGACACGCACAATAATGTACTAGCGTATCTTTGCTTGTCCACTTGCTTGTCCTCGTTGTCAACGAGGATTTTGTCAACGTCAACGCTTGCCGGTTTGCTACCCTGTACTGGGGGAAGGGGACAAAGGGGTGAAAAGATAAAAAGAAGGGAACAGAGAGGGCACTATAGTTGCGCGGGACTCAGACCTGGCCCTCAGCTAAAAATATTTTCAGTTTTTTTTTTTTTTTCTTAGCACACTCGGCTTGCATTCTGCATGTCCATTTAACACTGCTGTTCCGATACCTACGCTACATTTGAGACCCGCCGCAGTCGCTTAGTGGCTATGGCGTTGCGCTGCAAAGCATGAGGTCCCGGGATCGAATCCCGGCCACCGCGGCCGCATTTTGATAGGGGCGAAATGAAAAAAGCTCCCATATACCGTGCATTGGGGGCACGGTAAGGAACCCTTACTAGTCAAAATTAATCCGGAGTCACTGACTACGGCGGGCCTCATAATCAGATCATGGTTTTGGCTCACAAAATCCCCCCCCCCCCCCCCGAAAAGAAATATGGTGGGGCTTTACGTGCCAAAACCACGATCCGATTATGAGGCACGCCGTAGTGGGGGACTCCGGAAATTTGTAACACTTGGGCTTCTTTACCGTCCACCTTAAACGAAGTACACGGGTGTTTTCGCATTTTGCCGCCGTCGAAATGCGGCCGCCGTGGCCGGGATTCAATCCCGCGACCTCGTGCTTAGCAGCCCAAGAACACAGCCACTAAGCAACCACAGCGGGTCATAATATCCCAGAACTTAATTTCGGCGCTACGTTTTACAACTACTGCCAGATTTTGTTGCAATATTGCTAGAACACAGCAATAATGCATGGTAGCGAGTACTTCGTTTCTTGGGAACGGCATCAAACGCCTCTAGAAATGTTCTTCAAGAGCTAGCAGACAACAAAAAGTGACACGACTGTTGACAACAGAGTATACACGCGACCGACCTGGCGCAGGGTGCGCTGAACACAAGCATCGAATTTACTACATCGCAGAGGTGGACCACGCCACGTGCTAACGTTAAACAGAAACTACACTCACTGTGGAGCTTCGCATGTGACGATTACTCCAACTCACGTCCGCAAATAGGCATCGAGACGTCATTTAAACATATTATTCTCTGTTTCTCTTTACACGGACAGATAGGCAAATTTCACACCGACAAGCCGGCTCAGCGCACTCTTGCCTTATTTGTGTAAGCGTTCCTAGTGTCCTCCTGATGATACATCACGATTCGGTGAAGTAAGGACTGGGAAAAAAATTATTTTGGTTGGAGTTTTCTCAGCCTTTAATTCAGTTATTGTTCCCAACCAGGCAGATCTCTGCCGAATGTTTACCTTTCATTAGCAAGCTTCCTTATATGCCAGAAATCAAAACATCGCTCCCTGCCCCCAGCGCGTACCGGAAGCGGCCCGCGCTAAACACACGAGCGCATGGCGTTCGATCAAAGAAGCCGCCGCGCGACAAAGCGCGTCGAGATCGCTGTCGTAGACTCGGCGACAGGTGAGCGCGAACTTCACATGCACGAAGCTACGAACAAGCTCAGAGTAAGATATTTCCGTCTTGTTTTCAATGAAACCGGACGAAGCTGTATTTCGCGCGGATTCCTTATATTCCTCTTCGATCACCCATGCCGCCGAGCGACCGATCACGGCAATGCAAGCCAACGGTGATGCGCAAAAAAGACTGAAATATGAACAGTTACAAAATGCAGCCCCTAATTGATTTGACTGATACGCTTTTAACGTCTCAAGGCAACATATGGGCTACGGGCACGCGGCTATGGGAGCCCGCCGTATAGTGAGGGGCTACAGATTACTTTTGATCACATGGGGTCCTTTAACGTGCACCTGACTCGAAGCACGCCACATATAAAGAGAATAAGCATCAACGCTAGCTCCAACATTTTACTCACGATATATCAAGAAGCCTAGAGGAAATAGTGGAAGGAAATTCAGATGCTGCAAAGTGAATCGATTATACCGTTAAGGCATGAGGCTCATGACCCCCTCTCCCCTCCTTTTTCTTCTTTCAAACAACTTTTTTTTTTTTTTGCAGACGTGTAATAATTTGGAGACCATTTCGAAGAAAACATACGTCTCTGTGTAGTTTCATTGAAACGATGTTACCAAAGTTGTAGCTCCACCCGGTGTCCGTGAAACCGAAAGTACTTTATGTGCAACATAAGAGTGCCCGAGTTGTATAGTTCTATTTTTGCTTTTTTAAGGTAACAAATTAAGTTTAAACAAGTAAAAAAAAAATATGCCGATTTGGCGCAAATGTTGGAATGTACGTGAAGCGAAGCTTTGGTGTCCCACCTAACTTCAGTCAAACATTAAAAACATGCAAATGCCACGTAGCTGGACAGAATCAAAGTATTGTTGTTTGCTGTCTCTTGGAGATACTCAGATTATCTTTTGCACTCTGCCTAATTACATAATTAGTCCTAATTAATTAATGACCTTCTCAAATATTAAAGGCAGGTGACAAATGTCGATGGTAAATTGTAGAGCAACATGAAAAACTCCCTATACAGCTTTCTTTTGCTTAATATGTGCTACATAATTTTTCCGAACATGAGAGAAGCCCGGAAATACACGAAAAATTTGCGCGCGACTGGCAGCTCGAGGCCAGCAAGCACATTAGCCAAGCTGTCATAAGAAAAAGAAAAAAAAAAAACAGAAAACGCGGCGCAAAATGCAATTTCGAGATATATACGGTGTTCGGTTCTCAGACCTCTCACGGCCGAGCACCACTGGTCTTAGAATCGTATCTTGCACCGTGAATTTTTAAATGTTTTTTTCTTTGAACAGCTTGGCTAACGTTAGCTGCGACAGACGGTATAGGTGCTGCAATATATGCATTAATTACCTGTATTGGAAGTTTAAACACCAGACCATGAACTGTTCTACACGATTCTATTTTTACTAATTATTTTATGGTTCACTCCAGTATGTATGTCATGTCGGCACATGGGTTTCTCTGTTATAACTTTAATTACCACTCTTATGCAGTTCAAGGTGTTGACCAGGCTTTTTGTTTCTTGATCTTGTTCAGTCAATTTTTATACTTGGGTCTTTTTTTTTTACTTCGATATTAATTTATCACTCATGTTTTGCTGCTTCTTGTGTTGAACCAAATGCACAACTGATCCGCCTGCCTGAGAGTAAAATGTGCGTAAGACAAAATCAATCAATCAATCAATCATTTATTTACCGTGGTTATTAAAAAAAGAAAAAGAAAAAAACACAGCACGGGAATATAAGTAAAATAAAAGAACAATTAATACAAAGAATAATATTGAAAAGGAGAGAGAGAGAGAGAGAAGGGGGAGAAAGACGGGGAGGTTAGCCAGTGTAAGTACCGACTGTATACCCTGTGCTGGGGAATGGGGTAAAGGGAATAAAAGGAGAAAGAAGAAAAAAAAACTGAGAAAAATTCACACAATAACGCGATGCTACGCGCTACAACATTCAAAGGAGGAGGAAAGAGAAAAGTAGAAGGCAGGGAGGTTAACCAGAATAACGTCCGGTTGGCTACCCTACACCGGGGGCATGGGAAAGGGGAAAACAAAGATAACAGGGAGAGAGAGGAGGGAAGGAAAGAAGGAAATTGCGGGAAGTTCGCTGACGCGTGTGGTTCAACATTCAAAGACGGTCGCACAATTCACAAGACCTTAAAAACTTGAGCTCAGTGCCGAAACCCGTCTGGACCAGTGTCCTAGAACTTTTTTTTCTGTGAAGAGGCGATTGATGATATTGAAAAGATAAGTGTACATACAGCAAGGCGCGAGGTGAATACAAAAGAAAAAGGAGGAGAAAGGCAGTTGAGGAATATGTGAAACTATGTCACAACAACGCAAAGCTCGGAAAAGAACAATGACAGTGAGTCATGAAAAATATCAAGATAATAAAAATAAGCGTTATAAAGACTGTATTCTGCGGACGGTTTGGTGTTGGTGATGACAGGCAGGAACATGGAAATATATATGTTATCTGGTGATCTTCCGCAGAATACGAAGCATGATACAACTGAGGAGTTCGGGGCAGGTGAGGATACCGTGAATGACTTCGAAAAGCAACAGGTCAGCGCTATTACGTCGGCAGTGAAATAAGGGCAATGACAATAATTCAACAGTGCTAGAAGAAGGCCCAGCATTCGTGTTAGAAAAGCGGTGATGATATATGCTTAGAAACTTTTTCTGGGCCCGATCTATAATGTCACTGTTAGATATAGAAATGTCACTCCGGACGACCGACGTATATTCGACGTATTATTATTATTATCATTATTATTATTATTATTATTTAGCACAACTGAAGTCAGCAGATACAAGGTTAGCCAGAAAGAGAAATGGAGGGGGGGGGGAGTCAGCGTACCTAGGCGGCGCGGTTGCAAGATAGCAAAGAGCACCTGTGTGTTCATGCTCGCTATTCGCGTTAACACCAAAGCGTCACTACACATAATATGCGCGTGTGTGTGGCTAGCAATACTGAGCCTGCGCGGAAGTCCCCCCCCCCCCCCCAGAAAAAAAGAGAGAGCGAGAGAAATCTCAATTGGCTTTTTCCCAGTTTGCTCCAGGTTTCACCCTTCAGAAAAATCTAAATGCCCGAATCTGCCCTTGATGTTATGACAGCAAGTACTAAGTAAAATTGAAGGTGGTATAGGAAAGACAGAGAGGTCGGCCCTTGCGACAGGCAAAGTATCCCCGCACCGGTAAAGCATAAAAAAAGAAAAAAAAACTCATAAATGGCGTAATCAACTTTATCCACACATACTTTCTACCTTCCGAAAACAGCACAACGAAACGGCTAAAATATTATATAGGGAAAAGGAATCTATGAACTTTACGAGTTGGCCCGACAGGCAAAAGTATAGCCGTCGCGTAATTGTGCTGCTTTCGCTCAGGCTGCATTTAAATATACTGTATGGTAATTTCGGCACCAGGTAAGTATAAAATATACTGTACGAGTTCCCCACGACAAAATGAGAGCTTCCATGATGCGGTCGCTGATGGTCGTACGCTTGCGCTGTTCATTGACACGAAATGTTTGAAAGGCAGGACGGGAGATATAAAATTCATGACCGCGTCAGTAGAACGAGTGAAGCGGAGATAATATTTCCACAAGAATTAATTGCAGAGCATCACGAAAGCGTCTAAACTGTTCGTTTTAAGAATTGTCGTTTAAACCAAAATTTTCGCTTGCGCATTTATGTCAACTTGCACCAACGACATAAATAACGCACATTTAACATTACCGTACAAAATAAGTCGTATTCCACAGAATACAAAGCCAGAAATAGAGCTCAACATGCACGCATAACGACATAAGGCTCCTCGTGGCACGGAAAAATAAGACATCTGTCAAGTGCACAGTGATAAAGTAGGACGTACACAGTACGGATCTCGTTTCAGTCATACTACTTCACGAACGGCGCTGGCGAGTTAGCCCGCAATAGAATAATTTTGAGGCGGCTTTCAATGGTTAGTGTGTTCCAGGTGACGACTCAATTAGAGCACCCGTAGTGGCTTCGAGCAATGCGCTGCCTGGACGAGCATCGATTCAGAGTCGTGAGGCACAAAGTCTGTGGAAAAAAAAAAAAAAAAAAAACTCGGCCACCGCATATTCTAACGAGTTCATCGTCGCCCGCGTCACGAGGTAAAGGAGAAAAGAACGCATCAACAAGAGATTGCTTGAGGGGTAGCAGAACAGCTGATCAAGGCACACACGGGACCACTGACTGCAGATCTGCGATCGTGCGTGCTTTAGACCTTCCGCTTTCAGCTGCTGCACGGATGCTGGGTGCGCCGAACGGATCGGAGCGCCTGTCAGACGAAGCTCTCCAAGCCGAACAGCGGTGAACCGCGATTTCAAAAATTCGCTTACCTGGTCTCAATGAGGTGAGAAGAGCAGGACTAGACGAAATCTGTCAAATGTTGGATTGTGCCTGCGCTTGCTGACGTCCACGGAAGGAATGTATGACAGGATCGGCGTGAGAAAAAGGAGAAACGAGGTCGCAACTCGGCTGCACTCTTTCTAGAAGAGATGGCGCCACTTACCACCCTTAGGTACGATGGTTATGGGCCAGGTAAAATTAAAGCTTTAGAAATATTTAGCTTATATCCAAAAAATGTTAAAACGAAGTCGTAACATTTTATTAAGAACTTTCATACCTAGCGATTGTAAAAGTTAGCAAAATACGGATTTCACAACTTTCTAACAACACACTACGAACAATAAGTTGAAGCCACAGCCAGATCCAAGTCAGTTGCTCAATAATTGGCGCGAAGGCCGCCGTTCCTGCGACCCGGTCGACGGAGTGGAAAGGGGGGGTAAGCGTTATAGTGCCCTGGTCGTTCGAACGCTTAGGGCCCAAAAGCGTTAGGTTCACCCAAATAGACGCTAAATAATGGTTTGGCTTGGCTCCGTATATTATTTTTAAATAGGTGGCGCTAAAGCGATGAACGCTACGAGAGCCCTGAATCGGTGCTTCCGTTCTGCCCGTGCGGTCTTCGCCTGTGTCCGTGGCTGTAGAGAAGTGATTGTAGCTGTTTGATGTCGTTAAATGTGAGAGCTTGTGGCGAAGTGATTGAGTATGGCCGTAGTGGTTCTGCCCATGTAGTGTTTTGCGGACTTCACCTGTGCCTGTGACTGATCGTGTTGCCCAATAGCTTTGTGGAAAGCGACGTGGCTTGTGTGGATGTCATCGCAGCTTTTGCCAGCTCCTGGGTGGCCCCTGTGCCATTTATTGATGGCGTTGCCCAGTAGCTTTGTGGAAGTTGATGTACCTTGTGTGGATTTCGTTGCCGCTTATGACTGCCTTAATTATAGGTGGTCACGCTGCCTTTTGAAGCGCGTCCGAGCGCGAGAAACTTCACCGATTTTTTTGTAAACAGCGTGGACGTCTCGAAATGTTAGCTAGAAATCAACTAGCAGCAAGCCAAGTCTGTATTTTGTGGTTTTTCGAGCTTATGCTCATGCGAGCAGCAGAAGAACAAAAGGTCCGTTACATATGTCAGTTCCATAAAATCAGCTTTGCCGCAATACAGTCATGATGTGCGGTGAAGCATACGTAATGTATTGCGGTAAAGTATATAAGAAGGTAGACAGGGACCACTGCGTTACCGGGGCGATTTTCTTGTATTATGGTCATGGCCGTGCACGAACAAGGAAAAATCACGGTCGATGCGCATGGCACAAACCTTGCCAAAGCTTCAATTGAAAAAAAAAAAAAAAGAAAACGAATTGGAGTGGGTGATGCCAAAAACAAAGCCTTGACTTTTGTATTATCAAAGCAGTTCCGAGAATAGTCAATCATATTCCAAGCTCCTGCATTATTTGATTGCTTAAAGTATATGCATATATTGTGCACCAGCCTTAGCACCAATTCTAATGTACTTTAATGATGTAAGTTTAATAACACGTGGCAAATATATAATTTGTGCTGTATGGTGTTGTGCTGTTTATAAGCTGCTGCTTTCATGTGGTAATGTGTACATTGGCTGGAAGAGTTGATGCATCCTCCTTATAGAACTCAGTGAAAGGTGAACCACCTGTCAAGCCATCATTGTTCTTGCGGTTGTACACCAGATTTCACAAACATGGGGATAGTTGTGATATAGAAAGAGTAGCTAAGGTTTAACATATCTACATGCATGCACAGGAGTGCGGGAGTCGACCATCTATCTCTCTAACTCAGGTTGAATGTGCATACTTGAGTAACGTGCAACGCTTGTTTGGTGTCAGGTTTCTTTTATTGTTAACCTAGTTTGTGTGTTTCTCCCATTTGTAGGTTTTAGTGTGTGTTGCTGTGTATGTATATAATTGCTTCCAGAGTGGCTTTCTTGTTGCTAATAAATTTAGAGAAGGCAGCGTTCTTCATTTTGTGCATCCGACAGCAAGTGAGCATGTTTCAAAGGATGTTGGATTTTGTTGCCGTAAGCAGCAAAAAGGCATAAGCATATAACTGCTTGCTGGAGGTACTCTTTATAGCATTAAGGATATTATCATGCTGATAACTCTGTGCACAATAATTAGAAAGATCACATCATGTCTGATATGTCTTCTTGCCACCATGAAATCTTGTCAGATGCATAACACGGGACATACACCACAGATCTTGGCCAACCATTCTAATTTGTGGTCTCTAGCTCCTACCATTGAGCAGACTGGTCCAAGAGACAAAACATGCAACTTTTATCTGATTAAATGTAGTGCATGTTGCACAAAATTAGATGTCAGGTGTTATTGTTGACACAGATACATATCTGTGAGCCTCATAAACTAATGTCAAAAGAAAGAGAGTAATACCCATGAAATGCACTCTTGGTAGGATGGCAGGACCATTCTCTTGCAGAGTTAAATAACAACCATGCAGCAGTATCATGATATCAAGCTGAACAATAATTCACTCCAAGAATAGGTTTCTTCATGCAACATTGAACTGATAGTCTTGAAATACAATACCCATTGCTAACAGAAGGCCTTCCAAATTATGCATGACAGGAGGGCATAATTTAGGAAGCAAGAATGAAAACGGAGCCGGTTAACTATGAAAGTTGTGAATGCAACTCTGGAGAAGTTAGAAAAATGAACCAAATGGAATAGTTTAAAGTAAGTGGTTTAGAGACAAAAGGCCATTTTATTCCCTGCCAGAAAAGCAAGCAGAGGTTGAAATGCTTTCCACATACATACCTTCAAGGTGCATGTACAGGGTCTGTCCTGAGAGTAATGTCAGTAAGGCGATTAAAAATCATTTATTGAATTTGTTGTTACAAAAAGTTTAAAAATCTTCAAATACTCTCCTTTTGCGTCAATACATCGGCTTCAGTGAGACTTCCAGCTCTCAAATGCGTTGCGGTAGTACTCCTCCAGAATGGCCTTTAATGCTGTGGTGCTAGCTGCTTTGATCATGTCCACTGTCCCAAAATGATTGCCTTTCAGGGGTGTTTTGAGTCATGGAAACATAAAAAAGTCAGGGGGGGGGGGGGGGAGCCAAGCCTGGGCTGTACGGGGGCTGGGGGATCGTTGGCACCCCTGCTTTAACCAGGTGGTCGGTGACGATGAAGGCACTGTGGGCCAGCACATTATCGTGGTGCAACTTCCAGTTGTGTGAAATGTCCAGCCGGATATGTTGAACCCTGCGTTTCAGTCTTTTGAGGACATCCACATAAAATTTGGAGTTCACAGTGGTTCCAGGTTCTTCAAACTCATGATGGACCAGTCCGTGGATGTAAAAAAAAAAAAAACGATGAGCATGATCTCGATCTTTGATTTGCTCATCCTGGCTTTCTTCTGGGGAGGGGACGAGTGTGTGTGCCACTCAGATGATTGCCTTTTGGTCTCCAGGTCATATTCAAATACCCAAGTCTCGTCTTCTCTAATGACGTTGTCCAAAAATTTTCGCTCACGTTTGCGCACATGTTGAGATTTACTTGGCACGTTTCCACGCGGCGTGAGTTTTCGTTGTCAGTGAGCACTTTTGGAACCATTTTTGTGCACGCCTTCAGCATGCCGATATCGTTTGTAATAATTTCATGAACTTGAGTTTTCGGAACGTTTAACATGTCGGCCAGTAAACGAACACTTAATCATTGGTCTGAGTTCAACAGTTCCCTCGCTCGTGTCACATTGTCAGTCGTAGCGGTCGTGGACGGCCATCCAGCGCAGTCCTTCTCGTCGCCCTCTTCCCGGCCTTCCAAAAGGCCTTGTGCCACCGAAACACTTGCCAATCTGACAGGGCATGTTCTTTATAAGCAATGTTGAGCATAGTAACAGTTTCCGCAGCGGTATTGCCAAGTTTCACACAAAACTTGATCGCAAATCTTTGTTCTAATGAGCGCTGCATTTTCACTTGCACAAGAATAAAAGACAGCTCTCACGGACAGGCCCGTCCAACACTCTCCAATGTTCGGAGCACACTGAGTGACGAACCGCTGCTTAGCTGGATTCCGTCACTACTAGTTTCAACCAGTTAGACCGCTCTGACATACAGTCACATCACAATAAATTTACTGACATTACTTTCAGGACAGACCCTTTTTAGATATAAATGTTGGGAACCTGGATGGAGGTGAGGGACATGTACAGTAAAAACAAGATGTATAAGGTAAAAAATTAATTCTTTTAGTCAGAAATTGGTCAGTGGTGTCTGGCTTCTCTTGATCCCTGGCCCTGGATGGTGAATACAAAGTATATATATATATATATATATATAATTGTGTACAATCAAGCATAGAATCATTGCCTTCTACCTGTGCTAACGTATGGGGCAGAAACTTGGAGGTTTCTTGGAGACAAAAAAGGACATTGTGTTGTCATGTTGGAAAGCACTTTTCCGGAGGAGGGTGTGTCAGCCACTGACATAAATTTTAATGAAATTTATACCAATATAGCTGACATAAAATGTTGAGCTGTCACGAAGTTGAATCAGTTTGGTTTGACAACAGTCTCAAATGATGTTAAGGTGGAAAAAGGTCTTCTTTTATGCGCCTTCTTCAGTGCAAAACACACAAGCTTAGGGAATCCATTTCAGAACCATTGTGTCGGAATATAAATCATGGCTTCATGTTTCAGAATTTCTGCAGACACACCTTGACAGGCTGGAAATCAACAACCAATTCCTTGCTGCCAGCTCTCAGACTGTTGTACCCTTCCTGCAGGAGCATAATCTGGGAAAATGGGCAGGCTTTAGTATATATGCAGAAGTTCTATACAATTCTTTGCCGCAGATGCGTCTCTTGTAGTTTGTTAAGGACTGCATACACAATCAAACAGGTTTGCTGGAATTTGCTGAAAGGTGTAAAATTCTTGTTGCAAACTTTCTGGAGCTTCTTGATTTCTATTTAAGGTCAATTTTGGTCTAGTGGGAAGGTAAAATATGTGTCCAGAATGCTGGCATCTGCATAGGTTCTGGTGTTGCACCAGTGCTCAGTAATATTTTAAGTTATGTTGACCAGAAAATAATCAAAACCTGAGTGGGCTTGCTCTTAAAATTTTCAGATACGTGGATGACTATTTGTTTTTCATGAGCAAATGATAACTTTCGCAGAGCTGTCATCGAAGTACTGAAGCTATTTAGAGAACAATAGCAAGGTTTCAACTTCACTTTAGAAGTTCCAGAAAAAATATGTGCTGCAACTTCTTATATCAGGCTTACTTTTATGTGGGATCACGTATGCTGGGGATATCAGTCGAGAACTTCTAAGCCCCTTCTTGATTATAGGTCTAGCCATTCAAAACTTATTAAGTACAGTATTGCCACTCACACAATTAGAGATGCCCCAACCAAGAGCTATCCTCACCTTATCCTTGAAAGTGTAAGGAATCTGGTGACAAGGCTTAATGAGGCAGGTTATTCAGTTTCAGTGGCTTTTTTATATTGAAACACGTTAATTAAGGAACTTAAGGTGCAACCAGGGTGGAAGAAGCTTAAGGAGCAAGAGCGGAACAAAGTTGCCATTATCCCCTCTATTAATTGTCGCACAGGCAGAAAAAGGTGGCTTCTAAGTTCCAGGAGAGGATTGGGTTTTCATTTAAATATAAGCTGAAGGGAATATGTGAAGCAATAAACAAGCACATTCTTCACAACAGGTGTCTGAGCAGGGAGGACTGCAAAGTGAAATATAGCATATAATTTGTCTCTTGCACACAAAATGTTTATTTGATTCCTTTTTCTTGAAGCCTACAAAATATATATCAGTCAGACTGGAAGGTGCTTAAACATTCGACTAAGGAAGTACCATAGTTTCTTTAAGGGTTTTTCCGCATCCACACCTTTCTGTGCATTGTTGCAGCATTGGGCGTCATCCAGTTTTTGAAAGTACTATTCTGCTGTTCACACACGTGTGAAAAGCTCTCACATGAATTAATGGAGGCTTATCACATTAGAAAGAAAAGCTCACTAAGTGTTAGCCAGCCATCCATCTCGCTGCAAGATAGCGAGGTTGCCGTGTTAGATCTTAAGTAAAGCCACTGAGTTGCATTGTGCCTTAGTAATTGTTTTTTTACATTGATTAATCAGCCGTGACATGTGTGTTGCCGTCACAACATGTGCATTCGGTGATGTGAAGGTTGTTTTGGTATGTATCTGCATATGCTAGGTGGCCGGGTGTTGGTCACGTGATGTGTGTTATATATTGGTTGTTTTCTTTCAATAAACTTCATTTGATAGTGCTGTACCCTGTCCCGTTCTATTACTTTTGTCGGCATCTGTCATGCAGTAGCTGCCATGAAGCTTCAACAACTTGCCCAATTTTCTATCGTATTTTCTATCGTATGGAGCATTAGAGTTACGGAATGGGTGCCATGGTATATGTGTGTGTGTGTGTGTGTGTGTGTGTGTGTGTGTGTGTGTGTGTGTGTGTGTGTGTGTGTGTGTGTGTGTGTGTGTGTGTGTGTGTGTGTGTGTGTGTGTGTGTGTGCGTACGTGTGTGTGTGTGTAAAGGTAGAAGGTGGTAAGGTGGGGTGGTAAAAGTAAAATGAAGAGATTTTCACATCATGACTAGTCTTTTTAACACATTTACCTACAAAATTAAACACTCTGTTCTTATTAAGCACCGTGTACTTAGGTATTCATATTACTAATAATCTTCCAATGGAAATGCATATCAACTTTTTGAGTAATGCTAATAACTGAACACATGGCTTTTTCTGCTGCAAGTTTTCTTGGACTCCTGCTTCCCTTAAGCTTATACTGTATAATATGCTTGTAAGATCAAAACTGGAGTATGCTTCATCAATCCGGGATATACCTACAAAAAACACAACTCTCATATTTAGTTGAAGCCATGCAAAACCAACCTGTACATTTTATTGTAGCTGCTTATTCCCATACCGCAAGCATATCAACAATTAAAGGTTGCCTTGATTGGCTAGGCAACAAGAAAACTTACCTGTTTATTTCACAAATTCTCAATTGAAACATGCTTTTATTACCTCCTTGTAGCTCATTGATATATATGTGTGTGCGTGTGTGTGTTCTGAGGCTGCCTTTTACAGGAATAGTAAAGATTGGTTTGGCAAGTTGGCACTTGTACCTTGAGGTTGTAGTTCATTCTCAATGAGATACAAGGAGGTAATAACATATGTTTCAATTGAGAATTTGTGAAATAAATGGGTAAGTTTTTTTGTTGACAAGCCTGGCCAATCAAGGCAAGCTTTAATTGTTGATAAGCTTACGGTTTGGGAATAAGCAGCTGCAATAAAATTTACAGGTTGGTTTTGTATGGCTTCAACTAAATATGAGAGTTGTGTTTTTTGTAGGTATATCCCGGATTGATGAAGCATACTCCAGTTTTTTGATCTTGCAAGCATATTATACAGTATAAGTTTAAGGGAAGCAGGAGTCCAAGAAAAATTGCAGCACAAAAAGCCATGTGTTCAGTTATTAGCATTAGTCAAAAAGTTGATATGCATTTACACTGAAAGATCACTAGAAAACAAATCTGATAGGGCAACCTAATAAAAATTATATCAGTTTTTTTCTATTGCATTATGAAACAATACAACTGATACACTGATAAAATTACTTTTAGTTCTATTCTGGACGTATCTGTGCTATTCTGCTTGTACAAGTCTACTAGTGTATTCTTTTTATTAGTGTAATAGTGTATTCATATTAGTTTGCCAGATCTATAGTCTATCAGTATCTGTGTGTTGTATAGGTGTAATGTGCTTCAAGGAGAAGCAAGCTTCCTCATTTGCCCAAAAAATGAGTCAGAAATAATGCATTTATATTATCACAAAAGACAATACATATAAATCAACTATTAAGCCCAGGATTCAGAAAGGAAAGATTGTTGGAACAAATATACACCATACAACAGCTTAAAAAGAATAAAAATGTGATCATGTTTAAAAGAGAAAAGATGTTTCAATTGGTTCACAACAAAGTTTAGCCTCTTTAAACAGCAGGTTATTGGCAATCAAGCCACCGAATTGGTTCACACGTACACCACGAAGATTATCAGACTTCACAATCTGGAAAGCTAGTGAATGGAAGTGGTGGGTTCTTCATTATTCATTACCATGCCTTCATAGCTTTTTGCCGGATAAGTATGTCAGACATTCCAGTTTGCTTGTGGAGGGTGTCTATATACTTCTACTAGACACCGTCACTTCAGATGACCATAATGAGATCATCTGATCTTCTCTCGGAGTTTGTTGTGAGAGCACAGTCTTTGTATGGATTGGGTGCAATGGCATAGAATGTACACGAAATCCTGCATCTTCCTAAAAGTGCGGCTAAACTAGGACCTCATTGGTGGCATTGTTCATTTGTATTTGAAGGCGGAAATGAACTTCTTGTGAAATTGGTCAGTGGAGCTAATGATGTTCCTTTACAAATATTGGAATGTTATGTACTTGCTCGAAAGTTACAGGCAGCTAAAGCTAGTTTAAATCTTTCACCAGAAGCAGTGAGTTTTTTTGGTGTACAGGAGAGGAGAGCTGGTCAGCAGGCAGTTTTGTTAGGCACTGGAAAGCTGTTCTTGAACATGGATGAAAGTGAAAAACAGGCTGTAGTCCACAACCGTGGCTGTGACTCAACAAGTGTCACTGAATATTACCGAATGGTCGTCAACCAACAAACATTCCACTCTCTCCAGTACACTTGAACTATAAAGACTAAAAACAGTGCATTTGTCAGCTTCTCAGGTGCATTTTCTCTCATTTGTAGAATTCTTACTGGAGCGAATTCTTGTATAATTCTGAAATGCAAGAAACTATTTCCTGTTGAAATTCTCCATGCAAAGCACCTTTCAGTCTGCGTCAGGAGAGAGGAGCCACTAGTTTACGTAACACCCAGCGAAGTTATGCGCCTTTATGTGTTTATAGAAATAGACAACAATATTTTTGAATGGACAATACGAAACCTTTAAGAAAGAGACTAATTCCCGTGCTCAAGACATGGCAACGATGAACAGTATGTCTTCAGCCATGGTACATGAATGTCTGGCAATAACAGGTTATAGCTTTAAAAAACAGCAGTTGGTAACAGTGCACCATGCTTTATGGCATTCTGTAATAATCAGCTTTTTGATGTTTGAATATATTAAACAAGCCAGAGCCATCAAAATTCTGGAGTGTTTATTTTTTCTTGCGATAGCTTCCTGTTTTCCTAATGAACCAGCTAGCCCAATTTGCCACTCTTCATTATTGTACGCTTGTTAATTAAGTGCTTGGGGAATTGCATGGTCTGCATGTTGGCAGCAGTGAAGCAGCTGCTGATGAACAGTTGCAGTAGCCAAAACATGACAATATTTTACAGGACTTATGCACAGTTTCAGGTCGGTGTCCTTACATGTAGCGAAGGGCCCTACTTAACCACGTGACTGCCTTGAGTGGGTGATCACAGTGAACAAACAGTGCTTCACTAGCAGATGGTGAAGAGGTAAAGCTTCTCAGTCTGTATGCAGAGGCATGGAAAGCAGCTGAATGTTAAGTGAGCAGTTATGCTACTTGATACAACATCATCATTTTCACACTGTGCATCTGTCTTCCTCACTTTATTTTCTCCTTTTACTCAATGTAGCTGGTGCAAGTTTATCCGTTAACTGTGGCGGCATGACTAAGACACTATCTTTTTTCTGAATGAAACAAGCAAACTGTGAAATTTTATTTTAACAGTGTATTACGGCTTGAATCAAAGACTCCAAACACTATACATGAAGCCTGTTCTGATAGTCTTCTTTGCTGTCACGTGCTGAAGGCTACACAGGTTAAACTACTTTTACACATTTCGACGTGCGGTGGTTGAACTAGCACCCAGTGAAGAATTGTGTCTTCTGATTTTGCAATATGTTCACTGATGTTTAGGTGTTTTTGTTCATGAATGTGTGGTTTTAAAAATGGTAAATCCATGCTCTTACTTGAATAAGTTCTCAGATCTGTACTCACTTTTGCTTAAATAATATTGCTGTATTGTCATGTTCTGATATATTGCTGTAGATCTTGTACCAATAGCGATGCTTGTCCTGTTTCCTTGCTTCTTGTCAGTGTGCCATGCCAGTTTGTTCTTTTTGCTCAAGCTCACTTGTGTTCTGTCACATATCACAACACTTTTGGGATGAATGCAAAAGTGCATAGTCCAGAGAAAATAGCTTCATATGAAGTTGTAATATTATAAAAGCATGTGCCAATTAGACCTGGTGTTCTATACAGCATCTGTGAGCACAAATGGGCATGGTGAAGTTGGTACTTCAGTCTGTGTTGTTCCTCTTATGTGTTTGTTTAAATGTGGCTGAAGTTGCTTGCTTATTCTTTAGATAATGGAGTGTAAAATAAACCCTAGTCATGTTTGTAGTCATGTTGCTTGTGTCTTGTCCTTGTTCCTTTGTGGATGGATGCATTAGCGTTGTCATAATTTTCAAATCAAGTATGCACCAACTAGCCCAGAAAGTAGCTTTAATGAAATCACGTTGCTAGTGTCTAATTTATGGCATTCACAAACTCAGCCTGACATGTTAGAGCTACAGTTAGTATCCACAGTCTTGAAAGTGCTTTGTTTTGCTTTTGTAAATAAACTTTATTACAACAGTAGGAAGATACCTATGAAGAAAGGAGCCAGGCAAGTAGACACAATCTCTGCAATGCTATTCACTGCGTGCTTGGAAGAAGTATTCAAGCTATTAAACTGGGAAGGTTTAGGAGTAGGGATCGACGGCGAACACCTCAGCAACATTCGGTTTGCCGATGACATTATTCTATTCAGCAACACTGCGGACGAGTTACAACAAATGATTGAGGACCTTAACAGGGAGAGTGTAAGAGTGGGGCTGAAGATTAATATGCAGAAGACAAAGATAATGATAAATAACCGGGCAAAGGAACAAGAATTCCAGATCGCTAGTCAGCCTCTAGAGTCTGTGAAGGTGTACGTCTACCCAGGTCAACTAATCACAGGAAACCCTGACCATGAGAAGGAAATTCACAGAAGAATAAAAATGGGCTGGATTGCATACGGCAGACATTGTGAGCTCCTGACTGGGAGCTTACCATTATCATTGAAAAGGAAAGTATACAATCAGTGCATTTTACAGGTGCTGACATATGGCGCAGAGATTTGGAGACTGACAAAGAAGCTTGAGAACAAGTTAAGGACCGTGCAAAGAGTGATGGAACGAAGAATGCTAAGTATAACTTTAAGAGACAGAAAGAGAGCAGTTTGGACAAGAGAGCAAACGGGTATAGATGATATTCTAATAGACATTAAGAGAAAAAAATTGCACTGGGCAGGTCATGTAATGCGCAGATTAGATAACAGTTGGACCATTAGGGTGACAGAATGGGTACCAAGAGAAGGGAAGTGCAGTAGAGGATGGCAGAAGTCTAGGTGGTGCGCCAAAATTAGGAAATTTGCGGGTGCTAGTTGGAATCGGTTGGTGCAGGACAGAGCTAATTAGAGATCGAAGGGAGAGGCTTTCGTCCTGCAGTGGACATAAATATGATGATGATGATGATGATGACAGTAATTCTGTTTTGAATATGCATTAAATGTTGCACATCTGTCTCGCAAAATTTGTAAATGTAATTTTGTATTAAAAGAACTGGAGCACGCCTGCTACAAAGATGGACTGATACTTTTCTCATGCAACTTCCCCAATGTAGTTTCACAGGCTAAGTAACGCTGCTGTGCTTTGAAAACGTGTGCTTTAATTTATGTTGAAACATGTTTAGGATAATATATCTGCATACAAGCTGTAAAAAGTTTTGATAATTGCACAGTTTACACACTTCATTTTTATTTGATACTCTAATATCCCAACTGTGTTTGTTAATCTGTTCACATGGCAGGCAATGCATTCAGGGTTGTATATTCAGTTCATTTTAAGAACGTCTCTTCAGGCATGTGGGCACCGGCTTGTGTGCTATTTCTAACATGCTTTATCAGTGCCTCAATCAGATTCCTGTATGTCATATGATGATCTCTACCTGGGTTTAAAAGACTGATACATCATGCTATTTGGTCTTGTAGGCAGCACAGTGAGATCTATCTGCTGCCTGCCAGTCTGGTAAAGAGTTCTATGGGTCAGGTAGGAATATATATCACTCTTAGAAGGACCCATACAACCTATACATATTCCTAAGAGATTTGTAGAAATTTCTATCAGTTTTTTTTGCTAGGGTACTGATATTAGGTTTTAAACTAGTGATGGCACTCCAAAGAGACATTAGTGGAGACATTGCCCCACTGGGCACGTGCAGCAGCTAAGCAAGTGGGGGGGGTGGGGGAGATATGGACTGGACACCGGCTTGCGAGAGCAAGGATGACGTGGCATTGCGGCGGCGCCCTCTCCCCTCACGCAACACCTGGCGCACTAGAGTGATGGCAGACGTACCCTTTCACCCGCTCTGCTCCCTAAAGGCACGCTCGCAATGTGGTCACAACCAATGGGATTTGAGGTTCCATTTCGCTGAGACGACAGACGCCGGCTTTTTTGCTCAATGGGCCATTTGACGCTTTCGCATAAATAATCGCTACAGAATAATGACGACGTGGTTATGTTGAGCTCGCGTTCACGCTTCATCTGCACGGACCGCCCTACCTGTGTACTTTTGGTACTGGGGCCAATTCTGTACCATGCAATACACTCAGCCATGGAGCACCCGCAACGATCACACGATAGGCAAAAAACGTTGTGCTTTAAACATGCACCCATAGAGTGCCCCAATATTGCAACAAGCCGATCCGCGCATAGTGAAGCGTCCGCATGGCCGCGTTTGCCACGTGGCCGTGCTATGCGAGTGTGTGGCTGATATATTAATTGAGTAATCGAAAGACTGGTTCCGAATGCATTTACTAACCAATTTGAGTCCACAGCACTTTTATGTGCTGCTTTGAATAACTGTGTGTGGCACCGCGGTTCCCACAGTTGCCCAATGCATGTGGCGCATACTTTAGCAGCAGTGCTCAGCGTGTTTCGACTAAAGCATTTTCATTTCAATTCTGCTCGCCACTCATGGCGGCTGTAGCTGCTTATAGTTATACAGTACTTTGGTTATAAAGTACAGTAAGTCTAGTTAATAAATTCTATTGGGTTGTGAGGTCTTATTTTGTTAAATCGAGAACTTCGTCAAATTGAAACCACTTGATTAGATCACGCAACATGCCATAAAATTGATGCAAGGGCCAAAAATGTCGTTTTTGCCTACGTTCACACTTATTGTAGCAGTTGAGCATGTACTCTGCCTTAACAGAAGAAACGATTAAACATTCCAAAAAGCTATATGTCAGTGATACTAAAATCCCCAGAACTCAATTAGACCTACTATACCCACATTTTTCTTTTTAATTATGGCAAATCAGGCAAGATATTAGTTGATTCTAGGTTTTCAGTGCTCATGAATGTGACAGTGAAAGTATTGAATGTCATGTAGTGTAATGCAACGAAAACAAGGACACAGGAAAAAGGAAAACACAGACATAATTAGGCGCTTGTGTCTGTGTTTCATTTCTTCTTGTGTTCTTGTTTTTGCTGCGCTACACTACATGCCGTTCCATGATGATCAACGAACAAGCCCACATTGCCACCCCCGTGTAGAGAACAGGAAATTTCTTTATACACTTAAACCTTGATCAGTGGCGTAGCAACAGGGGGGGCCGGGGGGCCGCGGGCCCCGGGTGCAAGGGGCCAGAGGGGGGGGGGGGTGTCATATACGTCTGAAGACACCAGGAACTTGTTGATGTCCTCGCCTTCCTCGACTACAGCCGGGGGGGGGGGGGGGGGGGGTGACAGAAGACCTATGGGCCCCGGGTGCCAGACGACCTATAGCTACGCCACTGACCTTGATATAACAAAGAAGTAAAATCGCCAATTCGCTTCGTTATATAGAAATTTCCTTGTATTGAAATTCGATCTGTTATGCAAATGAGTACAGTCGCCGATCGTTTTTGTTGCACGGAAAGGGGCCATGCAATTTTCCGAATTATTGGGCAATAAAAAAAAGCAAGTTTGAATTAGGAAACATTTTATTTTGACGAATATAGGAGTCAGCGATGAATGATACGGTTTCATATGCCACGTTGATATCTTTACATCAGCGGTACGAATTGAGTGACGCCATGCTTTCGCGTGCACTCCGCCCCCAAAGCGTCGCCCGGTCGCACTGCGACGACGCTATCATGAAAAGCGCCGGCAGCTGGGAGCGAATGCTTCGTCTGCTTCTCGTTCCAACGGATCATCAAAACTCGAGATTGCGCAACCTTCAATACTAAACGTGCGGGAAAACAGCTTACATGGTGCCACGCCTTCATGGCATGCCCGCTCTTTCCACACGCAGCAGATTACCTCTAGAGCAGCGTGCGCGGCTGCGTATGCGCTCAGCCGCGTCTCGGCCAGTCATGGCCGAGACGCGCGCCAACTTACCCCCCCCCCCCACTCCGCCCCCTCGCGCGCGCTTGATCGCGTTATCGCGAGCTCGCTTTCCTTCCCCACTTTGCCATTGCTCGCGGGGAAGGCCGCACTTATGAAGCCACCATCTTTCTTGTCTCACCCTCGCACACTTTCACTCGCACCTAAAGCACAAGTGCGCGGGGCGCGATAGGATCTGATCGCACTTGGACTTAATTTATACGGAACATGATGCGGCTCCAAGCTATTGTTCTTGTCGCGCTGCACGCAGTTTGAGAGGTGCGTTTGCAAGGAGCCGCTTATAATTCAGTCATTTGACTATCTGCGTCCGCGGAAGTTACCATTGATTGTCTCAAATGGCACTCCTCTGCAGCAGAAGCGAAATTTCGTTATATTGAAATTGCACACAAACACACTTCTTTATATTGAGGCTCTAGATGCATGGTGTTCTATGGAGAAGAGGTTATGAAAAGTTAAATTCTCCGTTATGTCGAGAATTTCGTTATACTGAGGTTTAACTGTATAGAGATTTGAATTTATATACCTTGTTGTGCAGCTCCTTGGGTCATGGTTTCTATGACTATGACTCATATGACTCTGTATCTGTTGTGTAGGAAACCTCTCTCACCCCGTTTCCCTACGGTTCTCCTTTTGGAGGAGGCCCCCTTTTGATGCTATCCTTGTTCCACTCTTGGCCCACATCATTTCATAATCGAGGCATCTAAGGCCACAGTTCCTTATGCTATGCAGCTCTGACATCATGCGTACCATACAGAATTGTACATGAGCCTGAGCCCATGCATAACCATTCTTCTGATCAAATGTTAATTTTTAGACTGACGTCCTTTCCTCTTGCATGACAGTTATCTCTGCTGTATTGTTGCTGCTCTCTCATGTACGTATACCAATAAATTATCTTAGTCAATTTCTTCGTGAACATTGAGTCCAATCTTTGCCAACTTAAGTGTGTGTTGAATGTTAATTTTTTAAGACCTGCCTTCACAATCTGCCTCCACCTCATCCATTTTAGCATCCTCAATTCAGTCACTTCTCCATCCTGAATTCTAGGTGACTTTATTAAACTTGTTTAGGTTCCATACAGTATTGCTGGTCATGTATTGTCTTATAAGTTTATTAGACAGTGAAAATCTTCAACTTGACTGGAACCTGTGTAACATGAATATCATAATGCATCTTTTCAGTTTTTCCAAACTATGTCAATTCTGCTGATTCTGTGGGCTGTCCAAATTTTCCATGTTGGTGTTTTCAGTTATCATTGAACCAAGGTGTCCGTCTTCTCTATGGTTTACCCTCAAGGCTTCCCTTTCATATACTCTGAGAAATTGGCATGCGGCTACCAGATGTGGGCAGCTTGCCTCACAACACATGCACATGCTCAGCTACTTTCGTCAACCTTTGTGCTAGATGTCAATCAGCATGAGCGAAGCAGTCAGAATGGGGAATTATGAAATTAAGGCAGAGGTTCGAGCATTAAGGGAAGTCATACTTATGAGGTGAGTACATGTGAAGAAAAGTATTCACAAATGTTGGGAATTTGCAGTTTCCTGTTTATTGGTCTATTAAACTCTCCCTAGCTATTTCAGTTATTTCATCATGTGTTGCAATTTTTAGTTGTAATATGTTTTTTTTAAGTGCTGCCACACTTACTACTAGAAGTTTGAGAACCTATATTTCTTATTCACTTGGTTCATTCATACCTACAAGCAGCAGTCTTTTCACTTTACATCAGCTATTGAATGCAATGCCCAGATATGTTCTCAGTCTACTTCAGTGGGAGTCACTAACACAGTGAATGATCATGAAGCATGTGTTCTTAGAAAGTGCCCTCACGTGATGCAGCTGTAAGTTAAGGTAGGGGATGCTTTGGAAAGCATGTTATGTGGCTTACATGATAATTATTTTATGCCAGAAAGCACACAAATATTCGTGTTTATTTCTGGTGTTCTTCTTCCTTAATTACCTTCTTGATTCAGCGCATATATATGAAGCAAGAGATCCTGGCTTCTTCTTTCTTTACATTAGCAAATTACATTAATCATATAATAGCACACTTTACATAATTGAGCACACTAAAAGTCACTTGGCGAGCAAAACATGTACTTGTCCTTTTGAATATCCCAGCTTAATGTTTTAGTGTGTGCAGTTTGGACGTGATTCTTCAGAAGCACTACATCTGCTTCAAGTATATGAGGTATAATTACTTTTGCTTAAAAATAATCCTAATCTTCCTTGATAGCTGTCCTTTTTTTACTAGACAATATAAGCATGGTGCTTAATTCCAAGGTAAATATGCCTGCTGTAACTGTATGCATCAGTGTTTGACTATTCGTTACCTACTATTCCTATTAGAAAAATGTATTTGCCAACCTCCAATTATTTGCATTGAAGTAGTGAAGAGTTTGATGGCAGCCTGTCTGGTTTGGTCAAAAGAGGCACGGTAAGTAGTTTAAAATTAGATGCCAGCCATAAAAATGAAAAATAAGAACTGGTTCAACTGGAGCTTTGTTCACAATCTTTGTGAACAAGGCTTTCAAGTGGGAGCTGAAACATCTATCTTGTATGCCCGATCTTCATTTGCTTATTATTATTATTTGAATTCATCTAGCCCTAAAGAGGTGGCAATTTATTTCGAATACTACTCTTTGCATTTTGTTTCCATTGCTGAGTTGTTTTTTTTTAAAGTAACTTCATGCACCACACAAGTACAACTCAAACATTTTCATTCTTTCAAGGACGTCACAACTAGTGGAAGGTATTCTGCACTAACATAATTATTTTGAGATTTCCAGTAAATATGTAGTCCTCATAAAAAGTATCTAAATAATTTTGCCCTAAGCGGTTATACATTAACCATGTAGGCTTCATCAACTTCTGATATCACTTGGTCTTGGCAAACTTGTAAGCTGACAAGTTTGAGCATGCAGTCACTTCCCTCCATATTTGTTTCGATGAAGGCTTGCCCTTTGGTGCTACTCTGGATCCACCCCCGTTTCCTGTGATTACCACTACGGGCTTCAAGGCACACACCCTCAGGAAAACTTTTCATGCACAAACCTGGTTCTTTCACACTTTTACTAAGACAGACATTGAAGGCTGTTCTTTAACATGCTCATGAGCCCTTATCATGATCAGTTCCCCATATAAGTGGTTTTGCTGAAGAGAATACAGGAATATGAGCAAAATTGACATGGAACCAACATATAGATAACGTCTGCATGACTGCCTATCAAAAGTTATATTTTCTTAGAAAAGAAAAACTGGAACGTGCATCGCGTAATGTAAAACTTATTGCATACACCGCCTTCATTAGGATGATACTGGAATATTCAGCCGTTGTTTGGAGTCCCCATCAAGTGACGCTTAAGAGGAAGTTGGAAAGAGTCTGGCGGCGCGTTTTATTTGTTCGACATACCGAAGGAAGGAATCGGTCACGCTTATGTTACAGCGTTGCAACTTCGATCTTCTTGAGGTACGTAGGAAAAAATATAGGCTGAAGGTGCTTTATCAAATAATGCAGGATCAACTTAAGATTGATAAGCTCAAATATCTACATGCTCCAGGCAAAAGATACCTGCGAACTAACCACGACTACGTCATAAAGCCGGACCACACCAACAGTGATACATATCGATACTCATTTTTCCTGGATGCGATAGAAATGTGGAACCAATAGCCAAACGCTATTGTTAGCTTAAATGATGTCACCGACTTTGAAAATGTTGCTGAGGCATATTTATGGGAGTTTTCGATTTAGTTTTGAAGTGCCAAGTGATATGTGCGACTTGATACTCATTGTACGTATTTTGATAAATGTCAGAAGTGTGCTGAACAGCATTCAAGTGAACATCTTATTAACTGTGAATTGACAAGTGTTAAGCAACTTTACGTACATTGACATTGTCCATATTTGATTTATGTAATTGTATTGTCCTCTCTGTTATGACCCTCTATGAGGGTTGACAGTATTAATAAATAAATAAATAGACAACGAGGAATGTGGGTAAGAACACTTTATTTTCAGCACACATGTTTTTTTACTGAACTGCTGTTATACTGCTAAAATCTGCACATTTAATAAAAGTACACTGCTTTGCTTCATCACTCCATGCTAAGTGCAAGTATCCTGTACCAGGAAGTCAAACCAAGACGTGGGATGTTCAGTCTGTGAAAATAAAAACGAGTTTGAAACATTAACGTGCAAAAACTAAAGCACACTCAAGAAAATAAACACAGCACAGGAACATATCCAATGAATCAGAATTACCCTTGAGAGCAAACATATAGTTTCTATGGCACAGTGAAGAAACCTTATTCCTCCAGCTTTTTTTGTGTGCGCGCGAGAAAATATGAAAGTGCATGCGTTCTCTCCATATTGTGTATCTGTCACCTTTTCACACACAACAAAGATGATGTCTCAATGTGCCCAACTGTCTTTGCATATCCATTTCTCTGCTCTCATACCATGATACCTACAGTTAAAGGCTGTAGCAATGCTTAGCTTGAATGAACCAACACAAGCTACATGCACTGCGCTGTTGAACATGGCATTGTAAGTTAGATTCATGCACAGCACATTCATGTGCCATAAACATTTGATTGTGATTGTAGGCGAGATAAATAAAAAGAAGGTATGTAAATAAGAATATTCCCTAATAAGCTGTGCAGAAGTGCTCTCCCGTTTGGACAGAAGCTGAGCACAGCTGCAGTGAACAAGAAGCCAACTTATACAGCATTTAAAATCTAGGTTCTAAATGTGCTACAGATTTTTCTGAATTCATGGTCGAAACTCTAGGTGTTAAAGGTGACAAACATTTAAACAGGTCTCTATTCGGACTGGTAATGCTATGTGTCACCTAGTTTGATAAAATATGCCATATCACTGGTCTCCCAAGCTACGGCTACTGTCCAGTTGCAAGTGCAAACCACTCAATTATGTCTAGGGCACGTTTGAGCAAAAGGCAGCCAAGATTACTGTGCCAATGAGATCTATTTCCTGACATCTGATTTCTTCTCAGAAAGCTACCTCTAAAAAAAACCTTCACAACAACATAACCCAAACCTTTCTTGAGTAAAGCCATCACACTGGTCCTTGAACACTAATTACACAGTGGCTCTTTGTGATGTAATGTTATGTACGTCAGCACCTAACGAAGTACAGGAAAATTTAATAATGGCAGCGTGACAGGTACACAAAAAAGTAAAGGGATAAAACATCACACAAGCTGCCAACAGTGTTCATATCTCCATTTCAATGTGGATGTTTTTAGCAGTGAATACATGTTCTCATTAAACTGAGTCATATTATTACAAAAGCGAAGGGCAAGGGTCTTTACATTCTAAACTGACAAATGTGCTTTATTACGATTCACCGCAATACAGGAGGTGTTTTGCAGTGAACCATCACATAAGGTTTTGGCTAACTACGGCGGGCGTGTCCTACAGCGGGGCCTCTTGTGTATTGCGGTAAAGCGTATTATTGTGACAAGAGCTAACCTGGCACGTATGGCTTTAGCCAACAAAAGTTCTCAAGACATCATGCATCCTGCCACGAAAATCTGCTTTGATGAGAGTAGAACATTAGGTTCGTCGCTGACAGAAGCCATACATTCCAGATTCACGTAAATCTTTCCCAATATCGGCATGCTTCACCGCAACACACAACTATGTTGCGGTGATAACGGTGGTCGAACAGGCTGGTGCAAATGTTTCGACACGGGAGCATGCCTTCATCAGGACAATTGCTTTCCTTGGCAGTTTTCATATACGTGAGTGCCCCCAACTCCCAACAGGGGAGATTTACCTGGACCTTTGCCAAGAGACGTACCGACCAGCGTTTGGTAGTGGCTGGTAGAGATGCAGGAGTCTAAAAAGCGTTGCGAAATTCGGTTCCGTAAGGTTAGCTTCACCGCAATACAAATATGTTAAGCGGTTAGACATACAAAATATTCTGCGGTGAATCATAGCAAGGGTACCCGGCCTTTGATGCAAAGCAGCTTCCCAAGAGGCACGGTAATGCCGTGGTTAGTTATGCAGTTCCCCGCATGCGAGTGAGTTCCCTGCGTTCGGCGGTTTCCCAGTGACATACAAAATTACATTGATTGACTGTGTTGTAAATGGGCGACGGCACTATATGCTGATGCAAAAGCGTCGTTTCGCTTTCGAAAACTGCGCTCGGCTAAAGAGAACAACCTTGACTCGCATATGACCAAAGCAGTTGAACAGGAAACTACGAAATGACGTAGCTGTTATGGAAGAAATCAACAGCTCAGAAAAAAATGGCCGTGTAAACATTAACTGGCTTACGAGGTCGACAAACCAACGGTTCAAAGCATCACAGCCACGTCCGAAATAGCGCTGAAGGCCGGCCAGTACACTTAGGCGCCTCGGCGCGCGTAATGTAACAGGAGACGACAGGTGCACGCGTACATCATTAAGGAACACATATTATTTATGTCGGTGAAAGCGATCACTCTTCACTTCTGACATGCTTCAGCGCGCAACACTAGTCTACTGCGGCGAAGCTGACTTCAGGACGCCGATTTCTTCAACTCATCTAGCGAGGCAGGTCCGTTTATCACGCTTGGCAACGTTTGACATTTTCTGCCTTAATTTCGTTTGTTCTTTTTTAATTTTCTTATCACAGTGACCCTGTATCACGCAGTAGCAGAGCTAGTGCCGCGTCTTAACTGCGTTAGGAAAGGCAAGCGTGTATGCAGCAGGCACGGCGGCATTGGCTCTTGTTTGGAAACTTCAAGAGACGCTCTTCCGCGCAGCGATGTCATTTGTATTATTAAAAGAATGCAGGTGACGATTAAATGAGCCGCAGCAAAGCTGTAAAAAAGCAGTAGTAATGCTGTTCTAAGAACCTCTCGCTCGAGCGAGATGGTCTTAGAAAAAAAGCGCGATGTAACGCGATCTGACGGAACAGCTCGTCATGCCAGTGTTTTCTTACGTCCTCGTTCTTTCGCGCATCCTCCCTGAACCAGACTACTAAATGGTTCTGTGCACGCACTGACGATCCTGACGGAGGCAATACCACTCACATGAGCAGCTCCATATAATATGCCACGGCCCATTCCACATGCCGGCTGCAATTTGACGCGGCCAGGAGGCAAAATATGCGCACAAGGTACTTAATGGTAACGCATCAAACTGCTCACAGCCCCAATCCTTTATTACACGCATATAGCGTGGAAAGATGAATTACTCACGCTCTAAGTGGGCACGGAATACGGACCGTTTCGCAGCGCAGCCGGCTCCGTAGACGGCCGCCATGGAAATGAGCGGATGTGACATCATGGGTTATAGCGGACGTGACGTCATGGGTGAACGTAGACATTTCGGGCACCTTTCGTTTGCTGTGCCCCGGGCACAGCAGACACGGCCTTGGCGCGAAAAGCGGTTAGCAGTTTCAAGCAAAGACATAAACCTAACATCAGTGGTTGCTTGTTTAGTAGTATCGTTGTATTCATCACAATGGTCGAGGACGAGAAAGTCGGCCCTTACTTCCTATGGACAGCATATGATCCGTGTGTTCAAGATGCAGTCTTTGAATACGTTAAAGCAGAAGCAGGACCTAATAGTCAAGTACATATCTTGAGAACAGAGTCGCTTTCCGACGAGCTAAGCACCTGTACCCTTTTTGGATTTCTCGTCAGTGCTCTTCGTAAGCGCAAGGCATTTCCTAATTGGCGTACGACCGTTTTGACCATACCGGAACACTACCAGGCTCTTCACTTGTGCACAGCGCGTGCAAAACAGAAGTCAGGCAAGTTTGATGCCCTCGCAAGCGAAGTGATGTACGCAGACATCCTCTACAAAAAGCACCTTTCAAACCAACACATACCCGTTGAATCAGAATATGTGCAAGAGTACCTCGACTTTCTCGCGCACAGTAACACTTTGAACAACTGGCAAGTCTTGAAAGCGTTCAGAGACGCCCTCGAAAAGGACAGCACCCTTGCAGTGCAAGCTGCCAAATCTGTTTACTTGGTGCACGGACCTATCACGACGGCCTTTACCAAAGAATGTATCGAGGTGCTCTTTCAGGGCAGGAAGGTGAGACGTATTGTCACCGAGGCGCCGCTCGATATCAGTGTCAACGAAGACTACGACGTCAAAGATGTTAGCGTCAAGGCGGAAGTTTCCGATGTGCCCGAGCCGGACGCTTCAACAGTCGAAAAGTTGGACTCGAACACCGCCGAATACACCGTCCGCATCGTGAATGCCTTCCTTCGCATCCTTGTGAATAGCCGCGACGAACTGGCGCTTGCTACAGCCATGGCCTCTCCCGTCATTCAACTGCCGCACGACGCATTCACGGAGCTTAAACGTCTCTCGCTTGAGAAGAAGTCGCCAATGTGTCAGACGGCTGTCTCCTATGTGGTACGAGCAAGGCTGGGCGGTGACAGCTACGCGGCTCCGGAGGACTGTCCGCTTAAACCCTACATATGCAAGTTGGCGGCATTCGTTGACGTCTTGCACAAGCTACAAACCGCGGTCGAAGAAGATCCGACAGACGTTGCCATTGCCAACATCTTAAGCACTCTAGCGCGTCGTATAAGAACAGCAAGTGGACACGGGCTCGTCTGGGAGACGGTGGTTCGTTGCAAGGCTGAGCTGGTGCAGCTAGCACAGATGTTTCAGAAACAAGGCACAGAAAATATGGATGGCGCTAGCGATGGAACGCTGGGCATTGACACACTGTGCGTCCTGCGACGCCTTTCCGACTTCCTGTCAACACGCCGCGTCACATGCAGTCCAGTGTCTGTGATCTACAACCTCAATACGAACAGTACACCACTAAATATACCACACCTGCTAGAATATTTCAAGACACCAGAGTCTGAAAGCGAGGATGACGAGTATGATGTACCCCTGACCAAGCGCCTCTCAGAGAAATTTGAACGTGAAGGAGCACCACAATTAACAGCTGTCCTTCGTGCTGTTTCAGACAACAAGAAGGAGAGCAGTATTCACAAACTGCCAGATGAAGCCTCTTCAAGCCTACTAGCTCACAAGGAAGAACCAAATATGCCACAAATGAAAGCCAGGAAGAAGGACCTCACATCACAAGCAAAGCCTTCTGCTCCAAGGAAAGCAGCTAAGCGCAACATACTCAGCGACATAAATAGTGTGAGCAAAAAACAAAGGGCGTCAAGCAAGTTTGTCTGCAAAGATCAAGCAAGGATAACATCATTTTTCTGTAAGGCATAGTTCAACAGTGAAACATTGTTACATAAATTGTGCACATTTTATTGAGATAAAAGGAAAATTGTAAGGCCATGCAGTTATCGATGCCCCACTAATGCATATTTCCACTTCCATTGCATGACAAAAGTCATGGTTACAAATAAAGGGTTATTTGAGGCCATGTTTTTTTTATTTTACACCCTGATACTCTGCACTACAATATTTGAAACAGGCACAACTTTCATTTCCCCCAACCAGTTGCTAGGGCAGCAAGAATGATAGTTCTGCCAATTATTGAGTCGCAAGCTAGAGTTCTTCACACATCACAATAAGTTTAATGTGCCCTTTAACATATATAAACAACATTTATTGTGCATGTATGTATGCTCATGTCATTCCATGGTTCTAGTGCTG
Source organism: Dermacentor andersoni (assembly GCF_023375885.2). Taxonomy (NCBI): domain Eukaryota; kingdom Metazoa; phylum Arthropoda; class Arachnida; order Ixodida; family Ixodidae; genus Dermacentor; species Dermacentor andersoni. Next base: position 218,414,349 of record NC_092814.1, on the reverse strand, counting down.
CATGATGGCATTGTATAATTCTACTAAAGAGAGCCTATTAGTGGCTTGGTTTGCAATACCATTAGTGCCCAGCACAAGTTGTTACCATGAAGGACTATGCAAGCTTTTCTATATCAGTACTCATTACAACTACACCAAGGCAAAATGGACTTAAGGGACAACCCAGAATAGCTTTACGAAGCTACTTAGTTCATTTTTATAGCACAAAACATACTCTATTCATCATGGCAGGCTTTTATTGAAATATTGCGAAGGGCCCGATGGCTTCCCATAAAAAGTTTTTCCAGATATTTCTTTGTCTTTATTAAAAGTGACAGCATCCACGACTGCAATAGTGCTCCAAACACTACCAATATGGAAGGGAACAGAAGTTAGTGGATGATGCGTAGTATGCAGTAAAATGCATCACTGTGCAACCATCTGACAGCAAGTTGGTGTCAACACGTCCGCTCAGATCTTATGTTTATCAGAGGGATTTCATTTACTGGGTCCATCCAGCATCTGTCTTGGTACCTCAGAAAGCATGACAAGGCACTACTTAGATAATGGCTGTGGTATGCCTCTGAACCATTAGTGGTATGACTGACACTTCTTGCCAGCACCTGGAAGTGGTTTTGGCACGTAAAACCCTATAATTTTTGCCAGCACCTACTTTCCGTATCCTGTAGTTCAGATAGCATATTTTACCAGCAATTAAATTCAATTGTGATTTTTCATTGACAATGCATAGAGTAATTTCAACCTAGTTGGGCAGAATGGGTTGTCTGAACTTCACCACGAGTCCTGGCACGATCTAATCCTGCCACTGCTTCAAATGTGTGCCTTAGCCATAATCAAAATGGCATTGTGTGTAAATATAAATGACCTGAAGGCTGGTTGCCATATGCAAATGAGGCAGAAGGGAAGCAGCCCTAACAGATGAGATAAGACTGGAAGGAGCACAGGAACACTGTGATAACAGTTCAGTAAATTTATTATAATGCACTGCATCTTTATGCAGGAAAAAGAAAAAACACACACACACACAACACAAAAGAAAGCTTTAAGTAGACCAGTGTGGAGGTTTGGACTTGTTGGTACTTCATCTTGAAGGCTTCTCGGTTGAGTGCATTATATAGATGGACACAAAGATGTATTTCTCTGCCTCCATGCATTTATTGCGCTCCACCAAAAAGGCTTCAAGAAAACGTTAAGACATTCTCATCTCACTGGATAGCCACAAACTGCAGGAAAAATAAACTCAAATGTTCTTATGGATAAGTTGGGAAAACAGCTGCTGATGTAATCATGTTAAATGGCCAATTCTTAATGGCTGCATTATTGCTCTGATAAGGTTATCACACTATTTGTGCAACATTCGACGTCAATGAAATGCAGGATATGTCTGCACTGTTGACAGTGCAATGCAATATTACTGCAGCTTGCTATGCTCAGTTTGCAATTGATGCATCTGCCAAACTGATTGGCATATTCTTTCTCAGAAAATTCCAAGGTAATGAATACGCAGCCCGATTCACTTGTGTACCTATATCACTTTTACACAATGGAACTTACCTTGGCGTAAAAACTTATGGGTTTGCAGGGTACCGAAGAGGCAATGCTCTGAGTCCCATCCACCAAGTTACTCTGTGCAGAAAGAGAGCTCGATCACCTTTTTTGCCTTGTCGCCCCACTATTTCCATTACACTGCTAAAAGGAACACTAACCAGAAAAATTATTATAGCTGTATTAGTAAATTACTCTTCTACAATACCAAAAAAGCCACTGTTACCATGCGAAGAGGCTTCATAAGCGAGAAAAGATGCAGAAACAAAAGACCTGTGGCAACACTGCCTTGAAATTCTCGCACAAGCTTGCTGTGATGTCATAATTTTGATGGCATCTGCTCAAGCTTAGTTGATGTTTTATTGGTTTCGAGAACTTTTACTGAGCCTCAAAGGTGAAAACACACATCAAAATTTGCGACGTTGCAATGACATACTGGAGCTAAGTTTCTGGCACAAGATTCAAGAAATGGAACATTGACCTTCAATTTCTCTTCAAGTAACCAACCTATCAGCACAGAATTCCCAAATATAGTTTTTAAAGAATACTTTATCAGCCTCAACTGATTTACTATTTCTCTTTAGTGTCCCTTTAAGCATGCTCCCTGCAACGTACACTCATTTAATATCATGGATTTGTGCATGGCTGTAGTACTACAGTACATAGTGCAAGCCTAGTTATCATTCTGTAAGCCATATGTATGCCTATTTCTGGGCGTCTGTCATACTCGAATTAATCTATATATTTTCCAGCACAAACCTGAAGCTCTATGTTCAACATACACTTAGGCTCAGCGGCGGTCTCAGCCATGGTAGAATCAATTTTCTGTTGCCATGCTCTTTCTTCTCTAGGAACACTCACTGCTTAAATTTGGAGGTAAGCCAGTCATTTCCTCATCATACAGCAGCTGCTTTCTTTTATGCATGATGCATAAATCACCACATTTTCTCTTCCTCTAACACATAGCTTCAACAAGCTCAGACTGACTTCCTCCCTAATATATGCACAAAGTTTGTGTGTTTGGGAGGTCATGTGGACTGATGCAGTTCTTGCATTTACATCTCCTTTCCTTTTTTTAAAAGACTAGTTAATCTAAGCCACAACGTATTTATCTGTAACAAAATGGACAAACCTGTCGAAGTGATATCGAGCAGATATAGGCTTAATTTTATATGTGAAAATGGGAGATTGTCAAAATATGGTCTTCAGTAAGTTACACATCCTCTGTACAATAGTAGTTTGACCATAGGTCTCTGTCTCAAGCACTGCATATGGCCATTGTGGCTAGGGTGGCGTTCAGGGCATGGAATCCACCAAGCCCATCGACTACTACATCAGGTTGTAGAAAATGAAGGAAAAGGGTTTATTAAGCTTAGTTACGCAGCTCCACTACGGAAGCCCAGTCCATGCAGGAGCAAGTTAAATGTCCCAGTTCACATCAGGACCCCCTGTCCTCACTCTCCAAGGTATCCGCTTTTAATCCCATTGTATTCTTCAGGCAAGTTGGCTAGGGAATCTGAAGACTGTCCAGCAGCAAATCACCATCATCGACTCTGTCGTGATACCACGCCCATGTTACCCATTACCCGCAGTAACTCCGCATCAAGGAAACTGGTTTGGAATTTGTGGAAGAAAGAAATCATCCGGCGACACCTGGTTCGTTCGTCGTTGCCCACCCCCTGAAGCCACGGCTGCTCCACGTCATTGCCCACCCCGTCCTTCGTTCAGTCTGCAAGGTGAAGCGTGGGCTGAGGTCCTTTCGTGGAATCCTGCAACAGCCAGTTTACACACTGTCTCGATGGCTGGATAAGTGCCGAGGGATGGGTGGTGATTTGACTGGTCTAATTCACTGCGCTTATCCGTTTGTTGAAGGGATTCCCTCCCGTTCATCCTTTTCTCCGGTTTCCAGGTAATGGGGGGGGTAAGCGCTTTTAGTCGTCATCCACGCTGCGCTGACGTCTCGTTAGAGGTGTGGTGGTTTGACACATGGCATACTCTTAATTAACACCCTTGGTGGTGTTTAGATGTAACACCGTGCATTCATCACCATTATCAGACAGTTTCTCAGGCTTCAGTACTTACGCGCTAAAGGGTCGGCTTTTCAGAATAAAAACAGGAACAGTGCAACACAGGACAAGTGAATAAAGAGCACAGGACAGAGCGCTATGTCCTGTGCTCTTTACTCGCTTGTCCTGTGTTGTGCTGTTCCTGTTTTTATTCTAAAGATGAACCAACCAGCCCCATTGAGCAAACTGCTAACGGTTGACTTTTCATTGCTTTTGTCACAAGCTTCATTGGTATTTGTGTTGTCCCTGTTCAAATGACTTCCCAAAGAAAAAAAGTTTCAACAGTGCTCTGGGAGCAGATTGGGTGGCAACACGAAAAGCGGGCACCCCAAAAAAGAATAGGCAACTTGCTGCATGGAAAGCAACTGCCATATCGAGTCAATATTAATATATGCATGCATCCACTGAAGGACAATATCTAGCAATCCCGTGCGACTAGTGTAAAATCGCAATGGCACAATTTTTAACAAATCTCTTAATATGACTAGTCTCCCCTCGCCTTCAAAACCCATTGTGTGGAACACGAGCTACCCTAGGTGCACATTCATTTTCCACCCCTAAACTACTGTTCCATATTTTTAGGGGAGCATGATGTTAGCACAACAACACTCATATAATTTTCTACATAGATTTTTCTACAGCTTTTATAAACACTTGATTCAAAGACCACTGCCACAGCTCTGGCAACAGCAGCGGGTGACAATATCCTCTCTATGTACCACAGGCGTTTCTCCAGCGCCAGCAACCGTGAAAGCAAACCTTCTTGCAACTAACATTAAAATTAACATTTCAGCACTTTGAAACTTTTAATGCTTGCCTCAAGAGAGTCTGAATTAGGGAGTCTGAACTACATGTTCCCTTAGAGCGAAAATTTCAAAATTATTTTGTCACCCAAAAAGGTGTATAATGCCTTTTTGACTCCCATGGCATTAATTTACCCTGACATCACTAATTTCCCGACTTAAAAATTTCACAAGCATGCTTTTGCTACACATTGAACACTGCAGTATTTCAATCCGGTACACCTAGTAGTTTATGGCAAGCCTTTTAGTTTCCTGCCAAGCCTTGAAGCTCACCCAAACTAGTAAAAGTTAAAATTCTTGTGGCTCCCACACTGACCCTAGAAATTCCAAATTCGTCTGCATGCTCTCTAAAGCACATGCTCTATTTGTACAAGGTCTCAACCCACTTCTCCTACTATAGTAGTTATAAAGTTCTGCTTCATTGAAACCTTAAAATGACCGGGCCAATTAACAAAATTGATTATTTCCATTACACACCTAATTAACTCAAAGACTAACAGCTTTGCCCACACATAAGCCTCACTACTCCCCACATATACTCCATATGGGTATGACCTTAGGTTTTTCGGACAGGTGCAGACATCTCCAAGCGATGCACATTCATTGTTTATGTTCTGAGCATAAATTTCTTGTTGCTCTTTCATTTGCCCTACAACTATGAAAATTTGCCAACGTGTTCTCCAATGTCTATGCACACAGCATGGTACACTGAGTATTTCTATCATGGCACTTCAGTTTATAGTCAGCTTTCCACTTTGACTCCGTCAGGATTTTTGCGACACATAGATTGACAGCCTTTGGTGCCCAGAGTGGCATGTATGTAAAGCCAATACCAACCCACAAATAAAACTGTTCTGAATATGTCCTACACTTAAAGGAACTCTGCACATGCTATGTTTTCTCAATTCATTCAGCAGTTTTAAGTCTTAAAGGGTCCCTCAAATGATTTTTGCCATATCCAAGAGTACCACATAGACATAGTTTTTCTCATGGAATACTTCTGCACATTAATTTTATTAGAGCACGCTATATTAAAAGAGCTACAAGTGGTTAAAAGCTACCTGCATCTCAAGCCACAGTACTCCCCTCTCAAGTTTTTTGCATCCATGGCTATGTCCCACCTCCTTGGGTACGACATCATGCAACAATGCAAGGGTGTTGCCTATTTCCAGTTGATTTAAACCGAGTGTGATTTAACCAGAGCAGCTCTCTGGCAGTTAGTTAAATCTTGTGTGCACCAGGCTTCCTGCAGCATTCAGCAACGAGCGAGCCGTTTACGTAGGGCTGGGTATCCCAATGACACCTTGGTGTCAGTCACTAAGAGCCTCAGTAAAGAGGTAAAAGCTGACCCGGCAGCTGCTCGATGAAATAACGCACATACCAGTGGGCACCCTGTGGCTGTGCCATACATACACGAGGTGTCCCACCGCCTAAAAAAAGGTGGCTAACAAGTGCAGTCTAGGTGGTTTTTTTTTCAACACCACTAACGCTCACAAGAATGTGCAGGTTGGTAAACAACGTCAGGAGTCGAGATACGTGCACTAAGGAACATGTAACCCGCTTTGTTAACTGCAATGTGGGGGTGGTATATAAGATTTCACTTCCCTGTGGAAAGTTCTATATTGGACAAACAGGCAGGTGCCTGAATGACCAGCTTAGGGAGCACTGGAATGCTGTAAACGCTCTAGCAGACTCTGGTCGCTTGGCTGACCACTGCCGAAGATGTACTCGTAAATTCTCCTCGTGTTTTCATAACACACAAGTGCTCAGACAGTTCGCCAGGCAGTTAGTTGGACAGGGAAATGTTTGAGGTGTTTTGCATTTCAAAAGCTGCTGATGAATGCGTAAGCACTCCATCACTGGCACTCACTGATAAAGAAGTGTTGTACCTTGAGAAGAACCTGGTGAATGCTTTGTAATGGCTTGTTATAGGCACTTATCGGCTTCGTTCCACATTTGGTTGTCTCCTACGTGGCACATTCGTTTATGCGCCTGTCTGCGCATTTATGTGAACATATGGTGGCCTCTTTGCATGTTTTTCTGAATAAACCTTGTCGGTTGAAGTCTAGCACTCTGTCCTGTCCCACCTTTTTTCCGTTAGTCTTGTTCACGCTAGTAACTATGTCACAGCAACAGCATCAACACCAACTAGCCCAACTTTCTGCATTAATTATGAGAACAGCACTGCACCATTCATGTTCCTCCTGTAATAAGACATCGCTTTCAGGCCCAGACCACATGTTCATAAGAGATAACGCCCTCCAGCAGCAGTCGTCTTTGCACCATTGTTAACTTTCTTGTGTGTTGCCTCACACGTCTACCAGAAAGCCCAGTGTTTCGGAAGAAACTCTCTATTCCACTCCTTTCTTCACACAAATGTGCAATAGCTGCACAAACTGTTCATGTGCTCAAGCGAGAGCACACCATCAACTTGAAACAATGTCTACACTTCCTGCGTTTCCATTTTGATTTTTACAGGCAAACAAATTATGATGTTTATACTCTTAAAATGATTAGGGGAGTCAAAGGCTTGAAGTATTCGTAATTACATCATCAGCAATTACATCAGATGGGAAACCAATGAGATTGCTGGCCTGTGTGACATCACTCACCCATTCTATGTAGAATGTGCAGGGCTGGCATATAACACCCAGAGGTGTGTTGCTTTGATCAGTAAAAAAAGCAAGGTCTTTAAAATCTCTAGATACGTCACAAGGTTTGCATAGAGCATTTAAAGTTGGCCCTGAATGTTCACAAGCACCTCCGCTATCCAATAATGTGTTCCCGCACAACCATCAGAATCATTTCCCTTTAAGCACAAGGGTTTATGATCATTAAATTCAGCGCTGGTTTTACCTAAGATCATGGCTATACTGCTTCATGTTTCAATCATTATTCGTGGTAGGATATTGTGCTTGAAGTAACAAAACATGAACCAAAGAAATTTTTGACATTGAAAATCTGTGAACAATGCACAAGTATCAGAAATGAACACTTGGAAGCTTTGCAAAACAATTTTGTTGTTGCACATATGCAATAGGGGAGCATAACGGGATAAAATGAAGCCGTAGGGCACAAGTCAACATCTTCCACCTTGTCTTGAAATGCACAGCACAAACAGTATAAGCACTATACAATTAACCCACATCCTGGTCCATTGCTCAAAACACATGAAATCCCCTTACGCCACTTCCTCAGATGGTGGCCATTAAGAGGTTCCTCTTGTTGACCTCCCTGCCTTTCCTCTGTTTACTTTCTCTTTTACCTTACGAGCTCCTACCAAAATACCTGGGAATGGAGAAATAGCTTTTACAGGCAACCACTGCACCGGTTTGTTGCACTTAAAGAGACATCATAGCCAAATACTAAGTCAAGCTAAAGTGATAGATTAGTGCTCGAGAAATTCTAAGGTGTCAATATTATCGCGAACAGAGCCTTAATAATCGAGAAATTGAGGTAAATGCAGGATATGATTAGAGACTCTCCCGGGACTTTCAAGCACTTGCCTGATGACGAAAGCACTCCTCAGTTAAATTCTGTCATTAGTACTCAACAACTCATTGCAAAAAACATGCTCGTATTGTACAATACGTATGAAACAAAATGCTACTTGTCCAGTTCCATTTTATGTTTAGAAAAAAGAACTAATTGAAATTACCATTGACAACGACACAGGTGGCCGAAAGGTTTCATTCTCACTTGACTCTGCGCTGCCGATGCTTTCGCGTTTCAGTACTTTCCTGATCGCGTAGTGCTGCGCTGGTTTTGCTGGCTCATGGAACTCGCATAAACTGCAAGTAGCAGACAATTCAACGTCCATGTGATGTCTCGGGATGCCCGAAAAGTCTACGCCACTTGACCAAAAAGCAGTTGCAGCAGCGAATCCGCCATTCTGTCTTGGCTCGCCACCGCCGTCTGTCGGGCGCCATCTTACTCACCGACGGCAGCAAAGGGCAGTGATGGCGTATGCAACATCACCACTCCCCCGGTTGGACGGTGGGAGATTTGAATTTCGAAAAAGGTATTCGGACCCTTCAGATACAAGTTTCTCGTAAACTAAGTCTTTTCTTGGCAAGAAATAAGTGTTGCGAGGTTGCTGGAAAGGTATATAAACAGTCCACGTCGACTTAGTATTTGTCTTTAGTGTCCCTTTAAAAGGTAATATCTATTAGCTGTAGCGAGCAGATACTTCATTTAGGCCATTAATGTTATACAAGAAGCGTTGACAATTGCCATAGAAAGCTGGAGAATCAAGTTTGCAACTCTGTATAGAAAATATCAAAATTCTGTAAACTGCACTTATTAACCCCTGAAAGGCTTACTTTATTTCGAAACAAAAAACTCGCATAATGGCTCACCTTTTTGGCATGAGATGGTTCATCATCATTACAGCAGCAGCCTATATTATGTCCACTGCAGGATGAAGGCCTCTCCCTGCGATTTCCAATTAACCCTCCCTGTCCTGTGCCAACCGATTCCAACTAGCGCCTGCAAATTTCTTAATTTCATCACCTCACCTAGTCTTCTATCGTCCTCGACTGCGCTTCCCTTCTCTTGGCACCCATTTTGTAACCCTAATGGTCCACCGGTTAGCTAACCTATGCATTACATGACCTGCCCAGCTCCATTTTTTTCTCTTAATGCCAATTCGAATATTGGCTATCCCCGTTTGTTCTCTGATCCTCTAAACATTACACCTAACATTCTTCATTCCATCACTCTTTGCACGGTCCTTAACTTGTTTTCGAGCTTTGTGTCAGTCTCCAAGTTTCTGCCCTATATGTTAGCACCAGTAGAATGCACTGATTGTACACCTTTCTTTCTAATGATAGTGGTAAGCTTTTGGTCAGGATCTGACAATGCCTGCCGTATGCACTCCAACCAATTTTTATTCTTCTGTAGATTGCCTTCTGATGATCAGGGTCCCCTGTGAGTAATTGACCTAGGCAAACGTATGCCTTCACAGACTCTAGAGGCTGACTGGCAATCCTGAATTCTTGTTCCCTTGCCAGACTATTGAGCATTATCTTTGTCTTCTGCACACTAATCTTCAACCCCACTCTCACACTGTCTCTGTTAAGGTCCTCAACCATTCGTTTCAACTCATCCCCAGTGTTACTGAACAGGACAGTGCCATCTGCAAATCTAAGGTTGCCGAGATATTCGCCGTTGATCCTTACTCCTAAGCCTTCCCAGTTTAATAGATTGAATACTTCTTCCAAGCATGCAGTGAATAGCACTGGAGAGATTGCGTCTCATTGCCTAACCCCTTTCTTTACAGGTATCTTTTTTGTTTTCTTGTGGAGAATCACGGTAGCTGTGGAATCGTTTTAGATATTTTTGAAGATATTCACGTATGCCTCATGTACTCCTTGATTATGTAATGCCTCTACGACTGCTGGTATTTCTACAGAATCAAATGCCTTTCCATAATCTATGAAAGCCATATAGAGAGGTTGATTGCACTCAGCAGATTTCTCGATTACCCGATTGATGACATGGATGTGATCCATTATAGAGTATCCCTTCCTGAAACCTGCCTGTTCCCTTGGTTGACTAAAGTCCAGTGTTGCCCTTATTCTATTGGAGATTATTTTGGTAAATATTTTATATAATACAGGGGGTAAGCTAATGGGTCTATAATTTTTTCAATTCTTTTTAACGTCTCCTTCTTGTGGATTAGTATAACGTTTGCATTCCTCCAGTTTTCTGGGACCTTTGTGGTCGACAGACACTCCGTATAGAGAGCTGCCAGTTTACCAAGGATGATGTCTCCTACATCTTTGATTATATCTACTGTTATTACATCTTCTCCTGCCGATTTTCTCCGTTTCATGTCTTGCAGGGCCCTTCTGACCTCATCGCTAGTTATAGGAGGAGTCTCTGCAACCTGTTCATTACTGCTTCGAATGGAGGTATCGTGGCTACTCTCGGTACTGTACAGGCCAGTATAGAATTCTTCTACTGCTTTTACTATATCATCGAAATTGCTAATATTACCCTGCTTATCTTTCAGTGCATACATCTTGGCTTGTCCTATGCCAAGTTTTCTTCCAATTTCATGCTGCATCCATGTTTTACTGCTTCCTCAGTCTTTTTCACGTTCCTATTTCGAATATCGCTTACCTCCTTCTTGTTGATCAGTTTTGACAGGTCTGCGAATTCTGACCTCTTGAGTTGGACACTTTCATTATTTGTCGTTTCTTTAATAGGTCCTTTGTTACTTGGGAGAGCATACCTATTGGTTGCCTCGGTGCCTTACCTCCTACTTCAATTGCTGCTTTTGTAGCCAGTCTAGTTATGGTTTCGTTCATTACCTCAATGTAATCTTCATCGCTCTGTTCCAAGGCTGAATATTTAGGATGAATACCAGCCTGAATTTGTCTACTTTTAGCCTTACTGGGTCTAGGTTGGCCTCTTTCTTCTCAACTAATTTTACTGTTTCTCTCTTCGAAATGAGGTATATCACAGACCTCACTAACCTATGATCACTACACTTTACCCTACATAACACTTTTTCATCCTGCACTAAGCTAGGATCAGCAGAAAGTATGAAATATACTTCATTTCTTGTTTCTCCATTAGGGCTTTTCCAGGTACACTTCTCTTGCTGCGCTTCCTCAAGTAGGTATTTGTTATTTGAAGCTTATTCTTTTCCACGAATTCTACCAACACCTCCCCTCTAGTGGTCCTAGAGTTGATGCCATAGTTGCCAACTGCTTGTTCACCAGCCTGCTTTTTGTCCACTTTTGCCTTTTGACTATAGCAATTATATACAACATTTATAGTACTACAACTATAGCAACTTTTGACTATAGCAAGTAAGCATCCGAGATAGTCCAGTCAGTTGACCCTGCATGAGTCGAGGTCACCTTAAGGCGCAGAAGTCCATCCGAGGGCAACGTACATGCCCAAAAACTAACTCCAAGAAGAGAAGATAAAGAAATACTAAAAAAAAAAATTTATAAATGGTTCTGACAGTGTGGTTCTGAACTGCACGCAACCAGGCGACCATGATGACAGTCAGAGAAACTAGACATTTTCGTAATGGGTAATGCATAAATATGTCTGCAAATACTGTAGGAAATCTATAAAATTCTATAATACTATAAAAGCAGTGGTGATATAATGTATACTGCAATCTGTTGTGAGGAAGGCTTGCCATAAGCCAAAAAGTGACACTCATGATGAGCTGAGGTCCTAAAGATTGTTTGAAGGGACAGACAACCAAGATTCTTTAAAGGGACAGACAACCGTTCAGAATGTGAATCGAGATAGCCCTGCTGATGGAAAGATTGTATCTCGTATTCACTGAAACAAGCACCGTTTCCCTCATTAAAGGGACACTAAAGGCAAATATTAAGTTAAGCTAAAGTGATAGATAACTGCTCGAGAATCTCTAAGGCGTCAATATTATCGCGAACAGAGCCTTAATAATCGAGAAATTGAGGTAAATGCAGGACATGATTAGAGACTCCCCCGGGACATTCAAGTACTTGCCCGATGACGAAAGCACTCCTCATCTAAATTCTGTCACTAGTACTCAACCACTCTTTGCAAAAGACATCCTTGTATTGTATTATAAGATGAAACAAAGTGCTACTTGTCCAGTTCTATTTCGTTTTTAGAAAACAGAACTCATTGAAATTACCCTTGACAACGACGCGAGTGGTCAAAAGGTTTCATTTTCGCTCGACTCTGCGCCACTCGTGCTTTCGCGTTTCAGTAAAGTTGTTATCACATAGTGCTGCGCTCGTTTTGCTGGCTTGCGAAACTCGCACAAACTGCAAGTGGCTGAAAATTCAATTTCCATGTGATGTCGCGAGATGCCCAAATGATCTAGATCACTTGACCTAAAAGCAGCTGCAGCGGCGAATCCACCGCTCTGACTTCGCTCGGTACCGCCATCTGTCAGGTACCGAGTCAAGTTGTGTTGCTGCCGTCTGTTTTACTCACAGACGGCAGCAAAGGGTGGTAATGGCGTATGCAACACCACCACTGCCCCGATTGGATGGCAGAAGATCTGACTTTCGAAAAAAATATTCGGACCCTTCAGATACAATTTTCTCGTAAACTAAGTCTTTTCTTAGCATGAAACAAGTGCTGTGAGGTTTCTGGAATGGTATTTAAACAGTCCACGTCGACTTAGTATTTGCCTTTAGTGTCCCTTTAAATTAGTGCTTATATCTTTAATTCTTCCCAACAAATTGTGAAAAATGACATTTGGCGCCCTCACTCAGCAATAGCATGACAAAAAATGGGATGTCCCTTCACGTGCACACAGCCCCTTGGCCTTTTTAAAATATTGAAATGCAATAATTTTGTTTACTAAGTTTTTTCTGTAACTTATACTGTGCAGCTAAATATTCGCTTGTTAGGAGTAACAAAGTGGCACCATAGCCTCCAAGATAGGGTAGCGCGTGCTGTAGCCCATTATCAGAGGCCATGGTGGCTCTGTGAGAACTTTCGCCCATTTCCAAAAGAGGGCACCACATTGTCACTAGCTAGGTGCTAGGATTTATAGCAGCCACAGATGCAGGAACTTATTACAGCAGCATTTTATTTTCGGATGGGGTGAAAAAGTCAAAATGCGGATGGGTAATTAAAGTTGCATTCACTCTTGTGAAAGCCACCTACCGTTATGCTCTCGGAATTTCTGAGGCGGGCTATAGGCGTTGTTCTTACTTCTCAGTGTTGTTGGCGTCGAGACTTCTATTGTTTTTTTAGAAATTGTTAAGATCAAAACATTCTGCTTACAAAATTTCTGTGCTTTTGGAAGTAACTGCTGCAGGTATAAACACTTAGCAGGATAAGCGCTTTGTTGCACCATAAAAAACTGGGTCCTTAAAAATCTGTTGCCAGTCCCTTAAAGGGGTTGAAACTAAGGCTGCTCGAGTAGCAAAATTTTCTAAAGAAATACGAATATTCAAGAAAACGACCTTTGAATATAGAACATTCCCAATTTCTGAAAAAGTGAAACGTAAAGTTCCGAGGAATCTGTTCAGCAACAAAAGACTTGTTTATACATTGAGACATGCAATGCCGTTAAATAGATTTCAAGTCAACTGAGAAGTTAGTAAATGAGAAACAAAGGAAAGTATGATCATATCTGGTACACGATGACAATGACAGTAATAAAAAAAATTAACAGCACAATCCCACATGCATGTCATAGAGTGCAGTGCTTCTCGAAGGAGCATAGGGCAACACTACAGCACCATGCATAGTTTTGAAGGAATCCAAACAGGTTGAGATTGGCCAAATAATAAATTGCTTTGTCTAAATAGAGATTGCAAATTTGTAGGCTGCTGAAGTCAAGATGTGCTTATATTTAACAGTTGGAAACTATTGCGAATAAGTGACGTCCTCCATGTGTTGGTTCAGGAACTGGATCGTCTGCACCAGAACATTCAGACAAGTTTGCATCGCTCTCTCCCTGTAGACATCATTCTGTTTATTGCACTATACTGTTCACACAAAGGACAGAATAAATAAAAGAGACACACATGTGACTACAACAGTTCTTACAGTCCCGTATAATATTCAAACAGAAAGAATATCTGACAACTTTGAAGAGTCAATTGTCAAATCAAATACACATATATTAAGAATTTTGAATATATGCAGAGTCCTGGTTAAGACATAAATTGTACAAAATTGATGCATTACACACCACTATAAAATATACAACTAATCTGCAAGTAGGACATTTGCGAAGCCCTCATAAGCATTGTAACGATTTTATGTAAACGTTTACAAGATTCTCTGGTCAGGAACGGAAGCAGATGAAGATTAAGATGTATAACAAGGCTGTCAAGGAAGGGAAGAAAAGAAACATAGAAGAGAGAGACCGAATATGATGATTAAGTTATCTTTATAAATGCTCGAAGGCTCCCAGCTTTCGGGGAATTCTACATTTTGGCACAGTCGGATACGGACTTGGACATGTGGGTGACATTCTATGTGACACAGCGACGAGACCAGCCAGTTGTCACAGGCTACAAGCCATATGGGGAGGACTTCGCTTGTGCACAAGGTGAGATGACCACACCAACTTTGCTCGACGTCATCGCTAAAGGTGCTGCAAGAATCAATGTGAAATTACGTGATCTTGCCCTTTGGACAAGTCACGGTCTTCCTGCTAACTGCAATGCAACCGTAAGTGCGACTTCATCTCCCATTAATCTCTCAGATGCATATGCCAAGCTCGCCGCAATACAAATATAACAAACTCAGCAGCAGGAAGCTCTTATAGCTGCTCTTGTGGACTAGAGAAGAGTTGAATTATGAGTGCAACCTGAGCCATTCAACTGTGTTTCGCGTAGCGCCACTACATGGCTAGACTACTATGGGCACACTTGCGAACACAACTGGTGCATTAATACTGGTCGCATGTTTCAGATGTGGAAGTACCTTGGAGGAAATGCTAAAAAATGGTTTGACCTTCGCATCTCAGAGCACAAGAAGTAGCTGTGGAAAGTATGGAAGGAGAGCTTTCCGTTTGCTTTTAGAGGAAATTCACTTGACTTGTGGGACAAGGCGATCACTTATAACCAGAGAGATGAGGGTCATATTGCTCAGTAGACCATAAATATTTACGATCACTTAGAACAAACAAGGAATGACGGAAGGGGACAAGGTGGGAGTGCTATCCTTCCTTGTTTGCGCTAAGCGATCATGAATACTTATGGTCTACTGAGCAATATGAACCGACTAGCCCAGCAACATGTACTCCTAGGTGAGAGTCTTTTGAATTACTTTTTTAAAAAGCACCGGCTGTCACATTGCAATGACGATGAAGCTATAAAAAAAAACCAGAGTATATTTCTTGTTAAGACAAACATTCTTTTTGCCCCTATGCTCATAAATGGGCAGAAAATGACAGCGCTAGTAAACACTGACATATCAGTCTCACAAATGAATTGTAGACGAGGCAAACATTACCACTGGAAAGTCAACTCAAGTCTACAGTTATGACGGAGCCTCGCAGGAGTTGGAACGATGGACAGGCAGAAAGGTCCAGTTTAGAAACCAGAAGATCGCAACAAAATATTTGTTATTGTCTGGGGTTGAGTTTGATTTTCTCTTAAGACCAGATATGAAGCTTTTAAAGATTAATATATTGTGGAATGATGTGATCGCTACAGATGAAGTAGAAATGGAACAGCCATTGAGAAAACAAAAAGTGTGTCATGTTCTGAAGCTGATGCATCTCACTTTCCAGAATTAATATGTGTAGGGACATATCCGCCACCTACAACTGCTATAGAAGTTCCATTTAAGTTGAGAGATGTATCCGTTGTGAGAAAAAAGCCATATACCTTAAGTCAAAAGAAAAAGTTCTGGCTTAAACAAGAGCTTTAAGGAATGATCGATTTTTGCATTATTACACCATCAACTTCACTATTTGCTTCACCAATAGCCACTGTACCCAAGGAAGACGGATCACTCTGCTGATGCACGGACTACCAATTAATTAACAAGCAAACGTAACAGTTCCCTTTTCCAATGCCACGCATAGACGAAATCATCTATGAGATGGGTGGCTGTGAACATTTCTTAAGAATGGAGCTAGGTAAAAGATACTGGCAGGTCCCATTAAAGGAGAAATGAAGTTCACAGCATTTAATCTCCAATACTAAACGTGCGGGATGACAGCTTACATGATGCCACGCCGTTACACTGTGACATATACGAGTACAATAGGCCGGGTGGAAAAATTCTGGAGCCTGGTTCCAAAAAATGATGAATTTGGTTCTAAAAGACTGTATAGGAAAGTCCTGCAATGTCTACGTTGGCGATATAATCATGTACTCGAGAACAAGGGATGACCATGTATTGGAAGTTCTTGAAGCACTCAAGCAAGGCTGAAAACTAATATCAAGAAAAGAGAGTTCTTTTGGCAGAAGGCTGTTTTCCTCGGCAGGGTTTTCGATGGAAGAACGAAGAGCTCATCTCGCAACTTGTCAAACCATACGACATGCACTCTCTCCAAGTATTCTTAGGACTTGCAGGACGCTTCCGAGTGTTCATTAAAGGCTACAAGATGCCTACAAGACTACAAGACAAGATGCCAGACAGCTTTAACCTAGAAAGGTGTTCCTTTTATATGGTCCAAAGAATACAAACATTGTAACATTGCTATGTTGAACTCGTTCGGACCATTTCATCAGGCCCCACACTCACATTGCCCAGACTTTCGAATTGTATACTGATGCTTCACATTATGGAAATGGCACTGTTCTTTATCGAGACATGTGAAAACTCAGCAGAAGGCAACAAGTGATTGGCTACTACTCCTACACACTTTTAAAAGCATAGGTTAACTGCGCAACTACAGACAAAGAGGTCCTTGCAGTAGACATGGCTCTGATATTTCAAGCGCTACTTGGAAGGGCACACTTTTAAACTTTACACTGACAATCAAGCCTTCACACACTTCAACTAGCTCTGCCTAAAAGAAGGGTGGCCCAATGGATCAGCGAGGTCCAGCAATTCAACTTCGAAGTGCTGCATTGCCCTGGAATAAATAATCAGGATGCTGATGCGCTGTGAAGACTTCACGCATCCTAAGCAGCAAGCACTGAAAGCATAAACATGGTCACCTTATGGGAGGGAACACAAGAGTTAGAAGTGAAGAATGGACGAGGCCAGGTGTACGTACCCAAGACCTGTGTTTCAACCATACTGCATCTATACCATAGTAGTCGTGAGTGAGGTGGGCACGACGGCTTTTGGAGGACCCACCGAAAACTGACAGAAAAATTTATTTGGAGAAACACGAAAACCGATGTGGCTAGGTACATCAAAACTTGCAATAAGTTCCAAATACGCAAGGCAAAATTCAGAGCTTGACGAAACCTCGTGGTCTTGCCAACCTACTCAGACACCCCCATTTAATATCGTTCACCTTGACTTCGCCGAACTTAAAAAAAAAGAGGAAAGGGTATGAAAGAGTCAAGCATTTCTGATGGCAATAGATGAATGCACTAGATTTGTGGCTGCTAAGCCTGGCAAGAAAGACATGAACATGAATGACATTCAAGTCATTTTGCTTCTTGAAAGAGATATATTTAGGAACAAAGTTGTGGTCGCCGACAATGGTCAGACTTTTCGTAGCGACAAGCTTCGTGCTTGGGCCCAGCAATGGGGCGTCAAACTGTTTTCTCACCCCATACCATCCAGATGCCAATGCTCTTGCAGAGAGAGTCATACGTAACCTAAGACATTCTTGACTCTCTACCCTGACTTTAAAGGCAGCTGGAAGTGTACGTTAGAAGTGGCTGTTTGACATCATAACTGTTCCTAGTATGCAGCTCCCATTTCGCCGCTTTGGGTATATCTGTGTGGCTTGCAGCCGATAAGGAAATAGGGATTATAGACAAGGTTACACACCGGCATATGCCTCTGTCTACAGAGCAACAACGAAGATACCACCATGCTATGAAAAGGAGCTTTGAAGACGAACAGCCTCAGTCCAAGATACCGGATATAACTCTTGGAGATGTGATTTTGGTGTAAAAGGGCTTTGATTCGGACATCATTCTCAGGCCCATATCTTGTTACCAAAACAGCCATGCAAGAAAAGTTCCTGAAAACTGTTTATTACAAAGGGCCATGAGGGAAGGAATAAGAAGCTTCCATCCCAAACATTATTCAGTACCATCCATGGAGGGATGAAGACAGAAGGCGGGGAGGATATAAGATTCTATGGTCAGGAATGGAAGCAGATCAAGACAGATAACAAGGCTGTCAAGGAAGGGAAGAGGAAGATTTAAAAAAAAATTAAATTATGGCATTTTACGTGCCAAAATCAATTTCTGATTATGAGGCACGCCGTAGTGAGGGACTCCGGAAATTTCGACCACCTGGGATTCTTTAACATGCACCTAAATCTAAGTACCCACGGGTGTTTTCGCATTTCACCCCCATCGAAATGCGGCCGCCATGGCCGGGATTCGATCCCGCGACCTCGTGCTCAGCAGCCCAACACCATAGCCACTGAGCAACCACGGTGGGTAGGGAAGACGAAGATAGAAGAGAGACATCAAATATGGCCATTAAGTTATCTTAATAAATGCTCGAAGGCTCCCAGCTTTTGGGGAATTCTGCAATGTTAAATTTGCATTTCCCATTTGTCCGCTTCAGCTGGTCCAACAGATGCAGTGTACAGTGCTACAGTATCTGTCTTTGGTGCAGAGTTATGAATGTGTGAGGTTTGTGATTCAGATTACGGGGCTTAACATCCCAAAGCAACACACAGCTGAGACACTGTGGTGGGGGGGTCTCTGGATTAATTTTTACAACCTGGGGTTAATATGAACTTAACCAAAAACACGAGCGTTTTTATATTGAATGTGGCCATGATGGCTGTGGCCATGATGGCTGGGAATTGAACCAACAACCACATGCTTAGATGCAGAATGCCATCGCCACTGTGCCACCGCATAACTTTGCAGACCAAAATCCACAAATACAGCGAGGTCTAGATTAGTATAGTTAATAAATTTCCATGTGACCAAAATCTGCATGCTCACATGAGTATTCACTCCTATTCGTTTGACAATGTTGAGTGCGAGTATGACTGAATAATGAAGGGAGTGAGTGATGTTAGTACATATGGAAGCGAGTGCCAATGAGCATGAGGAAACACAAGTATGAATGTGAGTGGGAGCTGGTATTTCTTAGTGGAAGAGATTTTGAATGAGAGTGACTGCACATGACTGACAGCACCTCAAATTTAATTCTGAGGTTTTACGTGACAAAACCACCATATGATTTATGAGGCATGCCGCAGTGGGCAATTTTGGATTAATTTTGACCAGCTGGGGTTCTTTAATGTGCCTATCGAACAGGAACACTGCATCACAGAAAAATCACGCACACAACTTTCGCTGTAAGGAGTAGCTTGTGTAGAAGACTTCATGTCTACAGATTTGTATTTGTGAAGGTGCACCAAAAAAGTTGCTGCTTAACAAAATGCATTTTTTACACTCGCATCAAAGCCAATTTATTTCAAGGGTGAACTGGTCTAACTTTTCTTACCATTGCTTTGTCAGATTGCATTGCAAGCTCGCTAACAAATGAAATTCAAAACTTACTTTTGCATGCCCTAGATGAAGAAACTACTAGTCTAAGCACCAAAGAGACAAAGGTAATTTGCCGTCCAAATGCCGAAGTTCCACAGCACAGTCTTTGGCAATGCTCAACAGGATGTTATTGAACTATTTGTCAGGCTGTGTAGCCTTTAGCCTCTGCTCCCCCCCTTCCTGTAAGTAGTCTGCAATAAACTTCAATTCAGCAAGTCAAACGTCACTTCACTGATCAAAAGCCACTCTTACTGTCCCTCCCGAATTTAATCAGGACTGGCCAGCAATTTTATTTTCCTATACATTTCCATCAGTGTAATGTACAGCCACCCTTGCAATACATATCTGTCCTTTAACGGCTTCTTTTGTGTTTCACCTTCTTAAAAGGCACATCTTGCTTCTGTTGAGCCCGAAGCTTGGCCACCTTCTGTGAGCGCAACCGCTTCTCCTTAACCTTTTCTTTCAACTTCTTGCGCTTCTTGCGCCGCTGCATCATCACCTCAAAGTCTGACAGTTTGTGCTTCTTTGCCTTCTTATCTCCCTGCTGTTCCTCTCCATCACCCTTGTCCTTCAGTGCTGCTGGCCCCTTTTTTGATTGACCACTTCGCTGGTTGTGGTGTCTCTTCAGCATGCGAGGCTTCCCAGCTACAATGCCACTTCCCTTCTTATTAGCTCTTTTAGCTTTTGGTGGTGCATCTGAAACATAAACAAAGAATATTCAGGCATTTATTGCTATAACCTGCACATTGTACAGGCAACAGCTATGTATGCTCTTCCACGTGGCCTCTTTCATCGTTGCTACTTTGCCACAATGCATGCAGGGAGAGCTTTTGGTGTATGTTGCAGTAGCATATAGAGTCTACTGACAGCAAAGTTTTTAATATTCATGAAGCACTTTGGCAATGAAGGTTAAACAGTGCTGAGAGAAGAGGAGGAGGATGGTGCTAGGCACAGGCAGATCGAGCCTTGTGCTCAGCCATCACTTTATTGGCAATTGGTACTGCCTTGTTGTGGAACTTACGGTGCATGGGATAGGAATGAGTGGTTTCTGTATTCACTGCCTCAGAGTAAAAGATCTGGTCAACAGGTATAAGTGTGTGCCATACACATGGCCTATTCTATAAGGACAGAAAATAACCTGTTTTTTACTTCTGTTATAGGTGCCCTATTTCCAAAGTCTGGCCTAACGGAGTTTTAGCATGTCTGGTATACTTGCATCGTTTACGGATTACCTGGTTAGCAGAGGGTAAACATGAGCAGCCAGATTGGTGACACCACCTGGTGGCACAGGGCTCAACCAGACAAACACAGAGCTATTATTACAATTACCAAGTGTATTCTACTTCACCGCTGATGTAAACTTTGGCAGTGGCATAATCATGAACAAGTTGCCTCCTTAAATCTTGTTTCGATGCAAAACTAAAGGAACACAAAAAACATGTCTAAGGCATTGTGTCACAAGGCGTTGCTACTAGCATACGATATCCAATACTGTTACGCAAATGCCTTTGTGTATACTAAAATACCAGACACGCTAAAGCTCTCTAATAACATAGGGTTTATTAAGTGTTGCAGTGTCTCACGTATGTTTACAATAGCTCCTCAGTTTCTATTGTAGGAAAGGCTTCAAATCTGTGGCAGGGACAGCTATGGTAGAGTTGCTCAACTTTATTGTGATGGATGTGGCAATATGATCGACAAGCATATTAAATTACCGTTGATGCCTCTATGCCCAGGCACCCAGCATATTACCTATATGTTGACAAGATGTGTACATGGTGCACAAAATTGAATAAAGATAAGTAAATACAGGATTTTAGTTGTTCTGTAGAAAACAAGTGATATGAACACCAGGACAAAGGACAAAACCATGCCCAGCTACCAGAAGTGGGCATTTTTGTCTTCTCCTTGTGTCCTGTTGCCTTTCCCTCCAAGCATGAGTGGATAGTATGCTAGCATTATACATGGTATAGAAGATATATAAAAAATGTATCTAAAATGTGATATATAGTTCAAAAGATCAGATGTCCTGAGTCTGGTCTATTGTGATTCGGATAAAATACCTAAGTTCTTTTTCCAAGTGAGAACAAATTAGCTCTCTCTCTTACCATCAAAAACTCACGAGTGAATAAGGGCATTGGATTTATCATACCTGGCTGTGAAAACTTGGTGCGCATTGCAATCAAGGGTGCGTTAGAATGGAGTAAGTACGGAAAACACCTTTGCATGATTTTAACACCAACACTGTCTTAAAATTGCCCTACCTGTTACATTATATGTAAGGCTTGCATGGTTCCGAGTTTACTGCATCGCAATGTGAAGGTATTGCCTTTTAAAAATGAAGGAACTTTACTTCGGTATAAATGTACATACTAGAATATGCCTACACGGTGTGGGACCTCTGGGTAAAATTCGAGGTCGGAAAGGTTAAAAAAGTACCAAACTCAGATGTTCACTTTGTCAGGAACTTGCAAAAACGCACCTTTAGTGTATACAGTGCCAAAACGTCATATGGTTGGCTCAGATTTCAAGACTAAAGAAAGGAATTGAGGCACAATATATTCTGCTGCAGTTTATAATCTCGACTTGCACATTTTTGTCAACATTTGCCCAAATGTAATGAAACAATTTCGTGTTGAAGCTCATCACACAATATGCAAAAAGTCTATAAATAAAATGCATTTTTCATCATATATGATACAGCATGCAGTTATGGGTTTTCTGTAGGAGAGCAGAAGCTGGTGTCCCTGTGAGGGAACAAATTTGGTGGCAATATATACAGGCTAGTATACTGTTTCTTAGCACTGTTATTGTTTTGAATATACTATACAGAGTGAAAATGCCCTTATTGTTTACAATAAATACACCACAGTGCCTGCTGTGTTCTGAGAGCCAAAGACAACCACAGTAACAAAGAGTACTCGGAGCAAGAGGAAGACGGCATTGTTCTGAAGGACATCTGAAATTTAGGGTGGTGCAACCCTTCACCATCCGATTTTCCTGACTTTTTGCTGCGACTGCAGGTCTGAAACAGCAATAAAAGCCACCACTGCTGCCATTTTGTTTATCTTGTAGCATCAAACCAGTGCTCTTGCACACCATCCACTGGCAGCCACAACAGCGATGCTAGGCCTAGCTGCTTTGACGTTCACCACGAAGCTTCATGCTGTTCAGTACCATGTTTTTCATTGAAAGATTTCACTGCTGTCAGCAATGATGCTGGTTCCACCATTGTCATCCTCACGGACTGCTTCAAAGCACGGAAAGTACACAGTATGGGTCAAGCGTTGCACAATGCCAGTTCTCAAAAGTCAGCTTCGCCGCAATAAAACGGTGTTACATGGTCAAGCATACCAAGAACAGAAAGGGGCCACTGTCAAGGGGCACAGTATGCATTCCTGAATTATACACACGCGCATACACCGCCTCTTGTCACAATACAAGCACCAATACACCATTTAAGTGTACTGGCAGACCTTCAGAGCTATTTAGGACGTGCCTGTGGCAATTTGAGACCTTGGGAGCAGTAAAAAACATGCACTCATTTTTTCCTAATGTTTTTGTGGCACCTAGGGAGTCCGGAAAATTGGATGTTGACTGTATACCCATAACTGCACGGTGTATGATATATGATACAACTTTCACTCATAAAATCGCAACTATATGCTTCTTCAAAAAAGTGAGCTTTGTCTGGGCATACACAGTTGCCAACGGATAATTCGAACAGCTTCACAGTACTGCCACTGGCCCCAAAGACAATGTACCGTATTTTCGCGATTCTAAGCACCCCCCTCTATTGTCGCGAAAAAGTTAGGAAAAAAAGTTTGCCTGCGAATCTAAGCACCCCCTTATTTGTTAGGAAGAGCGCGTAGCCAAGGCCGCCAAACGCGCTTGCTCACTCTGGAATCATTGCTCGGCGGACCTGCAGGCACGCGGTCGATGCTTCTGTTGGACGCGTTTCGCGGCCATCCGACCCCGTAAGTAAAGACAAAGCTTCGGAACATCAATAACGACGTGGTTGTGATTTCGGATGGCATGACGCCAGTGCTGCAACCCCTCGGCGTTTCAGTCAACATGCCCTTCAAAGCCAATCTCCGACAGGAGTACGAAGGGTGGGTGCGAAACCCTGACCGGAAGAAAACGCTGACGGGAAAGCTGCAGAAAGCGTCCCCATCAACCATCGCAGTGGATTTCGGACGCGTGGAAGAGGGTCCAAGTGGACGTTGTGGTCAAATCATTTACGTGCTCGATCACAAACAACTTCGACGGAACGGAAGACGACCTGCTGTGGGATACCGAGAGCAGCGGTTCAAGCGGTGCGACGAACTCGAGTGGCAGTGATAGTGACTGAGCATCCTACACAAGCGGTTTGTACACTGTGTGCACCGATTTTTCTTTTGGATGTTTGCAAAATAAAATGTTATTTCTCGCACCCATCTCGTCATGATGTCGCAGCGAAATGAGGGAGGGGGAGGGGGGGGTCATTCTAGATTTTTGGAATCTAAGCCCCCCCCCCTCGCTTTGGGCATTGCGATCGTGAAAAAAAGGGGGTGCTTAGAATCGAGTAAATACGGTATAGCATGACCAAAATCTTGGACACCTCACTTTGGACTTTGCACACACGACCGCATGCGGACACTGTCTTGGGCAGTTTAAGAGCAATGATTTTGTTTTGATACATCACCAACATGGTTGACCATGTTGCCAGCACCTCCTCGAAATTGATAGCAAAGCCTAGTTACTGACTGCTCCCAAAATGCAGGGCACGACAAGCCAAAACATTGTTATAGAATTTGCATTAGCGGTTTCTCGTGCAAGTTCTGTGTGTCGAATGTTTGTTCATTTACGCTACAGCAGCATAGTAACATGTTAAACAGCGACCTGGTCCCGAGTGACTTTTTCAAGCAGCTTCAAATGGTGCCAACTCAACCCTCTATGTCTGCACTGGTGAGGGCGTCAATTCAGTGAGGGAAGCACTGGAACAATGACCGTTGTAAAGAAAAGCGATTATTCAGCTAATGCAGCGTGGTCGACTTCTGCTATGTGGCCAGGGAATAAATATTTTGTGTATGCGTTGACTGAAGTTTTGTGTGTCTATAGACACAGCATGACAATGGTTGAGATATGAACTGACTAGGAGCGGTATTCTGGACATTGCGAAATTCCACCACATTGTTGATTTTGCCATCTTGTCACTTCCTCAAACTGGCAGCATTGGAAAATTTGACAGTACGCAGAATAGCACCCCCGGTCGCGGGCAAGTGTATGTCCACGCAGCAATGCGTTGACAAACTTGCACCGTACTCTTACAAACTCAATTTCGAAGATACGGTTAAACCTACATATAACGAAGTCAGTAAAATTGGAAATTTGCTTTGTTATATTGAAAATTTATCTTTTATGGAAATAAGTACAGTCGCTGATGAGTTTTTCTTACACAGTAGGGGCTGCAAAATTGTCAACGTTATCGAGAAATCAGAAAAGGCAAATCTGTATGAGAATTCTTCTTTTTAAAATTTGAGTCAGCGACAAAAGATAGCTTCATGCCGAGTCGATGATATATTCACATCGGTGGTACGAAGTGAAGTCCACTCCTAACCGCCACGGCTGATAATGTCACCTGCGGTGGGATGATGCAATCATGAAAAGCACCGGCAACAAATGCTTCACCTGCCTTTCGCTTCAACATGCCTTTGAAACTCAAGATTATGCAGCATCGAGCACTAAACACGTGGGAAGACAGTGCACGATGCCATGCCCTCCAAGCTCGTCCAGTCTTTTTTCACGCAGTAGATTACCCCTAAAACAAGGCATGTAGGTTGCATGCTTTCAGCCACATTGACAACCATGCGCAGCCATAGCCGTAACGCGCAGCAACCTGACACATCACCTCCTTTGCTTTACAAGTTGATGAAGCCTTTTTACACTTCTCCGACCAAAATGTCACAGTATAGATCACAGAGACCATTACGCTATGCGTGCTGCCTGATTGCCTGCCTTTGAGACCTTCGAGTTAGAGGGTGACATGATACCATGCAAAGAAACAGCACAAAAACGGGACAATAGCAGAGGTGTGTGAAACCAAACACTAAATTTTGTATCAAATCAAGAAAAAAAAAATGTATTGAATCAACTATCAAATATTAGAAAATTTAACAAACCTTTATGCGTACAAATTAAAAAAAAAAAACTATAACACGGTGGTGCACATGCTCAGAAGATTACTCAGATTATGCAACAAGACTGTTGCTAGTATTGGTAACTTAGGTACACCCATAAGCAAAAGTATACGGACCAGGTATTGCGTGATAAAACTCAATTTCTCCTCTGTCTGCGAATGCAACTGAAATTAAAGACTGCAGTCTAAACTTGGCATTACGATTTGTCTAGTGCACTTGTCAGTTTCTGTTTATGCGTGTTAATTACGATGAAATTCTGTTTTTTCGACGACCCTGTGGTCTGTATACTTTGGCTGACCAGTGTACATAGAAATCAAGATGCGCAGTATGCTCTACTCTTATAAAAGGAAACACCAAATTAGTATGCCAGCTCTGATAACTCAGTTCACATACAAAGGTATGGAAAATATCTTTTATCAACAGAATGTCCATTGAAAAGGACCAACTGCTTTTCCCCCTATGAAGCTGGAGAAATAGCAAAGTTGTCCTAAATACCAATACGGTTTTCAGTTTACTAGTGGTCCATACATTGCTTAATGGCAATCTTCTATTGCTTAAAAAGTTTTGCTTTCCAATTTTCTTCCAGAAAACAGGAGCGCTTTTCCATCTTTATGGTGGTTTCTGCTGGTCATTCTCAGCTTGTTAATACCATCTGTGCGACAGACAAAAGCAGGGAATGTGCATCCCTCCCCATGGTCGTTGGTGCCTACCTGCGCAGCGCCGATGACAGCGTGGAGCGCTGCCGAGTGAGCCGCTCCGCACAGGCCGACAATATAGTTCTCAGATTGGGAGGCAAACGGCAAGTTCATGCAATGTCGGCCTGCTCCCAGTGGCTAATTGCGTCACTGTTCCCAGTGGCTAATTGGCCTTAACTTCACACATGCTTTCGTGCTTTTCACATGTGCTACTTTTGTTGTTCCTTCTGTTCATGGAGTTTTAATCTTTTCTATCAGTCCGATCCACCTGGTCAAACCTTGTACCAATAGACATTGCACGACATGGCAACGGTGCATGCATGAAGGCATCAACCACGGGCAGGTCATTCATCAAATATACTGAATATTCGAAAAATTGAATATTAGATATTCAATTCATGAATCAAATTATTCGAACGTTCACTACTCCATTTGAAATTGACTATTCGAGTATTCACATTCCCCTAGACAATAGCCTAAGGACACAGCGATTTTCCTGTCTTTATGCTGTTTCTTCCCCACAGAAAGTCTCTAATAAGCTCACATATGCACCTTGCTGATGTAATAACAGGTAGGTCATCCCAGGCATGTTCAGCAAGTATCTGAAAATTAACTTAAACTACAAAGTTCAAACATTTGTCATTTCAAGATTCACAAATTCAATATGGGGGCTTATCATGGCCAAAGACACAACATCACAACAAACAAGCATTAAAATCTCACCGTCCTCATCAGGATCTTCATTCACTTCCTGACGGTACCAGTTTTGCTCATCATCATCCTCACTCTCCACTTCTGCATCTGCATCACTCCCTTGATTCATGTCCTGCTCACCCTCAAGCAAAGCTTCCTTTCTTCGCTTGTTCTCTTCCTGCTCCTGTTTGCGCTTCTCCTTTAGCTTCCTGCAATGAAGGATACCACTGCATCATGTTGCACTAAATTGTTGGTATAGCTAATCAACGAGAAGAAAGGGGGTTAACCGAGGGGCCCGATTTTTATTAGTCATATTACAAGAAGCCAACAAACACTGACACCAAGGACAACATAGGGGAAATTACTTGTGCTTAATAAATGAAATAAAGAAACGATAAATTAATGGAAATTAAAGTGGATGAAAAAACAACTTGCCGCAGGTGGGAACCGAACCCACAACCTTCGCATTTCGTGTGCGATGCTCTACCACTTGAGCTACCGCGGCGTCGCTTCCCCATCCACTTTTTTTGGGTATTTATGTGTCCTAGTAGAACCCTGGGAGTGTTAGCAAGTGCCACCACTTGCAGACCTTGGCGGCGGACATGGAACGTCCTTTTTGCCGCAGGCGTCACGAGAACGTGATCTTTTTTGGGTGAAGGCAACTGGTCAATAAATTCACATATGCTACCTGAAGGCATCAATGTTGCCGGATTCGAGACCCTCGTTATGTAATCAACGAGAAGAAAGGGGGTTAACTGAGGGGCCCGATTTTTATTAGTCATATATAAGAAGCCAACAAACACTGACACAAGGGCAACATAGGGGAAATTGCTTGTGCTTAATAAATGAAATAAAGAAACAATAAATTAATGGAAATTAAAGTGGATGAAAAGACAACTTGCCGCAGGTGGGAACCGAACACATGCGGCCAGAGGAAGGATCCTGCTTATTTTTCACAATCTGGGTAGTGAACAGTTCAGTGCACAGGCATTTTTTGCATCCAGTCTCTATCATAATGTCGCAATGGGAGTTGGATCCAGAACTCTTTCAGCCTCATTATGCTAATTTATGGTAGCTTACTTACTCAAATGACGAGCCTAAACAAATCGTTCGCAGCTATCAAAATCATTATGAACACTACCTTCCCCTGAACCTTTCTGCCACAAGTAGTGCATAGACAATAAATTATGGTACAATGCGACCCACAGAGAAGTTCACAGGAACACTGAGACTAAGTGATCAACAGTGGTTAAAAAAGGGATGTCTCGAGCTGGTGCCAATGTTCCAACAAGGAGACTTCTCACAACTACAGCAGTTGTTGCCTTGAATGATGACAAGTCTCCTAGTCAAAACGTTGGCTCCAGGCCAAAACATCCCTTGTTGAACTATTTAATGCCAACCTTGAGTTCGTCTCGCATTTTATTTGCAGTGTAGGTCAGAGCTATGATTCACATCAGCCAATCAGAGAAGCCAACATGTAGATAGTGTCAGTCTGCAATATATCTATTGTACCCTGTGCCGCCTGCTCCATGGAGCATGTATGCAGATGATGGCGCAAGCAAACACTGAGCTTAACCATCCACAACACTGTTTTTCATGATGGATGGATACAAATCAGCACATATGCAGTGTCATTCACTGTCACTCGTTGGCTGGAGAATGCTGACAGTGGCAAGTTTTCATGTGATGAATGCTTTCATGGCACATTTCTGATGTGGTTTTTGGAATGTTTGTTGTGGAGTAGGAGTAGCACAAGCAGCAGAAATGATGGCAGGTCAATTTTAGAAGAGTATTTTTTGGGGACAGTTGGTGAAACTTATTTGACAGTGCTAACAATAACTAACACTAACAATATGTCGCAAAGAAAAACACAGGATGGCCTAAAATGAAGATGAGATGGACGGGGCAAGTGCTTGACTCGCTCCTTGTCTCCCTTTTGGTCTCATGTTTTGCACTTCATTGTTGTCAAATAAGACAGGTCAACTAATAGCAAGTGTTATTGAGCAGCATGGTTTTTCTCATTATCTTGTTTCGTGCCCATGAACCACATGCTGCTACACATCTGACTCCTCACTACACAGTACCTAGCCATATCGCACAAAGTTTGTGTCAGCACTGGAACTGAAATTAGTGAAAAAATGTGTATGCACAGCACTAAACAAGATATACAGTAGAACCTCGTTGATACGTTCCCGTTACGTACGTTTCCCCGGCGCCAACGTTCACAATCGAGAACACAAAAAATGACCCAATAGAGTTACGCTTATTTTTTTCCGGTTCATACGTTCCCGGGAAACATGATTTTTCAGCACCAACGTTCAATACGTCGCCAAACTGCGATCGTATCATACTTTTTCGGACCGCTAGAGCCCATGTAAACAAGAAAATGCGCCAGGCACGCGCTATCAAGAACAGTTTATAACTGCCCGCCGTGGCAGCTTCACCGCAATACTCACCCGCCCGTCTCACGTGAAAACGCCGGCGCACACTCAGTTTCTCATTTCGGTAGCAGCAAATCTTCTCCGCGGTTGTCGCATGCGGCATTCACAGCTATCACAGCATCCTATCACGATAAGCATTTTCGCCTATCTGTTTCACAGCTTACGGTGCCGTCGGCAGCATAGTGCACGCGTTTAATAGGCGATAACCAAAACGCGGCGCCGTTCCCTGCTGCAGACTGCGATCGTATACATTTTCCGGCCCCTAGATTCCATGTGAACAACCATGGGGCAACCAGCTTTCCTAACCAACAGGTTGTCCAACAAATAGTCTGTAACTACCCCTTTCCTACAGGGTGTCCCGGCTAACTTAGACCAAGATTGTGAAAAAAACCTATAAGTTATTCAGAACAGAAATCGTGTGGATGTTGTTAGCATTTATCTAAACTTACAGTACCATCTTTTTGCTTGTCTTTGTTTAAATAATTAGCCGAGATAAATTAACCTTTTAAATATAGCTTGAAACGTTCAGGCATCAATAGGAAAGTTGTGGAGCTTCACAAATAATTGCCCAACCCAAGTACTTCCAATGAGATAGACTTAGCGTGGTTGTTTTTATTTGGCAAAAACGAAAGCCCGCAGACTTTAATACATACCACGTGACAGTGCGCTCACTTGAGATCGCACTGTCAGTGCGATCTCAAGGCCAACTGATCCCATTGATAACAAAATCTCATTGATAACACAGCTGAAGCTCAGCTCTGACCAAGCGCAAAACGCGAACAGGAATTTAATAGAATATAGAATGTTTCAAAATCCCAGGTTTGCTCGCACCGCATCGACAGAGTGCATGTGCAGCAGTGGCGTAGCCAGAAATTTCATTGGAGGAGGGGGCTCACAATGCCACTCGGCCTCCTCCTTATAGAATTTGTAGAAGGATCAAATATATGAATAATAACTGCATTGCCATTGCCATAAGTGCTGCAAACTAATTTTTGAATGCTACGCACAGTCAAGACAAGTAAAATATGTATTTTTTCATAAAAAGATATAC
Organism: Dermacentor andersoni; assembly: GCF_023375885.2. NCBI lineage: Eukaryota > Metazoa > Arthropoda > Arachnida > Ixodida > Ixodidae > Dermacentor > Dermacentor andersoni. Next base: position 218,383,787 of record NC_092814.1, on the reverse strand, counting down.
TCGTATGTCCCAAAAATTGTGCCCGAAATAACTGATATCAATGCTTCAATGTTTTCTGTCTACTTAATAAGTAAAGAAAATATCACACAATCTTTAAAACTATATCAGTCCGAAACGAGCAAAGCAGTGCATGCCGCTCACATGAAAAATGTTAAGGCTGTGAAATGAACAAGTTGAGGACAAATATGTTAGTGAAACTGTCATTCAAGAGCCTTGTTTACATTTTTGTACATATTCAAATGCTATGGAAAAATTGCAATGACACTGTCCTTTGTCCGTCCTGTATTGTGAGTAATTGCACCGAAATTATAGTTGCAACAGAGAGCACATATAAAAACCAGGAGTTCTGCAAAATATACGAGGGCGAGTCAAAAGAAAGTGAGCCAATGCTAATGTATGACGAACGGGGTACTTTATTTAAAACTAGTCTCCATGAGGATTTAGGCATTTGTTCCACTGACTAATGAGTGACATGATTTGTGTCTCATAAGACTCCTTGGGTTGCTGCTTCAAATAGTCTGTAACTACCCCTTTCACGTCATCGTCCAACACGAACCTGGTTTCCTTGAGGGCAAAAAAGTGTAATTGAGAACAAAGTTCACTGCACGTGTACACCGAACCTTGCAAGAAGATGTTTAATATAAGTGAGTCTCCAATAAATCTACGCATCTAAGAAAAAGTCACTTTATATAATGCATCAAACAAGGCAAATAAACATGTTGTGCAATCACAGAGTGACAGATCAGAGAATCCTAAGGGCCACCTTCCCTCCTCTATCTCCTCCTCGATGTATCGCACGCTGCGGACGGCAGCACTTGTGTGCACTTTCCTTCCTTGCGCACACAGGACTGAACCACCATTGTCAATTCACCCATGCCCCCCCCCACCCCGCCCTACGCTTTCACTCATACATACAGCGTGTGGTCACAATGTTATCGCCCTTGGGACTTTATACGGAACATGAGCGCGATGGCGACAGTAAGAATGCGCCTGGAGTATCCATATCATTGCTATCGCAATAATATAATCAGAGTATCTGGCTAATGAAGCGTCCCGTGGCCCATTACTTTCTGCAAAAGAACAAACAAAATCGAACTTACACCTTACGAAAATTCTCTGCACCGCAAGAATGTCTTTTTTTGTGAGGCCAGGGCACCGAAATGGAAGAATGCAAAGGAAAGCATGTTGGCCATAATCGACTGCCTAGTTTGGCACTTCATGTGGATACCGAAGGAATATTGAAGAAAATGTGAGACGCTTGGTCCACACAGAACCATACGCATACTGGCAGGTATCCTACACCAACGAGCTAAGACTTTCTGGAGAAGCTGCGCTCAAGCGAACATGTTGCAATCCATTGAGACTCCACAGTGATGGCGGCGAGTGACCATTGTTTCTTTTTCTCGTATGCTAGCCAGAAAGCGTCCAAACTCTGGCAGGTGAAAATCCACTTGGCCAACGTGCACCGAAGTGCACCATGTGGTGTACGGGGCAATATGAGGAAAATGCATGCGCTCTGGCTGGCTCTGGCAGCCTGCAGGTAGTGAGAACAAGAAAATTGGAGAGGCTCAATGTGTCCTCGGGAATGAAATTCAAAGTAGAAAAATAAATAAGAACGTAGTTACCTTTGCTGGCTTCAGTGTTTCGACATGGATGCATTGGCGCAGGTGAAAAAATGTTGATATTCTTTTCTGTGACATGGCAGTACAAACGATGAGCTTCATCTCATCGGACGTCACAGCGTGCTTTGTCAACTTGTCTGATAGTGTGTTGATTTGGCTTGTCTCATTGTATGGTCCAATGTACAACTTTAGAAAAGTTAACGCACCGTTGGCGTGAAATGTTTATAACATTAAACCCACAAAGTTCCGGAACTGAAAATCTAAAGCACGACTTTGGAAATGTCAATGCATCTTTTGCATCAAAAGTTCATGAGAACTTTATACCCATAAAGTTTCGGAATTCAAATCCATGCGCTCCGTAGATTCTGCAGCTTCCGCGAGATTCCACGATGAGCCCGCTAGCCATCATATGCCCTTGAAACTTTGTGCTTGGATGGGGCTCCTTGTGTTATGCGACTCCCGGTGCGTGGGCGCTGCCGTGTCAAAAATACATTCTAGACAAAATCCAGAATGATTTCCGGTGCCGGGGGTTGTTTTGGTCGGTGATGCATGATAGGCCGAAAAATTTCAGGGGGGGGGGGGCTAAACTCCCAGAAGCACCCCCCCCCCCAGGCTACGCCCCTGGCGCGCAGCTATATTTCGCACCAGAAATTTGCTTCGGACCAATCCCAAATTAAAGTGATGGTTTTATTTTTCCTAAGAGTGTATACACGCTGCAAAAACAGAGCCGTGAGAAAAAATAAAAACGAAATAAACAGACTGGGAAGCGACCCACGTGTAGAGAAAAGGCAAAACCGATGCGTTCATGAAAGTAAATATAGCACTTCTAAATTAGCCAAATTTTCAATTGTACAAACTGCCTGCACAAAAAACTAACTAAAAGAATACATCAAATTTCAGTGTGCCCTTATTATCTATGAATACGTAAGTGCCATTGAACACCAGCTGCTGCCTAGAGGACATGTTAGACTAGGTCTCCTTCTGCAGCTACGCAGTACTGAGTTCGCTTTATCACATCTTCAGTGGCTTTCTTGATTACCGACGCTGGAATTCGACAACAGACATCAGTTATCCTTGCCTTGAACTAATCTGACGTCCATCTCGATCATGTAAGCACAATCTTTCACATAACCTCAAAGAAAGAAATCGAGCAGAGAGAGGTCAGGTGGCCTGGCCGGCCAATTTGGCATGAAAAGTCACATCCAGCTAGTTTCGTACTCGGCTGCTGCTGTGTGCTGGTGCCCCGCCTTGCTGATACCACAGAAGTGAAAGACATGATAGCAAGACTTTGTTGAGAAACTCATTTATCACTCCAAGTATTTCGTCCATCCAATGCTGTCTGGTCAGTGTGTTATCGAAGAAGATGGGACCGATCATAGCACCGGCGTAAATTTAGAGAAAGATATGGCGACTGGGACGAAAAAAAACGCACCTTTAATCATTTGCACCGACATTGTCAATTCACTTTTGTGATGATAGGTGACAACAGCTATCATTGCTTGTTTCCAACTAACACCAAATGCGACGTGTTACTTCGGCCGAGGCACGGCAGATAAGGCACTAGCTCGATCAAGATGTTTTACAGCCAAGCTGTATATGGCTAGTTGATTGGAAAGAGAAGAGAGACACACACATATCATTCACGTGCATTTCATATGAGGTTGATTAAAGACTCTACCAAAGGGGTCACTAAAGTGTACAGGTTTTTTTCTAAGGCCAAAAAGGCACACAAAGCATTTTGAAGTGAGGTGAACATACAGCAACATATTCATTCTCTAGGCATAAGTTATCCATACCTTTATAATTAATTGTTAATTATATACCTCCTCTTCCTTAAAAATATACATTTTTTCCTGAGTATATATTTAAATATATTGTGTATGTGCATAATGTTTACAGTGGAAATTTAAAACAATGTTTAAGTGTGAAAATACGGACGAGGCAGCCGCCGCTGGAAGTTCTAATGCGCTTGTTCTCCTATTATCAAGAGTTGCAGAAATAAAGCGAAGTATGAATTAAAATCCGTGCATGTCCGTGCCAACAATGATGCAGTAAGCTATTAGCCACAATAAAGTTTTAAATGAAAAGGTCGAGGCAAGTCAAAAGAAACCTCAAATAAAGTGACAAAACTCTGCCGATGACACGTTACATGGAGGGGAGGAGGGTAGGCTTCGGCATCGCCGGGAGGGGAGGGGCCTCCCCCAGGAAAGTCCGGAGGGGGCTCGAGCCCCGGAGCCCTCCCGTAGTCAGCGCCTATGCCAATCACTTAGGCACTCATTATAATTCTGTCGCTAGTACTCAACCACACGTAATAAAAAGATCATTGCATTGCATTTAAGGTGGAAGAAAATGATACTTGTCCAGTTCTACTCGATGTTTAGAAAAAATAACTCATCGATGTTACCTTTAACGACGACATGGGTGGTCGAAATGTTTTGTTTCTGCTCGACTCTGTGGCACCTGCGCTTTTGCGTTTCAGTAGTTTCGTTATCGCTTAGTGCTGTGCTGGTTTTGTTAGCTCAAGAAACTAACAAGGTGCAAGTAGCAGAGATTTCCACGTCCACGTGATGTCGCAAGATGCCCGAACAGTCCATGCCACTTGACTATAGTGAACTAGAACACTTTCTAGTGATGCGACTGAAGCACACTCCCCTTGCTTGCCCCGTCCCCGCTTGCGGCGAAAGTAGCGGCGTAGTAGTAGGGCTGTCATCGCCCACTCTTCCCATTTAGTTTGCTCTGCGGCATGGCTGGCGTGACTTTTTCTGTGTCGTGTGCTTGTTTATCCTTGTGAAACAGCATAAAAAGCAGTGTCTAAAGCATTCTTATGCATAAGGTTGCACACCTGGATATGCGCGTGTGCAACAAAGTTGTAAGTCATCTCTTTTTAAAGTACCAAAAGACGAAGAACGACGACTTCTTTGGGAGCGTAACTTTCATCGGCTTGACGCCAAGTTGCACCTTGAAACGCATATTATTGCAAGAGACTATGTGCATACCGTCAATGGTGTTGAAGTTGGAATGTCAAGGGGAATGCCAACGCTTGCCCCTAATGCGGTTCCGACGATTTTGGCCAACCTGCCTGCATATTTGACATGAAAAACTCCACCTCCGCAAAGTGGCGTTAATTGCCATTAATTGCTTTAGCTATTACAATACTGCCAAGAGCGTCATTGGATCAAACGCGCAAGAGGAAGTTGTAAAGCTCGCTTTTGACAGTTGAAGACCAGACTGCTAGTTCGTACAAGCAGCAGCAGTTGATTGACTTGTTGCTTGATGAAGATCTTGAAGGCGTGAAGGTCCGCTTGATAGCAGCTCTCTAACTGTATCAAACCACCCATACATTATTCACCATAGTGACTCATGACTTACTTATTATGTGGCAGGCATTGTCGCAAAGAAGTGTGTACTGAAACCAAAGTTTAGTGCATGCATGAACCAGCTTCTGCTGCTTGCTTCAAATGGAAAGTGCTCAAATGCTGCCGTTTTCACGAAATCTTGCATCTTCGCTGGTCTTCTCTAGCCTTCACTGAAGCTTTTTGTGTTTATCAGTGAACTTGACATTTTCACTGGCTGCTTTGGCTAGAGTTAGCTACATCGAGAGAGCATTATGGATGTGTTGGCAGTCATCAGCAGGAGCAGCATTGGTGGTGTTGGTTGTGGTGAACATTGCAAGGTATTAACCGCGAAGTTGATCAATTTTTACGTCATCACACAAATGCATTTCTACATCAAGGGTCTGAATAAGTCTCATGATGAGAAACAAAGTGCACGGCAGCAACTGAAGTTAGGTCGATTATAAATGGTTGTGGTGCCATAAATGTATGCTGCCATTCTTGTGCCTATTCTAACGCACTGTGTTAATTTTTGAATTAATGTGCCAATAAGAAACTGTTTTTGAACAATGTAAATAAATAACATGTGCTTTTCTTCCCATTTCTGATGACCACATGCTGGGAGAAATGGGAAACAAGATGTGTAAAGTGTTGTATTTCTTCAATGCCACCCGTAAACCCAAGGTAGAGTGAGCTCCCAAAACATTCGAGTAGTGTATTGGCAAAAGTAATTATGTATTCAAAACTAGTCTATCTTGTCGAGTCTGCAACAAGTTATCATATCAGGGCAGCGGTGACAGCAAAGTAGCAGCGGGTAAAAGTTGGTAGAGAAAGAGTGATCATGTAATCGCTGCCTACTCAGTATACATGGAAGTGAGCTGCAGTTTTTAACATGTGGACACGTAAATTTAAAGTGATGCTAAGAACTTTTTGATCAAATAGTGTTTGACACATCAGCCCAGCCAGTTGCGTGCATGGAACTGCTGAAATAACGGGATGGTACAGTGTGCATGTATTCAGTCATTTTGCACAGAGAAAAGAAAACGTGAGAAAATAAATGGGTGTAAGGAAATATGATAGAATGTCTGATGGGTGCACGGCAATGACCACCCGGCCAGTCATACGTGACGTGCCTCCGAGTGCACTCACAAGCAGATAGCGGTGCTGGTTACTGTAACAGCTCCATTTGGGTATAGCACTGAAGTAATCAGCCAAGCTGTTTTAAATATACTTCAGGCACCTCCCATTAACGAGCGCATCCGTGTAGATGCGCTTTCCCTACAAACTTGCTAAACCAACACACCCAGTTCTTGTTCCTAGCTTCGTACTGATACATGAGACATGCTAACATTTCTTCGTTCTGTGCGCATATATGAAAGTTTTTTTTGTTACCTTCGGAAGTCCCGGCTAGCGAGTTCCTCATAAGAAACCCCATTCAGTATATAATGCTGCACAGCTGCAGGCTGCAGTGCGGCAGGCAGCATTTGTCAAGAATGGTCGACGCCAGCTCTGCCGCATCATTCCACGCTGAAAGGCCCGTTCCCAGGAAGCTGCTCGCCCCACTAGAAAGCCTCATAGTTCACTGTAACTTGACCAACGGCAGCTGCAGCAGTGAGTCCAATGCACTGTCTTGGCTTGATTTCTTCATGGCCGCGTGTTTGCGCCTTGCGCAATAAACCGTAGCACCGTTTGTCGGGTGCCGTTTTACTCACAGACCGCAATAAAGGGCGGTGATGTCATGTGTCGGTGATGCAATCTCAAAGGCTATGCACCGATAAACGTCATGGCCGCCATGTTTTAATTATTACCTGGTGCCGCTTCTTGGCAGAACGGCTCGTACAGAAAGAGCATAGCCTCCAAGATGTAACGTGAAACATGCAGCGCCGTGTTCGCATTTTTATCTTTAAGGTCTTGAGAGAGGGAGAGAGAACCTACTTGCAATTGAGGCATTGGCCATGCCTGGCCAGGCCCAAACGCATCTCTCCCCAGTCAGGCCTAAACAAAGGGCCGCAGATGGAAAGAGCAAAGTTGTGCAGGCCGTGTGGCAAGACCAGCGTCGCCAACGAGTTGCCGTGCACTAGCACTCTCCCCGTCCACAATGATGCGAAGTTCGAATTATCGGTGGCAGTGCAGATTTCAGTGCGTATTAGTAGGATACATTACATATTGCGTTCAATACAGTGTTGGACGGACTGTGGCAGCTATTTCAAATTATCCGAAATTTCGATTTAACGAGTTGTGAATTAACGAGAATTAAGGATACTGTACTTACACTAGGCTATGAAAGAGGAAGAACTTGGCACAGGGATGCCTACAGGCTGCACAGAAGCAGTACTGAAAACAATGAAATTTTACACATATATTGTGAAATTAGATAAACTTTGGCAGTACCCGGATTATGCAGGGTAGCTTTAATTTTCAGCTTTTCCCATTTTCTTACGGTAAAGCTGTTACGGGGAGCTTGCAGCAGTTTTCATGCAGCAGCGGTGAAGGGTGGTGTTCGGCGTGCTTGGTATCAAATGTCAAACAGTCAGCAACACAGCCTGCGTCAAAGCCCTGAATTTGCTTTTAAAGGGCAATTATTAAGAGTGATAAAAGTTATCTTGCGTATACTTGACTCAAATTGAAAACTTTCTTGCACTGTTAATCTTAGCCAGTAATCTGCAAGTTTGTTTCTGACATCTTGTTAAACCGAATCCACATTAGTGGTCAGCTAGGAGGGGCAAAACCTACAAACATTTCGGGGGTATTGTGTCTGGGCCTTGTGGCTAAGATAAATTTTAGTGTGTGCTCATATCAGTACTATATGTTAGTGCCATATTGTTTCCTTTCTTTTTCATTATGCTTTCAAAGAAAAAATGCAGGTCTCCTTAGAAAGCTCGGATGTAAAAAAATTATGGGGTTTTACGTGCCAAAACCACTTTCTGATTATGAGGCACGCCGTAGTGGAGGACTCCGGAAATTTTGACCACCTGGGGTTCTTTATGGTGGATCCACACGACGGACGAAATCAGTCTTTTTCGCGACGGACTGCGCATCACGCGACTACGCGTCACGGATTTGTGCCGTCCGCGCGTCGTCCGCGACCCCCACGGACGGAAAATGCCGAGCTATTTTTCGCATCCGGATTTTGGGGGTCGAATGCTGTGGATTTAGCCTAGCATGCTCTACAGTCTGGCAACAAGCGCGGCTTTGGGATCTTTCTGAAACAGCTTCATCGCTGCTGACACCATTCGTGTCCAATTCGGACAAAACAACAGCCATTGCGGCCAGCCGTCGTTTCCTTTCGATGTCCATTTTCATTCAGAGTGAAAACACCTATGACAAAGTCTTTGTTACACCGATGGCGCCATCTAGAGTGAGTAAAAACAAGCAATTATATTAACTTACAGCCACTGAGATCCGCCCGGGCCGCCGCAACATCTTCGAGGCCATGTTCAGCCAATACAGCCACTCTAAGCCTACACGCCGAGAATCTGAGTATCGCTTTCGGAAACAGTGTCCACTCATCACGAATACATTGCTGTCGAAGCTTCTGGACACAAATTTAAACCAAATACAATCCTCAGTTTGAAAGTTACGGGCCACACAGTGGACGACGACGACTTGACAGGTTCGAGGCGGACGGCAGTCGCTTCGGGCGTAGCCGCCATCTTTATTTTTCCGGCGCGGTCGTCTACTCAGTCCGTCCGTCGTCTGGATGCGCTTCGCAGCCGGACGGGCGGCGGAATAAGCGTCCGCGGCACAGATTTGCGCGGAGCCGTCCGTCGTGTGGATACACCTTTAACGTGCACCTAAATCTAAGTACACGGGCGTTTTCGCATTTCACCTCCATCGAAATGCGGCCACCGTGGCCGGGATTCGATCTCGCGACCTCGTGATCAGCAGCCCAACACCATAGCCACTGAGCAACCACGGTGGGTCACGCCGTGGTTGCTCAGTGCTCGGATGTAGCAAAGCATACAAAAAGGCACAGGTATTCGCAACTTTCATGGCCTATAGGGAGCGCCACCTTAAATCCAACATGGCTGTCTGAGAGATTAAGAACTACAGCAGTTGGTGCAGTGCTGCGGTCGTCTTGCTCAGTGACATGTTTCGCATCGTCATGTTCAAATGTCCCCTTAGTTTACACGCCTGCAGTCATTAGCCTGCGTAATGGCTCAGATTGGACGAGCAGAACGCAGGATCCGAAGCCTGCTTGAAGGTGAGGAAGTCCTAAAAGCTGGTCATCTTCTGTGCTGCGGCATGAAAGCGTGCACGTCAAAGTCCGTGACTGTTGAAGGCCTTTGCATGCAAACTTCGCGGCTTCGAAGCAAACCACACGAGCTGTGGTGTCAGTTTTACTGCGACGGTGTTATAAAGAGAAGTGACCGCGCTTTCTCTTTGCCATTCTATTAATTCGACTGCTTTGAACGGGTACCATGACCTTTTATATGGTATGGTGGTCTCTGCAAGTTGTTACTTGGACTGCTTGAATAAGCCGCCGTGTCGAGAAAAAAAAATCTTCCTGGTGTTACGCGACCCAAGTTCTTTACATCGATGGCGTGAAAAGCAGCCTTAAAGCAGCGTTTTGTGAGCGAAAATTTCTTGTCTAGTTATCCCTGCCTGTGTTCACAAAGCTGGATGTAGAACACGAGAAGTAAACAAAAACCCATATCTGACTGCTTTAGCAAGCTAATACGATAACCGTTCACCCTTGTAATTTAATTATTGCGCTTTATGCGTGCTGTGCAAGCTACAGTCTTGCGGTAGTTTTACAGCCTGCGTCAGTCCTACCGTGTCTTGCCTATAGACAGCTCACGCGATACATAGCCGATATTTACCAGTCCGCGGCAATGCTCGCTTCATTCTTCCAGTTATCTTTATAAAATAATACACACGCAAATGAGCTGAGGGTTCGCTACGCGAACACTGCACAGTAGTTTAACGTTTGTTGGACTAGGATTTGTTACCTTACGAGTGCAGTCATGCGCTCCTGTGCACACGTTGCAGCCGCGCATCGAAGTGGAAGACGACGACAAGTACGGGTTCCAGGTCCCTTTACGCCTGTGTCACTTTGTTTCGATGCACAAATGAAAAACTCATCTCTCTGTTCGAAAATGGTGGAATGTCAAGCCGGCGTTGCAGAGCACGAATGCATGAGGGAGAACAAGAAATTTTGAAGCAGGTACAAGGCTTCACGGAGAATGTTTGCACTCAAACGTAGCCGCAAAGGCATGAGTGGCAAGAACGCAAGCATCAATAATCCTACAACACATTTAAGTTAAGATCGCGCATTATTTCTTTCCCTGCACATAATATAGTGCTATGCCTGCATCTTTATGGAGGTGCGCCTATTCACGATTTCAAGTGCTCGGAATCGTCACTCATCTGTCGTATTCCAAAAAGAGACCTCCGGCATGAAGAGTGCACTGCAAACCTTCATCGCTTTTATGACAGCTTTGCCGAGCCGCAGCTTAATAATTTCTTCCTCATGGACGCAGCCGGTGGGAATGAGTGAAGGCTCACATCGCCTATCACATAACTTTTGCAATGCGGCACGCATCAAATACGGTTACTTCTATTTTTGCTCATTCTGAGCACGTGAAGTGTCTTTCAGGATCCCACGGGAGCTTTGAAAGCATTAAAACATCAACCAAAAGTGAAGGAAAAGCTTAGACAACACCAATACACTACGCGAACAGACGGCAGCCAGCGGCGAGTATAATCTTTCAATTGTTTCCGGCCGCCGGCGCACGATGGCGCCACCGTCCGTGAAAGTTGCGAATAGAGAAGTTGTACAAGCTATAGTGAAGCATTTGCAGTCTTTGGTAGATCTTGAGCAGTTGTAAAACAGACCCCTTGGATTTGAGACGGGTGTGAGAGCTCTCTTAAAAGCTTTAGTGTCTTTGATGTGCAAGCTGCTCAGATTGGCATACATCTGCGAAGTTTTTTTTAGGGAAGAAAAAAAATCTGTACTAGATTTCATAGTTAATAAAGGGAAAATGAGACATCCACCCAATCGTAGCAATTGCTACAAAGGCGACCCATACGGGTTCCTCGAAAGAAAAGTGCAATTTCATAGTGCATGCAGGTAGCCATACAAGTTATGTGCAAAAGTGCTGAGTTATACAGTCGAACCCGGATATATCGAATTCGATGGGGATCGGAAAATAGTTCGATAGAGCGAAAATTCGATATACAGATATAGGCCAAAAAAGCACTCTCGATCATAAAAAATTGTGGCTTACCGATTGGAACAGCTGCAAATCACATAGCATGTGCACACAATATGAAAGCGCTTTATTTCACCGAAAAAAAATAACCAATTTTGGGCTGCTTTTTCCTCTGGAAAATGAAGTTTAAAACACTAGTCTCAATCTTCTCGAGACTGTCCAGGTGTGAGAGCCCAGTGCCTTCCATTTCGCCGCAACAGCGCCGAATCAGGCTGAACGCTGACGCCAGTTCAGTGGCTGTGCACGGACGCGTTTCTTCGAAAACACAGTTGCCCTCGTCGTGGCTGGAATCGCCGTCTTGAACGCCAGCTATTCCGGCCACAATGTCCTCAGCAGCGAGGTCGGCTACTGCTTGAATTTCGCTGTCAGCGTTAATTAAGTCATCAACAGTAACTTCGGACGGGACGGCGCCGGGAAAATTGGACAAGTCGCGGAACGCATCCTCCAAGCACTCGTCGTCATCTAAAGCTTCCGGACATTCATCTCCGGCCACTTCAAGGCCTGCCTTGCCGAAACAGTTGGCTACTGTGGCCTGCTTCACGTCGCCCCAAGCGCCGGTAATCATCTGGATCAGGCCGAGCAGGTCAATATTGAGATCGGTTCCCATGCGAAGGTTTATGAGGAGCCGTTGAATAAGTCGCTTCCGATAGCCTACCTTGAATGCCTTTATGATACCCTGGTCGAGGGGCTGCAGTCTCGCTGTGGTGTTCGGGGGGAGAAACTTCAATTCGATGTGCTGCAGCTTGCAAGTCGTTTGATGGGCCGAACAGTTGCCTACCAGAAGGCAAACTTGGCGGCCCGACTTGCCCAACTCAGCGTCCCAAGCCTGCAGCCATTCAACAAAAAGTTGACGTGTCATCCAGGCCTTCCTATTACAGCCGCAGCGGACGGGAAGCTGTTTACAGTTCTTGAAGCAGCGCGGTGACTTGCTCTTCCCGATCATGAATGGCCGTAGCTTGCACGAGCCGTCCATGTTGGCTGCAAGCAGCACCGACACACGCACTCCACTTTGCTCATTTTACCGCCGTGGCATGAGGTTCCACGAAGAGCGAGTGTCTTATTCGGCAACATTTGCCAAAAGAGACCAGTTTCGTCTGCATTGAAGATTTCTGCAGGCGAAAACTTCAGTGATCTTCGGCCACTCCTCAGAAAACCACTGCTGCATCTCCTGGCTGCTGACAGCCCCACTTTCGCCTGAAATGGCATTTCCTACAATGCTGTGGCGGTTTTTAAACCGTTGCAGCCATCCAGTGCCACCGCAAAAGTTCTCTTCGCCAAGAGCCGTAGCAAACCATTTGGCCTTTTCGATTAACATCGGGCCATCCACGGGAATATTTTTCGCTCGGATTTCAAGAAACCATGTATAGTGTGCCTTCTCCGCTTTGTCAAAAGCAGCAGGGCGCACACGACACGCTCCCGAGCGACTTTCCTCACCTGCTTTAAGCTTGATGTCCTGCTTGTTTTTTAACAACGTACTTAAAGTACTCCGCGGAATGCCGAATGCGTCTGCCACGGAGGACTTCTTTTCTCCATTCTCGACACGCCGGATTACTTCAAACTTTCTTGCGAAGTCCAGATTCTTCCTCTTTTGTATGTCCGCGGATGCCATAGCTCACCAGATGACCGCAATCACACACGCTACACACGGCACATTGAAACAGAGGTACACCCACGCAGATGGATCAGTCCGAGTGAAGCCTGTTCGAGCGGCGGTCAACGGGGCTGCGAAGGAACGACAAAGGGAAAAGAAAGAAGAGAGCGAGGAAAAAGATCGGTGGAATATGCCATCGAAGGCGCTGTGTTAGTTTTTTGAGCCCTCTCTGGCTCTCTTGTCTTCCCTGGCTCACAAGCGACCGGCCGACCCCTCACTCTCTCTCTCTCCCTTTTCCCAGGAAGCGTGGCTTGGAAACGTCGCCGCGTCTCCATGCCGCGCACTCTCTTCGCTGAGCTCCAATGCCCTTTCCCAATGCACACGCCGCCGGTAGAGGAGGAGCGAGAGAGCTCGCGCCGGTGGGGCACAAGAACGGGGGAAAGGCTCTGCGTCTCCGTCGCTAGGCGACGGCCGCGCATGCGCAGAGGAGGAGCCTGCTGACTGACTCTGGGGAAATGTTTCCGGGTTCGACTGTATATCCGGGTTCGACTGTAGTACAGGAAATCTTTGCTGTGAAGGATACACTTGACGATATTTATGTAACGTCATATCATGCAGCACATAAATTGTACAGTGCTCTATCTTGTAGCTACAAATATAAATGTGCCATTACTAACAGCAGGATGACAAAAAGAATAATGGCATACGTCGACAATTATAAGGCCCAAGGGAATGTCTTTCACTTAAGCTTAGGAGGAGCAGATAGGGTGGAGGGCAACAGGTACATACATGAACTATAAATACAGTCTGAGCACCAGATCACAAGTTATCTGCATCATAGTACTACTTATAACACGGAAGAAGGGCTCTACAGCTACATTTTTTGATGATGATGATTTATTAGCATCCCCTTTGAAACAGGGCCGCGACAAATAGCCACCTAACCTGATGCAACAAAATCGGCACTGTCTATAAAATTCGAGAAGCTAAAAGTTGTTACATGGAAGAATTCATCTTGGCACAAATGTGAAAATAACCTGAACACACAAATGAACTCCACGCTCGCTGCATAATATGTTGAAATACTAAGTATTCACTCAATACATCATGAAACCTGATTATACCCCCACTTTGCTGCACACTTACTTTAGTTCCAGTCGTCGCTCACGAAGTGCTTTCATCTCCTCAGGTGTTCTTTGAACAAACGCATGGTACATAACTTCCCCAGTCATTAGGCCTTCTTCAATCTTCACCAATTTGAGTTTCATCCTTGGGCCCAGCTCTACCATCCTGAGAAACAATTGCAGTGAAATGAAAATGGCGGCAAATTTTTCCCTATACACTAATGAATACAATGAAGTTTGATTTTAGGGACCCCGAAGTGCACTTGAATTTGGCTGTATATTATGTAGACCATGTAATACAAATAACTAATATACACCATTCTGCTGGGGTCCACATTTCTACCATAAAATTCAAGAGCAGAGGCGACAGCTGGTGGCTCCAATGACAGTGACATGAACTGCACCACGGCAGTGTCATCATGAACTGACTTGGCACTTTACTCAAGTGCCATGTGTTGAGTGATTAACTACATAACTGGAAGCACAGGATGTACATAATTTTTTTTTCCCAATCTGTTTTTCAAGAAACTTGCACTTATACAAGCACAGAACCCAAGATTCTGGTATCAAATTTCTGGAAGCAATCAAAGTATAAGATCTTCAGTGTCCCTTTAAGATAAGATATCCCACCTTGTCTGGACAAAATATGAACTCAGCAGGACATCAGTTCATATTATATCCAGACAAGGTACATTTCGAATTGAATTCTTTGTTTTGCAGACATAACGCAGACCAAGATTCCAGAACTGGTTGCACCCGTGCTTAAGCACCAGTTGCAATTCCAATGCAACAGTAACAAAACTAACTATATAATAAGGTTAAACTAAATTATTAATGTGTGCACCAGAGGTAAGTATTTAACATGAATATGCATATTTACACTTTACAGATATTACAGGTCGAACATATAAGAAAAGCAACAAAAATTAACATATTTTAGCTAAAAACACGATTACAGTGAATTGATTAATCGACTTTAAAGGCACAAGGGCCAGTTCTGGCCAAAGAGCACTAAATGCAAGATATAAGAATGATGGTAACAAAGAATGAAACATGGCTGTAAAGGGGCCTAAAAAAGGTCTGTATATTTCTTAAAGATAAATATACTAAAATAATGGCAATGATTAGTGACGTGTGCTATGATCATAAAATCTTTGCAACTATGATTAAGCGAGACATATGGGACACAGTACCACTAGTGCCTCAACAGAGCTCTTGCATGCAAAGGCCTGGAGGCATGTACATGCTCTACAGCAGGGGTGTAGCCAGGGGAGGGAGGGGGGGGCTTATGGGGCTTCAGCCCCCCACCCACCCCCCACCCCCTGTCCCCGAAACTTTTCCGTGCTGTCATGTGCCGCCGACCAAAACAACCCACGGCGCCGGAAATCATGCTCGATTTTGTCTAGAATGTCCTTCTCACGCTCGAAAAGACACTTTAGCACAAACATTGTGAAATCGGGCTGGATTTTGCGCCAACTTTGAGCCTTTTGCTCATAAGCACCGTGACAATTGCACTGTGCTATATCTTGAGTGAATAAACCCGCGCTTTTTGACAACCCGACTCTGGAGCTTTCTCTGCACCACGTCGGAGTGTCGACAAACACTGCTGTAGTGCCGTCGTGCGTTGCTGAGTGGAGGAGCGTCGTGCCCATTTCTGACTTTTGCTCGTAGGGTGAGCCTTGAGCAAACCCATCTCCACAGTTAGAATTGAGTAAATACGGCACACAGCATTTTCAGCAGCAGCACCGGCTACCCACCATGGAGCTCAACAAGGGGACATTGCAGGACCATGAAAGGACAGGTCCTGCATACACCGGCTGTACAAAACTACTATAACAAAACGTGGTATACCCAAGGTTGGCTATCCACACAAGGTTAACCCTTGCTGCCCGAGAAAACGGAAGGAAACGGAGATAAAGAGAGGATCGGAAAAACTTCAAATAAAAGAGGAAGTCGAAGATTTAAGAGGAGGATAGGAAAAGGCAACGACAAACTGTCCTCGGACGGGTCAGTCCGAGGGTGCCGTCTTATGTAAAGCGGAGGCCAAAGAGGCATATTGCCACCGCCGAGGGGCCTTAAAGGTCCAAACACCCAACATCGGCTCAACATCCAGGATCCCCCTTTCCCCGGACATGGCTAAGCCACGCACGGTTTGACACGGGAGGGCTCAACCTCCATGTGCTCGGATCCGTGGTGTCGCAACACACCGAATGTCCGCTGATACAGATGCCCCTGTGGGGTTTTGTGTGTATAACCTACACCAAAAATTCTAACATTTTCATAGTAAAGTTGGGGTGCTGATTATATGCATGAATTTCGCCTTAAGGTGTGGCTTCATGGCAGCAGGATGCATGCTTCTATGAAGACACATCTCAAGGCAAGGTACTTCGCCAATCAAACTCATTATCTCATCCAACCCTCTCCCCACCCCTGCATGTTGACACCTCCTTCTCCACTCCTTCATGGTCACCCATACTCCTTTTTACGGGCTGCCATTTTGCTTTTAACAGTTGGCGAATAGTGCACATGGCGTCGGAACAAATCGCGATTTGAGCTTGTGCGTCACATGATCATATGTCACCCATTCACGCAGTGCTCCCTTGGTTAGTGCTTCGCAATACGGGGGGAAAGCCAAATCACTGTTGGGAATTTCGGCTCGGTCGTATTTGCTCCATCACCGTTGCCCATGCGAGGGCTGCCCCATCTGTACTGTCGTCCTCTGTCATGTGAATGCCAAGTGCAAAGTGATTCGATTCATGTCACATGTCACGTGACTGATTCCGCTATCACGTCCGCTGTGTGAATCCAGCTTTCATCAAAGAGGGGGGAACAGAGCAGCAAGCTGAATATAGAATGTGGACTAGTCGTGCACCTGGGAATGGAGACTGTTAGAGCAAAGATATGAGTGTTGTTGCACGCAGTTATTTTCACGGGTTATACGTGTGATGTTTTGGGGGGGGGGGGGGGGGGGGCTGTTGTAATTGGGGGTGCAGGTTCTACAGAGAAAAATATGGTATATTTCCATATACGAGGCAGAGCAAGTGAAGAAAGAGACAACAAGGTTTGAACAAGCGACAACTGTGATAACAAACAAGAGCCCTTTAGTCCATCTCCATGATGAAACCTGCACTACCAGAATAGGATGCTAATCCTGTACACCTATGACTGTTTATGAACAAGACAATTTAAGCAAAACAGCAAGCCTAGAATGAAGTAGAATCTAGTTTGGCAAGAACTTCAGAAGTGCCAGCGCCCTTTTTTCCCCATTTTTTGCATGTGATACAACATCTCTGATAACAGGAATACACTCACCGCACAGAGCTCTGCTGGTTAAGCACATTTCCCCTGCTGCAGATCTTCTGAGGCAGGACAACTTGATTAGAAGCACCATCCAGCTCGGCTTCACTCTCAGACAGGCCTCCCTGGTCAATGTACTCACTGATGTCTCGCAGGTGTCCCAAGTCTGGTACCTTGCTTTGCACAAGTTTCTTCACAGCTCGATTGATACCGCATGGAGCCACCTTGATGGTACTGCACAATGCAACATGACCTTTCAGATTTTAAAACACATACAAGATACTTTACATCCTTGAATAGGGGCCGCCATAACCCTAAACTTTAACTTAAATATTAAAAAAAATTAAGAAAATCTTCCATGCATGGGATGCACTCCCCTTTCCCAAGCGCACACCTCATCAGCTGTGGCAGCACAGTGCAAGCTCCGCTACCTTGATGAGCTGCGTAAGGTGGATCAGTCTCCTTTTCAGCTTTCACGGTCTGCTGTCAAATTAGTGTGGTTGGCATCACGAAATTCTTTTTACGGCACCCCACGGCCCATCCTGTTGCACTTTCCACCCGTGCAGCTTTTTGAATACAGCGCCTGCTTTTGTGTTGAAATTTAGTGATAAGTATAACAACAAAGCTACATACATGAGCTCAACGTGTGGGGCACGTTCCTTATATCTGAACATGCTAAGAACATCTATTAATAGCAAAGTATGGGTTAAAGTGTGCACTTTGTCCCAAGGCTTATCGCATTTCATGTGTAGATTTGTGCAGCAAGTTTTCGTGGCTCCCGTGCTGCCTGAAAAGTACAGCTACTGACATCAAGACTATGTACACACTTTGCGTGAAAACTTTTTGAATATGTCAGTATTTTTAGGGTACTTCACGCACTTTCCAAGGGCTACCTATATACATTTGTATCTAACCATTCTACTGCCTACCTGGGTCATTGAGTAGACTGTGGTCAAATGGTTCGCACATCAGGCTGCTGCGCTGAGATAACAGGGTTCAAAATCAACTATCGTATTAACTTGGGTCACTGAGTACGTGCCAAGGTGCACATACATGCTTCTCTTCAACGAAGCTTTTTCACGCCAACATGAGTCACTGTAGATGCGGGACTGGGTAGGTAGATACCGCTAGGTATGTGCCATTCAATCTGTGCTGGTCTTCAATCAACTTCTTCAATGGCAACTTACCATAAAAACCCGTGTATAATACGAACCCGCATATAGTACGAGGCGAAATTTTTGGGACGCGAAATGGAAAAAAAAAGTTTTATGTGCGTATAACACGAGTTAGGAAAACTTGAGGAAAACATTTATTTAAATTGCACTCCGCACTTCAATCACAGTCTTCCTCAGCTGCGCTCTCTTCAGATAGTTCTTTGTCAGACATATCTTCCCAGAGGTACTCATCCTCTGTGCCATCGAGCGCATTCAGGATGCCACACTTCTTGAATGCGCGACGCACAAGGTCCTCTGGCATGCTGGACCATGCGTCCACAATCTACTTGCATAGAGTGGCTGGCGAAGCCCGCTTCAGGCGCTCGGTCGGCGTCACTGCAGGCTCACCTGAGTGCATCCAATCTGCGCACCACTTGACCGCATCCTTCAAGGGCTTGTTCACGCAAACATCGAATGGCTGCAGCTGAGACATCATCTCACCTGAGATAACGACGAGTTCAGTGCCGAATTCAGGCAACAGCCTCTTCACCGAGTCGGCCAAATGGCAACGAAATGCGTCCAGCACGAGGATGGATGGGAACGACAACATTGTGCTGGGCTGCCTACACCAGACGGACATTATCTAGTCGAGCACAAGATTCTCATTCATCCAGCCTTTCTCATGGCATCTCATGACCACATTTTTTTGGCAGCTCCTCACCTTTAAGCACTGCCTTGCGCTTGAAGACGACATAGGGCGGAAGCTTGCGTCGTTCTGCCGTGCACGACAACATGACGGTAACTCGTGTTTTCTCGTTGCCAGTAGACTGGACATAAACTTGTTTAGAGCCCTTTTCGTGCACAGTGACAAGCGATGGCATGTCCAGATAAACCGGCGTTTGGTCAGCATTGACGATTTGCCCTAGCTGGAAGTTCTTGGACTTGCGCAGCAAAATAACGTAGTGCTGGAAAGCCAGAAGCAGCTCTTCGAATGATTCGGGCAGCTTTTGCGAAATCGAAGTTCGGCGGCATAAGGAAACACCAGCACGGCACATGTAGCGATAAAGCCAGTGCTTGCTCGCTTTGAAGGTGGAGCTCGGTAGCCCCTTTTCTCTTGCAAGCTCCTTAGCTTTTACCTGCATAAGCTCCACGCTCACAGCTAGATGCGTGGCTTGCTGTTGGCATACGAACTCTGTCAGGGCAAGTTCGATTTCCGGGAATGTCCCACTCTTCGGGCTGGGAAATCTTCTTTGCATTCCGCTGCACGCGAAAAGGACTTCCTTCTGTCGACGCCAAACTGCCTCCCGGCCCCACTGTTGCTGATGTCCTGTGCGACTAAAATAACCGTTCTCTTGAAAGCAGCTGAGTAGCTTTCGTGGTCCGGACATCTTGGTCCTTCGATGGAGAATAAAAAACATGCACTTCGCAAAGCGTGGTTTGCACGTGTGCTGCCAAGGTGCGCACTCAACAATAAAGAATCTATGCTGCAGTCACGCAGCAATAAGGAAGCCAAGCCGTAGCCAGGCAGCAATAACGAAACCATAACTTCTAGCCCTAATTTCTGACTGAAATTTTCGTACGGATCCGCATGTAGTATTGGGCCACTAAAAATAAGAAAAAAACCTCGTATTATACGTGGGTTTTACAGTATGTCACTGGGCATGTGCCAGCGGGTGTGTGCACCTTGTCAATGCATGTCTTTGCCAGCAACTTGGGTAACTTGGGTTTCGGTATGACCACAACATGGTCATACCAAAACCACAACTGCACGCATGCCAGTGTACGGGAATATGAGAACTGCAACAGAATGGGTAGCCGCAACCGAGGGCAAAAAAAAAAAAGAAAACATCATTATATCTGAACTTCTGCCACGCAAGGCTATATTTAAGCTACCGGAAACACTATAGCGGCAGCCGTAGAAGATGATAGCATCGCTTCCATGCACGCCTTGAAGGTAGCTGATGGGACGCGTGACTAAGTAAGCGAGTACCCGGAGGAAAACAAGTCGAATTGTGTGCTCTGGCGAGTGGAAAGGCAACTTCAAATGAGTCTGCGCTACTATATAAAGATGGCACCACCTCTGAACAACCAGCGGGGTTGAATACAGTAAAACCTCGTTAAACTGTACCCGCTTAAACAGTACTTTTGCTTTAAATGTAGTGAAGTCAAATCCCCGACTCAGCAGCCATTAAACATAATGTGTTTTATATCCGCATAAACCGTACTTGCTTATTGCGTACGTATCGGTTAACATGTAGTGTTTCCACTTTTAGTCGCGCAAACACGGCGGTGCGTCGTCTCCATCGGGCGGCCCGGCAGAACAAAAAGCGTCAGAGATCAGCACAACGGTCTCCAAGTGCCCTGTGCATTTGCGCGTGAAGCCACATCAACATCATTTCAGCGCCGTGCAAGCGAGAACTCATGTCATGCCGAAACTCGGATAAAAAAGACACCAGGTGCTTAGCATAGAAGAAAAATTAGACATTGTTCGTGCTATCGAGTGTGACACGAAAAGTTAGCGCTGGCACGCGACATGGGTCTATTGTTGACTACGGTGTGTGGCATTTGGAATGCGAAGTTGCTCGGCGGCGCTGCTGCAACCGTGAAGGGATGTCAGCTATGAGGTTCGACTTTTCGCCATCGTTGCTTCTGTTGTTGCCAAAGTGTCGCCTAGCAACAGTGATAAGGATGACAGGGAAAGCGACAGCACAAGCGATTCAGGCCCGACAATGGCAGAAGCTGTACGTAAGCCTCATGAATGCACTCGTCGCGACAAGAACAGCACCCCGCAATGAAAAGGTGCCCCACCACTTCGGCAGTGCTACCGCGCCTGTGCACAGAGAATATGCAACACCAACGAGGAATCTGCCATGCAAGTGTTTGCCGAGAAGAACGGGCTGGCTGAAAAGCTGGCTCACAGCTTCAAGTTTGAGGCCGCTGTCGTTGCTGCTAGGCCGCCGCGGCATCAAACGAAAATAACACATTTGTCGTGCGAAGTAAATAAATACTGCATGCTTTTTGCCCTTTCATCGCACTCTCTCCGAGTTCCGTTTTTGACAGGTAAGTGGGCAATGTCATGCTATTTCAGTTAACAGGGTGTCTACCAAGTTGACAATTCCAAATTCCCTGAGTTTTCCAGGTTTTCCCTGAGTGCCTTTGCAACATTCCTTGAGTGATGCAGAACTATGTTTTATGTCGGGCTGAAACCATATCGCCCGATGCTGTCACTCTCTAATAAGCATATGAAAAAGTCTTTAAAAAAAATTCTTTAATCCAATTTGAATATGTACTAAGGAGTAGTGTTTATGTTATTCAAAAAAAGAATAGAAGGGAGGGGTTAGTAAAATGCAAAGCAAATAAAATGTATTAAAAAAATTGCAAATTGAGTCAGACATTCTCAAATACAAATAAAAAGGACATGCATACAGAAGCAAATATTTTCGAATATGAGCTATTTCTATCAACTGATAGCAAGCTCAGTGGTATGAGGCCCGAACTTTGTCACAATCAAGATTCTCTCTCAACAGCTCGTAAGTCAACATCAACTGTCCTGACATACTCTCAGCCCGTGCACGACGCCTCAGTTTTGTGTTTCACTGCTTTAAAGAGTTTATTTTGGTTTGGATGAGGGACACCTGCATATTGGCATCAGCCAACACTTTGTTTTTTGAGCTCAAGCTCCTTCAAAACGATGGCAGCATGCTTCCTTTCCCGTTCATTCCTCAATGCGGCCCTCAATGCGTAGGTCCTTTCTGTTCTTGTACTCCTTCTGCCACTCGTTCTACCCATGGACCATTTGAAGCATTTTCTTGGTCAGTTACACAGTCCACGTCCGAGTTTTCGACCTCCTTAGGGGCCGCGAAAACGCCCGAAAAGTCGGCCAGTTGGAAAAAAATAAATACATGTCATTACTGCCCTTAGGGGCTCGAAGTGCCACAGGCACATTCGAAAACGCTCTGAAGGCCTGTCGGTACACGTATTAGGCATGTTGGTGTTCGTACTGTAACAGGAAATACCGGGTGCACGCGTGTATAATTAAGGAATACATACTGTGTCTCGTGGCAATAGCCCCTTCCCACACGTGTTATGCTTCACTGCAATACTTTTGCGTATGCTTCACCAAGTAGCATTTCTGTACAGAGGCGAAGCTGACTTTCGGGAACCGACATTATGCAACGCATCGTGCTTTCCAAGCTTCTAAGCCAATCGCAAGGACCACAAAGGCGGAGTCCGTGCCATTGCTGACAACAGCGAATTCTCTCAATAAAAAATGCGGCACCCAATGGCAAAAAGCTTCATAGCGAACGTCGAAGCAGCTAGGCCTAGCATTGCCACAGTGGTGGTTATGGCTGCCAGCGGATCTGTGTGCGAGAGCCCCGGTTCGAGGCGGCAAGGTAATCAAAATGGCAGCGGTGGTGGCTTTGATTAATGCCGTTTCGGACCTGCGGTCAGGGCAAAATGTCCAGAAAATCGGACAGCGAAGAGTTTTTGGGTCCGAAATTTCAGGCGTTCTGATATACGTATTGACTCTTTGGAGTATGTGATGCCGCCGCGAAGCAGTCCAAATTATCGGGAATCCGGATAGTCGGTCATTGAATATACACTGGCAACTCCTCCAGCCGACGACAGGGTGTCAAAGACGATTCATTAGGATTCCTGTCTGTTACTCAAGCCAGGATTACCGCAAATTTCGACCCTTTCAATAAAATTGCAGATCATTTTCCCTGATAGAGGCACAAATTCCCCGAGTTTTCCCTGAGTTTTTCCAGACTACTCAACATCCCTGAGAATTCCCGGTTGGTAGAAACCCTGGTTAAGCAGTACTACCGTTTAGTATACTTTTTCCGAGCTCCTACCAACTACGGTTTTAACGAGGTTTCACTGTACGTGCAAAATATCAAACATAAGATCGGCGTGGCAAAAATACTCAAAGGGTTAAAGAAGTCCACATTCAAGAAGCACACAGGCAGACCATGTATACAAACAATATTGCTACGAAAGCACTAACAGTGCACATGAACCTTACCGAGGAAAAAAAAGGAAAGATCACAGAAAAATTTCCTCCCCATTTGCAACCTGGATGCACGCCTCTTTCTCCTCCAGCACACTAGCCTTGTATTACCTCCCACTTTTGCTAACAAAATCTAATGCACCCGCATAGCTATGATGGACAGAACTAGAGCACCATGCGCCTATGTAAAGCCTCTTCATGGGCACGCCATGACTGCTTTTGCAAAGTATTACCAGACTTGGATGTGTGCCACCATTCCCTGATTCATTGTTAACACCATTTCCACCTTGCTGCTGTCGATGTCACATGTTCGCGCCCACACTTGCACCTTCCAATGAAGCAGCAGCTTCCAGTGGAAACCAGCAGCTGGTGATAAGTTTCAACACACGAAGTTGAAGGAGCGAGCGACAGAAAAGCGTTGAGGAGGAGGAGGGGAGCTTGGTGCTACCTAAATTATTCAACAAAAATGTGTATGGAGGGGCATTACTCTTACGCATCATGCTCAGGCCACGAACTAAAAGAATTATGCAAGATTATTTTCACTGTAAATTATTTCACTTCAAAGGATTCCCTGTAAATCTTGAGCAGAATGTAAAACGAATAACAAAGTTGATAGTTATTCAATGTACAAAAGTTAAAAGCAGATGAAAAGGAATGTATGACTAAAATCTGCTAGTATCTATTAAATCTGATCCTCTCTGGTTCAATGAAATCACAAAAGGAACACTGTTCCTCCAATTTCATATAACCATAATCTTGAATTGTAATGACGTCAACATCAGTAAAGCTAAAGTGCACCCACTATAGTCTATATTGTCAATTAATGGGAAACTGAATGTCGGAAAATTATTAAAAGCGTACTACCAATTATTAGCAGACGAGAGAGCACACACTCAAATGCACCTTATGTCAGCGTAGATTATACACGAAAAACAAATGTCAGACTTACTAGTGGCGAAAATCAATAGTCTGATCTGTTGAGTCATAGTTCAGGAGGAGGCATCTCCTAATCGTGTTCAGCTTTACCTGAAAAAAAAAAAAGAAAAGAGGATAGAAATTTAATATTCTTGCGTCAATTTTATGCTCTTTACCTTGCAACAGGCTTCATTCAAATTAGTCTAATTATGAAATGTTTTCTCTGCTTTTGGATTGATCAGTGCCTCATTGTAACATCCCTTTACCAGCAGAACACATGAGAAATGTACCCTGTGAAAAATCAGCTTATAAGATAAACTATAAATTGGGGAATGACCTTCTGAAAGCATTCCATTTCATAATTACTTCGAAACATGCCTACAAAAAATTAGCTCTTTAAGGGGGGACACCCCACTTAAATTTTCATTTTTTATTTGTGGCCACAATTCGATAAAACTTCCATCACTGATGTATTTTGACATGCTGATTTCAAATATTCAGTTGGTTTTCCCATGCAACAAGTACTTTTCAAAATATAAGCAATTCATGTTTTTTTGTATGGACTTATTTGGAGGCAAGTTCTCTCTACAATGCTGGCTGTTAATGAAGGAGACTGGCACATCAAAATGGTGTTGAATGATCAGAGGTTGCAGTGCTACAAGAATGAATGTTCTAAACTGATTTATGCCGAAGTTACAGCATGTCAAACTTTTGTAAGCAGAAGGCATTAGTGTAACCCTGAAGAAATTATTACTTTTTCAAAATTTCTGTAATGATATTTGTTCACATTTTAGGCCTACTGCACTCCCATTTTGTTCACCTTTCTGACGAAAAAAGAATTATTGCAATAAGATGAGTAGAACCAGAGATATCGTCACTCCAAAACTACACTACCATCAAAAATGTCGTTTTGAGAAAACGAGAAAAAACATTTCAGGACATGTTCATGGTGATTACGGCAAATGCTTGAATACTAAATTGATCAAGGATGATACAGGGGTCCAACCAGGCAAGAATGAAACTTTCGCTTCTTTAAGGGGGGACACTGTAATTCAAATAATGTTCATGATGTTTTCCATGAATATTCATGAAACTTTCCATTCTTGTTAAGACCTTTGTGCTGATTTCAAATATGTAATTATTTTTCCAATAGGCCATTTAGTTCTGAAGATAAATGAAATTCATTGTTCATAAGTTGCAGAAATAGGGGGAAAAATGCGCTATGAAATTCGTATTGGCACATGCCTGGGTACTAGAAAACATAAGGAACATAATGGTAGGAATACTATTTTGATATATCAAATATTAGTAATTTTATAGCAATTCAATCTTTACTGTTCGAATTGTGGCTACCCTACTGTCTGATCTAAAGCAGAATTGAAAATTTTTAAAGCAGAAATTCCAAAATCTGACCCTACATCGTGTACAAGTGAAAAGTCGGTGTTTTGAGAAAACGAGAAAAAAGGAATACATTCACTTTTAATCAAAAGTACAGAAATAATTTTGCATTATTTTGCAGTGAAAGTGGCTAAAAGCTACCAGGAATGTAGTCGCTCTGACCACGGCCACCCAAATGCGGCAAAAACATCGTTTAGCGCCGTTCGCCGATTCCCGGTGGCTTGCATCGCGCGCGCGGCAAGGTTGTTCACGCGGGTCGAGCTCCATGCCGACGCGATATCGCCGCAACACGCACACGTGATAACGATCTTTATGGCGAGGCCAGATTACCGTTCGCTTTTGCCTACTGCGACGCTGCCGCCGCACACCTTGCACTTGACGGCATCAGTCCGTTCACGGAGTCCTACTGAGGAAAGCGAAGCCTGCCTCGGCGTCGACTGGCGCGGCTGCAACGCCGTCGGCGCGAGTGAGCAAATCCAACACCCGCGTTGTTGCTGGCGTTGACGCAAGAACTCGAAGTTTTTTTGAGCATTCATCTCCCTCTGCAACAAATCCGCACGTTGCAACATTGCAGTGTCACGCCGAACGCAGCCGCTGTCCGTAACGATTTCACTCATTTGTGAGCTGGCTAGGCCTACTTCGGCATCGTCCGCGGTTTCGGCATCATTTGCGGTTGGCGGCGAGCTACTCTCGATGCTTTTAGAAGGAATGGAGCGCTTTTGAAAGTTATAAGCTGATCGATTCTTCTTTCTGTCGAACTTGTACCTCGTGGCGAACTTTCCCGGTGGATCGGACATCCTTGGGCATGTGCCAACAAACCTACGAGACGCGCAGTCGCGTCGCCTGCGGAGTGGAGCAGACGACGGGAACATCGCGCAGCCAACCACAGCACGCGTTTTTGGTCACGTGCGCTAGTCAACGAATCGGATCGCGCGTTCGGGCTTTTTTTCCTCCCCGGATTTCAACGTCACCGGCGTACCGACGGAGTCACTTTTGGCGGGAAATTAAAGGAAGGCTCCTCTTTCCAACGAGACCAAGATGGCTGCGATCGCGCGCGTAGAAAAAGAGCTACGCGCCGCGATAAAAAGGGCTGTTTTTGCGCGGAATTCAGCTCACAGTGATGTTACAAATTGATATTGCGGACGAAATACTCTTCCCCGAGATTCGAAACTTGGTGAATTAAAGGAATATTAGCTGTAGATATCGAAAATATCGTTTTCAAAAAATCGATTTTTTCGCGATTTTTTCGCCGCAAAGAGCCGTGTCCCCCCTTAAAGGAAGAATAAAGAGGCACAGCAAGTCAAGCTGCATTAGTAAATTATGCTCATACTATCACAAAACAGCCACTCTTGCCACGAGAGGAGGCTTGGCAACCCAGAAAGAATTCAAAGACAAAAGAAAGACAGGTGGCAATGCCACTCTCAAGTTCCTGCACCAGCATGCCCTTACATTACGAATTTTGACAGTGTCTGCTTGGGTCTGGTAGGTTGTTCACTGTTAAAGAAGGATTACACCGCACTTAAGCCAAAGAATCAACATCACAAGTTTTCAAAACATGCACCAAATTGGTCCAAATACGAGAAGATACATCAAAATTTGTAATGTCACACTGATGCTTATGTTTCAGTGCGTACTTGAAGGGAACTTTTGCCTGCATTTTCTTCAGTCACGATCAACCCTTGTCTGCCGAATTAATGAATAAACCAGAAAAATAAGGACAACGGCCCCAAGTTTTTATTAGTTACACATGAAGCAAAGAAAATGAAACCAGAGAAAGCCTACGGGAAGGTATTTTTCTTTTCAACTGAAATGTAGAAATAAGAAAAATGGAAATGAAAGCGGACAAAAAAATCTTGCCCCAGGTAGGAGCTGTACCCACATCTAAGGTTTCAAACAAATATTTTGCTAGTATAAATTGATCTAGCGTTGCTCTTTAGTGTCCCTTTAACATGGTATGACCAGTCACTCTGCTATTTCTAAACGAAACTACCTAATTAGACCAACTTAAATATGGTTCTTCACTACTGCAGTTATAAAGGAGCCTATAGCCTCCTGTCCAGAAGTAATTACTGTATTTACTTGCATAATGATCGCACCCCTGAATTTTGTCGTCAAAATTCAATTTTTTTTCTTTCCCATGTAATGATCGCACCCCGAACTTGCCGCAGCGATATGTCGTGTGCCAAGTCTAGCTAATAATGATCGTGCTTACCATCTGTCAAATGCTACATGAACGACTCTTCAAGACAAACCAAGCGGTCTGCATGCACCAAACATTCTTAAGTAGATGCCTCACTTCATTACTTTCCGCACTTCCATGACAAAAAGAGGTACAACCAAACTTGCCTTTATTATTTGTAGGCTTCATTATGGTTTTGGTCAACAACATAAAGGGCGCCTTTCGATTCTTCTCGTCTGCACTCGTGGGCACGCAGCAAGTCGCGAGTGGCAACGATAGTAGCCATGTTTACACTGATACGTTAGAAGTGTACTCTATTCATACGCCGACGCTTGTAACACAGCTAAGATATTCGCCCACCCTTAGTGGAAACATGCCGTATTAGGATAGTAGTGAAGACAGATGTCGCAGTTTCCGCAGCATGCCGGCCATGTGTTTCTATGTCATTGGCAGCTAAGCCTGCCCATCCCCGTTTCTGTCCCCTCAAAGTGGACATGGCTACGTTATTGCCGCAAACTTGCTGATATTAACGATATTATTCATTACTGATACGGAAGAAACTGTTTCAATACACAATATGTACTCGCGAGAAGAAAAAAAATCGCGTTCGGCTTGCTCACGACCTACTGTATACAGTAGGTCAGGGCTTGCTCCACCGGCCGCCATTTTTGTTTTGGTGTCCCGCACGAACGCGGGACACCCATATGGAACACCTGCATCCCGCAGCAAATGCGGGATAAAAATTTGTTTTTCTTTTCGCGGGAAATTTAACCCGCGTAATGATCGCACCCCGGAATTTGCGTCAATTTTTCGAACCAAAAAGTGCGATCATTATGCGAGTAAATATGGTACATGCAAAGTATAAAGTTGCTGATGTCTTCTGAACTCTTTTGAGACCATACCTTAAAGAAGCTGAAGCCTAAGAAAGACCGCAAAGCAACAGGCTTCAATATTGACAACTGGTTGACTGATGGGGCTTAAAAGCCATTTGCAATGGATTATAGGTCATGTAAAAAAGCCTAATTTCAGATAATGCAGATGTAAAGTAGCATCTATGCAAATTTTTCTTTTGGAAATACAAGTGGATGTGTCACAAAAGGCTAACAAAAGTAGTCACTTTTGATTTAAAAAAAGAAAAAGGGGGAGGGGAAGAAAAAAAAAGGAAAAGCTCCATCACCACTCACTTACAGCGAGACAACTCCGAACGCATGGCTCCTCAGCATGACTTCGTATTGGGCACTACCCATGGCGTGCTCAATGGAAGCAATGTGCTAGGACTTGCATAATACCAGGCGACCACCAGGTGCACAGGTATGCTTGTTCCATTTAAAGGCTGCTAATACGCAGAGTACTTCATTTTTTGGTATTATATTTCTTAAATTGGTAAAAATCGAGTGTTATTTTCAAAGAGGAAAACCACCGGGGAGAATTCAGATTTTTGTTGTCTGGCAGCCAAAAGGTTGGGCTTTTTTTAGTAACGTTCACAAATAACTAACACGGGTAATCGTATCCTTTTGGTTAAAGAAAGGTCTTACTCGAACAAGTGAAATCACTGACAGGAACATATAGACAATATAGGCAAGCAAAGCATGGTACAAGAACCTCCACCCCTACCAAAATGTAACTGCAGCAGCGAAGGATCGAACCTGTGACTCAAACACCGCAATGGGTAGCTTCAATGCAATTAAACACTGGGGCGTGCTTAAATTTGCCTCAAATGCTTAGTGCAAGCACTCTGGTACTTCACTCCCAATGATATGCAGCTGCATAAGTTGAAAATCAGGATTGCAATGAACTTCCAGACTGCTTGCCCAGCTCAAGCAATGGCAGCAAGACAAGGGCACAATGCATACATTTCTTGCTTACCGTGTGTATGTTAATGGATGGAAACATGTTCTGGAACATGGAGGCCATTAGTTTGAAGTGCATGCCTTCCCCGCTGAAGTTATTCAGCACAAGCAGTGGATGAGAGCTGAACTGATGTGTGTAGGTGACAGGCTTCTTCAAACTTGAAATGATGTCACGAGCCAGGGCATAGTTTTCCACACGAAAGGTAAGCGTGGGCCCACGAGGTAGCCTTGCTAGTCGCATGTAAATGGCTTTCTCAGTCTTG
Source organism: Dermacentor andersoni (assembly GCF_023375885.2). Classification (NCBI taxonomy): domain Eukaryota; kingdom Metazoa; phylum Arthropoda; class Arachnida; order Ixodida; family Ixodidae; genus Dermacentor; species Dermacentor andersoni. Next base: position 218,353,836 of record NC_092814.1, on the reverse strand, counting down.
GTGAAGACCACCAGGTGTGTCACATGTAGCAGTCCAGCCACTGACACAAAGTCCTTGACCACATTCTTCCTCCGCACCTGTGTGGCAACACAAGAATCATTTTTTTAAAGAACAGTTTATCCAGCACAGTAAAATAGAACTGAATGAATCATCTGGATCCTTAGCCTACATGGCTAATTTTAGATCCATCACAAAAACAGGCACAAAATAAAATATTTGGCAACAACAACGGTTCTTATATGCATGCGTACATGTTTTTTAAATATGATATAATGTTTAGAATGTTACTAATAAAACAGGGTATGTCATTCCAAACTTCTGTACCAACAAATGACAGAGAATGTCATTACATTGCTAGTTTGTGACTGGCTGAATCTTATGTACAGCCTGGCTGGTGCCCCATATCTTATGTGCAAGAAATTCCTGTGTTGGTGTTAGTATTCCATGAATTAAACAACTTTGTTGTAGTCCCGAGCTCAGTTAAATGCTATTGTGTTTATCTATGCAAAAGGTTGGGCATGATGTGCATCTTTAGTAGATGATGAAATTATTTTTACATATTTCTTACATCACTCTTGTCCACATAATTCTTGTTATCCCAGACTACCTTGGAAACACGGGGGACACTGTACCTAAAAGCAAACTATGTTATTTAAGGCTAAATCTTTGCCAAATTTGCACACATTGTGTATTTTTATGTGTGGATTCCAAAAATGTAATTATTTTTGTTCTAGGACAATTACTACCCGATATATCATAGGAATGGAGTTCTTTTGTTTGGAGAAAATTTAGCATCTAGACGAAACCAAACATGGTGGTTAGGATACAGGAATAATCAAGAATGTCTAAGGTGTGCACTAAGGTAATATCGTTGGTCAATTGGAACTAGGGTTGGGGCCTATCAAAGTTGCCTTAAAAAAAATGTGATCTCGACATGTGAAACATATGAGTAATTAAAAATTTTTCTGAAGAAAAACCTTAAAATCTGGGCTTAGCGCGCACTCCATGCATTTATCTTTACAGTAAAGAAAGAATTATTACGATAGCTAAAATACAAATTTTACGATAGCTAAATAGAAAAAGGAGACGCAAAAATGACAAAACATAAAATGTTATTTTTGGGCCAACTTTCGGTTTTTAAGGGGAGCCTTAACTCTATGAAGGTCACCGGCACACGTGTGATGGCTGGAACAAGTCCCGTATGGTCACTGGTGTACCATCAGTACAAATTCAGATGCGAACAGTCAGAAAGACAGTTTCAATGTTTGCCTGCATTTCATACACTAGTTCAAATCAAGCTCCTGAACATACAATCAGGACTACATCATGCTTAGAAACTGGCTACAGAGTACTTGCACATCACACTCCCATACAATAGGTGTGCGGTAGTGCGATGTGTGTGTCACACATTGCTGTGTGTGTGTCTGTGTCTCTTTTGTCCTGTCGTTTAAACGCTGATGAGTCTACCTGGCCGTCTACCTCTATCTGTGGGAAGGTAAAATAGGAGACTGAAAATGTAGCTCCACCTCCACTATTACTATTCTGCTCCGATTAATTTTCGTTGCGCCGAGATTTCAGCAGACAATAGCAGTCGTCTGCTAACACTTATTACCAGCTACTCAGCAAGACGCCAAAAATTAAAAATATTGGCGGATCGTAGTGCTGCAGCAGTAGTATAAAGCTTCGAATATTACGCGGTGCGCATTTTCTCCCCGGCATGCTTATTTGTGTGTTTCAACTTCACCAGGCACGTAGGAAACTTTGCTACGGTTGCTGCAACGGGATAAAAGCAGCTGTTAGGCTTCTCAGCAGTCTTTTGTTTATTCAGAAACGTTTCTCCGATCGGCGTTCTGCGGAGGCAGTGCAAATTTGAAGCCCACTTCAACGCAGTACAGGGCGCACTGTAGCAGACGACGCGCGAAGCCCCGCCTGCGGCTCTCACTGCACCTGCGCAATAGTTCCTCCGGCGCCCGACAGAGGCGCCCCACGGTGTGCCGGCAGCACGGAGCGGCATTCTGATAGAGTGGACGACCGTGTACAGCAGGGTCAGGTAATATACCTCTCTTTTTAGAGAATAGAACGCACATGCTTTTTTGGGGGGTTCGTCAGCCCACTTAGATATTTTGTTTAGGCCAAGCTGTACATGTCGTTCACAGATAGAAATATTGCATGATTTAAATCCTATCTGTATGTCATCCACATACACTGAATAAAACATTGTTCGTGGTATGACCCTACATAGGGAATTAATTTTTACTATGAATAGGGTGCAGCTCAGCACACCACCTTGTAGCACACCTGTTTCCTGCGTAAATGGTAGAGATAACACATTACCAACCCTGACACGGAACGTACGATTGGAGAGGTAGCTTTGAATCACGTTGAAGAGGTGCCTCTGACACCCATACCAGTCAGATCATGAAGAATTCCAAAATGCCAAGTTGTGTCGTATGCCTTCTCCATATCTAAAAACACCACTAATAAAGACTGCTTGTGCACTAAGGCATCTCGGATATTCACCTCCATGCGGACAAGGGGATCTGTTGTAAAGCTACCCTCCCTAAAACCACACTGCAGGGGGTCTAGTATTTTGTTGCTTTCAAGATAATGAATTAGGCGTCTGTTTACCATTTTTTCTAAGAGTTTGCATTGGCAGCTTGTCAGGGCTATAGGCCTGTAGCTGCTGGCCGAAGTCAGATCCTTGCCCTCTTTGAGAATAGGAATTACGACTGCTTGCTTCCAGGCAGATGGAATATAACTGGCAGAGAATATGGCGTTAAAAAGTGATATTAGTGTTTTGTGTGTTTCAGCATGTAGGTATTCGATCATCTCATAAACTATGCGATCATCTCCAGAGGCCGATTTATTGCAACAGTTCAGTGCAGCCTGAAATTCCGCCAGGTTAAATGGTCGGTTGAAAGGTTCATTTTTATTTCCTTTTTGATCCAGAGTCTGTCGTTCCGCTTGTCGCTGATATCTTAGGAATGTATCTGAGTAATGGGATGAACTCGAAATGTACTGAAAATGCACTCCTAGAGAATCAGCTTGGTCCTCAATAGAGTCTCCTTGAGTCTACTAATGGTAGAGGATGAGTTTCGCGGCCTTTTATTTTATTCACCCTATTCCAGGCTTTCCGTTCGTCTGTATATGAATTGATGCTACTGATGCATTTTTGCCAACTTTCCCGTTTACCCCGCCGGCGTGCTCTTCTACCTAGTGACTTTATTTTCTTGAAATTGATCAGGTTCTCAGCAGTTGGAGATTCGTGAAGGTGACTCCAACCCTTATTTTGATTTATACAAACTTCCTTGAACTCCGCATTCCACCAGGGAACACGTCGTTTTGAGGGCGATCTATTTGATTCAGTGATACATAATGCATCCGCATCAACAATAAATGCTGTCAGACATGCCACTGTATCATCAATAGGAAGTGTAGAGATGTCTTCCCAGGTCATGCAGGTGAGTTCTTACTAACGTTTCCAGTCGGCTGACTCGATTTTCCAGTAGGGGGACGCATGGAGAGCATTCATCACGTTTTGTTGATTTTATGATAATCGGAAAATGGTCGCTTCCATATGGATTTTTAAGCACGTTCCACTCTAGATACGGTACGAGTGTACCAGATGCAATGCTTAAATCAATTGATGAAAACGTTTTGTTTGCCCCGTTATAGAATGTAGGCTCTTTATTATTAAGTACACATGCACCTGCAGTGAAGAGGAAGCTTTCCACTAAGCGTCCTTTGGCATCACAACGACAACCTCCCCAAAGGGTGTTGTGTGCATTAAAATCTCCCACGACAATATAAGGTCACACTCTGTGTGACTTGGGCGGCCGCTGCATGATGTAGCGCTGCCCCCTGGCACGCCACATCGGTGTAGGAAGGACTGGACTGATTGTGGAGTGAGAAACGCTTACGTGCCTCTGGGAACGACAGATTTAGTTTGACCTTGAGCTCCATTATTTATTTTTCTTTTTTTCCACGATGGGCAGGATCACGAGTAAGCTGGGTGGTCTCCTTCACAGTTGGCACAGTGGGGTGTTGTAGTGCAACCGTCAGAAGAGTGTTCGATGGAGCTACACTTACCACAAATAGCACGCCCTTGGCAGGTTTGTGACCCATGCCCAAAACACTGGCACTTAAAACATCGAGGCGGGTTTGGAACGTATCGTCTGACACGTAGTTTGCAGTAACCGGTCTCGATTGATTCAAGAAGAATGCTGGTTCCAAAAGTAATGATGATATGCCTAGTGGTTATTTCTTTGTCATCTCGTCTTATTTTAATCCTTTGCACCTTGACAACGTTCTGTTCTTGCCATCCTTCTAGTAATTCACTTTCACTAAGTTCAAGAAGGTCATCTTCTGAGATGACCCCACGCACTGTATTCATCGTCCTGTGTGGGTCTACTGAGATGGGAAACACTACAAGTTTCGAGAGTTGGTCGTATTGTGGCTTGTCACGAACTTCGAGAAGAAGATCACCACTTCCCATCTTTGTTACTTTGTAAACTGGGCCTATTGCTTTAGTCAGAGATTTGGCTACAAGAAACGGTGATATCATTCGGACATGCAGCCTCTGTTTATACGAAGTTTGCCCATGTGGCAGAGGAAGCGGCGATCACTCCGACTTTTCACAGCTCAAAAGTTCCTGCTACCATCTTCTCGGACTCGCGCACGGCGGTTAGATCCTTCTCGTCCGCTCTCGTATCAGAACAGGTGAACAGTATTTTGATTAAAGCACTTCAAAGGACTAGGGAGAGCAGCGAAGGAGGATACCACATCTCGTGGTTCCCAGCCCATCTAGATAACTCAATTAACCTGCTTGGATGTAATTTCACGTACCACGCTGTCGTGAGTAGCCAGGCTTGTAACGAGGTCAACATCCACAAAGATCCATTATGTACTTTCCACGAAATTGTTTCCCATTATCGACTCGGCAGGAGGACATTTCCACACCTTAAATTGAACAAACCTCAGGCTAGCACACTCAGACATCTGCAAATCCGTTCGTATTCCCCTCCTCAGTCTCTTAACAGGATAGATCCTGCCCACTCAAAGTCGTGCCCCAAATGTGGTCATGACTCATGCTCTTTTGAACAGATGCTCTGGCTGTGCCCAGCCCTTAATGCCTCTCCACCCATCACGAAAGAACAATGGCAGGAATTTTTCAAGAGCAGCAATCTCCACATTCAACTTCAGGCTGTCCAGAGAGCCCACGACATTGCGGCAGAACTTCATCTCCCGGTCCCATCGTGGGCGGCGCCACCGACTTGATCTTCGGGAGCCTTCGGTTTTAGCTCCCCAAGATCTCAGTCCCTCAGGTCTCAAATAAAGTTCTTGTCATGCCATGTCATGTTTTAGTTTCGTGTTGACTGTGAACAACATGGTATTTCGGTTTCGGTTTCATAAAAAAAGCTGAATAGTTCATCGGTGCGCCCCCTCTTGAGGGAGCGATCAGGCAGTGTGGGAAAAGCGCTTGCCATGCAAACTTTGAAAATTCTGCAGCGATGGTGGCCACCCACCACTGAGCTCAACAATGGGACGCTACAAGGTCGGGAGAATGCCTGCAGACACCAGCCATGCATCGCCGCTATAACCTAATATAAAATGCCCAAGGTTGGATAATTACACCAGGTTAACCCTTGCCGCCCAGAATACGGAAGTGAGAAGAAGTGATAAGGAGACAGGAAAGAAGAAACTGGGAGAGAGAAAGCAAAAGATTGAAGAGGGGGACAGGAAAAGGCGACTGCGATTTCCTCCAGGTGGGTCAGTCTGGAGGTGCCGTCTATGTGAAGCAGAGGCCAAAGAGGTGTGTTGCCTCCGCCGGGGGGCCTTAAAGGTCCAAACACCCGGCATCGGCTCGAGCCCCAGGATCCCCCTTTCCCCAGACACGGCTAAGCTGCGCACGGCTACACGCGGGAGGGTCCAACCCTCGTGTGCTCGGGTATGTGGTGTCGCAACACACCAAATGTCTGCTGACGCAGACACCCATGCGGGGCTAAATAGCAACAGTACAGCAGTTTATAATTGTGTAGTATTCTTTAAAAAGTCTAGTGTACTCTATATGGCAGTGAAGGTTTCCTTACTAGTGAATAAAGTAGAGGTTAAAACTTTGCTGTGTTGATGTTTGCAGCAAAACTTAAATGCCAAGTATGTCAGTGTGACATATTTCACAGTATTTTGACCATTTTAGCTTGTGAAAAGTTAAGTATGCTGGGCTGAGCCTATTGTTACATTGGAATGCGATGTAGTCCTTCTATGACAATAAATAACTAGTAAATGCTGTTAAAATCCCCGACATCACAGCAAGCTAGTACAGGAACATCTAAGTGGCTGTACCTCACACCTTTCATTTTCATGTCTTTCCTCTCATGATAAGAGTGGCTGCTCTGCTATTGCCAATACTTAATTTGCTAATACAGCTAAACTTTACATCGCTCTTTGGTTTCCCTTTAATATATGCACAAAGATTTTGATATCACGAAAGACATATGGCAAGCTACTCCCCTCGTAATACTGCTGATATTACACAGTAACTGGTCGTTTGCATAAACGCAGAAGATAAATGACCACAGCCTCAATGATACCACACAGAAGACAAGAGCAAGATGTATTCCGGCTCAATACAGATCGGTGTGCTTCAAGTGACATATTTAGTTATGTATTGTGAGGTGTCAGATATGTAATCTACCTAGAAAGGTCATAAAGCAGTTTATTGGAGATTTTTTTATCAGAAACAGAAAATAATGCCAGGTAAAAAAATTTGTCAATGTTTCAGATTCAATGTAGATCCCTTGATAACAAATAGTACCAACAACACATGGAACTCTTCTGTGTTGCCGGTCGTCTTATCACATGTTCAACACGAACAACTGGTCATCACGGGAACTCGCAGTTTGATGTGTTGCCTCTTCACCTGAACATTGGTCCCGTGTGAAACAGGAAACATCAAAAGGTGGCTTTCTGACTTGATCATTAGTCCAAATTTATGTTCAGCATAATTTCACATGATCTGACAACTTTTTTTTTTTTACTCCTGATAACGTCACATGATCTACATCTCAAAAACACTACTGTCTGAACTTGCATATACGAATACCCATAAGACCACACTTGCCTCAAGGGGCGCCATGAATCATTGGTGTGATGAATTGGAAATTACAGCACTACCTTACCAAACAGTACGCAACGACGAAAAATACAGCGGCGATTGAGCGGTAAATGCAAGATAAATGCGTGAGCATTGCATCGAACCACTTTGAGGTCCCGGATCCATGATTTAAACCGCGTTCATTGCACTGCAAAGTATTGTTCAGAACCTCACCTAATACACACCCTGCCTGGTCCGGAACATACCACCGTCATTTGCACTTGTGTATATATATATATATATATATATTATATTATATCGAAGTGTCTAAAGGAACGTCGGACGCACCTGATTTGCCTTAAAATAAGGTTTGTAGATGCTTTCAGTAATCACGGATTACAAGCACGCACACGCGCAGGAGGTGTCACGCCATCGTCTTGGCGTGCGCAAGCACTCTAGCCACAAATTTTTTGCATCAAAATTCGAAGCAGGGACGTAGCAGAACGCGATTTTAAAGCATTCCAGCGTGCTGGCATGCTTTAATATTGCTGAATTCCAGCAGGCTCCGAATGGAAACGTATACGTCTGTTACCGAGTGAATCAAAACAGAACACTTACCTGCAGTCTTGAGGCGGTATAGGGCTCCATAACTTTCCTGAAATTTGTCATCAGCTCTGACGCATTCTTGCCGAGAGTGCCGCGCGATATAACGAAAGTGTGGGGCGCCTTTGAGACCTCTTCTGGTTCCACCGATGCACTGCCTTTCTTAGCAGCTTTCACGGCGCGTCCCTGCGTTAAAATACGTACAAGGAATTAGGCAGAACATCGACAACATCTATCCTGTGCTCCATGCTCAACCATCCTTCTGCGTGCAGTTGCTGCATTCAAAAGGAAAGTGCCGCGGCAGCATGGCCAGGATCTGCCTCAGACAACATTATCAATCCATCCCATAGCATGCACAAATGATTAAAAGTAAGTACTGGAGAAAACGCCCTACAAAAATCGCCTGTTTCAAGGACTAAATGTGGACATATTAACTTGCTTTTCGTTTTTTCGCTCCCATGTTGAAGTGCCGCACGTGCGCGTTCGCTCCTTCGCTAGCTTTGCCGTTTGCCTCTCTGTCAGCTACTACAATGGATTGGATCGGATCTATGTTTTGTCCCCTTGAAACCCTTTGCCACGAGACGTTCATTTGAGGGATCGTCAGTCGTTTGTGCGCAGGCGCGAGTAAGAGCGGGCGCGAGAGAGAAAAGGCCGTGTCTGCTGTGCCCGGGGCACAGCAGACGAAAGGTGCCCGAAATGTCTACGTTCACCCATGACGTCACGTCCGCTATAACCCATGATGTCACATCCGCTCATTTCCATGGCGGCCGCTTTACGGAGCCGGCTGCGCTGCGAAACGGTCCGTATTCCGTGCCCACTTAGAGCGTGAGTAATTCATATTTCCACGCTATATGCGTGTAATAAAGGATTGGGGCTGTGAGCAGTTTGATGCGTTACCATTAGGTACCTTGTGCGCATATTTTGCCTCCTGGCCGCGTCAAATTGCAGCCGGCATGTGGAATGGGCCGTGGCATCTTATATGGAGCTGCTCATGTGAGTGGTATTGCCTCCGTCAGGATCGTCAGTGCGTGCACTGAACCATTCAGTAGTCTGGTTCAGGGGAGGATGCACGAAAGAACGAGGACGTAAGAAAACACTGGCATGACGAGCTGTTCCGTCAGATCGCGTTACATCGGGGTTTCTTTTAAGACCATCTCGCTCGAGCGAGAGGATCTTAGAACAGCATTACTACTGCTTTTTTACACCTTTGCTGCGGCTCATTTAATCGTCACCTGCATTCTTTTAATAATACAAATCACATCGCTGCGCGGAAGAGCGTCTCTTGAAGTTTCCAAACAAGAGCCAATGCTGCCGTGCCTGCTGCATACACGCTTGCCTTTCCTAACGCAGTTAAGACGCGGAACTAGCTCTGCTACTGCGTGATACAGGGTCACTGTGATAAGAAAATTAAAAAGAACAAACGAAATTAAGGCAGAAAATGTCAAACGTTGCCAAGCGTGATAAACGGACCTGCCTCGCTAGATGAGTTGAAGAAGTCGGCTTCCTGAAGTCAGCTTCGCCGCAGTATACTAGTGTTACGCGCTGAAGCATGTCAGAACTGAAGAGTGACCGCTTTCACCGACATAAATAATATGTGTTCCTTAATGATGTATGCGTGCACCTGCCGTCTCCTGTTACATTACGCGCGCCGAGGCGCATAAGTGTACTGGCCGGCCTTCAGCGCTATTTCGGACGTGGCTGTGATGCTTTGAACCGTTGGTTTGTCGACCTCGTAAGCCAGTTAATGTTTACACGGCCATTTTTTTCTGAGCTGTTGATTTCTTCCATAATAGCTACGTAATTTCGTAGTTTCCTGTTCAACTGCTTTGCGAGTCAAGGTTGTTCTCTTTAGCCGAGCGCAGTTTTCGAAAGCGAAACGACGCTTTTGCATCAGCATATAGGGCCGTCGCCCATTTACAACACAGTCAATCAATGTAATTTTGTATGTCACTGGGAAACCGCCGAACGCAGGGAACTCACTCGCATGCGGGGAACTGCATAACTAGCCACGGGATTACCGTGCCTCTTGGGAAGTTGCTTTGCATCAAAGGCCAGGTACCCTTGCTATGATTCACCGCAACATATTTTGTATGTCTAACCACTTAACATATTTGTATTGCGGTAAAGCTAACCTTACGGAACCGAATTTCGCAACGCTTTTTAGACTCCTGCATCTCTACCAGCCACTACCAAACGCTTGTCGGTACGTCTCTTGGCAAAGGTCCATGTAAATCTCCCCTGTTGGGAGTTGGGGGGACTCACGTATATGAAAACTGCCAAGGAAAGCAGTTGCCCTGATGAAGGCACGCTCCCCTGTCGAAACATTTGCACCAGCCTGTTCTACCACCGTTATCACCGCAACATATTTGTGTGTTGCGGTGAAGCATGCCGATATTGGGAAAGATTTACGTGAATCTGGAATGTATGGTTTCTGTCAGCGACTAACCTAATGTTCTACTCTCATCAAAGCAGATTTTCGTGGCAGGATGCATGATGTCTTGAGAACTTTTGTTGGCTAAAGCCATACGTGCCAGGTTAGCTCTTGTCATAATAATACGCTTTACCGCAATACACAAGAGGCCCCGCTGCCGGACACACCCGCCGTAGTTAGCCAAAACCTTATGTGATGGTTCACTGCAAAACACCTCCTGTATTGCGGTGAATCGTAATAAAGCACATTTGTCAGTTTAGAATGTAAAGACCCTTGCCCTTCGCTTTTGTAATAATATGACTCACTTTAATGAGAACATGTATTCACTGCTAAAAACATCCACATTGAAATGGAGATATGAACACTGATGGCAGCCTGTGTGATGTTTTATCCCTTTACTTTTTTGTGTACCTGTCACGCTGCCATTATTAAATTTTCCTGTACTTCGTTAGGTGCTGACGTACATAACATTACATCACAAAGAGCCACTGTGTAATTAGTGTTCAAGGACCAGTCTGATGGCTTTACTCAAGAAAGGTTTGGGTTATGTTGTTGTGAAGGTTTTTTTTTGACAGGTAGCTTTCTGAGAAGAAATCAGATGTCAGGAAATAGATCTCAATGGCACAGTAATCTTGGCTGCCTTTTGCTCAAACGTGCCCTAGACATAATTGAGTGATTTGCACTTGCAACTGGACAGCAGCCATAGCTTGGGAGACCAGTGATATGGCATATTTTATCAAACTAGGGGACACATAGCATTACCAGTCCGAATAGAGACCTGTTTAAATGTTTGTCACCTTTAACACCTAGATTTTCGACCATGAATTCAGAAAAATCTGTAGCACATTTAGAACCTAGATTTTAAATACTGTATAAGTTGGCTTCTTGTTCACTGCAGCTGTGCTCGGCTTCTGTCCAAACGGGAGAGCACTTCTGCACAGCTTATTAGGGAATATTCTTATTTACATACCTTCTTTTTATTTATCTTGCCTACAATCACAATCAAATGTTTATGGCACATGAATGTGCTGTGCATGAATCTAACTTACAATGCCATGTTCAACAGCACAGTGCATGTAGCTTGTGTTGGTTCATTCAAGCTAAGCATTGCTACAGCCTTTAACTGTAGGTATCATGGTATGAGAGCAGAGAAATGGATATGCAAAGACAATTGGGCACATTGAGACAACATCTTTGTTGTGTGTGAAAAGGTGACAGATACACAATATGGGGAGAACGCATGCACTTTCATATTTTCTCGCGCACAAAAAAAGCCGGAGGAATAAGGTTTCTTCACTGTGCCATAGAAACTATATGTTTGCTCTCAAAGGTAATTCTGATTCATTGGATATGTTCCTGTGCTGTGTTTATTTTCTTGAGTGTGCTTTAGTTTTTGCACGTTAATGTTTCAAACTTGTTTTTATTTTCACAGACTGAACATCCCACGTCTTGGTTTGACTTCCTGGTACAGGATACTTGCACTTAGCATGGAGTGATGAAGCAGAGCAGTGTACTTTTATTAAATGTGCAGATTTTAGCAGTATAACAGCAGTTCATTAAAAAAACATGTGTGCTGAAAATAAAGTGTTCTTACCCACATTCCTCGTCTATTTATTTATTTATTAATACTGTCAACTCTCATAGAGGGTCATAACAGAGAGGACAATACAATTACATAAATCAAATATGGACAATGTCAATGTACGTAAAGTTGCTTAACACTTGTCAATTCACAGTTAATAAGATGTTCACTTGAATGCTGTTCAACACACTTCTGACATTTATCAAAATACGTACAATGAATATCAAGTCGCACATATCACTTGGCACTTCAAAACTAAATCGAAAACTCCCATAAATATGCCTCAGCAGCATTTTCAAAGTCGGTGACATCTTTTAGGCTAACAATAGCGTTTGGCAATTGGTTCCACATTTCTATCGCATCCAGGAAAAATGAGTACCGATATGTATCACTGTTGGTATGGTCCGGCTTTATGACTTAGTCGTGGTTAGTTCGCGGGTATCTTTTGCCTGGAGCATGTAGATATTTGAGCTTATCAATCTTAAGTTGATCCTGCATTATGATCCTGCACCTTCAGCCTATATTTTTTCCTACGTACCTTAAGAAGATCGAAGTTGCAACGCTGTAACATAAGCGTGACCGATTCCTTCCTTCGGTATGTCGAACAAATAAAACGCGCCGCCAGACTCTTTCCAACTTCCTCTTAAGCGTCACTTGATGGGGACTCCAAACAACGCTGAATATTCTAGTATCATCTTAATGAAGGCGGTGTATGCAATAAGTTTTACATTACGCGATGCACGTTCCAGTTTTTTTTTCTAAGAAAATATAACTTTTGATAGGCAGTTATGCAGACGTTATCTATATGTTGGTTCCATGTCAATTTTGCTCATATTCCTGTATTCCCTTCAGCAAAACCACTTATATGGGGAACTGATCATGATAAGTGCTCATGAGCATTTTAAAGAACAGCATTGAACCCTACTCATGCACTGGTAAAATGTATAGATGCAGTGAAATTGAAACAGAAGGCAAAATAGCAAACATGATGCAGTATTTGTCAGACAATTATGCCAGCAATTTTTGCATAAAACGATTTACTTAGAGCATACTAGCACTACAAAGCACCCATCTTTCTTGTTAGGCACACATTACTACAATGTCTTTAAAGGTGGCCACAAGAGAGATGCTGGCTTTAATGAGGAACTATAGAGGTTAAAGGCAGCCATGGTAATGTATTAAGAAATTATGCAATGCATAGCATTTACTCAGTTCATAGAGCTTCCAAAGTTGCCATAAGGCCTTGATAGCTGTGGATGAGGGAACAGTTGTAGCCCTATTTGGAGCATGAGAAATGAACATTAAGATCGAAACATAAGTAACAACTCGTAATGCAATTAAAAAATCTTGCTATACTTTTAAAAAGACAGTGAAATGAAATTAGTAACACAATTTCCTTGTCTTTTTACTTCATTTAGGTTCAATATACTTATTTTAGTAACACAAAAAAGCAGAGTGGTGAAGCACATAAAAAAAATGCTAGTCTGTTTTTATATTTTGTTTTCTCTAAATTCAAAGTTCAGTAAAGTTAACTTAGAAAGCTACGGTGAAGCCATCGCTTCAGCCTGTATGGTGCATAACAGCAGCAATCGCCAGCCTAACTGCTTAGGTTTACAGTGCCTTATTTGTATTGTATACCTTTTAAGTGCTGAGCTACTGGAAGATTGATTAAGGTGACCAACATGCTGAACCAGTAGTTTACTGAGTAAAATACATGGAGAAGGGTGGAAAGATAGGACAGAGAACAGGGGATGTATTCTGTGTCCACCTAGTGGAAATGTCCATTTCATCCGCTCCTGAAGTTCTGATTGGCTGGGCTGGCGTATGCATGAGAAGGAGACATGCTCCCCCAGCTACTTTGCACTTCAGCAGAAGAGGATATGGACATGTCCACTAGATGAATACTTACAAAGCTATTTAATAAAGTACTTCTGTAACCAACATGCCTGCTATGCCATCCTTGCTTTCAATGTCTGTCTTAGTAAAAGTGTGAAAGAGCCAGGTTTGTGCATGAAAAGTTTTCCTGAGGGTGTGTGCCTTGAAGCCCGTAGTGGTAATCACAGGAAACGGGGGTGGATCCAGAGTAGCACCAAAGGGCAAGCCTTCATCGAAACAAATATGGAGGGAAGTGACTGCATGCTCAAACTTGTCAGCTCACAAGTTTGCCAAGACCAAGTGATATCAGAAGTTGATGAAGCCTACATAGTTAATGTATAACCGCTTAGGCCAAAATTATTTAGATACTTTTTATGAGGACTACATATTTACTGGAAATCTCAAAATAATTATGTTAGTGCAGAATACCTTCCACTAGTTGTGACGTCCTTGAAAGAATGAAAATGTTTGAGTTGTACTTGTGTGGTGCATGAAGTTACTTTAAAAAACCACAACTAGGCAATGGAAACAAAATGCAAAGAGTAGTATTCGAAATAAATTGCCACCTCTTTAGGGCTAGATGAATTCAAATAATAATAATAAGCAAATGAAGATTGGGCATACAAGATAGATGTTTCGGCTCCCACTTGAAAGCCTTGTTCACAAAGATTGTGAACAAAGCTCCAGTTGAACCAGTTCTTATTTTTCATTTTTATGGTTGGCATCTAATTTTAAACTACTTACCGTGCCTCTTTTGACCAAACCAGACAGACTGCCATCAAACTCTTCACTACTTCAATGCAAATAATTGGAGGTTGGCAAATACATTTTTCTAATAGGAATAGTAGGTAACGAATAGTCAAACACTGATGCATACAGTTACAGCAGGCATATTTATCTTAGAATTAAGCACCATGCTTATGTTGTCTAGTAAAAAAAGGACAGCTATCAAGGAAGATTAGGATTATTTTTAAGCAAAAGTAATTATACCTCATATACTTGAAGCAGATGTAGTGCTTCTGAAGAATCACGTCCAAACTGCACACACTAAAACATTAAGCTGGGATATTCAAAAAGACAAGTACATGTTTTGCTCGCCAAGTGACTTTTAGTGTACTCAATTATGTAAAGTGTGCTATTATATGATTAATGTAATTTGCTAATGTAAAGAAAGAACAAGCCAGGATCTCTTGCTTCATATATATGCGCTGAATCAAGAAGGTAATTAAGGAAGAAGAACACCAGAAATAAACACGAATGTTTGTGTGCTTTCTGGCATAAAATAATTATCATGTAAGCCACATAACATGCTTTCCAAAGCATCCCCTACCTTAACTTACAGCTGCATCACGCGAAGGCACTTTCTAAGAACACACATGCTTCATGATCATTCATTGTGTTAGTGACTCCCACTGAAGTAGACTGAGAACATATCTGGGCATTGCATTCAATAGCTGATGTAAAGTGAAAAGACTGCTGCTTGTAGGTATGAATGAACCAAGTGAATAAGAAACATAGGTTCTCAAACTTCTAGTAGTAAGTGTGGCAGCACTTAAGAAAAACATATTGCAACTAAAAATTGCAACACATGATGAAATAACTGAAATAGCTAGGGAGAGTTTAATAGACCAATAAACAGGAAACTGCAAATTCCCAACATTTCTGAATACTTTTCTTCACATGTACTCACCTCATAAGTATGACTTCCCTTAATGCTCGAACCTCTGCCTCAATTTCATAATTCCCCATTCTCGCTGCTTCGCTCATGCTGATTGACATCTAGCACAAAGGTTGGCAAAAGTAGCTCAGCATGTGCATGTGTTGTGAGGCAAGCTGCCCACATCTGGTAGCCGCATGCCAATTTCTCAGAGTAGATGAAAGGGAAGCCTTGAGGGTAAACCATAGAGAAGACGGATACCTTGGTTCAATGATAACTGAAAACACCAACATGGAAAATTTGGACAGCCCACAGAATCAGCAGAATTGGCATAGTTTGGAAAAACTGAAAAGATGCATTATGATATTTATGTTACACAGGTTCCAGTCAAGTTGAAGATTTTCACTGTCTAATAAACTTATAAGACAATACATGACCAGCAATACTGTATGGAACCTAAACAATTTTAATAAAGTCACCTAGAAGTCAGGATGGAGATGTGACTGAATTGAGGATGCTAAAATGGATGAGGTGGAGGCAGATTGTGAAGACAGGTCTTAAAAAATTAACATTCAACACACACTTAAGTTGGCAAAGATTGGACTCAATGTTCAAGAAGAAATTGACTGAGATAATTTATTGGTATACGTACATGAGAGAGCAGCAACAATACAGCAGAGATAACTGTCATGCAAGAGGAAAGAACGTCAGTCTAAAAATTGACATTTGATCAGAAGAATGGTTATGCATGGGCTCAGGCTCAAGTACGATTCTGTATGGTACGCATGATGTCAGAGCTGCATAGCATAAGGAACTGTGGCCTTAGATGCCTCGATTATGAAATGATGTGGGCCAAGAGTGGAACAAGGATAGCATCAAAAGGGGGCCTCCTCCAAAAGGAGAACCGTAGGGAAACGGGGTGAGAGAGGTTTCCTACGCAACAGATACAGAGTCATATGAGTCATAGTCATAGAAACCATGACCCAAGGAGCTGCACAACAAGGTATATAAATTCAAATCTCTATACAGTTAAACCTCAGTATAACGAAATTCTTGATATAACGAAGAATTTAACTTTTCATAACCTCTTATCCATAGAACACCATGCATTTAGAGCCTCAATATAAAGAAGTGTGTTTGTGTGCAATTTCAATATAACAAAATTTCGCTTCTGCCGCAGAGGAGTGCCAATTGAGACAATCAATGGTAACTTCCGCGGACGCAGATAGTCAAATGACTGAATTACAAGCGGCTCCTTGCAAACGCACCTCTCAAACTGCGTGCAGCGCGACAAGAACAACAGCTTGGAGCCGCATCATGCTCCGTATAAATTAAGTCCAAGTGCGATCAGATCCTATCGCGCCCCGCGCACTGAGACGCGGCTGAGCGCGGCTGTAAGCGCGGCTGAGTGCATACGCAGCCGCGCACCCTGCTCTAGAGGTAATCTGCTGCGTGTGGAAAGAGCGGGCATGTCAAGACGGCGTGGCACCATGTAAGCTGTTTTCCCGCACGTTTAATATTGAAGGTTGCGCAATCTCGAGTTTTGATGACCCGTTGGAACGAGAAGCAGACGAAGCATTCGCTCCCAGCTGCCGGCGCTTTTCATGATAGCGTCGTCGCAGTGCGACCGGGCGACGCTTTGGGGGCGGAGTGCACGCGAAAGCATGGCGTCACTCAATTCGTACCGCTGATGTAAAGATATCAACGTGGCATGAAACCGTATCATTCATCGCTGACTCCTATATTCGTCAAAATAAAATGTTTTCTCATTCAAACTTGCTTTTTTTTATTGCCCAATAATTCGGAAAATTGCATGGCCCCTTTCCGTGCAACAAAAACGATCGGCGACTGTACTGACATTTGCATAACAGATCGAATTTCAATACAAGGAAATTTCTATATAACGAAGCGTATTGCCGATTTTACCTACTTTGTTATATCAAGGTTTAAGTGTATAAAGAAATTTCCTGTTCTCTACACGGGGGTGGCAATGTGGGCTGGTTCGTTGATCATCATGGAACGGCATGTAGTGTAGCGCAACAAAAACAAGAACACAAGAAGAAATGAAACACAGACACAAGCGCCTAATTATGTCTGTGTTTTCCTTTTTCTTCTGTCCTTGTTTTCATTGCATTACACTACATGACATTCAATACTTTCACTGTCACATTCATGAGCTCTGAAAACCTAGAATCAACTAATATCTTGCCTGATTTGTCATAATTAAAAAGAAAAATGTGGGTATAGTAGGTCTAATTGAGTTCTGGGGATTTTAGTATCACTGACATATAGCTTTTAAGAATGTTTAATCGTTTCTTCCGTTAAGGCAGAGTACATGCTCAACTGCTACAATAAGTGTGAACGTAGGCAAAAACGACATTTTTGGCCCTTGCATCAATTTTATGGCATGTTGCGTGATCTAATCAAGTGGTTTCAATTTGAAAAAGTTCTCGATTTAACATAATAAAACCTCACATCCCAATAACATTTATTAACTAGACTTACTGTACTTTATAACCAAAGTACTGTATAACCATAAGCAGCTACAGCCGCCATGAGTGGCGAGCAGAATTGAAATGAAATTGCTTTAGTCGAAACACGCCGAGCGCTGCTGCTAAAGTATGTGCCACATGCATTGGGCAACTGCGGGAACTGCGGTACCACACGCAGTTATTCAAAGCAGCACATAAAAGTGCCGTGGACTCAAATTGGTTAGTAAATGCATTCGGAACCAGTCTTTCGATTACTCAATTAATATATCAGCCACACACTCGCATAGCACGACCACGTGGCAAACGCGGCCATGCGGACGCTTCACTATGCGCGGATCGGCTGGTTGCAATATTGGGGCACTCTATGGGTGCATGTTTAAAGCACAGCGTTTTTTGCCTATCGCATCATCGTTGCGGGTGCTTCATGGCTGAGTGTATTGCATGGTACAGAATTGGCCCCAGTACCAAAAGTACACAGGTAGGGCGGTCCGTGCAGATGAAGCGTGAACGCGAGCTCAACATAACCACGTCGTCATTATTCTGTAGCGATTATTTATGCGAAAGCGTCAAATGGGCCATTGAGCAAGAAAGCCGGCGTCTGTCGTCTCAGCGAAACAGCGCCTCAAATCCCATTGGCTGCGACCACGTCACGAGCGCGCCTCGACGAAACAGAGCGGGTGAAAGGGTACACCTGCTGTCACCATAGTGCACCAGGTGTTGCGTGAGGGGAGAGGGCATCGCCGCGATGCCACATCATCCTTGCTCTCGCAAGCCGCCGCCCGGTCCGTATCTCCCCCCTCCACTGGGCTTAGCTGCTGCGCATGCCTGCCGGCCTTGGTGGCCACTGCTGTTTCCTGGTCTCTGGTCATGCAGCACGTCGGTGGCATGCGGTGTTGGCACCGCAGGCTGCTGCTTGCTAGCTCGGGCCCAATGTAGCTCTAGGGTGCATCACTTGCAGCGTAAAACTCGAAGGACTGCTCAGTGGTGTTCAATTGGGCATTAATGCTTTCGCAATCACAACTCAGATAAGACATGCTTAGCTGTCCTCATATGTTTTTCTTTAGTTGCCAAGTGGACGCATCATTGTTCACCATTCACAGTCTTCAATCTGTCGTCATCATTGCATTGTCATTTCAAATTAGTTGTAATATCACGCCGTTGGATGCTGCCGCCTTCACGCTGTGTAGTAGATACGCAGTCATTGCCATGCATGCACTCATCATCCCAAAGTCGTTATGCCTCAATCATGATGACTATAGAATTGTCATCCCATCGTCGATCATGCCATCGTTGTCACCGCATCAGCATCATACTGTTGTCGGCATTCGACAGATGCATTACACAGATTAGCATTACCTTTTCAGCTTCTAGAACAGAATGCACGTGGTGATCTGCCGCAGTAATATTATGAGAGACACTTGGGCAGAACAATTACTGGCCTCAATCGCCAAGCCTCCCTAACATCATTTATTTAAATCTCCATAATAATCCTAAATTGTGTCAGAAAACTTCTACAACAAATGTCAACATGGTTGCCATAAGACCTTGTCTCGCATGAAAAACACAACTATATTGTCATGTTCACTAACTTGATCTCCTCCATTGAACTTAGTTCTTGCGTTGAATGGATGCTTCTAGCGTTTTAAATTCTGCTACTTTGTGCCACTGCCTCCTTCTCCTGAATAAGCTAACTTAATATTGATCCACATGCAATTACTAAAATTCACTGAATGCTTTCTTCATGACTAAACACAATTTGTATGTTAACAACTCCAATTCACAAATCTGTCTTTTGTCACTTCTGGCATGCCACAATGCTGAGTGTTTAGGCCCTTGATTTTTCTCATTTTAGATCTCGCAAGGAACTTAACATAGAAAACTAAACTTTCTGTTGATGACTGTGTGTTTTGTCGTGAAACAACCAAACTCTGGCAGGTCTGTTTCTGTTCAAACAGACTAAACAAATGGCCCACTGAGTAAAAAAGCCAGCGTCTGTCGTCTCAGCGAAATGGAACCTCAAATCCCATTGGTTGTGACCACATTGCGAGCGTGCCTCTACGGAGCAGAGCGAGTGAAAGGGTACATCTGCCATCACTCTAGTGCGCCAGGTGTTGCGTGAGGGGAGAGGGCGCCGCCGCAATGCCACGTCATCCTTGCTCTCGCAAGCCGGTGCCCAGTCCATATCCCCCCCCCCCACTGGGATTAGCTGCTGCACGTGCCCAGTGGGGCATGTCTCCACTAATGTCTCTTCGGAGTGCCATCACTAGTTTAAAACCTAATATCAGTACCCTAGCAAAAAAAACTGATAGAAATTTCTACAAGTCTCTTAGGAATATGTATAGGTTGTATGGGTCCTTCTAAGAGTGATATATATTCCTACCTGACCCATAGAACTCTTTACCAGACTGGCAGGCAGCAGATAGATCTCACTGTGCTGCCTACAAGACCAAATAGCATGATGTATCAGTCTTTTAAACCCAGGTAGAGATCATCATATGACATACAGGAATCTGATTGAGGCACTGATAAAGCATGTTAGAAATAGCACACATGTTGGTGCCCACACGCCTGAAGAGACGTTTTTAAAATGAACTGAATATACAACCCTGAATGCATTGCCTGCCACGTGAACAGATTAACAAACACAGTTGGGATATTAGAGTATCAAATAAAAATGAAGCGTGTAAACTGTGCAATTATCAAAACTTTTTACAGCTTGTATGCACATATATTATCCTAAACATGTTTCAACATAAATTAAAGCACATGTTTTCAAAGCACAGCAGCGTTACTTAGCCTGTGAAACTACATTGGGGAAGTTGCATGAGAAAAGTATCAGTCCATCTTTGTAGCAGGTGTGCTCCAGTTCTTTTATACAAAATTACATTTACAAATTTTGTGAGACGGATGTGCAACATTTAATGCATATCCAAAACAGGATTACTGTCATCATCATCATCATCATCATCATCATGTTTATGTCCACTGCAGGACGAAAGCCTCTCCCTTCGATCTCTAATTACCTCTGTCCTGCGCTAACAGATTCCAACTAGCACCTGCAAATTTCCTAATTTTGGCGCACCATCTAGACTTCTGCCATCCTCTACTGCAATTCTCTTGGTACCCATTCTGTCACACTAATGGTCCAACTGTTATCTAATCTGCGCATTACATGACCTGCCCAGCGCCATTTTTTTCTCTTAATGTCTATTAGAATATCATCTATACCCGTTTGCTCTCTTGTCCAAACTGCTCTCTTTCTGTCTCTTAAAGTTATACTTAGCATTCTTCGTTCCATCACTCTTTGCATGGTCCTTAACTTGTTCTCAAGCTTCTTTGTCAGTCTCCAAATCTCTGCGCCATATGTCAGCACCCGTAAAATGCACTGATTGTATACTTTCCTTTTCAATGATAATGGTAAGCTCCCAGTCAGGAGCTCACAATGTCTGCCGTATGCGATCCAGCCCATTTTTATTCTTCTGTGAATTTCCTTCTCATGGTCAGGGTTTCCTGTGATTAGTTGACCTGGGTAGACGTACACCTTCGCAGACTCTAGAGGCTGACTAGCGATCTGGAACTCTTGTTCCTTTGCCCGGTTATTTATCCTTATCTTTGTCTTCTGCATATTAATCTTCAGCCCCACTCTTACACTCTCCCTGTTAAGGTCCTCAATCATTTGTTGTAACTCGTCCGCAGTGTTGCTGAATAGAACAATGTCATCGGCAAACCGAATGTTGCTGAGGTATTCGCCGTCGATCCTTACTCCTAAACCTTCCCAGTTTAATAGCTTGAATACTTCTTCCAAGCACGCAGTGAATAGCATTGCAGAGATTGTGTCTACTTGTCTGACCCCTTTCTTCATAGGTATCTTCCTACTGTTGTAATAAAGTTTATTTACAAAAGCAAAACAAAGCACTTTCAAGACTGTGAATACTAACTGTAGCTCTAACATGTCAGGCTGAGTTTGTGAATGCCATAAATTAGACACTACCAACGTGATTTCATTAAAGCTACTTTCTGGGCTAGTTGGTGCATACTTGATTTGAAAATATGACAATGCTAATGCATCCATCCACAAAGGAACAAGGACAAGACACAAGCAACATGACTACAAACATGACTAGGGTTTATTTTACACTCCATTATCTAAAGAATAAGCAAGCAACTTTAGCCACATTTAAACAAGCACATAAGAGGAAGAACACAGACTGAAGTACCAACTTCACCATGCCCATTTGTGCTCACAGATGCTGGATAGAACACCAGGTCTAATTGGCACATGCTTTTATCATATTACAACTTCATATGAAGCTATTTTCTTTAGACTATGCACTTTTGCATTCATCCCAAAAGTGTTGTGATATGTGACAGAACACAAGTGAGCTTGTGCAAAAAGAACAAACTGGCATGGCAAACTGACAGGAAGCAAGGAAACAGGACAAGCATTGCTATTGGTACAAGATCTACAGCAATATATTAGAACATGACAATACAGCAATATTATTTAAGCAAAAGTGAGTACAGATCTGAGAATTTATTCAAGTAAGAACATGGATTTACCATTTTTAAAACCACACATTCATGAACAAAAACAGCTAAACATCAGTGCACATATTGCAAAATCAGAAGACACAATTCTTCACTGGGTGCTAGTTCAACCACCGCACGTCGAAATGTGTAAAAGTAGTTTAACCTGTGTAGCTTTCAGCACGCGACAGCAAAGAAGACTATCAGAACAGGCTTCATATATAGTGTTTAGAGTCTTTGATTCAAACCGTAATACACTGTTCAAATAAAATTTCAGAGTTTGCTTGTTTCTTCAGAAAAAAGATAGTGTCTTAGTCATGCCGCCACAGTTAACGGATTAACTTGCACCAGCTATGTCATTGAGTCAAAGGAGAAAAAAAGTGAGGAAGACAGATGCATGGTGTGAAAATGTTGCTGTTGTATCAAGTAGCATAACTGCTCACTTAACATTCAGCTGCTTTCTATGCCTCTGCATACAGACTGAGAAGCTTTACCTCTTCACCATCTGCTAGTGAATCACTGTTTGTTCACTGTGATCACCCACTCAAGGCAGTCACGTGGTTAAGTAGGGCCCTTCGCTACATGTAAGGACACCGACCCGAAACTGTGCATAAGTCCTGTAAAATATTGTCATGTTTTGGCTACTGCAACTGTTCATCAGCAGCTGCATCACTACTGCCAACATGCAGACCATGCAATTCCCCAAGCACTTAATCAACAAGAGTACAATAATGAAGAGTGGCAAATTGGGCTAGCTGGTTCATTAGGAAAACAAGAAGCTATCGCAAGAAAAAATAAACACTCTAGAATTTTGATGGCTCTGGCTTGTGTAATATATTCAAACATCAAAAAGCTGATTATTACAGAACGCCATAAAACGTGGTGCACTGTTATCAACTGTTGTTTTTTAAAGCTATAACCTGTTATTACCAGACATTCATGTACCATGGCTGAAGACATACTGTTCATCGTTGCCATGTCTTGAGCACGGGAATTAGTCTCTTTCATAATGGTTTCATATTTTTCATTCAAAAATATTGTTGTCTATTTCTATAAACACATAAAGGCGCATAACTTCGCTGGGTGTTACGTAAACTAGTGACTCCTCTCTTCTGACGCAGACTGAAAGGTGCTTTGCATGGAGAATTTCAACAGGAAATAGTTTCTTGCATTTCAGAATTATACAAGAATTCGCTCCAGTAAGAATTCTACAAATGAGAGAAAACGCACCTGAGAAGCTGACAAATGCACTGTTTTTAGTCTTTATAGTTCAAGTGTACTGGAGAGAGTGGAATGTTTGTTGGTTGATGACCATTCGGTAATATTCAGTGACACTTGTTGAGTCACCGCCACGGTTGTGGACTACAGCCTGTTTTTCACTTTCATCCATGTTCAAGAACAGCTTTCCAGTGCCTACCAAAACTGTCTGCTGACCAGCTCTCCTCTCCTGTACACCAAAAAAACTCACTGCTTCTGGTGAAAGATTTAAACTAGCTTTAGCTGCCTGTAACTTTCGAGCAAGTACATAACATTCCAATATTTGTAAAGGAACATCATTAGCTCCGCGTACCAATTTCACAAGAAGTTCATTTCCGCCTTCAAATACAAATGAAGAATGCGACCAAAGAGGTCCTAGTTTAGCCGCACTTTTGAGAAGATGCAGGATTTGGTGTACATTGTATGTCATTGCACCCAATCCATACAAAGACTGTGCTCTCACAACAAACTCCGAGAGCAGATCAGATGATCTCATTATGGTCATCTGAAGTGACGGTGTCCAGTAGAAGTATATAGACACCCTCCACAAGCAAACTGGAATGTCTGACATACTTATCCGGCAGAAAGCCATGAAGGCATGGTAATGAATAATGAAGAACCCACCACTTCCATTCACTAGCTTTCCAGATTGTGAAGTCTGATAATCTTCGTGGTGTACGTGTGAATCAATTCGGTGGCTTGACTGCCAATAACCTCCTGTTTAAAGAGGCTAAACTTTGTTGTGAATCAATGTAAACATCTTTTCTCTTTTAAATGTGATCACATTTTTATTCTTTTTAAGCTGTTGTATGGTGTATAGTTGTTCCAACCATCTTTCCTTTCTGAATCCTGGGCTTCATATTTGATTTGTATGTATTGTCTTTTGTGATAATATAAATGCATTATTTCTGACTCATTTTTTAGGCAAATGAGGAAGCTTGCTTCTCCTTGAAGCGCATTACACCTATACAACACATATGGATACTGATAGACTATAGATCTGGCAAACTAATATGAATACATTATTACACTAATAAAAAGAATACACTAGTAGACTGGTACAAGCAGAATAGCACAAATACGTCCAG
The DNA here is from genome assembly GCF_023375885.2 of Dermacentor andersoni. Classification (NCBI taxonomy): domain Eukaryota; kingdom Metazoa; phylum Arthropoda; class Arachnida; order Ixodida; family Ixodidae; genus Dermacentor; species Dermacentor andersoni. Next base: position 218,329,231 of record NC_092814.1, on the reverse strand, counting down.
AATAGAACTAAAAGTAATTTTATCAGTGTATCAGTTGTATCGTTTCATAATGCAATAGAAAAAAACTGATATAATTTTTATTAGGTTGCCCTATCAGATTTTTTGCTAGTGATCTTTCAGTGTAAATGCATATCAACTTTTTGACTAATGCTATGAACTGAACACATGGCTTTTTGTGCTGCAAGTTTTCTTGGACTCCTGCTTCCCTTAAACTTATACTGTATAATATGCTTGCAAGATCAAAACTGGAGTATGCTTCATCAATCTGGGATACACCAACAAAAAACACAACTCTCATAATTAGTTGAAGCCATACAAAACCAACCTGTAAATTTTATTGTACCTGCTTATTTCCATACCGCAAGCATATCAACAATTAAACCTTGCCTTGATTGGCCAGGCTTGTCAACAAAAAAACTTACCCATTTATTTCACAAATTCTCAATTGAAACATATGTTATTACCTCCTTGTATCTCATTGAGAGTGAACTACAACCTCAAGGTACAGGTGCCAACTTGCCATACCAATCTTTACTATTCCTGTAAAAGGCAGCCTCAGAACACACACACGCACACACACGCACACACATATATATCAATGAGCTACAAGGAGGTAATAAAAACATGTTTCAGTTGAGAATTTGTGAAATAAACAGGTAAGTTTTCTTGTTGCCTAGCCAATCAAGGCAACCTTTAATTGTTGATATGCTTGCGGTGTGGGAATAAGCAGCTACAATAAAATGTACAGGTTGGTTTTGTATGGCTTCAACTAAATATGAGAGTTGTGTTTTTTGTAGGTATACCCCGATTTATGAAGCATACTCCAGTTTTGATCTTACAAGCATATTATTCAGTATAAGTTTAAGGGAAGCAGGAGTCCCAAGAAAACTTGCAGCACAAAAAGCCATGTGTTCAGTTATTAGCATTACTCAAAAAGTTGATATGCATTTGCATTGAAAGATTATTAGTAATATGAATACCTATGTACAAGGTGCTTAATTAGAACAGAGTGTTTAATTTTGTAGGTAAATGTGTTAAAAGGACTAGTCATGATGTGAAAATCTCTTCATTTTACTTTTACCACCCCACCTTACCACCATTTTACCTTTACACACACACACACACACACACACACACACACACACACACACACATATATATATATATACCATGGCACCCATTCCGTAACTCTAATGCTCCATACGATAGAAAATACGATAGAAAATTGGGCAAGTTGTTGAAGCTTCATGGCAGCTACTGCATGACAGATGCCGACAAAAGTAATAGAATGGGACAGGATACAGCACTATCAAATGAAGTTTATTGAAAGAAAACAACCAATATATAACACACATCACGTGACCAACACCCGGCCCCCTAGCATATGCAGATACATACCAAAACAACCTTCACATCACCGAATGCACATGTTTTGACGGCAACACACATGTCACGGCTGATTAATCAATGTAAAAAAACAATTACTAAGGCACAATGCAACTCAGTGGCTTTACTTAAGATCTAACACGGCAACCTCGCTACCTTACAGCGAGATGGATGGCTGGCTAACACATAGTGAGCCTTTCTTTCTAATGTGATAAGCCTCCATTAATTCATGTGAGAGCTTTTCACAGTGTGTGAACAGCAGAATAGTGCTTTCAAAAACTGGATGACGCCCAATGCTGCAACAATGCACAGAAAGGTGTGGATGTGCAAAAACCCTTAAAAAACTATGGTACTTCCTTAGTCGAATGTTTAAGCACCTTCCAGTCTGACTGATATATATTTTGTAGGCTTCAAGAAAAAGGAATCGAATAAACAACATTTCGTGTGCAAGAGACAAACTGTATGCTATATTTCACTTTGCAGTCCTCCCTGCTCAGACACCCGTTGTGAAGAATGTGCTTGTTTATTGCTTCACATATTCCCTTCAGCTTATCTTTAAATGAAAACCCAATCCTCTCCTGGAACTTAGAAGCCACCTTTTTCTGCCTGTGCGACAATTAATAGAGGGGATAATGGCAACTTTTTTCCGCTCTTGCTCCTTAAGCTTCTTCCACCCTGGTTGCACCTTAAGTTTCTTAATTAACGTGCTTCAAGATAAAAAAACCACTGAAACTGAATAACCTGCCTCATTAAGCCTTGTCACCAGATTCCTTACACTTTCAAGGATAAGGCGAGAATAGCTCTTGGTTGGGGCATCTCTAATTGTGTGAGTGGCAATACTGTAATTAATAAGTTTTGAATGGCTGGACCTATAATCAAGAAGGGGCTTAGAAGTTCTCGACTGATATCCCCAGCATACGTGATCCCACATAAAAGTAAGCCTGATATAAGAATTGCAGCACATTTTTTTCTGGAACTTCTAAAGTGAAGTTGAAACCTTGCTATTGTTCTCTAAATAGCTTAAGTACTTTGATGACAGCTCTGCGAAAGTTATCATTTGCTCATAAAAAACAAATAATGATCCGCGTATCTGAAAATTTTAAGAGCAAGCCCACTCAGGTTTTGATTATTTTCTGGTCAACATAACTTAAAATATTACTGAGCACTGGTGCAACACCGGAACCTATGCAGATGCCAGCATTCTGGACACATATTTTACTTTCCCACCAAATTGACCTTAAATACAAATCAAGAAGCTCCAGAAAGTTTGCAACAAGAATTTTACACCTTTCAGCAAATTCCAGCTAACCTATTTGCTTGTGTATGCAGTCCTTAACAAACTGCAAGAGACGCACCTGCGGCAAAGAATTTTATAAATCTTCTGCATCTATACTAAAGCCTGCCCATTTTCCCAGATTATGCTCCTGCAGGAAGTGTACAACAGTCTGAGAGCTGGCAGCAAGGAATTCGTTGTTGATTCCCAGCCTGTCAAGGTGTGTCTGCAGAAATTCTGAAACATGAAGCCATGATTTACATTCCAACACAATGGTTCTGAAATGGATTCCCTAAGCTTGTGTGTTTTGCACTGAAGAAGGCACATAAAAGAAGATCTTTTTCCACCTTAACATCATTTGAGACTGTTGTCAAACCAAACTGATTCAACTTCGTGACAGCTCAACATTTTATGTCAGCTATATTGGTATAAATTTCATTAAAATTTGTCAGTGGCTGACACACCCTCCTCCGGAAAAGTGCTTTCCAACATGACAACACAATGCCCTTTTTTGTCTCCAAGGAACCTCCAAGTTTCTGCCCCATACGTTAGCTCAGGTAGAAGGCAATGATTCTATGCTTGATTGTACAAAATTATATATATATATATATATATATATATAACTTTGTATTCACCATCCAGGGCCAGGGAACAAGCGAAGCCAGACACCATTGACCAATTTCTGACTAAAAGAATTAATTTTTGACCTTATACATCTTGTTTTTACTGCACATGTCCCTCACCTCCATCCGGGTTCCCAACATTTATATCTAAAAAGCTTGTCTATCACCACATACAGGGTCTGTCCTGAAAGTAATGTCAGTAAATTTATTGTGATGTGACTGTATGTCAGAGCGGTCTAACTGGTTGAAACTAGTAGTGACGGAATCCAGCTAAGCAGCGGTCCGTCAGTCAGTGTGCTCCGAACATCAGAGAGTGTCGGACGGGCCCGTCCATGAGAGCTGTTTTTTATTCTTGCGCAAGTGAAAATGCAGCGCTCATTAGAACAAAAATTTGCGATCAAGTTTTGTGTGAAACTTGGCAATACCGCTGCGGAAACTGTTACTATGCTCAAGACTGCTTATAAAGAACATGCATGGTCAGATCGGCAAGTGTTTCAGTGGCACAAGGCCTTTTGGAAGGCCGAGAAGAGGGCGACGACAAGGACTGCGCTGGATGGCCATCCAGACCACTACGACTGACAATGTGACACGAGCGAGGGAACTGTTGAACTCAGACCAGCGATTAAGTGTTCGTTTAATGGCCGACATGTTAAACCTTTCGAAAACTCAAGTTCATGAAATTGTTACAAACGATATCGGCATGCAGAAGGCGTGCACGAAAATGGTTCCAAAAGTGCTCACTGACAACGAAAAGTCACACCGCGTTGAAACATGCCAAGAAAATCTCAACATGTGCAAATGTGAGCGAAAATTTTTGGACAACGTCATTACAGAAGACGAGACTTGGGTATTTGAATATGACCTGGAGACCAAAAGGCAATCATCTGAGTGGCACACACACTCGTCCCCTCCCCAGAAGAAAGCCAGGATGAGCAAATCAAAGATCAAGATCATGCTCATTTTTTTTTTTTTGACATCCACGGACTGGTTCATCATGAGTTTGAAGAACCTGGAACCACTGTGAACTCCAAATTTTATGTGGATGTCCTCGAAAGACTGAAACGCAGGGTTCAACATATCCGGCCGGACATTGCACACAACTGGAAGTTGCACCACGATAATGTGCTGGCCCACAGTGCCTTCATCGTCACCGACTACCTGGTTAATGCAGTGGGGCCAACGATCCCCCAGCCCCCGTACAGCCCGGGCTTGGCTCCCCCCCGACTTTTTTCTGTTTCCATGCCTCAAAACACCCCTGAAAGGCAATCATTTTGGGACAGCGGATGTGATTAAAGCAGCTAGCACCACAGCATTAAATGCCATTCCGGAGGAAGACTACCACAACGCATTCGAGAGCTGGAAGTCTCGCTGGAGCCGATGTATTGACGCAAAAGGAGAGTATTTTGAAGATTTTTAAACTTTTTGTAACAACAAAATCAATAAATTATTTTTAATCGCCTTACTGACATTACTCTCAGGACAGACCCTGTACATGCACCTTGAAGGTATGTATGTGGAAAGCATTTCAACCTCTGCTTGCTTTTCTGGCATGGAATAAAATGGCCTTTTGTCTCTAAACCACTTACTTTTAAACTATTCCATTTGGTTCATTTTTCTAACTTCTGCAGAGTTGCATTCACAAGTTTCATAGTTAACCGGCTCCGTTTTCATTCTTGCTTCCTAAAATATGCCCTCCTGTCATGCATAATTTGGAAGGCCTTCTGTTAGCAATGGGTATTGTATTTCAAGACTATCAGTGCAATGTTCCACGAAGGAAACTATTGTTGGAGTAAATTATTGTTCAGCTTGATATCATGATACTACTGCATGGTTGTTATTTATCTCTGCAAGAGAATGGTACTGCCATCCTACCAAGAGGGCATTTCATGGGTATTATTCTCTATCTTTTGACATTAGTTTATGAGGCTCACAGATATGTATCTGTGTCAACAACACCACCTGACATCTAATTTTGTGCAACATACACTACATTTAATCAGATAAAAGTTGCATGTTTGGTCTCTTGGACCAGTCTGCTCAGTGGTAGGAGGTCGAGATCGCAAATGAGAATGGCTGGCCAAGATCTGTGGTGTATGTCCCGTGTTATGCATCTGACAAGATTTCATGGTGGCAAGAAGACATGTCAGACATGATGTGATCTTTCTAATTATTGTGCACAGAGTTATCAGCATGATAATATCCTTAATGCTATAAAGAGTACCTCCAGCAAGCAGTCTATATGCTTATGCCTTTTTGTTGCTTATGGCAACAAAATCCAACATCCTTTGAAACATGCTCACTTGCTGTCTGATGCACAAAATGAAGAACGCTGCCTTCTGTAAATTTATTAGCAACAAGAAAGCCACTCTGGAAGCAATTATATACATACACAGCAACACACACTAAAACCTACAAATGGGAGAAAAAACACAAACTAAGCTAACAATAAAAGAAACCAGGCACTTAACAAGTGTTACATGTTACTCATGTAGGCACATTCAACCTGAGTTAGAGAGATAGATGGTCGACTCCCGCACTCCTGTGCATGCATCTGGATATATTAAGCCTCAACTACTCTTTCTGTATCATAACTATCCCCATGTTTGTGAAATCTGGTGTACAACAGCAAGAACAATGATGGCTTGACAGGTGGTTCACCTTTCAATGAGTTCTATAAGGAGGATGCATCAACTCTTCCAGCCAATCTACACATTACCACATGAAAGCAGCAGCTTATAAACAGCACAACACCATACAGCACAAATTATATATTTGCCACGTGTTATTAAACTTACATCATTAAAGTACATCAGAATTGGCGCTAAGGCTGGTGCACAATATATGAATATACTTTAATCAATCATAAATAATGCAGGAGCTTGGAATATGGTTGACTATTCTCGGAACTGCTTTGATAATACAGAAGTCAAGGCTTTGTTTTTGGCATCACCCACTCCAATTCGTTTTCTTTCTTTTTCCAATTGAAGCGTTGGCAAGGTTTGTGCCATGCGCTTCGACCGTGATTTTTCCTTGTTCGCGCACGGCCAGGACCATGATACAAGAAAATCGCCCCAGTAACGCAGTGGTCCCTGCCTACTTTTTCATATACTTTACCGCAATACATTACATGTGCTTCACGGCATAACATGACTGTTTTGCGGCAAAGCTGATTTTATGGAACTGACATTATGTAACGGACCTTTTGTCCTTCTGCTGCTCGCATGAGCATAAGCTCGAAAAAACACAAAATAAAGACTTGGCTTGCTGCTGGTTGATTTCTAGCTAACATTTCGAGACGTCCACGTTGTTTACAAAAAAAATCGGTGAAGTTTCTCGCGCTCGACGCGCTTCAAAAGGCAGCGTGACCACCTATACTTAAGGCAGTCATAAGCGGCAACGAATTCCACACAAGGTACACCAACTTCCACAAAGCTACTGGGCAACGCCATCAATAACTGGCACACGGGCCACCCAGGAGCTGGCAAACGCTGCGATGACATCCACACAAACCACGTCGCTTTCCACAAAGCTATTGGGCAACACGATCAGTCACAGCCACAGGTGAAGTGCGCAAAACACTACATGGGCAGAACTACTACGGCCATACTCAATCACTTCGCCACAAGCTCTCACATTTAACGACATCAAACAGCTACAATCACTTAATTCTCCACAGCCACGGACACAGGCGAAGACCGCACGCACAGAACGGAGGCACCGATTCAGGCCTCGATCGTCGCGTTCATCGCTTTAGCGCCACCTATTTAAAAATAATATACGGAGCCAAGCCAAACCATTATTCAGCGTCTATTTGGGTGAACCTAACGCTTTCGGGCCCTAAGCGTTCGAACGACCAGGGCACTATAACGCTTACCCACCCTTTCCACTCCTGCGACCGGGTCGCAGGAACGGCGGCCGAGAGAAAATCTGGGGGCTTTTTCGAGCTCCACCAGTGGAAAAGCTGGCGCCACCGTCGGCGTGACGTCCTATTAGGGATCACGTGGACATAGCGTCCGCGTCGGCTGCTTCGGGAGCGCCGAAGCGAGCTGAAAACGAGAGTTTAAATTCCCGTGTACGCTGCTGTCCTCATTTAGTGGCGAAATTCTCCCGCTTCGAGTGTCTCCTTTACAACGCTTGAAAGCACCACAATAGGTAGTGGCTGCCTTTGAAGGCGCGCAACATGGTAGGCTACTGCTCGGTGCCGCAGTGCCAGACGTACGCAACGGAGCCCGGCGTCAGCCTTATTCACACGTAGCCGCAGGACAAGAAGCTGCGTGAAGCTTGGCTCGCGAAACATAAAACTGGCAAACAGCCATCGGCTACAACTCGGGTATGCAGCAAGCACAGACGCGAGGAAGATTTCTGCTACGGCGCCGGGTCTGTGATGTTCGGAAAACGCGCACTGAGACGCTCGCCCGAGTCCGCTGCCCGACTAATGTCATGACGGTTCGGTCTATGAACTTGTCGATGCTATAGATAGTGACAAGTTCACTGGAGTGGAAAGGGAGCGGTAAGAAGCACATTAAATAAAAAGCATGGCATATGGTCATGTTTGTGTTATGAATTATATAATGCACTGGATTACAAAAAAAGAAGCAGCGGGAAATCGCACGCTGAAAACACCGATAAACATACAGTGCGACGCAACTCGAGAAATAATATTGAAACGTCCAAGAATTTAGAAGAAGAAAAGAAAGATTGAATCGTCGCGACGGCACATCACAGTCCCCCTCGAAGTCTCTACAATGAAATTATTTTTGAAGAACTCCGATAGCGCTCACGCAACAATGGTTGCTTGTATACTGTCAAATGCTCATATTCTGCGGCCTAAAGCTCATGGCCGGGTGCGAAAACGCGCACGCGGTTAAAGCGAAACAGTGCGTGGACATGCGGATGCGCAGTCGGTCGCTGCGAATCTGTGGGATCGCTGCATTGAGGCTTCATTCTATTACTCTCCATTTAGTTATACAAACACTACAAGAACATATTTCACATAGTTTGCTCTCAGCGTTTACGTATACCTTTCACGCAAGAAGCCGGTTCGGGAGACTCCATCGCGGCGACCGCGCGCAGTGGCGTTCACTGTACGTATTCGGTAAAGAGATAGCGTCTGCAAACGATTCTGTGCTTTCAGTTTGCCCGTGATTATTATTTAGACTGTAACAGGGTTCTAGCTTTGGTGTCCCCGTTGCCGCTTTGATTTCCTGGAGGCGCCGCCAATAATACGAAAAAATGACACGTTGTAATTATTGAAAAAACACGATTTAATAAATATAATTACGTCCAGCCGCCATCTTGTGACGCTAAGTTCAGCACTACCACGCCCCGCGATTTCTGCAACACCAGTCAGAACTTTTCCTCTGAAGGTACGTCGGACAGATTTTCGAGCGGCGCTGGTACTGGGTCAGTCAGCTTTTGAGAGAGATTTACCTAGAAAATACTGTTTGCGTTGAATGGGAAGGGATGAGGAGCGCGGAGAAAGTTCATATCAACAAGGGACTGAGGCAGGGGTGCCCTTTATCCCCGCTGCTGTTTATGATGTACATGGTGAGGATGGAGAGAGCGCTAGAAGGAAGTAATATCGGGTTTAATCTCTCATACAAACAGGCAGGTACAGTAATAGAGCAGCAACTCCCAGGTTTATTTTATGCGGACGACATTGTGTTGCTCGCAAACAAGCAAAGTGATTTGCAACGTCTGGCTAATATCTGTGGACAGGAAGGCAACAATTTAGGTTTGAAATTTAGTGTTAGAAAATCAGGTGTTATTGTATTCAATGAAAACAGTGAACAGACAGTGGAGATACAGGGCCAAGAAATACCTCGGGTAACAGAATATAAATACCTTGGTATATGGATAAACGAGGGCAACGGATATATGGAAACACAGGAAAAAACCATAACAGTCAAGGGGAAGAGAAATGCAGCCATAATGAAGCACAGAGCGCTATGGGGATACAATAGGTACGAGGTCCTCCGAGGTATGTGGAAAGGGGTAATGGTTCCAGGACTTACTTTTGGAAATGCGGTTGTTTGCTTTAAATCAGGGGTACAATCAGGACTCGACGGGAACCAAAGGTCAGTGGGTCGCCTCGCATTGGGCGCTCACGGGAAGACTACAAATGAAGCTGTGCAAGGGGATATGGGCTGGACTAGTTTTGAAGTGAGGGAAGCTCGCAGTAAAATTGAGTATGAAGAACGGCTGAGGAATATGGAGGAAAGTAAATGGGCTGGGAGAGTGTTCAGGTATCTGTACAGGCAAAACATTGATTCACAGTGGAGGAAAAGAACTAGGAAGCTTACCAGCAAGTATGCGGCCTGTGGGGTGGGCAACACAGCAACAAAGAAGGTCAAGCGGAAAGTCAGAGAGGCTGAATTAATCTCATGGATGGCGGCAATGGAAAAGAAACCTGCCATGAGTAACTACTTAAGGGGAAAAAACGAAATTAGGAAAGAAACCATTTATGATAACTCAAAGGGAAGCTCATTACTTTTCGAAGCGAGATCGGATGCCTTAGAACACGCACCTATAAAGCGAGATATAAGAAGGAAGAAGCATGTGCTTGCTGCGGTAAAGCTAGGGAAACGACGGAGCATATTTTATTGGAATGTGAGACGTCTACCCAGCGGTCGATTTAGGCACCACTGGCCTCCTTGAAGCCCTTGGGTTCAGCGGGAGCAGTGGTAAAGCAAACAGGTCCGCAATAGACATTAGTAAGAGGCAATTGGAGGATTGGTGGAGGAAAAGTAGGGAAACGACAAAAGACGGAGACGTACAAAAGCACAGTTCGCAATAGGGGATCAGAAAATTTGGACGTGGTAGTTCATAGTGTTTTTTTTTCTTTTTTCATTGGTTAACCTAGGTAGGATATTAGGCAACATAGTAGCAAGAGCTTGGTGGCGCAACGCACCGTCCCGTTCCAAAGGGGACGCTCATAACATCCATCCATCCATCCATCATCGTCACCGGCGGTCTTTCAGCCACTTGCGTTCAACCGTGGTTGCTAAGGCGCTCTGCCTTCTAGATTTTCAATATATGCGGCCCGGGCTCCACTACGGTCGTTACTGCTCCCACAGAAACAGCTGTGCTGTTATTTACAAGGTACATCGCCGTAACGCGCGAGAAAGCTACGATCCGCCACAACTTAGCCCTCTGTTTCACCTACTTCACCGCGTCGGCAGCCAGTGTCTGAGGGTAAACGAACTCGACTCCACTCCGCAATGCCGGCACGCCTAGCGGGACACGCCTACAACACGCTAATAACGAATGAATGAATGAACCATGAATGAACTTTATTTCCCTTTTAAGAAAGGGGAGGGGCCGGGGGGAAGAGAGGGAGGTCTAAGTACTCCAGTCCCAGCAGGCGTCCATAATTCATTATGTGGCTAGAAGTCCGTCTACCAGTCGTGGTAGGCCTCCGCTACCTCCCAGGACTCGGCCCTGTAGGGTGGGATCGTAGCTGCGCAGGGCAGTCTCCCACAGCTCCTCGCAACACGCTAATAAGAAACTTCCTTCGTAGTACAGTTGGTTCTTTATTCTATGGTAGTACCTAGGCAGGGTCATATATTCAAGGAGCAAAAGCCCCCAAATTTTCTCTCTCGCGCCCGCTCTTACTCGCGCCTGCGCAAAAACGACTGGCGATCCCTCAAACGAACGTCTCGTCCCTTTGCCCATAGAGTTTCCTACAATTTTTGTAGGAAACTGTATGCTTTTGCCCAGCCCACAGAGGAAGGAAACTAAGGAGAGGCCCTGACGTCACTCTTTGTGAAGCTAAAGTGAAGCCGGAAGTTGGCGTTGCTCATGGCGCTGCTCCGCCTATCGGGCCAGCTCTCCTCTCTTGTTTACATTTCTCGCGAAACCACGCCGCGCTGCGCGCAACCGTGCTGCTCGGACCCGTACGCTCCGCAGCAATATAAGCAATCGTTAGCACGATTCCGCGAAAGAGGGCAACATTTCCCGCGAATATTCCTTCGTCCGTAGCCATTGCCGTGGCGCGGTACATAGCGTACAGCGTTGCATGCGCGTTCATTTCACGAACTTTAGTTCCTCCTGTTCCACCTGGCCACAGCAACATCCGGTAGAGCACGGTCCAGATAACGCAGCGCAACAAAACACGGAGACCAACGCAAACCTGCCCGCACGGCGCCTTTGCCACGGTACGAAACCTACGGAGCTACACGCATCTACACGTGTGAGCGCACAGAACAATAACAAAGCCGCCATTGTGGCCCGAAAGGCGGGGCCACTACAGCAAAGAAATACACAAACAGCAAAACAAAGGAGAACCTACTACGTCATTTCCTCCACACTTTTCTCCTATATCACTCTTAGGCAAAGTTACACCCTTTGGCTTGCCCCTTCTGCCACACAACAATAATCATTATCTGCCTTGATGCGTTTCCTTTCTTTAACGCTGCGAGCCCGGTACTTTCCAGTAACGAACGGCACGCGCGTTATCAGCATAGAACAGTTTACACCCTTTGGAGTGCCCGTTCTGATAACGCGCGTGCCGTTCGTTACTGGAAAGTTCCGGGCTCGCAGCGTTAAAGAAAGGAAACGCATCAAGGCAGATGACGATTATCGTTGTGTGGCAGAAGGGGCAAGCCAAAGGGTGTAACTTTGCCTAAGAGTGTAGCGCGCGGAGGGGGTAGGGCCTCTCTTCAGTTGCCTTCCTCCACACTCTTAGGCAAAGTTACACCCCACGGAGGAAGGAAACTAAGGAGAGGCCCTACCCCCTCCGCGCGCTAGGAGAAAAGTGTGGCGGAAATGACGTAGTATGTTCTCATTTTTTTTGCTGCTTTTTTATTTTTTTTGTTGTATGCCCACGCCTTTTGGGCCACAATGGCGGCGTTGTTATGGTTTTGAGCGCTCACACGTGTTGCTCTGGTAGGTTTCGGGCCGTGGCAAAGGCGCTGAGTGGGCGGGTTTGCGTTAGTCACCGTGTCTTGTTGCGCTGTGTTACCTGCACCATGCTCTGCCAGATGTTGCGCGAGCGCGTGCGCTCCACGCGCGACACCACGCGCAGCGCGGCGTGGTTTCGCGAAAGATGTAAACAAGAGAGGAGGGTGGCCCAAAAGGCGGAGCATCGCCATGAGCAACGCCAAATTCCGGCTTCACTTTTGCTTCACAAAGAGTGACGTCAGGGCCTCTCCTTAGTTTCCTTCCTCCGTGTTACACCCTTTGGCTTGCCCCTTCTGCCACACAACAATAATCGTTATCTGCCTTAATGCGTTTCCTTTCTTTAACGCTGCGAGCCCGGTACTTTCCAGTAACGAACGGCACGCGCGTTATCAGCATAGAACAGTTTACACCCTTTGGAGTGCCCCGTCTGATAACGCGCGTGCCGTTCGTTACTGGAAAGTCCCGGGCTCGCAGCGTTAAAGAAAGGAAACGCATCAAGGCAGATAACGATTATCGTTGTGTGGCAGAAGGGGCAAGCCAAAGGGTGTAACTTTGCCGAAGAGTGCATGGCCCAGCCAATGCCTCGTCTATTTTTTTCAGGGATAAGATAAGAGGAGGCGCTGGCCCAGCCGTCGCTGAAGTGTGGAAAAAAAAACTTAAACTATTACACGTTCTTTTCTTTTTCTGTCACTCGCCAATAGTCCGTATTAAACCGACATTTCTAAAATTTTAACTTCTACAAAGAGCAGCTAGCTCTGTAACCAGCGTAGCCATAAATCGTTTTCTTTCTCCTGCCGGCTTCGGCTTACATAGATCATGCAAATAACTTGTTGGCAACGCTGCTCTGTTATCAAGTTTCGTTTTTCAACATGGCTGCTTCCTAGTTTGCGGACGGCGTTAAGGTTGAATAGAACGTCCATTTTACCGGCGTGTGGAGTTTTTACAAAACGATAGTCATAATGAAATTTTATCGTGAACCTATTGTGTGTGTGTCACTTGTGTGTATTTGGCTTAGTTTAGGATGGCGATGTGAAGGACTTGAACCCGTCACAGTGTCCACGGTAATTGCAGTAGGTGCTGGTTTAGGCGTTTCAGTGATGTACGCCGGGTGGAACGCTCTTAAATGCAAAAGTTCTGAGTGCTGCGCGGCTCCTTGGGTGACTGACAACGTCAAGGGTATGGCTGTTTGTGATCACTATTTTACTGTTTTCTCCTGTGGTTATTAACATCACGCTCAGCCACGTTAATAATGCAGTTCCAGTGAGATGCATGTATAGCTGGCACAGGATTATTGAGGTTCTATTTAAGGAAGCTTGCTTCCTGGCACTGCCATTATTCGAAATTTAAGCAGTGCTCGTCAAATGATTTGTATATGTCTGAACTGTCCGAGCCACTCATCTGCTGAATTCCGTTGTCTTATTGAATTGATCCAAGCTGTTGTATGTTTACTCGAGTGTTCGGTGAAGCGCACGCGGCTGGAGCGTGAGTACTGTATCGTCGTTATAGCTTTTCTTTTTCTGCACACGTACTAAATTGGCAGTCGGACACACCTCTCTGCATCCACTCATAATGACACGTTTTAAATGGACAAAGCATTTTGAGTTGGCGCTTATCTCACGACACCTATCGGTAACTGATATAACGCTGGAAGCTCCAAACTTGCTTTTCGTATTAGAATCTGCACGCTATGAAGTACAGATAGTGTTCAAGTCAACTCCCCCTTTCGATTTGTTGTAGTAAGCACGGCTCCTTGTTTATATATAGGAATTTAATTGCTGGTTAAGACGGTTGTTATAGCAAAGTGTTCAGCAGTTTTATTTTTAAGTGCACTATTGGCTCTGAAGCTTGATTAATGTCATCACACATTCAGTATGTTGCTTCGGTTATATCAGTAATATCTATTAAACATATAAAGCACTAGTGCCAAAAATGTGTTTGCACTAAAAGACAGTGTAATGATTAAGATTATTGGCTAGTTATAAGTTATTCCTTCGCAATTGTCATAATGATAAATTCATTCATGGTATGGCATGAAAGCCACAGGACATGCAACCTGTGCCACAGGGGCTTGCGCACATAATGCAGGTTGCATGATGCTTGCATGTAAGCATGGAATAAGTAGTTAAGCGAGAAATATGCTTGAAAAAAAAAAAAAGTCAGAAAAGACGAAATGGAAGAAAGGGACCTTTTGTAGCTAGCAGACTAATAAGACAAAAATGACAGACTGAATTAGTTTTGCATGCTGCAGCTAGTAAGCATCAAACCTTTTGACTGTAAGTGACTTTTGATGTCTAGCTTCATTGAACTTATTGACACTTTAATTGCATCTTGCAGTGAGATGTATGTCGTGGAAGACCAGTCCTAACACTTGAATGTTTCTGCAAGATGTGAGTGCGCTGAAGAATGTAACCATACATAGAAGCTGCCTCTTTGTGTCAGCTTTGCATTAGCATCCCATGCAGGTTTCAATAATATTCATGTTAAGTGCAGCATTCACACCTGATGGTTTAGTTCTCCACAGGAAAATTTTTTTTCTGCTGCAGATGCACTGTGCTTACATGCTCACTGCCAAAAGAGTGGGAACCTTCATGATTAAAGATATTGAATGCTGGCTTGGCATTCCATTATATCATTTTCCTTTTCTTTATTTCTTGTGTGTTGCACAGTTTTGATGACCACACGCACATGTTGCTCTGGGTTGTAGCTCTTTAGAGAATGTCTTGAGGATTTCATGTGGCCTGCAGCTTCTACGTAGTACATTCCTGCTCAACATGCATGTGCAAGAGCTTCGGAAATGTTCTTCAAGTGGGGGGGCTGAATGGGGGAGGGGGCTGGTTTAGACCCCTACTGAGGGCTGGGGTGCCATAATGTGCTCTGTTTTATATGGAGTCTTGCAAAAATTCAATGAAGTCGCTTCTATGCGACGTGTGGTGGTTCCATGCATTGGATGACTGACACGTGGTCGGCTTCTAGGAAAGGAGGCAATGCATACAAGGTTACTACGCAGATTATCATGCTCAGTTTAAGCGGGCAACGATCCTTTGTGCAGTGATCACACAGTTGGCGTGGATATTCAATCTGTCCTGCATAAGGATAACGGAAGCTGAAAGTTGAGGAATATGGGGCATGATTCGGGCCTCGCTCCCGAGCACTGGTAGGGGCTCAAGCTCCTCCTGCACGCCCCCCCACCCTCCATCCACTTCCGAAGCCCCCTGTGCATATGTACATTAGTATGCTAATACAATACTATTTATTCTGTCCTGCTAATTTTATGCTTCGTTTACTATATCTTGGCAAGGAGTGGACAAGGGTAAGATGTGTGCATGAACTATGTGGTAGTTTATGGTGGACTCTGTAAAAAGGTGTATCTAAGGCAACTGCTGCAAGAAAGATCAATAGACTGTACCATTTGATTTCGCACTTACTGTACTGTGAAAATTGCTTGGATTATGGAAAAAGTTTGTGAACCTTGGTGACATTGCTTTGCTTTTTTTTTTTTTTAATATCGGGAAGTTGACTGCCACCCTCCTCTGGAGGCAACCTTGAGTTGAACACATTGTCCTAAGATGTCACTACTAGCACTCTGTCACTGCTGACATCACAAGCAGCAGTTCTCTGGGCTACTGCTTGTGACTGGTGTATACTTACCGCAAGTGCATAGAGCTGTAGACTTACCCCAAATGCATAGAGGGCCTTCAAACCATCAGAATAGAAATACATCCACTTGTACAAAGGAGGACTTTCAGTCACTGTAGCAGCACACAAGTTTTGCAAATGCATTAATGGAAGGACAGTGACTTTCAATTGCATACCCTTTCACTAATGATAAGACTAGATACTTGTCTTGTTATGAATATGACATTGCCTGCAGGTGGATTGAAGAGCCATCAAGACATCAGGAAAATAATCAACTGTTGTCACTAAATAGCGACTGTAAATCATGACCGTGTAGTGAGCATAAGTCTTTAAGACCAAAAAAGCAAAGGGCAATTGAAAGTGTTAATTGCAGAAGAACAGTCATCTTATATTGTTCATATTCATGATAAAGAAAAAAGAAGCGGATAAAGTAGAAGAGAGAACTGTTTATTTGCACCAGAAGGGAGAGGACAGTTTGTGATCTTGAAATTAATCTGACTACTCCACATGCATAAAAAAGGTAGGGTTGACGAAAGAAACGGAAACAAATGAGGTGCATCCTTTAGCTCAAAATCTGTCCACAGAGCTGTTTCTTACAGCAAAAAATAATGTGTTGTTCCTAGATGAAACCATATGCAAATATGTGTATGTACAAACACATGTGCTCATTCATATTGCTACGTGCTACTCGAAGGTGACGATGTGGACCCTTAGATTTAGTGAGACATGCCAATAAGCTGCCACTGCATGATCTGATGACGATGACGTGCCTTGCTTCATGTTGGCTGGCTGGCTGGCTTCCATCTTGGCCAGTGCTTACTACCCCTGTCAATATGCTCTGTAAATAGTTTTCCTACTATGCTTCCACGTAACAATATATTTATTACTTCAGTCAAAAGCAGTTTGTGCCCCCACCTATTCTTGTATGCATCTTATACTGATATTTACGTTGACACATAAATTATGCTGTGTAATTTCGGTGTCTTTCAATATAAGTCTGCACAATTACAAGTCCACAATCCTTGTAAGATTTAGGGAGATCTCGAAAGCCCAGATTGTGCATTGCTGTGTGCTGTGGTCTAGCCAATCTAGTGAAAGTTTTCAACAGGTATTCCTACTGATGCCATCTGGTACCAATGTTAATTGTTTCTAAAACACATTTTTGTTTGTTGCTGGAGCCAGTTGCATATGATCCCAGTGAGTGGTGTCCAAATCCATGCCCCAGCACCGCCTCTCTCTGGGTAACACAGATCTTGAAGGCTGTGCTTTTCCATGTTGCATGTGGCAGAAGTGATTGTGGGAGCTGGAATCATGTCATAGGCACTACATTTTGTGCAACACTTATAGGGTCTCACTTGCTGGTTCCAGTTGAGACATGGCTACTGGCCCCAGCTGTAAATGGTTAACTGGTTCTGGTTGCGAAGTGGAATCAGTCACAAATGGTGCACTATCCTACCACAATTCAATTTTCCTTCCATTCACGGGTACATGAAACCTCATTTCAAAGGTTCTTATACAGCAGGTCTTTAGTGTGGCACTGAAATGGCAGGACAGAAGGAATTGCGGAAGAACATCGCTCCTGTTTGCGTACACAATTTGCAACCTGAGCAAGACAATTGGTTCCTGGTTCAGTGGAGTACTGCTGGCATATTTAGAGGGCGATTCGATGTCACTAGTGCAGCACTGTAAGTACCACTCCACCAGTTCTACCACTCCACTACTTTCTGAGCATACAAGCCATGTCCACGCAGTGTGTGGCAAAACAAGGTGCACTGAACTTGACTGGCTTCATTACAGTCACAAGCACATCTGGTTGTCGATGCAACATTGTTTGCTAATATGTCCATGACATATCCCTAACAGTCAACTGGTTCCAGTTAACTGTCATTGTGCACCATATGACATTTAACTAGTCCAGCTGAAGCCAGATTTGTTTCCAACTGGGCCCAGAAAAGAAATTTCACTTGCACAGGGCCTTAGATTACTCAGAGACAGTGATCTCTTGGATAATGTACACATACGACAGGAAAGAATGCGAGTGTAATTCTATAAGTTTTCGGCCTGGAATCTAGAACTTGCAACAATTTCAAAATGGCCACCTCAGGCACACAGCGCCATGTATTAGGAGGCCAGTGTACGAGTTCCAACTCGGCACACGTGTTTGTCAGTAGCAGGTGCTCGCTTGATAAATACAAGGCAACCCAAGTGGTGATAATGTTAAAGATTGAGTACTGAGCCATTTCTTAAGTTCCTCACCAAAGAAGGGGTTTCTCCACATAATAAACAATGTTTGTATGGCATCTACATGGAAGCTTCCCCCTCGTATTTCACCGGGAAGGAGTGGGCTAAACAGTTTTGCTTAGGAAGAGAGAGCACTGAGGATGAGCCCCGCAGTGATTAGCCCATGGAGATGATGATGGAAGGAATTCTCTCTCTCATTGAGGAAGTGCTGAACAACAGGAGGCTGAAATTGAACGAAATCGCGACACGTGTGGAAATATTTGTAATGGGCGTGTCCTGAATAATTCATAAGAAACTTCACATGACAAAAGTCAGTGCAAGTAGGTGCCCCGAATCCTTTCTTCTGTGCAGAAGGAGCATTGTGTGACCTGTTTGCTCAAGTTCTTAGAGCTTTGCTGTGGGAGTGAGAGAAAAGTGCTGGAGTCTGTTGTCACCGAGGATGAAACCATGGTCCTTTACTATGATCCCCTTTCCAAAAGGGAATCCGTGGAATGGTGCAAACCAGGAGAAGTGCCACCAAGAAAAGCCAAGGTGACTCGGCAATAAGATCATCGCAACAATCTTTTGGGATTGCCGTGGGACTCCCCTGATCTGCTTCAAGGAAAGGAATAACACCATGAATGCACAGTATTCCGCCTCACTTCTACACGAACTGCATGATGCAATGAATGAGAAGAGGCAAGGGATTTTCCATCATGGCATCCGCCTGCTTCATGACAATGCTCCAGTTCACACGGCAAGCATTGTGAAGGCTGCAGCAAAAGACTGTGGCTTCAAGAAAATCGAGCACCCAACCAATAGCCCAGACCTGGTGCGCAGTGACTACCACCTCTTCTCAAAGCTGAAGAAAGGTTTTTGCGGCAAAAATTTGCTGCTGATGATGAAGTGAAAAATGCAGTCCATGGGCATTCTGAAGACAAAGTCCAGCCTATTTTTTGAAGGGCATAGAAATGTTAGTTCAGAGGTGTGAAAAATGTGTTGAAGTGAAGGGAGCTTATATTGAAAAGTGACACAGTTGTTTAAATTGTGTCGCCATTAGAACTTAGTCAGGCCAGAAACTTATTGAATTAGTACAACATTCAGCGTACCATAGACATTGAAGGAGCATGTATATGTGCACATGCTATGTCACTTGTAGCACTGGGTACAAGGTTTTGCATGCTAGCTTCATTCAAGGTCAAGTAATACATCACCATGTCCACTCTTCATTCTATATGGGGTGCTGAGGGGATGTGTGCTTGAGTCATTGGCAAACCTTGTAGTTGCACTTATGTGTGCACATGCCACTCAGTTTCATATTACAGTCGGATGATTCTATAATGAAGTGCTTGGGGCCTCCAAAATCATTCATTATACAGGTCACTTCATTGCAAAGGTCGTGCTCCGCACATCTCGCAATAGATCTGGAACAGAATTATTTCTTCAATATGCAGGTTGTTTCTTTGTAGAGGCGCTCAACTGCAGTGCTTGTTAAAGGGTTGGTGAATGAGGACATGTCCTACTGTGACACCATAACTAACATGCAGAATGATATTATTTGCGTTTGAGTGGGCTACAGCGAAAGCATGTCTAAAGCTGGTATACATGGCCAGTGTATGGAAAATGAGGTGGACAGAGGGGGCTGCCTGTTTTAGATGCTGTGAACATCAGCATTCCCTTAAAGATATCCTGAAATAATTTCTAGTGAACATAAAAGAATGACTGGGACCTGTTGGATACATCCCCAACTAATAAAGCTCTCTTCCAAAAATTTTATTGCAGAGTTATGTATAGAGGAGGTACATGTTATTAAAGTTTGCCTTCCTAGCAAGTCATGGCAGTCATCTTCAACTCTCATTCTTCAAGCCTGTGCCTACATTCTCTAGGCACTATGTCATCTGTAGCATGAGTGTTGTCTATTCCTAGTCAATTTGAACAACTGTGCTACCATGTTTCTTGCTACCTTAGGTCTTTGTCATCTTTGCCATTAATGAGATGGTAGCAACCTTGGGGATAAGTCTGGGTGCAGTGTTCGCATGTTATGTCACATTATTTTCTCTTCCACACACTTACTCAAGAATCATGCATGGGCTAATTTATCAGTCTCCTTAGGGGAAAGATAAAATGCAGTGTTGGCAAGCCATAGCATGACAAATGGCAAGTAGACATGGAGGTTTTGCATTGCAATGAAATTGTTTAACCCATTCGTTTTCTTAAGTACTGAACCACAAGTTATGAGAGAAGCCCCTCTGTACTCCGTGGGCGAGGACCACCACACTGCTAATCTTTACCTTTGTTACTTTTCTAATTCCCTCCACTTTATTTATCTTGGCCAACAGCTGTTCGTTTTTCTTACACACACATGAGCACTGAAATACACATGCGCACACATAAGCAGATTGCCATTCTCAAGCAGAACTGCACCATTGCTTTGGAAAATCATCAAATGACAATGTATTACAATGTTATTGAGAGCATTTGTGCATATCCATGTTGAATGTATTGCAGATATTTCGTGCAGGAAGCCAAGGAAGTCATTTGTATGAATGACATCACCCACTCATTGTACATAATATGGATTAGGGGAGTGTCACTTTGATTGACAAGAGATATGAAATCTTTAACATTTTTTGTATATAACAGAGTCAATGCATAGCATTTAAACTTGGCTATGGGCATTCCAAAGGACTTCCTCTACTAGATCAGCGCATTCATGTATGATCCAGTTATTCGTGCACGGTGGTACTCGCACAAAACTTTTGTATATTGCTTTTGATTCTTTACATAGCTGCCAACTCTGTGACAATAATATGGGGGCAGAATTTTTTTAATACAGAAGAAATTGTGAATTATATTCTCTTTGATGCAATTACTTCAAATTATGTGCCACAAGCAGCACGGCTTCATGGTGTACAGTATGTTGGCAAGTGCCTCTTGTTATATCACAAAAATCCACTTAAGGGTAATAATTGAATGGTAAAGATAGCGCAATAACAGCTGTTTAGTTTGTACTGATTAATTTTATTCTGGGCAATGTGTCAGGATAATTGCATATTGACACTATTTGCCAAAACCTGTTTAGGTAGCTACACGCTGTTTCTTGTAGGCATGCAATTTTCTGATCTGACACACTACAGACTTTTGACTTGCTTGAATGCTGACTGACACAATCTGACAATACTGACACAATACTGACTGATAAAATGTTGCATGTTGCAGTAACAGTTTTTACAAGTTTAACTTTGCAGCTAGAGTCATTGTGGTGACTTGTCTCTTCAAACAGGTCATTATGTCTTCAAGCAGGTCATTACCATGATATAGAAAATGAGATTACTGTGAACTCAGGTGTAATAGTTATGTGCGGCCATTCATACATTCCATTAATTTCTGTTCCATCAATGTTCCATCAATGTTCCATCTGTTCCATCAATGTATTCTGTATATTAATGCCTTTTTGTAAGCAGGTGTGGCTATTTGTTTCATAGGCTATGTGTTCCTAGTGCATATGTGAAGGCAAATGTTTTATTAATATGTTCTAGTCCTTCATGAGACAGCTCTTCAAAATCAGTGTTGACAGTATGTGCCCTGCTATTCTTAGTAAAGAAATTTTCCTAATGCCACTACCCATACAGGTAACAAAAAAAAGCTTGTTTTATAACTAATTTAAGGTACGTAATTTATGACACTGGCCACCTGCTTCTGTCATCTAAAAAACTACCCCACATGTGTCTGTATTTTCTAGTTCTCTTGAACCATAGGCATACTTAGTAGCCTTGTCTGTTTGTTTATATCAGCATTCACTAGACCTCCTTTAGCTTATGCTGTTAGACAGGCTAGTTAGTTACCTGTTTTGGTGGTGTAGCGACTTCAGCGTGGTGCTGCTAAGCCTGGAGTGTGCAGGATCAAATCCCAGCCACTGCAGCTGCATTTCTGTGGGGGAAAAATGCAACAACATCCGTGTACCATGCATTGGGTGCACATTAAAGAACCCCAGGTGGTCAAAATTAAACTGGAGTCACCCACTAAGGTGTGCCTCATGATCATATTGTTGTGTTGGCATGCCATACCCCAGAATCTAATTTTAATTTTAGCAAGTTAGTTGCTAAATTCATGATACATATTGTTTTTGTGGCTTCTTGCTGTTGTTTTTGCAGCCTGCTGTTTTGTGGTCCTGGGGATGTACAAAACTGGGGACCAGAATAGATCCATCCTCAGCTTTGACTGAATTGAGAGTGCTTCAGATCCTGGACAGTAACCTTTGTGTAGTGGTTAGGAAAATTATGGTGCAGTTTTGGGAAAATGTCATATGAAAGCTTGTAAACTTGTAGCCATCACCTGAAATCCAGAATTTTTCTTCTACTGCAGGTTTAGACAACCTGCTCAAATTTCGGCTGCACGGACAGCCACTAGTGCATCGTGCCATTGTGCGGGCTCTCAAGGACCACTTCCAGAACCCAGCGCCCAAAAAAGCCCTGGTACTGTCATTTCATGGCTGGACAGGTGGTGGAAAAAATTATGCCAGCTCCATGATTGCAGAGGCACTTTACAAAGAGGGCATGAACAGCAAATATGTCAGCCTTTATGTCTCCACGAAGCACTTTCCTCACCAGGATGAGGTACCCAAATACAGAGTGAGTACACCATCATGTCATGGCAGGTATGACACTGTTGCTCAGGATTTTCTTGTGGAAGTGTGGTTGCCGTAAAGTATGCTTTGTGACAGGATCTCTCAAATAACACTTCAATAGCTTGGCTGTTCTAAGCCTAAATGTCAAGTGGACACTATTATAACTAAGAGCTGCAAAATAAAAAGAACAGTAAAGAGTGTTGGAGAAACGCATGTTCTACAAAAACTGCTTGGACTAACTGGTTAACCACAGTTCAGTGAGCTGAAGGCAAAGAAAAAAAAAATTGGGGGAGGGTCATCAACACACAAGACATTCAGAAGCACTTGTTTTCATATTCCTTGTGTGTGCTTGTTTCATCTGACAGGCAGATGTGCTACTCATTGCATTGGCTCCATTATAAATATAGTGAATGGCAATTTTGATTGTAATGTTAATGTGAAAGGAAAGTGAAAGTTATTATTGTTTTTACATACTTTATGCAACACAGAAACAAAAAGGAAAGGCTGTGCCAAATTCACAAATAAAAAACAAAATTCTGAGAATTAATGCCTTAAATGGAAACACCTTTATAGTGGGTGAAACTATCTGCATGTTGTTAGCTGCTGTGCTGCAAGAACTCCACTGTGTTTTGTCTTGGAATGCTAGTGAGCATGCAAGGCTTGTACAGGTTGTTAAAAACGTCAGTAATGTTTACATACCCTTAGAAACACAGGTGTTTTCTACAGGGTGTTTTTCTTCATTCATTCATTCATTCATTAATTTTTTTAGACCCTGCAGAATTTTAAAAATTTGCCTGTGACAGATGGCATCATTGTTGTCCTTGAACTGGATTACTCGAAGTGGCAGACGTTACTTGCTCGAGAAATCAAAATGCATAATTGACTGACAATACTTACTAATTAATTTCTTAATTACTTTACAGCACACATTGCAATTTATAAACTGTAACGAGCGAGTATGCAGGGGATGGGCAATTGGAAGGAATTCTGTGAATGGCACTAGTACCATCAAACTTGCTATAAAATGCACTATCGTTCCACTTACTTTTTCGACAAACCGCTGTTTGATGCATTGGAACACTCATTTATTTCTTTGCACACATTGAAAATTAATATCTTGAACAGCAGCAATTGAAGTGGGAGGTAAGGCACCAAGGCAACCTGTTAGTAAGCTCTCCCAACTAACAAAGGACCTAATAAATAAATGACAAAGAATGAAAGTGTCCAACTCAAGAGATCAGATAAAATTCGCAGAACTGTCAAAACTAATCGAGGAGAAAATAAGGGATATTCAAAATTATAACGTCAGAAAGACTGAGGAAGCAGTAAAAAATGGACGCAGCCTGAAAACAGTGAGAAGGAAACTTGACAGGACAAACCAAGATGTATGCACTAAAACATAGACAAGGTAATATCATGAGCAATCTCGAAGATATAGTAAAAGCAGCACAAGAATTCTATACTGACCTGTACAGTACCCAAAGCAGCCACGATACCTCCATTCAGAGTAGTAATGAACAGGTTACAGAGGCTACTTCTATAACTAGCAATGAAGTTAGAAGGGCCTTGCAAGACATGAAACGGTGAAAAGCGGCAGGAGATGGACTACCAGTCGATTTAATCAAAGATGGTGGAGACGTAATGCTTGAAAAACTAGTGGCCCTTTATACGAACTGCCTATTGACTTCAAGGATCCCAGAGAACTGGAAGAATGCCAGCATTATACTAACCCACAAAAAGGGAGACGTTAAAGAAGTGAAAATTATAGGCCCATTAGCTTACTTCCAATATTATGTAAAATATTCACCAAGATAATCTCCAATAGAATAAGAGCAACTCTGGACTTTAGTCCGCCAAGGGAACAGGCAGGCTTCAGGAAGGGATACTCTACAATGGATCACATCTATGTCATCAGTCAGGTAATCGAGAAATCTGCTGAGTGCAATCAACCTCTCTATATGGCTTTCACAGATTATGAAAAGGCATTTGATTCAGTAGAAATACCAGCAGTTGTAGATGCATTACATAATCAAGGAGTACATGAGGCATACGTGAATATCTTCAAAAATATCTACAAAGATTCCACAGCTACCTTGATTCTCCACAAGAAAAGTAGGAAGATACCTATAAAGAAAGGGGTCAGGCAAGGAGACGCAATCTCTCCAATGCTATTCACTGCGTGCTTGGAAGAAGTATTCAAGCTATTAAACCGGGAAGGCTTAGGAGTAAGGATCAATGGCAAATATCTTGGTAACCTTAGATTTGCAGATGACATTGTCCTGTTCAGAAACACTGTGGACGACTTACAACAATTGATTGAGGACCTTAACAGAGAGAGTATAAGAGTGGGGTTGAAGATTAATATGCAGAAGACACAGATAATGATCAATAGCCAGACAAGGGAACAAGAGTTCTGGATTGCCAGTCAGCCTCTAGAGTCTGTGAAGGAGTACGTATACCTAGGTCAATTACTACTCACAGGGGACCCTGATTATGAGAAGGAAAGTCGCAGAAGAAGAAAAATGGGTTTGAGCACATTCGGCAGACATTGTCAGATCCTGACTGGAAGCTTACCATTATCATTAAAGAGAAAGGTGTACAATCAATGCATTCTACCAGTGCTGACATATGGGGCAGAAACTTGGAGACTGACAAAGAAGCTCGAAAAAAAGTTAAGGACCACACGAAGAGCGATGAAACAAAGAATGTTGGGCATAACATTAAGAGACAGGAAGAGAGCAGTGTGGAACACAGAGCAAACAGGGATAGCCGATATTCTAATGGACATTAAGAGAAAAAAAATGGAGCTGGGCAGGTCATGTAATGCGCAGGTTTGATAACCGTTCGACCATTAGGATTACAGAATGGGTACCAAGAGAAGGGAAGCGCAGTAGAGGAAGGTAGAAGACTAGGTGGTGCGATGAAATTAGGAAATTTGCGGGTGCTAGTTATAATTGGTTGGCGCAGGACAGAGGTAATTGGAGATTGCAGGGAGAGGCTTTCGTCCTACAGTGGACATAAAATAAGCTGATGATGATGATGTTTTTATACTTACTTGAATAGGAAAATATTTCATACTTACGTGCATACTTTAGTGTTTCACTTGGAAAGCTAATTGCCCTTTCGAAACTTCCTAGTGTCATGTTTTCGCAGCACCTATGTCTTGTGTAACTGTTAGGAGTGTTCTAATAGCAATGTAATTTCCAAATTTAATGTGAATATTAGAGAAAAACAACATCCGAATGTAGAATCGTATATAGAATAGTTTCTCATTTCTAAATAATGTGAAATATAAAGTTTTCAAAATGTCCATGGCAAAAAAAAAGGAGGGAATAAGAAAGAAAGAAAGCAGAGAGGGTTATTTAGGTATTTATTTGATATATCCATGTAATTAGGTTCATAACTGGATGTGCAGTCAATAAGGAGCTTGTAAACGAGAAGCGCCTGCTTTGATTTATCTGGAGCACCGTGATGACAGTAATGAAACAAGGGAATTGAAGATAGATTGTTGTTTTCATTATAGGAGAGAGTGTAACACTATAGCACCTCGCATTGTTTCAAGGATATGCAATCATACTGAAGTCGGCCAAATAGTCGAGCGCTTTGCCTCAACGAGACAAGTTCATATATATATATATAAGACGTCCTAAAAGTAAGCTTAGGCATTCGTAACTGTTAACTGGAAATTGTTCAGCAGAAGTTGTATGCCCTGTGCATTTGCTCACGAATCGATGCCTTTGTGCAATAACGTTAGCTCTCCTGCAGAAAGATAGATAGAAACAGTCGTCACTCTTATCGGTCTCTCTTTCTCAAGAGTATGCAGTGTTGTTTGCAGTTTCGAATATTTAATAATCCCAAATAGTGAATTCATTCTTGAATTAAATATGAATCAAATAGTAACGACTATTTGATTCGTAGTCGAAATTTCTAATATTCACATGCCTCTAGTAGTTAGCCTGCAATCTAATGCAGAAGAGAAATGCTTGTGAGAATTTAAGAAAGGTACTGTAAGTTCCTGCTTAGATAAATTCTTAGCATTGCTCCTAAGTGCTCTGCATTTGATCTAAGCCAATGACTTTGTGACATGCACAAGTGACGGACTTGCCTCACCTTATAGTATAGTAGAAATTACATTGTGAAAGAATGCTTTAGAAACACAGCTTTTTGAAAACACAGCTTTATTTAAAAGGTTGATTACTTCTGGGCCCTGAGCAGGAGCGTGTTCACTTATTCCTTCAATGTCTTTGACTCTAGTTCTCCTACATGCAACCAAATACTCCATGTGGGTATATACGTATATGTTTACAGTTCTTTAAGACTATACAGATATTTTATAAAAAGGCTATGAGCATAGCAAACATAGTGTTTTTGCTGAGGAGTTGCTAGGCGAAGCAGACATACTTTGCATAAGTTTTAGAAGATACAAAAATTTATAAATTGACTTTTTTATTAGAACCTTGAGGTCAGTTCTTTATATGGCAAATTTAGAGGCAGTCACATTTTGATACCCCCCCATTATTTAAAAACCTTTAAAATCGCACCTCATTCGAGATATTCATAATTGAATTCCAATACTCAGTCAAGGTAATATGGAAACTTAGCATACTGGGAGCACTGAAGAAGCAGCCCTGCTATAATATGAGATGGAAACACCATGTGATTATAAGTGTGATGAAGTTTGAAGCTGACGGTCGCGTCAGACACTGATAAGTAGAGGTGTGCGAATATTTGTAACTTTCGAATAATGAATTGAATAGTGTCCTATTTGATTCAGTCTTCGAATGAAATAGTCACTATCTGTAAATGCAAATATTGTTATAATACCTTTTGGATATTTGAGAATGTCAATTGCGGCTAATTAAACATAAGATTGGAGTAAATGTCTGCTAAATTTTCACCCCCATGGGCATAGTATGGACGTAAAACATGAGAACTTGCGTAGTGGAGCAAGCTACGTAGCTTACGTAGCCATACTTTACAGGCTACACAGAGTTCACTCGTACTCTCTGAAGAGTCCTGTGCATGTGAAGAAGCTAATTGTTTACCCCTAATGCTCCATTCGTGCTGTTAATAACGCTTTATAACGTACTATGTAATGGCAGAAACTTGCTAACTTTAAGAATACTAGCATGTGACCATTGTTTTACATTATTTGTGATAACAACTGTTCATTATTCAAAAACTATTCGATATTTGATTAGATTTAATTCACATTTGGCACTATTCAATTCGTATTCGATTTAGTCTCAAAAATCACTATTTGCACACACCCACTGATATGGCACATCTGGCAAGCATGTGCTGTGAAGTGCTATATCAATATTTTTCGTGACATGCCATTATTCATTCTTTGTGATGCGCTTTGTCAACCTGTATAAACCTTGTACCGACAGCATCTGTATGCCATGGAAACTGTGTGTGCAGCAAGGCACTGACCATGGATATTACATTGAATATGCCAAATATTTGAGAAGCCAAATAGTATATGTTTGATTTCCGAGTCAAATTGTTTGAGCATTCACTGTTCGATTTATATTTACGTATTCAGGTGTTGGTACACCCGTAGACATTTTCGCTATTCCTATTTAGGTTTCTCGTCATTGCACTTGTTTCCTTTTTTGTTATTCTGAAGTAATCCTTCCACATGACCTGTTGAAAATTCAACTCTTTTGCTAATAAATGATTGTTTCTAACATTTGTTAGAGTTGATGAGGCACTACGGCCACTTTTGCTACATGAAATATAATGACCTACTGCTAACGGGCCAAAATACATGCTGACCTGGTCACTGGTCAAGACGTTGCATTTGTCACCTGCAGGACCTGGATTTGAATGCAGTGGTCACCATAAAAATCGATATCTTGTTACATTTGAAGTCATTTACATGGTGAGCTGCATTACATCTGGCCAAGTTATATCGCCTTAGATTGTTACAGATGTAGCACTGAGCTGATATGTTAATGCCAGACCCTGATGAAGTTATTGCCACTATGCGGTTGTGGCACATTTTAGCTTTCTGTTATGGTTCAAAGGTACCATTCAAAGGTGACAGGAGAGGATGACTAAAGTGGGAACCATATGAAGCACCGGGGCGTCAGTGTCAGTTGGCACCTGGTTGTGAAAAAAAGCGACTATTCTTGTGGCTGTTGGGAGGAAGAAAAGAAAGGGAGAATCCTGCAGGCCGCTACGACGGCTGAGACCCGAGCAATGGCCAGAAGGAAGATGCAACCCAAAGGGAAAGTAAATTACTGGGATAGAGTGAGGCTCCTGAAATTTTCAAGCTCTCTGCTTTTGTTCACCAACCAGTGGGGAGGCATTTTTGAAGTCTGCATACAACTTGCCTTTGCCTCCCCCACCCTCCCAGGTGAGCGCACTGATATCTGGCAGGTACAGACCTGTGCGCCACTCTCGCATCTCCCCGTGCGGAACACGTCAACGGAGAAGAGAGGGCAAAAGAGTTATTGTACAATGTGGCTTAGTTGCAGAAGCTTTTAGTCGTGTTTTCCATGATCAGAGGCAAGCTGACGCTGGTGCATACATGTGGGTCCTGTTTCTTGCACATGCAGAGCTACAAGCTTTGGCTGTTCGCAGAAAAATTGCTAGGCATAAGTTTCTTTACCAGCTCTATCACAATCGATTCAATTTGGATTCCAGCTTGTACTTGCAGCCGCCTGGTAGACGATCATCACATACTAACCACCCCTTTGCAGTCATGTTCTACAAGCCGAGAGTTGACACCTATAAATATTCATTTCTGCTTAAAACAATTATAGAATGGAATAACCTTGACCGACGCATATTTGATAACGCTTGTCTACTAAAAACTTTTGAAAAAGAGTTGGTACTGTGCTGTATTGATTGAATGTATCCTTCCCACCCTGTAATAGCCTGGAAGGGCTAACAGTATTTGAAATAAATAAATAAATAAATAAATAAATAAATAAATAAATAAATAAATAAATAAATAAATAAATAATACCACCAACATGGTGTGTTCTTAGCAATTTGGTGCCCAATGTTCGGATAGCGTGTATTTTCAGCTATTCTGCAAAACTGACTGAAAAATGTATATTGTTAACGTATTGGCTTGCCAGCTTGAAGAGTAGTCGTGCTAAAGTTCTTGTGAAGTATTGACAAGGAGGCTTATACTGCTGCACAGTACTTTTTTCCCATTAGCTTGCTCAACTGGTATCATGTCATAACTTTCACATTTTACTAAATATGTATGTGGTATTAGAACTAAACAATTAGAGTGCTGTGTGGTTGATGTCATGGTGTATATGTTTTAAAGTGGTTACATCTACTCTGGCTGTAGAAATCAGCTGACCTGCAGGACACATTAGAAATACAAGTTCTCTTTTGTGTGTCTTGTATGAAGGGTTTAACGTAAATGAACTTTTGAAATTTGCATAATGGAATGCATCTTATCTCCCACATTGCCATTGGTTGGGAAAATCTGTGCGTACTCTGTTACTAAGCGTAATGGGATGAAATTAATTTATTTGTTGAGTAAAGATTAAACAAGTATATATTTGGGCTAGCTGTGCAACGCTAGGGACTGCCACTTAGCCCTCTAAGTGCCGTGCCTGAGCGTGCTCGTTGTGCTGTCAATGCACACCCCTGGCTGCGACCAAGGTAATTCATAGATGTGAAACATTCATAGACTGCTTGTGCCATCTACTCGGAAGTTGGTTATGCTAAAATTTTATGGTAGGTTTTGTTATTGTATGATAGATGGCACGACAAAGCTTATTGACTGTTGATCTTGCTCTAATTTTTTCAACAATGCAGAAATTGAAGAACCTCTTTGAAGTCTTTTTTAATGCAGTTCAGTTTTGATTATGAGGCATCTTCAAGGGACATTGACAGTGACAAAGAGGCTATATTGCCTGTGGAACACTCGTAATCCTAACCAAAATTATTAAGTAGCATAAGTCCTAATTTTTCTTTGAACTATTAATTTAAGAGATTTGTAACTTTCAGCAACATCTCGTCATTAAATAGCAATTGAATTTAAGGTCTGCTAATGTATTACTTAGACTGAAATTCAATTTGTTGCAAACTGGGAAAAGACCCAACACTCAAAGGGTTAAGGTATGCTGATGTACACAGCTTGTTTATAATTTTTAAGTGCATTTTACCAACTTATCCTCATTGCTATGCAACAGTTAAAATGTTTATGTTCATCTCTGATGGCGTTTTTGATTCCTTGTGCATGGACTGTGCAGAAAACATTGCAGAAGGAGATTGAGGCGAAAGTGAAAGAGTGTGGTCGATCATTGTTCATCTTTGATGAGATCGACAAAATGCCAAATGGGCTTATTGACATCATTAAGCCCTACCTTGATTTTCATGAAAAGCTGGATGAAGTCGACTACAGAAAATCCATCTTCATTTTTCTCAGGTAAGTGTGCCATCTCTGACCTACCCATGCACTAAATAAAGGCTTGCAAAAACTGTGTGCACTTTAGCAAGTAACTATAACTATCACATTTGCAACAGAAACTAAGCTATGTGACTTGAAATATTGTCACAGTGCACTGCCGAAGAAGAGGCTGAGGACAGTGCCAAAGACAGTGATGCGGACTGATTCACATAGACTGCTCACAATCTTGTATACCTCTGAACCCATTGCAAATAGCCTGTAAATATATTTCATCTCTCTCTTCTGCCTGTAACATCTTGGCGGACGTACGAGCTCTTCTGCATGTAAGATGGAGTAAACGCAGCAGTCTCTCTTTGACTACCTCTGCTCTGCCCATTCAAGGTGTGAAATGCTTCTGGTACTTCTACTGCTCGCATTTTGTCATCCTGGCACAACCATAATACATGAACACCTTTTTCGGCACCACTGAACCGATGTTGGATAATGGCTTCAGATATATGAATAGGTGAACTTATACAACCCCTCGGACCTTACTGTTGTGCTGGCGAACATGATCTTATACAAGGGCGAATCAGAAAGTCTTTGCCCCTATTTTTTATTATCCAAAATAAGGTACGAACAAGTAATTACAAATATATGTCCTATTCTATATTCCTTATACTATTTTCCACATAGTTCCCACACTGGTTCAGACATTTGTCCTATCGCAGCACTAAATTTGAGATACCCCTATTGTCAGTGAGCAACGCACGCGGCCTCCCTGAACGCTCATTATCATGCAAGTTTTCACGGCCTTTTGCGAACTTGCAACACCACCACCTCACGCTTCTCAAAGCGGGATACTTTCCCCCATACATGTGCTGCATTTCCCTGTGGATTTTGATCAGCGTTCGTGTCTTGCTACATAGAAAACAAACCACACTTTGTTGCTCGTATGCCGTGGACGTGTGAAGCACAGCCGCCATCTTCAACTGACAGCAGCGGCATGCCGCAAAGCTACCGGCACCGCTGGTAATGGATATGTTGACTGCGCATTTACAGTCGTAATTTGGCTAAAAAAATATAGGGGCAAGGACTTTTTGATTCACCCTCGTACGTTGAGGGCACAACCCAGGTCTGGTTTGAGACCCACGAGGAAGAACTCCCCAGCTGGACCCTGTGTAAACAAAAGCTTCAAGAGTTGTTTGGCCACTAGTGTGCAGCACAATAAGACCTTGCATCCTGCATTCAGACTGCAGAGAGCCCTGCCTGACATACATCCAGGATGTGCTTGCTGTTTGCTACAAAGTTGATAAAAAGGTCCTAAGGGAATAGTGTACAATGCATTTAACCACCTTGTGTTTAAGAATTCTCCAACGGTACAGGGCATAATTTCTGAACACCATCACTTCGAAGAAGCTAAGAGCCATTGCATCACTCACCACTTTTTCTCACCTTCCCCCCATGTGGCTGCTACCTGTGAAGACCTCCATCTCCCTCACGTTCCCGATGTGTCAGTGTTGTGTGCGTCATTGACCACTAGGTTGACACTGCCGCTCCAGTTCTTCCCCAGTTTCATGACCCAGATGATGTCTATGCAACGTTTCCTTTAACCCGGACCATTGCCCATCAAGAATTGGCCAATGTCGAACTCATCTCACTTTGCTTCATCAACAGACCTGATTAACACTTGCTTGGTGTGCAAGTTCAAACCTGAAGCCTGCACACTCATCCTTGGTATCACTAGCCAACAGAATGGTGCACTCCCACTGACAGGCCTATCGGCTTCACTTGTGGACACATCAGATGCATTTCCCACTATTACTGCAGTCTTGGAATTCACAGCCTTGGCTCAGCTTTCTAACCACTCATTGCTTGTCATGGAGTTGCCACTCTCTTGTGCAATGGAAAACAAAGAACACTGTTGTGACATCTCCGCCCAGCCAATCCAGTCGCTCATTTTTGCTGCACCAGCACATTACCTGCTCGCCCTTATCTTGTTGCTCCCTGTCTCCCACCTACTCCCGGTACTGTCCTTCAAAAAATTAATGTGCACAGCTCGTACAGGTGATGTTGCCATGATAACTTGCCCTGAAATTCCTCTGTTGACCCTTCCTATGCATTATGACCTCATCAATGTGGCAGTAGGCGGTACACCCATAACTGTCCTGTTTAACACCGGTGCACATATACTATTGGCCATGAACTCTAATATTTGTGCGAGACTGAAGAATATCCCAATTTCTATCTTGCTACCTGTGATCTTTTTCATGGATGGCGGAACTGCAGGTGTTATTAGAATGCCTGTAACTTGTGCTACTGTTGCCAGACACATACTTCTGTTTTATGTCCTGGACCCCTGCCCTCACAGTGTCATCTTAGGCCTTTATTTTTTAT
Organism: Dermacentor andersoni; assembly: GCF_023375885.2. Taxonomy (NCBI): domain Eukaryota; kingdom Metazoa; phylum Arthropoda; class Arachnida; order Ixodida; family Ixodidae; genus Dermacentor; species Dermacentor andersoni. Next base: position 218,295,803 of record NC_092814.1, on the reverse strand, counting down.
CAGCACATTCATCTCTTATTGATAGTTTGTGGGGGTTGTGCAGTACTTCCTGCCATGTAATGTGACCCTCTTAAACCTATGCCAAGTCAGCTGTCTTCAACTGATTATGTTCACCTGCCTCACCTCCCCATGACTTATATTGCCAGTTCACCTGATCCATCAGTTGTGGATGGCTACCATACATTGTGTCTTGTGAAGTTTCAAACATGCCCTTGGGACAAAGGAATGACAACACAGTAGTGCAAACAATCACGAGGGCATTTGTTGCACCTTTCATACAGCTATGCCAGCTATCCGAATTACTACCAATAGAAACATACCAATGGACGCTGACAAATCAAGGAAGTCTGGCTCACAACGACAGGATATCGAGTGAATATGTTCACCCCCATGCTGGACAGAAATGCCTAATCATTTGCATGTATGGTCACGCGAACGGTGGTGCGTTAGAACAATCGTGTTTGTCCATCCCTGTGTGCCAGTCCAAAGCCTTTCTCGGGACGGCCCTGTGAAACATGCCGGCCGGCATGCGAGAAGACCGCGCGCGCCACCGAACCCCAAGACAAAGAAAGATGCTACTACATTTTGCACCCAAGTAACCCTGCCATTAGGTGGTGTTAGCAGCACAACACTCATGCTGTCTCTCGTACTATTCTGCAACTACACTGACAGCTACGTGGTGAAGTTGGATTACAGGAGATGCGAGAGCCACACAGGAAAAACAACATAAGGGAGCACAAGAGAGTTGTGTCCCCACAGTCTCCGAAGACTTGTGCACAATGTTGCCTCCCTACATGTTGTTAATCAAATAAAATGCAACCGGTCTTTTATGGAGAATTTTGGAGTATGCCTTTGCTCCTCCGGGGTATATCCCTTGCAATCCGTACCCCAGCTGATGACTACCAAACTTCCAACTTAATTGGTGACACCATCACCTGCCACTCTTGATTCGTTCCCTACAACACTCTTGATTCGTTCCCTACAACTCCCATGTCAGATACCTTGATGGCAATTATCACTGATGACCCTCTGCTCAAGCATATGGGCACATTCTGTTGCCGTCTTGCACCATACTGAGTAACCACGCTCTTGGTCAAACATCTGTTGTGAACCATTGAATACACACCAGCTATGCCAGCCTGATACACTGACAACTCTATGGCATCTTCACTACTCAGCACCAAGTCATACGAAGGGATGTAGAAAGATGCTTGCTCAAAACATCATTTAACCTTGCTGTAGCCCTCAGGGTTCCTCCATCGTGCTAATCAGTATGACAGATAACTGCCGGTGCTGTTTGCACTATCGACATCTTACAAAAAAATCCCAAAAATGATTACACACTGCCACATATAGATGCCCTGGATTTTCCTACATAGTGCAAAATATCTTTCTTCAATAGACCTTTACTTTGCGTACTGGCAGATTGCAGTTAAACTGTAAAAAAACTGCCTTTGTCACACCTGAAGGCTACTACCCAAAGTGAGGCCCTTTAGATTATGCAATGCCTTGGCTTTGAATGCATGATGGATGCTCTGCTTCATAGTTTCAAGTAATTGATCTGCCTGTGCTATCATGATGCTGTCATTGTACTTTTGTAGACATCTGCCACGTACTATGACATTGAATGTGAGCTGCAACATGCGAGCCGTTGCCACAGCTACGCTCTCAAGAAAAGAAGTGGAGAGGGCGTTGCCATTCCAGAAATGTGCATACCCCCATGCTTTATGCTGTGTGCTTTCTTTGCAAAATGATAATAATACAATGGCCCACAGAGCAGCCCATAAGTTCTTAGCCCTTAGCACAGCGTGCTTCGTCATGGCATATGCTGCCCTAGCTTTGTAACTTTTATTGTTGTTCGTTTTGTTGTATTTCTATTTTGTTTTTCCTATTTAATTCGCAATGGAGCAATAGCTGATTGGTGGACCTGTGTATTATTGCTCTGCGAAGAAAGCACACTGCTGAAAGCAGGGGGTATGCACAATGCTCAAATGGTCACATTCCCTACACTTCTTTCTCAATAGCATCGCTGCAGCCATGGCTCTCACATTGCAGCTCATATTGAACGCGATCGTACCTCAAGTATCTTTTGACAGTTTCTTGTTCTCTGCCAAGCAGGACTACAGCTCAATTTGTCACAATGTCACTTCACTTGCCAGCAACCTACCACACTTGGATGCCTCGTCAGTTCTTTTTGGTGTATATCCCTATCCCAAAATATTTCACAGGGTCAAGAACTTTCCCATTATGAACCAGTCCAGCGATGTCCAAAACATTGTGGGCATCTGCTTGCATTTTCGCTGGTTCATACGCAATTTCATCATTTTTGCCCCATATTCACTGCCACTGGTACATAAAACCGAGTATTATTCAGAAGGCATTTAGTTAGCTGATGCATAATGTCATGACTAGAGCTCCCAACCTTTTGTTGAAAGCCTACTCCCAGTGATATATCGACTGTTTAGTCAACAGGACTTTGAAGACTGTGACTAGAATGTGCAGGCATTTAAACATGGTGGTGGCATCTGTGATGTGCCCCGTGCACTCACCTCCTAGAGCCACTACAGAGGAGAATGATGCATGCATGATTGCAACTGTAGTCACATATCTACTGCCACATTGGCAATGGCATTGTATTGAGTGTGACCTGTCATTTGTAGACTTTGCAAAGCTTGCCCTAGAGGCACATATATCCATACACCCTCTGGAACTACAAAGTATTCTTGCCTGTAGTCCTACAACAATACTTCAGAATTGTGTTCCTGTGTCTTACGCATCTCTCAGGCCACCAGTTTTAAGACCAATGGTTTAACTCCACAAACAAGTGTCTTCACTGCGGAGGTATATGCAATACCGTGCGCTATGAATTATGCCAGCAAACAAAACCTACGAACTCATCAAACTCCTTGAGTGTTTTCATGGCCCTAAAATACTATTGAAAATATAAAAGCCTTGTATTTATAGATCTTTACTCATCACTCTGTACTGCTTATATGCACAACCAACAGAAAGTATGCTGTGTGTCTGACCATAGAAGGATAGAGGCAATGTACTACAGTTAAACCTCAGTATTATGAAGTCACTAAAATTGGCAATTTGTTTCATTATGTAAATTTGTTAGACTAAAATTCACTCTTTTATGCAAATAAGTACAGTAGAAATTGGATTTTTATTTCTATCATTCATTTCATGGTCCTTTAAAGGGCCCCTCACCAGGCCAAATAGCAAATTTTGTTTATACATTAGAAGTTATGTGCCCTCTTCGAAGCGTTCTAACGCAAAAATTTTTCAAATTGGTTCCTTAAAGGGCCCCTGAAACGATTCGGACAAATTTTATAGACGCGTAGGGTGCAGCTTAAGTAGAACATTCGCACCACAATTTAAGTGAAGCGTTACGTATTAATGGAGCTACGAGCGATTGCAAGTTACCCTCCTCCCTAGCCATGCTTTTCCTCCTCAACTCGTTCGCCGAGTGATCGGGTCTAAGCTCTGCCTTCACTGGTTCTGCGTCACGATGCGACGTCACATCGTACACTTCCGGTTGTTTTGGAGCCCGCCCCCGCCCGCGCGAAACCTCTCCGCTGGCTGCTTGGCCGTCGACCCCAAGCGAGAGCTATCGAAGCAGCGTGCATTGCGAGCATTCTGTCGCAGCGCCGAACGTGTCTGGTATTCCGGTAACCATACTCTAGGTGAACGTTTCGACGGAATGGTGAAGGTATAAATTCAAGCTGATGAAGGAACTTCAGCGTAGACGTACATGAGCTACCTGATCGGTCTCCACAGTCCAGCCACCCATTGGCGCAGAGCTTAACCAGCCAAAGAAGGAGCTAATATTGCTCTAACCAAGTGTAAAACATTTTAAACATTAACAAAAACAACGTGTTGACGATTACACTCCTGCGAAAAATTTGCACCAGCAGCAAAGAAGAATACATTTTCTTACTGCTATTGTGTCTGGTTGAGCTCTATGCCACCAGGTGGCTGCACCGTGCAGACCATTCACATTTACGCTTCTGTTCATCCCATGAAACGACACACAAGGGGACACGGCCAGGCCCTGTCCCCTTGTGCTTGCGTTTACCCTAATACCGGACTCTCGAAACGGCCACAATCGCGCAAATCCTAGCGCCGATCGGATAGTGGCAGTCCGATGCGCTGCAGCCAGTCCGCTCGTATACTGGCTTGCAGAGGGACACGATTTCGCAGCTTGACATGTTGCCAGTTGCTACGTTTGCTGACCACAACGCAACAAAGTCGAATTGTAGCACTCGCGAAAACACAGACTGACACTGACGGCGGAGCTCTCGTCAAAGACGGAGCACATTGCAACACAAGCAGACGACACTTGCTGTGTGCCGGAAGTACTTAAGTGTACTGAAAAATTGTTCTTGTGCATTCCCTTTATGTTACTTTCTTTTTATAACACAAATTAACTAACATTCCAACTATTACGAACATCATTTGTTTACCATAAAGTTGGAAAAAGTATCGATCACGCGCCCTGATCAGCCAATCGGATAGCTCGCCCCACTGACGTCATATGGGTGATTTTCGTCATATGGGTAGGGGCGGCTTAAAATGCCGCTGCGCACTGTGCTGCGATCGGCAGCGATGTGCATTTTTAAAATCTTATAATAAACTACACGCTTTACGCAGAGCACTTAGATGCGTCAATTAATGATCAGAAGGACCTACTCTAACGACTCAGTACGTTTGTAGAAAATCGTCAAAATCGTTTCAGGGTCCCTTTAATAGCTGAGATAGAAATATTTCAGTGCCACGAACCCATGATTTCAGGAGGCGAGCATAATTGCCAACAATGACACTCTCTCCACTTACCCCGTCTAGCCTCCCCAAGCGGAATTCCTTCCCTGCGTTCTCCCATACCAGAGCTGGATGATTGTGCGACGCATATGTCACGGGCCCTGCCTTCTTTTTTCTCGCGCGAGCTGTTGCGTTTGTCTTGTTTCGTGCAGCGCACACTTTTGCACGCTGTGCATGAGAACACCTGACTAGTGGTATAAGTCAGTGCTACGCAAACATTGAGGCAGATGCAAGCAGATCGCAGAGCATGATTGCGCGCTGGAACATCGTAAAAACTGACATAAATTGGCTCTCAGTAACGCAACTGCGTGATGTGGGAACAAGCAGGTGAAACGGAAGTACATCTCTCTTGCTGCAGTGCAAAGTAAAACAAAAACATGCAGACATTCAGTTTGTGTGTTTTATTATTTCTCTAAACTTTAATTTGTCTATTGAAGCAACAAATTACACAAATAACAGATGTTGCATTGAATAATTCTCGAAGTGCCATGGGTCACTATAAGCGATGTCACAGCATATACAGTCGCTGACTGATTTTTTGGACTCCAAAAATTCGGACATGCTCAATTTAATCGGTCTGCTTCGCTGCACTGCCATTCTCCCCATAGACCATAATGTATAACAACTGCCGAAAGTTCGGAACCTCTCGTCTGATTTTTCAGACACTCCTTGAGCCAACTCGATCGAAAGCACCATGCACCGACTCTGACCGGTGCATGGTTCAACTTGCTGAACGCCATTTTTGTTTTGAACGGAGCCTCTTTGCTGCCCCACGAGGTGGCGCTAATCCCCGCTCATCATCATCGTTTGTGCCCGGTTCGTGGCTACAGCAGTTCTGGTCTCAGCTTAGTAAGCCATGTCAAGACAATCCAGCAGCTGATTTGTTTGTTTCTTCGTGCACGACGCTGCGAGTAGGCCACATTTTTCGTTTGTGCAACTGGTTGTGCGTGACGGCGTGGTGATGTTTGCTTTGTGTGCTGTGTTGAGGTTGCGGTGATGCAACGTGGCATACAGAAACATAGTGTCAAGTGTCTAATGGCACCGACAGTGCCCGCGCAGACTGCGCTGGGGAATGCCGGCAAGCGGGTGCCGGGAGCCTAGGATTTGTCGCCTTCCGATGTGCACCCTACTGACGCCGAATGTGTTCTGCCGAGACCTGTGCAGTGGCTCCGGACACCGTCTCATTTGTCAGTTTCACAGGTGCTCACGCTGCTGTATTGACATGCGCTGAACTCGATGACGGCGAGATCATCCGTCAGGTTTCTGCTGCACTGCCGGACGATGACTCCCGAGTCGGAAGATGACGCACCAGCAGCTACGCTGCCATCGCAGGCGGAGCGTGCACAAGCAGTGACTGCATTCAGCCGCCTATAGTGACCGTACGACCCTCTCCAAGATTCAGGCTTATCTGATTGCGCGTAAACGGAACAGCGTGCAATGGCGCATTCACGATTTCTTCAAGCCTACTGCCTAGCCCGAATAAGTGCGTGGAAATAAAGGATTTCTTTTTTTTTCTTAATCTGATTTTTCAGACATTTCCGCAGTCCCCATGAGGTCCGAATAAACGGTCGGCGACTGTACATGTATGTAGGCGCACTTGCTGATGTACGTCATCCCCCCGTGTGGAGCGTGGCGCCCACAAGGAGAAAGGCAATTGGTTTTTAGTTTGAAGTTTGAGCTCTTTCTGTGGTGCATAGCGATGTAATTCTGAGCAGACATGATTGTGAATGTGCATTTTATGCACTGCACTGCCAGCTCAAAATGGCCCGACCTGGTGAGGGGCCCTTTAAGCTTCTTCATTAGCCTCCGAGTTTCCACCCTTAGGCTAGTATCGGTAGAATGCAATGATTATCCACTCTTCTTTTCAGCAGTGGTGAATCCAGGTGGGGGGGGTGCGATCGCCCCCCCCCCCTGGATTCACTACTCTGGATCCACCCCAAAGCCACTAACTAATCCACCCCCACCCACCTTCCACCCCCACCCCCCCTCGACAGCCGACTTTTCTGCACGTGAAATATTTTAGGCCACTTCGGCGACCATCGCTGTCCATGGCAAGCAAAGAACCCCTCACTTCTACTTTTTTTGTTAGGCGCGAAACTGGCTTACGCAACCGCTGCCTTGGTGGAAGCAAGCTAATCGCTTCATCTCCACCCCAATTTCGCCTTCTTCAAAGAATAGAAGGTTGTTTAACTAAGCGAGGCCATCAGCGTGGCAGCAAGGAGATAGCCTTCATACTCGGAGACACATGCTCCCTTGCTCCGCACTGCTATGCTAGGAGTCCTTACTGTTATGAGTCACCTTTTAGTGTGAATAGATCTGAAAACCATTCAGTATCATTCAAACTCGTGCCATTCATCGCACGGTTTATTTTAAGTGCTTTATTAAGTGCTTTACTCATGTTCCAAATGAGGGCAGCACAAGTCACCTTCAATGGCTGATATAAAACAAATTGGTGTCAACAGACTCGTGCAGCGACCGCGGCGTAAGTTTTCGAATTTTTGCAATTAATATTTCTTGTGTATGGAATACAGCATGTAAAATTTATGACAATATTCTTTGTGAATCACTTAACAAAGTTTTAATGCACTGAATGCCAAAATTCACATTTATCAGTCGTGTTGAAAGCATGTCCACGTTTGTGGGCAGAAGTTCTGAAAGTAGAGCACTCGGTGCCCCGTTTGTGAACATAAGTTGTGGGTGTGGAGATTTGGTATCTATTTTTCCATGTTTTGCAGCACCCTATCTCACAGATTTTGTTTTAACCTCCTTAGATGGGTTAGTGCTTGATTTTTTTATATACACTGGGAAAGGTACATACGGTCCTCTCTGATGACATGAAAGCCAGTGGCCTAGGCGGAGCAGTGTTAATACAGCTTGTAGAGACAACTGCGCAGCAGTCACATATTTTCATGAATCAGTATTTTACTGTATTGATGATTTTTGATTGCTTCAAGAGAAAAAGTTGACGTCTGGAAGAGTAAATCCAAACTGCACTGAGGGAGCTGCTGTAAACGTTCCCAATGACAGCAAAGTAAGCCATGGAGAATCGACCTTCCTCATGTGTGAGAAAAGAAATGTGTGCCTGGACAGATAAAAGGATAACAAAGGCGTACATTCCTTTTCCAGTGCTGTCGGATTAGACCCTATGCCTTCATGGAAGTGCTGATCGAAGGATGAAACGAAAAAAAATCAGTACCGCACCTGGGAAGTGTATAGAAATATAAACAATTGATGAGGGGAGCAGACCTCATCAACAGGTATATTTTATATGCTAGGACGAAGGTCAAATCTAGGAAATGTGTCATTAGGATGCTCACACATTTTCTTAGTATTGCTGTCTGCAATGCATGGGTAGAATAATGTCGTGACACAACAGCTTTGCATCTATAACAAAAAGAGGTACCATCTTCTCCTGTCTTTCAAGCAGGATGTAGCCGAAACATTAACCAGATCTAACCAAAATCGAACTGTTGCCAGAGAATAAAGGTGCGAAAGTAGACCAGCAGCTCGAGAGGCCATACCTGACAGCGACATGAGAAAATGGTTTTGACCATTTGCCAGAATTTCATAAAATTGAAAATGCAATGTGCAATGTGCAAAGATTGCAAAGTTGAGAGTTTGGTGCATGAAATGCAATGTTTTCTTGTGCCTGCAAGGGTAAAATTATTTCTTTTATTTTTACCACACTACCAACTAATGTTCGTGGACACTCATTTGTGCCATTTGAAAATGAAAATTTTTTCACAACTTTTTTTTCAGTACTTCTGGAAACATTTCAAATGAAATGTTGAAAATGTTCCTCTTGCCTACATTTTTTTCAGTAGCGAAGAGGTTAAGTGCGATTTGTACCTCCCTTTTCTGTTTCCGTACAGTTTTTAGTCTTTAGTGTTATTATAAGGTTTGACCATGCCTACCGGTGTCAATTTGTTTATAAACCGGTCACATCGTTATCTGCAAGATGTTGTTGATGAAAAAGGCACTGAGAGGTGCCACTGAGAACAAATCAAGACCATTTGGTTACAGACGTGTGATTAGTTCTACAATCCCCCCCCCCCCCCCCCCCCCAACGTAGGCACCTGGATCTGCCTCTGCTTTTCAGGGATAATGTTAAGCCACTAGTCATGACTTCGGAGTGTGTCCCATATGTGCTTCCCTTCTTCTTTTCTCAAAATTTCTTTCTAACCATTTGGGTCCCCTGTGACTACGAAAGGCAGCTTATGAATGCTTGTTTCCTTGCCGTGCTATTAAACATTGTTTTAGATTTCTCAATAGCAAACCTGCCCTTAGTCTTTTTGCCAGTGCAGGTGTCCAATTATTTTTTTTTTAAGTAACCCCTGGTGTTCCTAAATGTGTACAGCTAATTTTAAACTTATAATGCTTCATTAGAAAAGTGCAGCTACCTATACTCTATCTCACAAGTAACTTGCAGCACTGCCGAAGGTACAAGGTGTACACACGCACCCTTATGCAGTAGATGGTGTCCAAATCCAAGTCTCATAGGGTGGCGCTCTCTCTATTTTAAATGTAGATCTTAACGGCTATGCTTTTGCTTGCTCATGCGGTGGAAGCAATATTGGAAGCAGGAAATACATCATAGACATTGATTTTTGGACACCATCATAAACTGTGTGGTGTTGATTACTAATGTGTGTGTTGTCGCATGCCTTTTATGATTTTCAGTAACACTGCTGGGGATGTAATTGCACGTGCCACACTGGATGCCTGGAAGGATGGTATAGATCGCAGCAAGGTCAGGCTGAATGACATGGAAAAAGTCATTGAGCTGGGGAGCTTCAACGAAAAAGGTGAGGCTGGCTGACATTGGAGAAAGCCAGATGGCAATTCTAAATGGAAATTCCGGCTGCCGTGGAAGTATTTTGATTGGGGCGAAATGCAAAAAATACCCAGTTTCCATGCATTGGGTGCACGGTAAAGAACCCCAGGTGATCAAAATTAATCTGGAGTCCCCCACTACGGCGTGCCTCATAATCGTATCGTGGTTTTGGCATGCAAAACCCGAGAATTAAATTTAATTCTAAATGGAATTTTGGATCTATGCACCAGCTGATGCATTGGTTCACCATGACTGATTGTGATATTGCTCATTTCATTCCTGACCATGATGTATAGGTGCACCAGTGTGCATGAAGGAGCTGCAGGTGGCTGAGACCACTTTGTACTCCCCATCTGGCTACACAGTCTGCATGTAGCACTTGTTTGTTAGGTTGCACTAGTTGTGCTTCTGGCATCCATGTTTCTACGGATGAGCTGATAACTCTTTTATTCATTCGTTTATTCCACCTTAAATGCCTGTGAGCATTACTTAGAGGGGACAAAGGGGGGAGGGTATAAATATGTCAAAATACAGTTGTAACTCTGGCAGAAAAGCAATTAGTGTAAATACAGTTTGGAACTTCACAGGTAACTAAGCAGTATGTTAAACACACAAGAGAAAAAGATAATATAAAAATGGAAAGAAAAGAAAATATTGACACTGTGGCAAAGGCGTTTTCATGTTAGTAAGAACAGAAGGTATGCTGCTGTGGGCTATTGTGTTTCAAGTGAAGATCTTAGCTAGAATTGTTTGACTGCATTCAATTCGAATTGCTTTCAGTAGAAGTCGGCATATGTAAGCAGAATGGAGCTGAACAGAAAACACAATGCTACTTAACCGTATGCTCAAGGTTTAGGAGTTTTACAAGATTCTTCTGAAATCAGGTGATTGATGAAGGGAGCTTTTTACTACTTCACCTTCTTTTCTGTTTGGTTTATTTTTACTTGGTTGAACAGTGAAGTGCTTTATAGATTTTCTGTCTTCAGTTTGGCCTACGCTGGCTGCACCAGCTCTCCATAGGTCATTGCCAGTTCTTGCCTTTGTGCAGTCTTCTAGCATGCTTCTACACAAACTTTTTTATACGAGTTCTGGAGTCAAGTGTATTGTAATAGGCACAAGCTGCAACAGTAATACAGTAGGTCCATAATTTTGAACGTCTTCGCTCTTAGAACGAATAATTTTCTGTTCGTTATTTTTTCTTTTTTTTCATTTTGTCATCGATAATCTGATCTGTGCAGGAGGCCTCTATCGTGCTGACATTGTGCAGAAGAACTTGATTGATGTGTTTGTGCCATTCCTGCCACTTGAAAGGAAACAAATCATGGCCTGCATCCGAGACGAGTTCAAGCGCCGCAGCCGCACAGCCAGTGACAAACTTGTAGAAGACATTGCCAATGAACTTGACTACATACCAGCAGAATATTCACTATACTCTTCTACAGGGTGCAAGAAAATTCACCAAAAAGTGGCTCAGCACTTGGGCTTCTCTGAAAAGATATGAGTTGGAACTTCTCATTTCTTGGCCGTTTATCCAGTATTTGGGAATTGCACTTGCTTTCTGTGCGCAATATCAAAGTAGTCTGACATGTAGGCTTTTTTTTTCTGTCAGCACAAGCTATGCTTTTGACTCCTGAGTGAGTGCATAGCGTCTGCACCGCATGACGTTATTGCTGACTTCAGTTTATGATGTCTCCACCTGCACAATGCCTACATTTGAAGGTAGCCACCAGTCACATGGATGACAGAGACTTTGTGTGTAAGGTCCACTGCAGGCATGGTATGTGCTGCTCAGATCTCACTGCTGGTTCCACGAACTTCAGCCAATGAGTTGTTCACCCTCAGCCTTCTGTACACATGCTCTAATTTAGCACAAATGCTAGCTGGAGCCACAGCTCATGCATCAAGTTCTGTGTTCATGCTAAGCATTCTGAAGCACTCTTGTCTTTGGGCCAGTATTTGGCTTCATGAAAGCATATATTTTGTGCAAGTGCAATTTCTCAATACTGGTGTCACAGGCCTGAAATATCCATGTGAGACCAGTGCATTAGTTCAAGCCTGGTGCTTTGATTGCCCATCTAGGTATGCTGTTAATGTCAAACATGCATCCTCGTAATTTCAGTAAAAAAATATCAATAATCTGCAAGGCAGGCCATTACTCCGAGTACTTCATTTTTGGTTGTCATCATGTGTGCTGTTGCTTTTTAAGATCCAATTATCTGGGCAAATTATGAACATGATGGAGATGCAGGATGAGTTGTAGGGTTATGAATATGAAGGAAGATTGTGAATATAAAGGAGTAGCATGTTGATATAAAGAAGGCAAGAAAAATAAATCCATGACTTCCATATCACTGTGTTTGCTATTGTTTCCGAGGGTGGTGAATGAGAAGCAGCTGATTGCACGTGCATAAGTAGAAACAGAAAGGAGGAATTGAAAAATATGTTAGTGCCATTAGCTTTCTTACCTTTATGATGTTGTATTACTTCTGCAAGTGTGTTCTGCAGGAGTTTTGATCTTTTCTGTTCTTATCTTATTGTGCAAGACATGCTCTCAATGTTGACGAGCTTGTCATCAGCCGCCATAATATACATGTGCTTATCACATTGACACTTTTGAAAAAGGGCCTGTTAAGTTCTTATTAAAGTACTCACTTCACTTAATTCAGAAGTAGACTTATGTATGTCACATAAGCTTGACATTATGGCTGATGTTGTCAAGATGTTATTGTAACTTGTCATGCCAAATTGATTTTGAGGTGTATCTTACTTCAGTGTTTGTGCTCATGATTTGCAATTTTTTTTATTGAGGCACTTTAACATATTAGCGCTAGAAGCATAAAAAAATAAGCAAAGAATGAAATAGAAAGAGAAACATATGTGCTTGTTCCACTGCAGGCATCTACAATAGAATCTTGAAAATGCATATTTCTCAGGGTATGGAAAGCATATTAGGTTCAAATAGTCTTAACGAAACTGAATTGGAACACTCAGATGACATACTCACTTCTAACCTTTGCTTTACTCACAACCATAAATTTACATTACATTTTTCTGGGGCTCCTTTTACTGGAGGTAACTCACTGGACACCTATAATGTGATAGTAGCCACACATGGCATTGGGAGCTTGTGATGTAGTGCACAAGAGAGTGTGCATTGTCAATGTTAAACATTGACAATTAATAGTCACTTTTTTAACACCGTTGCTACTGTTTGAATGTCCTGATTCATGCATGAATTCAACCTCCAGTTGCTGTGGGAGGAGCTATTTGTATGTGCAGCACTCTCAGTGTCCTGAAATCTGCTTGGGATGCGTGCACTTGCCAAACTGTTGCTGTGTCAGATAAAGCATGGTGTGAATGAGTGGAGCAAGAGGTTAATGCAGCCAGTTTCACATTGTAATGTTGTTAGCAGCAGAATATGTTGTGACTGACAAGCAGTTTCATATTACTGGAAGACGTTCAATCTTTAGCATCAACTAGGGCTCATGCAACAGTGAACCTGCCATATTGTGCTGGCAGTGATTCTGATACTTGAATTATTTTATTTTTTTCATGTGGTTCTTATGTGCATGTTTTTTCAGACATTGAAGTATAAGCCTGAGAATTATGCTAATGTGGTACCCACTGGGCCCACTTGAGGCCTGCCTGAGAGAACATTGATGCTACCCAGAGCCTTTTATATTACTCAAAGTTTTGTGAATCATTAGGACATTAAAACATGTTCAGATCAATCAATGTTATGTCAGTGGGGGTTTCACCCCATGGCCTGCAACAGAGTGCTGCTATTTGCATAGCGTTCTGTTGTTTGGCAGGGCCTTCTGCACATGCAGACTGTGCAGCTAAGGAAACAAACATAGGCTCGGTGAAACTGTACCAAGTTTAGCAAGCAACATTTGCTTCAGTCTTCCAATTTCCAACTTCGCATCTAAATGTAACTTCAAAAAAGGTACATTTTGCTTAAAACGTCCTGTCTCTAGTCATGCGAGACCCCGCCTGCCTTAACAAGTGTGTGCTGAATATAACTATTTGAAAACATCTATTGTCATGTATAGGCTGCAAAATGAGTACTCCTTACATCTTAGCCACGTCTGATTTTTTAAGCATGTAAGAACTGATATCAAAGTGTGGTTTCTCTTACAGCAACATGTTAATGTGTATAGAAGTCAGTGTTTCTGTTTTTAGGAATGTTTTTGAAGGTATTGTGTGTCTGTCTTGTTGTGAATATCTTGTTTTGTAAACGATATAAACCAGCAATCTGTGTAAGCATTTTTTTTTTACGTTTTGAACTGTACAGTATGCTTTTGTAACATGCAGGTTAGTGGTGTTTTACTAAATTTATAATTGCATCATTTGTGTGCAATAAGCTTTTTGTATATTAGATCTACGTTGAAATAAAATCTGGAATGTTGACAGTTGAATGGATTGAATGGAGGTCACTGTTTTACAGGAAATTTTTTCATCACTGGTTACTGCACAGACACATTTCAAAATGACATGTGTGATGAGTATGCTGATCAATAAGTGCTGCAAAACTTTCAACAGTGGAAGAGAAGTGATGTGCCATCCTGTTCCAAACTACCTGGGCTCTGTTAGCCTGCTCCAAAGCATGAATTTTGAAACAAGACAACCAATGCTTCTGCTATGTTCAATAGGCGGAATAGCACCCCTCGACGTGGCCAGAGACAGGAGAATAGTGCTCGCTTCCGAGCCAGATAAACAATGCTGTCCTGCATATGACAATGAGGAGTGCTCAGGTATAGCTTTCCACTTCTCTATAGTATAAATTAATCACAACTTAGTACTTATTTCCGATCGATAGATCTTTCCCAGATTCGGTGTATAACTCGTTCTTTAATCACTTCCAACACGGTTGTCCCCATGCCTGAAGTACACGTCACGTCTGTAATTGATCAGTTGACAGGCACTTTTTCTCCAGCTAATAATTTGCGCAGAATTTTTGATTCGCTACAGAAGGGATTTCTGCAACTCGGGGCCATGTGCAGCACGCTGTTCAGGTGCACATTGCGTCAGCTGAAAAAAAGGCTTCTACGGTGCCTGTTGCAGCAGGCAAAACTAGGCTGCTAGCTGTGTTCCTTTAGTGTGTGTGGACAGTGGTTCTCAGGTGAGTGCAGGAATCCTGTTTTCTTTATCTCTTTCTTTTTTTACAGTGAAGCTGTCTATGGCTGGAATCTGGAAAAAGATGTGTCTGAGTTGAGAAAAACATCACCATGTGGGCAGGCACTGGTGATAGTGCAGAAAAGGTCCAAACTCAATGGCGCATACCCCTGTGGGCTTGGGCACTTGTAATGCACCCTTAAAAAAAGACGAAAAATATTAAAAAAATATAAATATTAATAATCAAATAATAAATAAATAATGATAATTAAATAAAGACGAAACAAACAACGAACTTATGATGTTGACAAAAACAATGCATCGGAGCAAACGCTAGCCTGTGACTATGCCTATCTGAACGTCGGTGCATATGTATAAAGTAAGAAAAAGTAGTAAAGAAAAATTTTGGAAATAAAAAAATACGAAACAAACAGCGAAGTTATGTGTTAGTGCCTTTACTAACCAATGTAGCGTAACCACCATATAGAACCTAATATAGCTATTGAGCAATACAGCTTTGCTGGTCTTCCATCTTCACATAATAAAAGGCTCCGATTTTTTTTTCTCTCGTTTTACAATGCTAAATTGGTTAATAAGTTTTCTAGCTATGATGGTACCGAGCACTGAAGGATAAACTTTGTCCAGTCACATTAAGACTGGTAATTAAGAAATGTTTCTGTTTGCGTTGTTCAGCGATGTTCAGGATGGTTTTCTGCTTCAAATACCAAGCTTGTTGAAAATGTCTAGTTTCCTTGACCGTCATCATGGTCCCCTGGTCGCGTGTGGTTCAAAACCACGCTGTCAGAACCAGTTATAAATTTTTTTAGCATTTCTTTATCCTCTCTTCTTCCGAGCCAAATTGCGGTGAGGAATGATCCAATAGCTTTCCACTATTTAGAGCATAATTTAATCGCAACTTAGTACTTAGTCCCAATCGATAGATCTTTCCCAGATTCGGCACCTAACTTGTTTAATCACTTCCTACACATTTGTCCCCATGCGTGAAGTACACGTCGAGTCTGCAGTTGATCACTTGACAGGTGCCTTTTCTCCATCTAATGATTGGTATAGAATTCTTGATTCACTGCAGAAGAGATTTCTGCAGCTCGTAGTTAGTTTCAATGGGAGTTCGTTTTTGGGCATGTGCGTTGCTCTGGACTGGACTGCTGTGTCTTAAGGTGGCCTCGCCACATGTCGGGTTAACTCACTGAACTATCTTGGATGCTCGGCTGCTATAGTCAAAAATTCAAATTCTTGTTTCTATATATATGTATATATATGTATATATTTTTAAAATTTTTATTGTAATTGTTTTCTTTTTTTAGTATAACATCCGCTTTCTAATCTGAAGGTTGTAAGTTCAAATCCTGCTCCAGTACACTACATCTCCAGGCTTGGAGTGGCGCCTGACCACAGCATAAAAGGTCGAGAGCCAGTGGGGCTGTACTAGTCCAGGTGCAACCAAAGGAGGAAGGCCCACTAAACTTCAGGAAAATGCACTCCCTCACAAGAACAGGAATTGGCCTCCTTGGTGCAGTATTCCGCTACCACTTCCCTCATGACTCCTTCAATCAACCCATGGCCCTCAGTCCCCAGCAGCTGTGGAGCACTTGACCAAGGCCACAGTCAGACCTGCAATGCAGCAGAGAGTGCCAAGAATCTGTTGACCCAGACAGGCCGCCACTGTAAACTGAACCTTGCAACGTTCAACACAAGAACCCTCTCGAGTGAAGCTAGCTTAGCAGGACTCTTTGAGGAACTACCAGGCATTATGTGGGATATTATTGGCCTTAGTGAGGTTAGAACTGGTGAGGCTTATACAGTGCTGAATAATGGCCACATCCTCTGCTATAGAGGACTCCCAGAAAAGAAGCAATACGGGGTAGGATTCCTAATCCACAAGGACATAGAGGGCAACATTGATGAATTCTACAGCATTAATGAGAGGGTAGCAGTAGTCGTAAAAAAATTTAAGAGGTATAGAATAAAAGTAGTACAAGCCTACGCTCCAACCTCCAGTCATGATGATGATAAGATAGATCAGTTTTATGAAAATAATGAATTAGCGATGAGAAAAGTGCAAACTCAATATACTGTAGTAATGGGCGACTTCAGTGCAAAAGTGGGCAAAAAGCAGGCTGGTGAACAAGCAATTGGCAACTACCATATCGATTCTAGGAACACTAAACTCCTTTCCATACACAACAGTCAACGCTGTTGAGGCTAGAGAGTTTTTTACTGCAATTGTGCGCAACTGCTTTTTATATAGGATCAGTAATGAAATGAAACAAGTATTAATTCTTAATAACAAACACACACTGTGTTATACGGCTGCTAATGCGTTGTTTTAGATCATTTTTATTTTTGTTGCTCTTCTTGGATTTTTTTGTAATCAATCGCAAGAACTCTCACGTGCATGCTCGTCGCAGTGGCGTAGCCAGAAATTTCGTTCGGGGAGGGCTCACGTTGGAGCTTGGCCTCCTCACATAATTTGTCGAGGGATCAAATACTTAATAATAACTGCATTGCAATTGCCAAAGATGCTGCAAACAAATTCTTGAACGCTACACACTGTCAAGACAAGTAAAATATGTATTTTTTCATAAACTACTGTATTCTTATGTCCTAAAAATTGTGCCGAAAATAACTGGTATCAATGCTTCCATGCATGTTGTTTGTCTATTTATTCAGAAAGAAAATATCACACGAACTTTAGAACTATATCAATGCGAAACATGCAAAAGAGTGCATGCCGCTGATATGATAAATGTAAAGGCCATGAAATGAACACGTTGAGGACAAATATGTTAATGATACTTTGTCATTCGAAAGCCTTGTTTACTTTTTTGTACATATGCAACGGCCAGGGAAAAATCTCAGTGGCACTGTCCTTCATTCCAATGCACTGCGCAGGAGCAGCTGTAGCAGCAGTTTTGCAAAATATACATTAGAAATTCGAAGTACAATGGAATACACAAATGCCAAGATAAAGATTGATAAAAAGCAAAAAGTGTCTCAGGAAACAAAGTTCACTGCATATATCCACAAAACCTCTCAACAAGATATTTAAATATACGTTTAAGTAACCAATAAATCTACGTATCTAAGCAAAAGTCACTTTATACAGGGTATTTCAGCTAATTTTAGCCAGAGTTTAAAAATATGCCGATGCGCTCTAAGACGACGCGACCAAGTGCATGTTGCTAACTTTTGTATGTAGTGTGTCACGCTATATTTTGTATTTCGCTTAATTAGATTTTTAGTCAAGATTAATAAACCAACTTCTGAAGTAACGAAGTTAGGAAAAAAATTCCATTTAGAAAATTGCAGGGCGTTTTGCAAAGCGTCTGAATAAACAGTTTCTGTCTTTCTATATATATATTAGGTATTAGTGTATTTCAGCTTACTGATGATGCCCGCGAACTACAAAACTAGTGACATGCCCGCTTGCGCGTCATGATTGCACTGCTCCTCAACGTTCCGCGCACAAACAGCCATAGGCGCGCTACCACTTGAAAGGCGACAGGGCAACCACGTAGGCATCGGCTGTGCCGTTTACGCCAGCGATGTGCTCCCCTCGCGAAAGTTCGTTATAGCGATAAGCAGACGCAGCGGTTATCGCTTGTGCTGCCGGAAGCAACAGGTCCATCATTTCGCGATAGCTGTAAGGAAATTGAACATCCATAAAAAAAAGAAAAGAAAACTAAGTTTTCAGAAGGCTGAAAATGGTGGAATAAGAGTATCATTAGTGACCAGACGCAGTCTTTCACTGAATTTACGTTTATTTTCCATGCGCTTTCACAGTAAGCGCTCGAAGAGGTCACCTTCTGCTGCAATACAACACTGGGACCTTCTGAGAACGCTTGCTGTCGCTGCCTTGAGCACCGTCGGTGAAATGCTGTGGCAGACTTCAATTATCTTCTCCTGTAAGGCTTCTGGAGTCGCCATTTCCGTCGTGTATATGTGATCCTTAATATAGCCCCAGAAGAAAAAGTCAAGAGGGTTGAGGTCGGATGACATTGCCAGCCACAGCACAGGCCCGTTTCTCCCTATCAATTGCCCTGGAAAAGTAACATCAAGGCTTGCTCGTGCTTGACTGGCCCCGTCATGCTGACACTACATTGTGTCAAGCTGGGCTAGTGGCATGTTGCAGCAGAAGTCTTCAACCTGCCCTTTGAGGAACTGACATACTCTTGCCGGTCAGAGTGTTGTTAAAAAAAATGGGCCAATGACTGTGCTGTCATATATTCCGCACCAAACGTTAAACGACCACTGGTATTGGTGGCGGAATATTCCTAGCCAGTGGGGATTTTGCTCACTTCTATAGTGGGCATTGTGGATATTTACTTGGCAATTTCAGGAAAAGCTCATCTCGTCAGTCCGGATACCTTGGTGAGAAAGTCAGAATCCTACTCCTCCAGAATCAAAATCCAATTCTGAAAGTTGAGTCTCTCTTGAAGATCCCTTGACTCCAGGCATTGATGCCACTGCAGGTGATAAGGGTGCAGTCCAGCTGTTTTCAAAATCATCCAGGCAGTTGAGTTGGACACACCAAGCTGTGCACCACGCGACGCGTGCTAGCGTGTGGATTAGCCGCCATGAAAGACAAAACGTTGGAGCGAACCTCATTATTTATAAATGAAGTTGTCTGCCTCTTTCTTGTGAAGCTGCCGGTTTGCTTCAGCAACTCATAAGTGTTGAATATTGTCATCAGGCTCAGTCGCGTACTCGGGTGCCAGCTTCGAAATATTCTTGCAGCCTGCCGTCTCTGTCTGCTTGCAGCTACTGGGGCAAGGATCATGTTTGCTTTTTCCTCGTTGGAAAAAGGCATCACGAAATTGCTTGCGCTTTAGCGGCCGATGCACGATAGTCTGTTTATCGCTGTCTGGAATTACCACCTACCACTACAACCACGTCCATCAGTCGCTTTACACAGCACAGGAGATAACGGTTGCTAGCTTAAATCGAAGAGCCAACGCTTGCGTCGCTGCTCTGTCGCTTTTTAAGTGGCAGATAGTGCACATATGGCTGTTTGTGCGCAGAAAGCTTGGGAGCAGTGCAATCACGACGGGCATGTCACATTGGTTTTGTGTATTTCGCAGTGAGCTGAAAAACACTAATATTTAATAGATAGAAAGACAGAAACTGTTTATTCGGATGCTTTGCAAAGTGCTCTGAAACTTTCTAATTGCAATTTTTTTCCTAGCTTCGTTGCTTCAGAAATTAGTAAATAATCTTGACTCATTTTCTAGTTAAACAAAATACAGAAACAGCTACACAGTGCATGCAAAAGTGAGATACATGCATTTGGTTGCGTCGTCTTAGAGTGCATTGGCATATTTTTAAACTCTGGCTAAAGTTAGCTAAAACACCCTATATAATGCGTCAAACAAGGCAGTTAAACATGTTGCGTAATCACAGATTCTCAAATCACGGAATCCTAAGGCCTGCACCCCACCCCACCGGCGGCTAGTCGAGTGAAAACGAACCCTTTGGCCGCCCGCATCGTTGTCAAGGGTAATTTCAATGAGTTCTTTTTTCTAAAAATGAAATAGAACTGGACAAGTAGCATTTTATTTCATATTATAATACAAGGATGTTTTTTGGAACTAGTAGTTGAGTACTAGTGACAGAATTTAACTGAGGAGTGCTTTGTCATCGGGCAAGTGCTTGAATGTCCCGGGGGAGTCTCTAATCATGTCCTGCATTTACCTCAATTTCTCGATTATTGAGGCTCTGTTCGTGATAATATTGATGCCTTAGAGATTCTCGAGCACTAATCTATCACTTTAGCTTGACTTAGTATTTGCGTTTAGTGTCCCTTTAAGTTAGCATTAAACCATGGGGACTGTGTTGCTCTGTAGCAGTAATTTAGTAGACATACTAATTGTTCATTAATTTGACTACAGGTAATTCAATTCCGACTGTTCCAGGCCTGCAGCCATACCATATGGGCCAAAACTTTCGTTATTTCGATCCTGAAATTACTCCCACTGGGTAATTCGAATTCGACTGGTCGGTGCGAAAGCACAGGACCCTATTGGTGTCGGCCTAGCTCTGTCTTGGCGGCACTATGGGGCCATAAGTGAAAGACGCATTATCTTTTGCCAAAAGTGCCTGTCTTTCGATTTGGCCTAAAAAATTTGTCGTCCCGTGCTACGCAGCACTGCCCGAGGCGCAGCCTTCGGCCAATGGACATTGGCGTGTGCAGCTTCTCAGAGTCCTGGGCAGCATGTGGGTCACTATAAAATGCACTCGGTGCATTTTATAGTGACCCATCATAACTACATAGTAATTAATTATTAATTTATTGTACAGTCAGCCATGCTACGTTACTTCATTAAACATATGGAATCACCTGCTCAAATTACATGCACAGGTTAATTATTGGGCACAGCCATTACAACAAGGGAAGAAATAATCTTTCGCGATTACTACCGAAACGCTCCGCTTGAAACGTCCCGTCAAAGACGGTAGTGCCTTCATGAAAGCAGTCATGTGAAGCGATACATTTCACTGAGAAGTGAAAGGGTGTACTTTAAGACTGCAGAATGTTCAATTTACTAAAATCCTGATGTTCATTGTCTATTCCTTGCAACCACCGTACAGTAACGGCAAAAATAAGTTGCATTCACCAATGTGTATGGCATGACTGAAGGGGATGTTACGAGATTCGTAGTTTTGTTTCTCCAGTGTCCTTGGTGAGCTAAACAAAGCATCTTGTTTATATCTAAGGAGAGTTAGGGCATGGTATGGAAAAGTGTGGGCGATGTTCCGAATGGGTGGGTGAAATGCGCATTTTCCAGTAGAATATGTATGCAAGTGGTCCATAGCATTATTAGCCTGTTTTGCGAGTGGTATAAGAGTGGGACGGCTGCACTGGCCTAATTACAACTGAGGTCAAATTTTGCAAACATAAGGGGAACAATACACCAAGTTTATATGCGATGGTAAATATGTGTCGATCAAGTACAGCGTTAAAAAAATTGTAAGCAAGTGTTCGAAAGTATCATGCTACTGCTATTAGCTAGGTTTCCCTATGTCCCAAGAGAACTCTGCGTTTCAGATATTTTATACTTTGAAGGAATAGGCAGCATTTTAAGTGCAATGTGTTGCATAGTTTTAACCTTTCTGGCTTATTTAGAAGCGTTACAAATAATCATTGAACCCTCATCTTTTTTCTTCTTACTTTTTCATGCGTGATATATTAGGTTCATCTGGTGTCCTCACTGAACTAAATTTAGGAGGCAGCTTCATTATGTCTGGTGACTGTAAGGACAAGTTAATGGGTGATGTGGAGGTAAAGTTCAAAATAGAAGGGCAATTGGGGCTTTCGCAATAAATTACGTATGCAAGTACTCTAAAGTGTTTGAGCGTGTCTAACCAGCGGGGAAGAATGGAGCCCGCTGCCCTGGCAGAACTATAAAAGCTGCCAAAATCAAATTTAGCGAAAATTGGTGGTACACTGTGGAAACCCCTTGTGCGAAGTTAAATGCGATTGGATCAAACACAGCCTTTGTAAACAAATTCTTATTCAGGTGTTAGAGTGTGTGATATGGCCACTATCAGCTATGCTTCCTAGTGTCCATACATAGCTGTAGTTTACAACAGTTTTATATTTTGTGGAAAGGGGAGGGGGGAAATGGCAACTGCAATGTGCAACAAAATTTTTACTTTCCTGGTCTGGTTAGAAGCGTTGCAAATGATTAATGAGCCGTCGTTTTTCTTTCCCTATTTTCAGGTGTCGTAACATGTTCTGTCTTGGTTTCAGCAATGTTCTCAGTGAACTAAACAAGATATTTC
Source organism: Dermacentor andersoni (assembly GCF_023375885.2). Classification (NCBI taxonomy): domain Eukaryota; kingdom Metazoa; phylum Arthropoda; class Arachnida; order Ixodida; family Ixodidae; genus Dermacentor; species Dermacentor andersoni. The sequence continues at coordinate 218,273,227 of NC_092814.1, read as the reverse complement.
GTTTATATTTAGCGAAAATAAATGGCGCGTTATGGGCGATATGTAGGTAAACTTCATAAATAGGGCACTAATTATGACATTTGTAGTAAATTACGCATGTAAGCTATCCGAAGCTTTATGAATCTGTTTTGCGAACAAAGAATTCATCCCCTTACCCTGGAAGAGCTGTGAATTTAACAGACATCAAATCTATTGGTAATTGAGTGGGGGGGGGGGGGTGCGTTATAAAGCAATAAAGCATTGCATGCCCCCCTCAGCAGTTATAGTGGTGGTTTTCAACAGATTCGCTGGACATGCACTGTTGCAGGGCCGAGATGGCCAGTCAACTTTCTTTTGTGTGAATATAGCAAGTAATTTATGTTAATTGTACATCGTTATGTATAACCTCGACAATACCATTACCTAAACTAGCAATGCATTTATACTGTAGACTTAAACGGAAAGTACAATTATTTGTTCAATTCAAATTCTTTGTAGCAAATGTGCATTCTTTATGTGCGCTGTACTGCTGCTACTGGGCGGGATCCGGGACCACTATGGAGCACGCATTGCCTTTTGTTCCTGTATCATCTTGAGATTTTATATAGTTGCAAGAGATAAATGCAAATTCAGATCACTTTTCGGGCCCCGTGATAGATAGGTCTCTGTCTGTTAAATATGCTGACAGAAGCATTCCCAGGCTATTTCACTTATTGTAATAGTAATTTGCAACATATATATATCGCCTGTTCCAAGAGCGAGCAACGCGCGGCAGCTCTTCCTGAAATGCTGCTTTTTGCAGTTGACGGCAGACGGCAATACAAGTTTATGCTTGCACCGTCATGGCAGCAGCTTGCATCCCCATAAGTGCAGGCAAACTTGCAATTTTTTCCTAAAATCCAGGCAATTAACTGTGCCAAGTTTTATACCAAACAAAGTCGACGCCAAAATGTGATCGTCCTCCAAAGTTTGAGCAAGAACAGTGCAGCGGTGAGTGCAAAATCTTTTTCAAACACGCGCAGCGAAATATTCAGGACCCTGTATTGCTTTCGCATTAATCTATTCTAGTCGGATACAACTAAAGTCTGCAGTGAAGCCCCGCCCACGCCCTCATAACCGCCAGCCACTGTTCCTCCGCAAGGCTGCAAATAGTTCGTACTTCAAAATGCTTCAAACTTTTCCTGTTACCTAAATAAGGCGGTAACCACGAAAATAAAGTTATAAGCTCTTAATTTTATACGTTTCCACTCGTCTATTATAGTGGTACGGCGAAAGCCTAATTGTTTACTGAACTGAAATAAAACGCTTGCTTCGCTGCAACTATTTACTGTCAAATTTCACTTCAGTTGGCAGTGAAGTTTTACGAGTAAAATGGGCACAGCAAGGAAATGAACTGTACCGAGGACTTTTGAAGAGTGAAATGCTCAGACTCCATACACTTTGTCCATGTGTATTGCACACCTCATCGCTTCCGCTGATGAAAAGACCCTTCAAGAACAGCAGACGCTGCGGAGGTATCAAGCACGACGCCATTTTAAAAACGTCGAATGACGACGACTTTGCTTCTGTGATTGGCTAGCGGAGTAACACAACGCCGCGTGTCCATGTGCCTTCGTTGCCAACTGCTGTTTTTTTTTTGTTTTTTAAGTTCGTGGGTTGCGGTTGGCCGCTGATACCGGAACGTGCCGTGGCGTGCCGACAGAGCGGTGGAGAGCTGACGCCGTACACGTACACGTACGCACCATGACTGAATGTACACGAAACATTCACAATATTTCTTCCTTTTTTTTCTCAGGTCGTGATATGACGTTTACAATTTAAATTTTCTGAATAAACAATTCATATAATGAATAAAGCGGGCAAATGTAGTAACGCAATAAGTCATTTACATATTAGCAAAATTAATGCCGAATATCAAACAAATTATAATAATAATTTTCCTTATTTTGGTGCATCTTACAAAGCCGCCAGGGGGCCGATGGTCGTTGCCTTCATTTAAAAACACGTCGGCAAAGAGTTGTCGAGTTATGATGCCCGCCTAGCCGAGGAGTGCCGACAAGTCTCCCTTTTGTAAACTAGTTTAGATACCATGCTCTTGTAGTGGGCGCGCTCCTCAAGTTTCTTTAGCGAAGACGCCTCCACAAACTAGAGGCATGTTTCGAAGTAACAGAGCATTGTTAGTAACGCTTGTCGCGCTAGTCAGTGCCGAACTCCAGCTAGTAGGGGCCCACTACCACAGTGAACACGATCATGACCACGATCATGACCATGATCACGAACACGGCCACGAACCCGCAGCGTTCAAGTACTCACGCCTAGCCAACGAGCCGCACGTCGCAGCTGCTGCAGCTGGCAGCGAAGCGCACCATCATTCCCATGGACACGTAGCATCGTCTTCTCATTCTCATGCATCGACCGCTCCCAAGAAGAAACCGATCCGATCATTCGAAGAGACTGCTTTTCTTTGGGGCCGAGCTCTCGGTTCCACACTGCTGATTAGTGTCGCACCGTTTCTGATCCTATTTTTTATTCCTATTGACTCGCGCTCTGGCCATGAGTCGCTGCTCAAGGTTCTCCTCAGCTTCGCCTCGGGGGGCCTGCTTGGCGATGCGTTCCTCCACCTCATTCCACACGCACTTATGCCGCACAGCAGTGAAGAGGTCTCCGGTACTGCACACACAGGTCACGGCCATAGCCACGGCAGTCATGCCCACAGCCATTCTCACAGTCACGACCATTCTCACGGGCCTCATGACATGAGCGTCGGCCTGTGGGTGCTTGCCGGTATTCTAGCTTTCCTCATGGTTGAAAAATTTGTGCGCATGATCAAGGGTGGTCACAGTCACAGCCATGAACAGCTTCACGAGCATGTTCACGAGGAGCATCGTGCCGACGACCGGGTTCCGTCGGGAACAGGCGAAGCTGACACAAGGCCCACTGGAAAATGTGACGGAGAGTCCAGCGGCGCGGAGGACGCCAAGAACGAGTCTACTGCAGCTCTGGTGCACAGAAAGAAAGCCAAACTAGAGAGCACAGCGATGGACAAAAAGAGTGCTACTGATGGTGGTGAGTGTCCCACTCCCGTGCTTGTGCCATATTGCTGGCAAGATGCACGGCTGGAATAATTAAACTCGTGTGCTTCAGTGGGAGCGAGAGCGTTACTTTACCGCTTTTACGCCTTCTGTTCTTGTCACACGCTGTAACTTTGAAATATTGCTTGCATTTGCTACTTTGCTCGAGAGCGTTGATCTTTGGTATGGCTGTTTAATGCTATTTTAAAACCTTTAAAGAGTTTGAGACTGTGCCCTGAAAATCTAAATTTACATTTCATTGCACACTGAAGGGTAAACGCAACAACATAACATAGTGTAATTTGGCTATCAGAGAGTTTCAATGCAAGCATGGGTGGCCTTTTCTAAAGAAGATGTCAAGGTTAGCAAATGGCAAGCATCGCAAATGCTGGAATGACAATGACAGCTCATAGCATGAACATATACATGCAGTAATACAGAGGAAAGAAAAAAAAAGATTAGGGGAGGGATTATCCTGACCTCATGCTCAAAGAAACGTCTTGCTATCCCCTTGGGAGTGTTAACGGTTAACTGTGTGTCACAGCCAAGAGCAACCCCTTCTCCTAATGGAGTGAGGAGGTCCATGCCTTGGCAGTGCCTGAGGAAGGCGAAGACAGAGATGTGGATAGGAATGGGAATCGGACAGGACTGTTAGCTAGTGCATGTATACATGTTCCCTATAAGGAATGTTGGCGCTAAATTTCTGACCTATCACTATAATGCAATAGAGGATCTGCTAGATGAGTTGGAAAAAACATTTATTGTGTGAAAAGGGAGGCCATGTATTTCATACGAACATTGCACAATGCCTATGCTGAGCCAGGAGGTATCGCATGTGAGAAGCACTGGCAAGGACACAAAACTTTCCAGCATGGCTAATCTAAACATTGAAGAGACACTAACAAAGAGGAAGATGATTTAGTCATTGGTCTGTTAAAATGCAGGGGAAGCACTGTACTGCACTAGATTGTACTTGCAATTCCTGTTATGTTGAAAAGTGCCACTGGCAAGTAAAACTTTTGTGATGTACTGTTTCACTAGACAGATGGTGCAGAAGAGCTAAAGAAATACGGGCCCATAAGTATAATGATCTTCTGATCATAATTTTACATAGAATCATTGACATACCAGCTGTGGTGGCATAGTGGCTTTGCCGTTGCTCAGCTAAGACCGAGGGCACGGGATCAAATTTCGACACAGGCAAAATGCAAAAAAGTTCGTACCCTATGCATTGGGTGTGCATGTTAAAGAACCCCAGGTGGCCAAAATTAATCTGGAGTTGCCTTACAATGTGCCTCATAATCATGTCGTAGTTTTATCATTGACATCCTAGATTTTCATTGACCAAGAGGACATGCTAAAATGACCAGGGGTCACTTGACAGCACATTGCATTTGTGCAATCAGATAAGCTGTTAATTAATATAATAGTGTACTTGCAACTCATGCCATCGATATAAAAGGAAGAAATGCCACAGATAGCAAATGGTATTAATATGCATGAAGTTACACTGGTATCATTACCCTCCATGTCTTTTTTCGTTTTCTTTTTCTAACAAAAAGGATTAGGCGAGGAAGTAGAAATATATTTAAGTTGTCTACAGTCATCTTAGAAGGCAGGTTTAAACGGTTTAATATGAGGGTGAACCAAGGAGGTAGATGCATGGGACATATTTTAACAGCCTATTGAAGCTAACACTGTCCTGTTATGTTAATGTAGAAATGACCTGCTAAAATTGTCAAAGGCCTGAATAACAGACCTTTATGTCAGGCTCATATTTCTCTGTCCTCTTCTCTCAGCCATGTCCTGCTTTGCTGTGTAGACATGATTACAGAATGGAACCAGGCAGTAAGTACAATAACTGCAAATAACAGTCAACTTGTTTAAGAAATGGGACATTACAGATTGAAGTCTGTTTGCCTTACAGAACATTAAAAGATGTTCTCAAAGCTATAAAGATGAATTTGTGGCTGAAACTGTATGCAGAATGAAGAAACCATTAGAAACTGCAGAAAATAACTTTCGCACCATCATAGAAATATGACATTGAGAGCACTGAAACAGTGACTTAAAGCTGGATTCAGACAATGTGCTGGATCGCCGGTTCAGTATGCAGACGACAGGCATGGCAGGGCTCATTGCCGCCGAATGGCGACACAGAAAAGGAAGTTGCTGACATGCTGCTTGCAGCATGATTCATTGCAGCTCAGCATTGTCACACTCGTCTGTGGACTGATTAGGTGATTTGTCCCATTGTGTGAATCCAGCTTAATGCATCATAGGTTTTTGTGAGTAGATGTATCAGGAAAAATTTTTATGCATCATTGAAACTTATGATATAGCTAGGGGGATAATGAATAAGGGTTGCTTTCAGTCCTGTGTTCTTTATTCTGCGCTAAAAATAGTTGTTACTGTGGGCAATGAAAGGGTTGATGAAATAAATATCGAGTTTGATGTGTTCTGCTGACATGTATGAAACTGCTGGTAAGACAACTTGCGCCACTTACCTGCATGGTAGAATTTGTTGTGAACAAATTGTACTTGAGTGCCATCATGTAATGAATGTAATGACAGAGAAGTTATATGTGTAAGTTAGGTGTACGTACCTGTCTTAGGTTTGCAGTGAACGTGTGATCATGAACTTAAAGGGGCACTAAAGCGAAACAACAAATCAGTGTAGACTAATAAAGCATTGTTTGAGAACACTGCAAGCAGGCATTTAAAAAAAAAAGTTTGGTTATTAGATGAGAAAATGAAGGTCGAAGTATCAGTATTTGAACTTCGCGCCTAAACCCAGACGCCGGTACGTCAGTGTGACGTCGGGGATTCCAAAGTATGTTTTTGCATTTGGGCCGCGTTGGCTGAGTAAAGGTTTCCGAAACTTGCCATGTTTAATATTTGGTTCCCTTAGAACACAATGTAGTCAATCTGTACTGCTATATAATTATGTAGGCCCTAGAAGATGCCATCAGAATCCATGACGTCACAGCAACCAGGTGCGGGAAGTTCAAGCTTGGCAATCATGTTTCGTTCTTGCGCTTTTTCTGGCTTACCAAGCATCTTATCGTGGTAAGAGTGGTGTTTTGGGTGTCCTAGAGAGGTAATTTACTGATGCAGAAGAAATCATTTTTCTCTTTAGTGTCCCTTTAAGACTACCTTTTTGTCATGAATGTCCAGAATCATAATTGTATAACAATGCATAACATTAAGGCATCAGAAAGTCTTATAGTCATTACTGTTTCTATGCTGTGTTTGTGTCAGTTATGGTGGCCATGTTACAACTAACATGTAGAACATATAATCTCATGGCTAAGAAGTAATGCAAATACGGGGCAACAGCTCAAGGATGCAAGGCGCAAGTGCTGCTGTTTGTTGCCATTGTCCCATCTTCGTGCTGCTTCTTTACCATGATTAAGTCACCAACTAGCTCATGAGTGCACTTTGCTGTAGATAGTCTCATTGCATTAGGGAATCATTATGGGCATGAAATGTGTTTTCCAAGCTTTACAGATTTTTAGGGGAAGTATTGTTTGTATCATGTTAGGGGTTTAGTGGGATACTGGTTCAGCATTTGTAAATGTCTTATGGAGCTGACTGCGGCATTTGTTCTCTCCAGAAAAACGGCCAACAGACATCAAAGTAGCTGCCTACCTGAACTTGGCTGCTGATTTTACTCACAATTTCACCGATGGCCTGGCCATAGGTGCATCGTACATTGCTGGCAACACAGCAGGCTTTATATCTACAGTGACAATCCTCCTGCACGAGGTCCCACATGAAATTGGAGATTTTGCAATCCTGGTGCAGTCAGGCTACAGCAAACGCAAAGTAAGGAAAATATTTATTGTGTAGTTCACTATTGGTGAAGAGCATGCAACCTTTCAGTATACAACAATGAATTAGTTGCATTTTTTTTTCTCACTGACTGTTCTGTCGACCATGTCCCTAAAATTTCTGCACAAAGCTGTAGAGTAGATTTTGTTTGGCTCCATGTTTGTTTTTGAAGCTTTAACTCATTCACAATGCTGCTTGAACCATGGTGACACTAAGGGATTCATGTCGAATTTCAGCCATTTTCCCTTCAGTTTGCTGTCATGCTTACAACACAAGATGATGACCCCAAGGAACAGAAATAACCCCTCCGATCATGACATCTCTATGTAGAGATGCAATTTGCTTTGCCTTGATGACAGGGAAATTAGCAGAAAAGAAGCCTGCTGTTTCTACTTTAGCTCCTTATGCAAATGAACGGTAATATCTTTGCACATTATGGGGCAGAAGTATGCTCAAAACATTGTTCAAACATAGGCATGTGCATCATGCTTATAGACAGACACCTGATACATGTTCTGAAACTAGTGTCATCCTCGGAATTAATTTCGAGTGGATATTCCTTGCAAACTCAACAGCTACAATTAGCAAATTGCAATATATGCTGTAAATTACTGTTAAACTGCAATATAAAAAACTTCAATATTACGAAATTCTCTATATAACGAAGTATATAACTGTTTATAACTTCTTGTTCAGAGAACACCATGCGTTTAGAACCTCAATATAATTAAGTGTCGTTACACGCAAGTTCAATGTGTAACGAAATTTCATTGTTGCCGCAGAGGAATACAAGACAATAAATAGAAGCTTTCTTTGAGGCAGATGGTCAAATGGTTAAATGCAAGCAGCTGCTTGCAAACGCACCTCTCAAATCGTGTGTCATGTGACCAAGAGCGACTGCCAAAGTGGAACAGCGTCATGTTCTGTACAAAGTCCAACTGCGATAAGATCCTATCATGCCCTGCGCAACTGTATGCTTTGGGTATGAGTTATAGCATGCGAGGGTAAGCCAAGATGAATGGTGGTTTGATGAGCGCTGTCTTCCTGCGTGAGCAAGTGGAACGGGGGGTAGGAGTGAGCTCCCGGTAACACGATCAAGCGTGCGCAAGGAGGGGTAAGGTTGCGCGCCTTAGCTGCGCTTGGCTGTGAGCATGGCTGAGTGCATACGCAGCCTGCATGCCCTGTTTTAGAGGTAATCTGCCGCATGTGCAAAGAGTGGGTGTGTAGAGATGGCATTGCATGTGCACTGTTCTCTCGCGCTTTTAGTAGTGCAGGTTACGTAATCTCGAGTTATGGAGATGCATTGAATCGAGGGGCAGATGAAGTATTTGCTCCCCACTGCTGGCGCTTTTCATGATAGCGTCGTCCCACTGCGAGCGACACTACCAGCTCTGTGGGCAGAGTGAACACGAAAGCCTGGCTGGCTTCGCTTGGTGCTGCTGATGTGAAGATATCGTCGACATGGCATGAAACTATACATTTCGTTGCCGACTCTCAAATTCAACAAAATCTAATTTTTTTCTTTTTCAAACTTGCTTTTTTCAATTGCCTAATATTCAGAAATTTTTTGGCCCCTTCTGTGTAAGAAAAATCTATTGGCAACTGTGCTTATTTGCACAAAAGGTCGAATTTCAATATAACAAAATTTCGATATAACGAAGCAAATTGCTGATTTTATCGGCTACTGTCTACGCTCGTTACAACTGACCCGTGTACAATAGACTTTCGGATGTAATGTACCATGTTTCAGTCTTAGTTTATTCTACCTATTTTATTAATGAAACGAAGTTCGTTTGAACGGCCTGCACTACTGCGGACTATCGGCTACAGCGAACGAAATTAGCGGCAATTTTTTTCAAAATTGGGCGTATAAAACATACTTTTGCCGTGTCAACATGGGCTGACAACTGACTTACGAGGGTCAGCCGACGATTGTGGCGCATGAGGGAGGGAGGAAGGCGGGGCGCGGAAACGCGCCGTCTTCTTTTGCGCGCGAGGCACGGGGTGGGGGGGGGTGGAGGCGCGCGGGAGAGAGGGTTCTGCTTCGGCGGCTGCTGCTTACGGCGCAGCTCCCGTATTTTGAAAACGATCTGTGATATGAACACTGTGCGGGCCTGCGCGGGCCTCATCTTCAAAGCGATCGGCGATGTGGACAAAGAGCGCCCAGTGCCGGTAGCTTCGTATGCACTTTGCTTTAGACGTTTAGTTCGCATTGAAGTGAGAGAAAGCACGAAGGTAAATTCGATCTCTGCTGCTGCCGTGCTTATCTTGCTTAATTTGCTATCGCAATCGATGCTTCGCCTTTCGGGCGAAACTGCGACTTTTTGTTTTTTACTTTGGACGTTCGTCACTCACTCTTCGCATAAAATTATCGGACATCGCGTCGGAAGTGAGGCGTTTCAGATATTATGGACTTTGGATAAAACGGACGTTTTTTATTGGATTATCAGGGTTCGTTGTAACGAGAGTTGACTCAATGTTTAACTGTATAATGAAGCATTTAACTTTTTATAACTTCTTGCCCTAGAACAGCATGTATTTTGAACCTCAGTATAACGAAGCATGTTTACACGCAATTTCAGCATAATGAAATTTCACCGCTGTCGCAAAGGAATATCGAGGTAATCATTGGAAACTGCGGTTGTTTGTGAACGCGCCTCTCAAATCGTGTGACAAAACAGTTGCCGAAGCACAGCGGCGTAGCAGCAAGCCCCTCTTGCCGTTATGTTCTGTATGAAGTCCAAATGCGGTAAGCTCTTATTGCGGCCCTGTGCGCCTTATCCTGTGGGTGCAAGGGCAGCGTGCAAGGGTGAGCCGAAAAGGACAGTGCTTGAGGCGCGCGCTGTTTTCCCACGGGGATGAGGAAGAGGGGAATAAGCAAGCACTAGGGGGGGACTTGGGGAGCAGGTGGGCATGCGTCTCCTCTAGACCGGCAATACTTGACATGACTTTCACCACGGCTGAGCGCATACACAGCCTGTGTGCCCTGTCTTGGAGGTAACCTGCGGTGGGTGCAAAGATTAGCGAGCCGAGATGGCCATTGCCTTCATATGTGCTTTCTTCCCATGCGTTAGTGCTGGAGGTCGTGTAATTTTCAGTTTCAGAGACGTTTTGAAATAAGAGGCAGACAAAGCATTCGCTCCCCTCTTCCTGTGCTTCTCATAATGCGTTGTCTCACTGTGGGCGACACTATCTGTGGCAGCGGCGGAGTGGACGCAAAAGCTTTGCTGACTTCGCTTCGTACCGCCAATGTGAAGATATTGTCGACACAGCACGAAACCATATCTGTGGTCTCTGACTCTCAAATTCAACGAAATTATTTTTTTTCTCATTGGAATTCTTTTTTTTTAATTGCCCAATAATTGGGAAAATTTTAGGCCCCTTTCATGTAATAAGAATTGGTTGGCGACTGCTTATTTGCATAAACGGTCTAATTTGAAAGTAATGAAATTTCGATATAATGTAATAAGGCGCCGGTTTTACTGGCTTCGTTACATCAGTTAAAAACTTCAGCGAAAATTTTTAATCAGTCACTTATGCATTTCAGTTTATTGGGGAAAAAAATGTCTGGCTTCGCGAGCAATCCAGTTTGTAAGATTAGAATTGTGCTATCAGCACAGGCAATTTTTCAAAATTATGTTCAGTCTAAAAAACCCCTTGTGTTTGCATGCATGCATGCTCTCGAGACTGCTTGTGTATTACATTGCACTTTCCCTTCAATCCTCCTCAAAAGTGTCTGTGAATCAATTACATAACATTTCCACCCTGTATTGATGCCAGATGCATGCGGAGCTATGTGAAAGTGCTTTAGTTATATGCTTGCGGGCAGCCCTCGAGAAAAATTATATAGGCTGTTGTGTAATCACAGATGATGAAAAGGAACCGTGAAGTGCGCTTCGAATATTGTGAAATTACATAAAAATCCAGGATGCAGTGTCAACATGGTAAGCAACAACACAAGGTTGCATTGCCATCTTTATTTCTATAAAGAAAAGCAGTCTTTACTGTATCAAACATGAGGAGATGGTTACTTTGTCCGTGTACATGGGAATACTGCTTCTGGCATCCAACAGTGATGCGTAAACAAAAAAAATCACTCTTCCAGTCAGTAATAAAAATTGATTCGGAAAGCAATTATGTTCCTGAACTGTCTTAAGACGACCTGCACACACACACAAATGCACACCTACTGCCCCAATTAACTGTTGCCAAGAATTAAAAATAATGTTTTGCTTTATGTTAATGGCAATCACTGTATGCTGCTGGTTATTATTCATGCTAGTCATCTGTATTTTTCTCATTTTGCTAAATATGTAAGTTTAATTAGATAACTTCAATTAACTTACCTTTTTGAGAAGGCATCAGTGCAAAAGTTGTGGAAAGGGTTGAAAGATGACTGATAACAGCATTTAAGGTAACCTAGGCCTTGTGTGGTCCTTTTTTACAACAGCAACAACGAAGAAAAAAAAGCCCACAAAATTTTCAGAATACCATCCAACAATGCACTTGTGCATTGTCGGATGGTATACCCACAGTCTCAATGCAGCGGTCTGAAATGTAAATCTCGTCATCTAGTGCACTGCACATCTTATACACAGTGTAATAGGCTGTGCCTGTATTTTACGAGGTTTGTTTGAAAGTGCTGCAAATCATAGTGTGCAGAAATATTTTCACATTGTATTTCAAAAATTCAGTGGCTTTCTTTCCCCCCCTCCTTTCTTATTACGGAAAAAAGGACCATGCAAGACCTTGATTCTATAAAATGGTATTAGCGGTAATGTCTTGACATCCCCCACAACTTTTGCATTGATGCCTTATCATTTAGGTAAATTAATTAAAAACTTAGTAATTAAATAGACCGCAAGATGAAGAAAAAAATGCTCATGACTAGCATGAACAACAGCCATTAACACACAGTGACTGCCATTCACATAAAGCATTCCATTATTGTTAAAGTCTTGCCAACATGTAGTTTGAACAGAGAGTACATTATAAAAATTCCACCACTGAGACTGAAACCTTCAGCAAGCTTTGAGCTGCTCTCCTCAATTTAAAAAACATTTCTGTAAGTTCCAGTCGAGGTAATCTTACGGCTTGGCTGGTAAGAGCTCTCAGCAACTAATAAAAAATTATTCACGCACTAAATAGTAATGCCTATAATGTAATGATCAATACTCACTTTGTAAAAAAATTATGCAGATCCCGCGCACTGTGGGAATCGATGTAAGCGAAGGTTTCTGTGCGGGTTGCTTTGATTGGCGACAATTAGTGGTGATGTTGACAGCGAAAGCTTAATTTCTTCAACGTTTAGTCTAACACAAGAGTGGTTGGTTAATGTTAAATGTTACCTTGCGTGTACCACTGCTGTTTGTCTGCGTAGTACACAGAACACAGAGGGAGAGATGTTTGCTTGAGGTGTTGTTGTGCACCATATTTCATAACTTCTGAGAGGGTTGAGCATTGTCATTACCTCACCTGGCACATCGGATTGTGGCATAAGTATTAAACTTGAATTGGATTATAGGGCTGTGAGTGCCAAAACCACAATTGAATTATGAGGCATGCCATAGTGGCGGTCTGCGGATTACTTTTGACACTGTGATGTTCTTAAACGTGTCCAAAATCTAAGTACACGTGCATTTTCCATTTTGCCCTTGTTGAAATGTGGCTGCCGTGGTCGAGATCAAATCCGCGACCTCTAGCGATGCCATAGCCGCAAAGCTACCGAGGCAGGCACAGAAGTATCGATTTGATGGTCAATCGCTTCCCTAGTGTCGCCTGGACGCTGCTGTGCGCTTTCATTAATGTGGCTCTCTTCAGCACGCCCTGCGTAATTTGTCCACTTGACATATTTGCATGGTGTTTATTTTTCAGAAATACTAGGAACGTACTGTACCGTACCTTGAACTTAAGCTTATCCAGTTTCTCTGCAACCGCTGTCGTATACTAGTAGGGTTCCCTTGCCTTCTCACATCACCCCCCTTGTATGGAAACTGCCTCTTCTGCTCCTCCGCGCTACAGTTCTGTCTATGACCTTTGTGGACTCGCACGTTAGTAGAATGGGAAGCGCTGCAGTTACTGCAATGCATTTGAGGGGGGTCAGGGATAATTACAGCTGTCAAGAGGCTAATGTGGCGATGTCCGGGGAGCTCCAAAGGGTATTGTGCACATTCAGTGCGGTGAGGTCTAAATTAGTTCCTCGCGTTACCTTTCCTCTGTCTCGCTCCTGTCATGTATACACACGCTCTGAACCACCCCCCGACTCTGGGGTGTGCCAAACAGCAGCACCCACAGCAGCAGTGGGAAAGACAAAGGAAGAAGCAAAGAAAGCTTTGCTTTAAAAGTCCAAACTGTGCAATGGTGCGGCAACACACAACACTTCGATAAGCTGCCCAATGTCTTTGTGTTTTTTTTATCTCATGTTCCTTTTCCTATGAAAGTATTAGGGAGTTTCAGAAATATTGCACCCTAGCATCTTTACATACCCAATGCCCCATGTCCCGCTTGTGCTCTTTTGTGTACCTTTTTGTATTCTTTTGCACACTCAGTAATTTGCCTCCCCTAATGAGTACACCAAACCTAAAACTTCCAGTTCACTAAAGTTGAAGCACATTGTTGTAAGATTTATGGCACTTTACTAGATTTGTAGAATTAGTGTGTGTGCCCTAACTATGTTGCCTCCTATTTTACAGGCAATGTGCATGCAGCTGGTGACAGCAGTGGGCTGCCTTAGTGGCACACTGTGCAGCCTCATTGCTGATGGGGTTAGCAGCAGCGCCAATCTATGGGTGCTGCCCTTCACTGCTGGTGGGTTTATCTACATTGCCACCGTCTCAGTCATTCCTGAGCTGCTGGAGAACACACGACTGTGGCAGTCAGTCAAAGAGATATTTGCACTGCTGCTTGGTGTGTCCATGATGGCGCTACTCACCCAGTTTGAGTAAATCGTAGCTGAAGGGAAAAACCAAAGTGCACAAAAGAATTCTGTCACATGGTTGGATGTTACATTTTGCTTGGATAGGTGTTGGGATGGGAGGGAGCCACTGTTGCATGTGAACTGTGTTATGTTCCCTAATGTTACAGTTAGAATCACTTCTGTTGCACAAGTGTAATGCATTGGTCTTAAACTTACTTTATTTACAATAATCATACACATTATTTATTGAATGGCATTGTATAAGAATTCTGAGCATTTCATTCGATGCAGGCGGGCTGGGGCAGTTGGTCATGGGGAACTGGTGACAAGTTCATTTGAACATGGCACAATGTCATATACTTTATCAAATGAATGGTGCAACTGACGTACACTCACAAAAAAGAGGCAGAATGGCACCTATTTGACAGTAAGGTTTGTTAAAATAACTAGTTATTTACGCTCAGTACAATAGGCACAGAAAGCTGTACAGGACGTTTTCTCCTATATTGTTTTGCGATTTTTTATTCATATAAGTATATTGTTGCAATTAATTAAAACTCTGGTAGCATTTACCACTGTGAAGTAGGATCAAAGTGTTAATTATGTGTACTGTTATTATTTATGATGTAGGCGACTTGCATGCTATAAGGCCTGGAATAGTTTTTTACGTAGCCTTCTGTGCATTGTGTGTTGAGTGTAAACATACACAGTCATTTCAATTAACTTTTTGGGGGAGTGCCTGCCTTATCTTGTTTCTTGTGTTGCGCCTTTATATATCGATAGCTATGAGCCAACTAGCCCAGTTGTGTGCTGTACCGTCCTTTTTTCTCTCTTTTTTTTTTATGATACTAGCAAAAATGTGATAATATATATTATACAGTAAATTTAACCAAGGTGGTGCAGAAGTTTGGCTCTTCTTGAATTTTTCAGCACTCACACTGAGAATTGTTTTGTGTGATGGAACTGCAGCATGACTGAATGTAACATGGTGGAATGTACTGCAACTCTTATCTCTCCTATCATTTCCTAAAATGTATGTGCGATTCTTATGTGCATCTACATGAGCATTGTACATTGTTGTTAATGTCGGGAGCTTTTTGTATGTTGACATCTCTCGCTCACTCATTCCGGTGTAATAATGGAACTTAACTGTGCCCGACAGGACCGGTGTCCAAGCTCTTTTCTGTATGCTTTTTTTTTTCTTCATAAACCTCTATCACTGTACTCGAGGCATTGGTAATGCAAGCTGCCAGGGAGTTGCATTTACCAGACACTCAAGGTCTTAAAAAAAGAGACATCAATATCAGTACCAATACCAAATATCAGATAACATTATGATTTGCGCTGAAATCTTTCATAGTTGGTCATGCTGGCATGTATTTGCGACACTTTAATTGCATTATGGCGATAAAAGGCCTTGCATGATATCTAGAGTAGAAACTAGATTTACTAACAACTTACGTGCCTCTGCCAGACAAGTTGGTGTTCTGAATACAGGACAAAGCATTTAATGTTAGCCGATGGTGTCTGCACATTGCCTTGCTCCTGCAATTGTGTGGTTGAGAGAGTGCGTAAATGTACTTGGCAATCTTTTGTCATAGGGAACATGAAGCATATGGCCTTTGCTCTGTAGTGGTGGCATTCAAGAGGAGTATGCAGCTGATACCATGCTCTCATGTTTCCTCTAACAGTGGATCTCAGTGTCCAAGGCTAGTTACGATGTGGTGATTTCCTATATTTTTTTTGTTATGGCCTTGTAATATGTCAGTGGAGAAGATGCTGATGTTGTGAATTGGAAGTGAATAAAATACGGTTTCAAGGTATCTTCTTTGACCAAGCTTATGGTCCTCTTTATTAATGCAGAGTAGCTTGCTGGTTTGAAATTTAGTTCATGGATTTGGAAATCTAGTGGAAGAATTCTTGGCCATTTACAGTTTTTAATATTTCTCCACTTTGCAGTCATGCTGGTTGGAAACTATTTCATTTTTTTCGGGTGCTGTGCAGAAATGCTACTACTGTGCACCCTCTTGCAAGAAGTGATTTATTTCTGCAGTAGCTTTCAATTCTAGCCTCAATTAGGGGTACTTAGTTTAAATAGCAATTAAATGCTGAGGTTTTGTGTACCAATACCAGTGGTGGGAATGCTGCTACAAGTGCTCCAATCTGCTGCATTCCCTTAAAGCTGCTACATCCATGCTACAAATGAGAGAAACTGCTCCAAAGCTGCTCCAAGACGAGACATGCCATGCAATCTCGGAGGCCACTTCAAAAAGGAAGAGAAGTTGTGGTTGATGCCAGGTGGTGGTCGTCACCACCTTATGCAAAGCGTTCCCTCTCGCCTCCTGCCATTCATAAAGCTAAATGGGCGAAAGGGTCACTGAGCTAATCCAGTGCACGCACGTGCATGTTTGTGGTCTGCCATTAGGAAACTCTATGTGCCATATTCGCGGATGTTGCGTAGTTTGGGATGAGGTTCTGTCGCATTTGCACTTTGTACCACCGGTGCGGCCTTGGTGGGAGAAGTGTTCCCCAACCGACAGCGCAGACTTCATACATTCGCCATGGTTGCTGTGTCATGGCGCTCAGAAAACTAAAACTTGCCCCATTTCATGTTTATTAGCTTCTTTGGTGTGTCATGATTATCTGTGTGCACTTGCAATGGAGCGGATTTATAGCTCTGCCATTTTACTAGCTAGACTACTTTAGGCCTAAAATAAAATTTCTCGAATGGCCATCCTGCATATCATGTGACTGTATTGCTGTTTTTTTTTTTTTGCCTTTGGGTAGCTTGCTTTACTGCTAAGGATGCGCTGTATTTTCTTTTTTGAGCAGCAGGTTGACTTAATGTAGCCACATGATGGTTGTAATTTGTTCGTGAGTGGTCGCATACGCAGATTATCTTTCTTGAGAACATTCGCAATGATGTGTGCCAGTACTCCCAAACCATTTTTGACTTGCAGGAATAGTGTCTGGCCCACAGTCATTCAGAATCATCATTGTTGACTGGTACAAATATCTGCTCCAAATTGTCATTTTTGTTGCTGCTAAACCTGCTCCAAAACACTCTTGGCCATTCCCATCACTGCAAGACATTTGATTTTGAGGCATGCAGTAGTGGAGGGCTCTGGATTAATTTTGACCCCTGGGTTTATTTAATGTGCACCTATATCTAAGCAAGCAAGCAAAAAGCTCAGCAGCGCAGTGCCATTGCCACTGAACTACTGCGGCGGGTGATTAGCAGCGGCATATCCAGAAATTTCGTTCGGGGGGGGGGGGGGGGGGGGGGGGGCTCACTTTGCAGCTCGGCCTCCTCCTTATAGAATTTGTCGAGGGATCAAATACGTGAATAACTGCATTGCCTTTGCCAAAGATGCTCCAAACGAATTCTTGAACGCTACACACTGTCAAGACAAGTAAAATATGTATTTTTTTTATAAAAGAATATGCTCGTATGTCCCAAAAATTGTGCCCAAAATGACTAAAATCAATGCTTCCATGTTTTTTTTTTTGTCTATTTAATAAGTAAAGAAAATATCACGTGAACTTATGAAATATATCAGTTCGAAACCAGCAAAGCAGTGCATGCTGCTCATATAAAAAATGTAAAGGCCATGAAATGAAGAAGTTGAGGACAAATATTTTAATGAAACTTTGTCATTCAAAAACTTTGTTTACATTTTTGTACATATGCAATGGCCAGGGAAAAATGTCAGTGACGCTGTCCTTTGTTCCAATGTATTGCACAGGAGCAGCTGTCACCGGTCATGTATTGTGAGTAATTGCACCGAAATTATAGTGGCAACAGAAAGCACACATAAAAAGCAGAAGTTCTGCAAAATATAAGAGGGCAAGTGAAATGAAAGTGAGCCAATGCAAATATATGACTGACGGAGTACTTTATTTAAAAGTAGTCTCTATGAGCATTTAGACATTTGTCCCACTGACGAACAAGTAGCGCGATTCCCATCTCTTAAAACTCCTTAGGTTGCTTGCTCAAAAAGTCTGTAAATGACTCTTTCACATCATCGTACGACACAAATCAGGTTCCCTTAAGCTATTTTTTCAATTGCCCCAGAATGTGGAAGTCCCAGGGCGACAGGTCTGGGCTCTATGGCGGACGTTGCAGCGTTTCCCAATTGAACTTTGCCAGTTTTATGTAACCACATCAGCGACATGAGGACGGGCATTGTCGTGGAGCAAAATGACCACATTTGTCAATTTTCCACGTTGTTTGTTCTTGATTGCTACACGCAGCCGATCCGGCATTTCACAATACCGGAAACTGTTGATAGTCTCTCTAGGTTTAGCAAATTCAATGTAATGGCCACCGACTATCGAAAAGAAAGTCAGCAACACCTTTCTCGCAGAAATGACGGCCTTTGCTTTCTTTTGGGGGTGGTGAATTCGAATGTTTACACTGTAAGCTTTGCCATCGTGTTTCAGGCTCGTAGTAGTGGCACCATGATACGTCCCCGGTCACAGAAGAAGTCGTCACCCTCATTGTGATACCGAGTCAGATGAGTCAAGGCAAAGCTGAACCTCTCCGTCTTTTGGCGGTGGTTCAAAATGTTGGGCATCCATTACACACGCAAGAGCCGATGACCGAGACGTTCATGAATTATGGTGTGAACCGAACCATGACTGATGTTCACACGCTCTGCCACTTCATCAATGCTTATCCTCCGTTCTTGTCTAAACAGCTCATCAACCTTTGCACTTGTGTTGGGGGTGATTGCACGGTAGCTTTGGCCCGGTCTTGGATCGTCTTTGCAACTTTCACATCCTTTTTTTGAACCGTTTGCTCAAGCACTTCACAGCGGCCAATGAAATGCAATGTTCAGTTTTAAAGGCAGCCATACGGCTACTAATTTCTTTGTGGGAAACACCTTCAGCTGTCAAAAACCTTGCGACACCATGCTGTTAAACTTTTGGAGCGTCCATTATGCCACGCAACCATGTTCAACCCAGTGTATGGGAGCATTAAAGAACATTTATCCTCACACCTTTGTGTTACTTTTGTAAATGAAAGATGCCTGTGTGCTACGCACATGCCTCATAGATAATGAACTGAACCATTATTGCGCGAGTTTGGTTGGCTCACTTTCATTTGACTCGCCCTCGTACATTAGAAATGTGAAGATACAGCTTGATAAAGGGCAAAAGAGTGTCACTGGAAACAAAGTTCACTGCACATATACACAAAACCTCCCAACAAGAAAATTTAATATACGTATAAGTCTACAATAAATCTAGGTACCCAAGAAAAAGTCACTGTATATAATGCGTCAAACAAGACAAGTAAACATGTTGCAAAATCACAGATCACAGAAACCTAAGGCCTGCCATTCCTCCCTCCACTCCCCCTGGCGTCACAGAAGGCAGTGCGCTTCCTCCCTGCTTTTCTCCCTTGCGCACACAAGACTTAGCCACCATCGTTGGCTCACCCGTGCCAAAACCACGCTTTCACTCGCACATGCAGCATGCGGCGCGCAGTCACAATGTTATCGCCCTTGGACTTTATACAAAACATGACGGAGACAGCGACGGCAGGAATGCGCCTAGAGTCTCCACATATTTGCTATCGCAATAATATAATAAGAGTATCCGACAACTGAAGCGTCATGCCACCGAAATGAAAAAACACGAAGGAAAGCATGTTGACCACAATCGAATGCCTACTTTCGGCACCTACCGAAGGAATATCGAAGAAAACGTGAGACGTTTAGTCCACAAAGAACCCTACGCATACTGATCGGTATACTACACCGGCCCGACAAGAGTTTCCAGAGAGGTTGCACTCAAGCGAACGCACTGCAATCCATCGAGTCCCCACAGTGATGGCGACGAGCAAACGTTGTTTCTTTTTCTCGTCTGCTAGCCAGAAAGCATCCAAAACTCTGCCAGGCGAAAATCCACTCTGCCAGAGAAAAATGAATGCGCACCAAAGTGCGCCGCGCAGTGGTCGGGGCAACATGAGAAAAATGCATGCGCTCTGGCTGGCTCTCGCAGCCCGTGGGTAGCGAGAACAAGAAAATTGAAGAGGCTCAATGTGTCCTGTGAATAAAAGTCAAAGTAGAAAAAAAAAAATTTGAGGGTCTCTTAACATCTCTCTTAAAGGTGAACGACGAAAGCCTACTCTTTCTCCTCTTATCATTCGCCTCTTTCTCTTTGCCTCTTCTCATTAGTAAGCATTTTTAATCATTTGTAATCATTTGCCGTGAGATATATTGGTCATTTTGTACTCATTAGTAGTCGGAAGTCATCTCATTCATTATTGGTTATTACTAAGCATCTTTAGTCATTTGTAATGAATTGTCGTTACAAGTTGTTGTTAGACATATTGGTCATTTCGTAGTCATAACTAGTCGTTACAAGTCATTTCAGTCATTAATGCTCACTACTAAGCATTTTTAGTCATTTGTAATCAATTGTCATTACTAGCTGTCGTTAGACATGTTGTTCATCATAGTCATTAGTAGCCATTACAAGTCATTTAAGTCATTACTAAACATAGCCATTTCTCAATTGTAGTCGTTGCAAGTTGTTAGACGTATTGGTCATTTTGTAGTCATTACAAGTCATTTGAGTCATTATCAGTCATCACTGCTGACTACTAAGCATTTTTAGTCATTTGTAATCAATTGTGATTACAAGCTGTCATTAGACATGTTGATTATATCATAGTCATCAGTAGTCATTTCAGTCATTACTAAACATTTTAGTCATTTCTAATCAATTGTAGTTACAAGTTGTTAGACATATTGGTCATTTCAGTCATTACTAAGCATTTTTGGTCGTTTCGAGTTGTCATTAGTCGTTACAAGTCATTTCGGTCATTATTAGTCATCATTGCTCACTGGTAAGCATTTTTAGTCATTTGTAATCAATTGTGGTCATTACAAGCTGTCGTTAGACATATTGGTCATTTTGGAGTCATTATTAGTCATTAATAACCTCTACCAATCTCTGTTATAACATTATCATTCACTAACTGTCACTATCAGTAATTTTTTATTCTTTAATCTGTGTTCATATGGCGTGATGACATTTCGGTGGACACTCCGGCGGTCAGGTCTGCTGACACTAACTACACCATGAGCCTAGAAAGGCTTTCGCCTTAATAAATAAAGATGTAGTTACCTATGCTGGCTTTAGTGTCTTCACATGGATGCTTTGGCGCAGGTGAAAAAAAAAATGTTGATATTCTTTTCTGTGACATGATGGCACAAATGAACCACCACAACGCTTCATCTCATATTGGACCTCACTGCGTGCTTTGTCAACTTTGGAGTAGTACCATAGAATAAAGAACGTAGTACACTCTAGTCAACTTGTCTGATAGTGTTTTGATTTGGCTTGTCTCGTAGTATGGTCCGATGTACGACTTTAGAAAAGTCAATGCACCTTTGGCGTCAAATGTTTATAACAACATTAAACCCACCATAGAGGAAGGTTACTCGGGAGAGGCCCTGACGTCACTATTTGTGAGGCTAAAGTGAAGCCGGAAGTTGGCGTTGCTCCCCCTATCGGGGCTCGAAGGCAATAAGCTGCCGCCGTGGGAAGGAAGATAACGAAGGTGAACACCTCACGGAGCCGTGCCGATGGTGACGGTGCCATCATGGTGCCATCAATGGCGCTTTCAGAAAGAGATAGTACTATAAATGCAGATTCATTCGTTCTTGTCTCGTAGATTTAAATATGGGTTTGAACTCTGTATCCCATTCGTCCCGGAGAGTAGGCGTAAGCGTGGAAGTGCGCGCGCACACGCACACACACACAGATACGACACATGTTCGCCCGCATTAACATTTATACGCGTGCACACACGCACAAAAAGGTACGCACGCAGGCACACGGAACTGCATGCACACACAAACGTGCGTATGCTCGCACGCGCATACACGCACTCGTGCGCACGCAGATTGAAATACGGTAACACAAACGCGCGCACACACACGCACGCCCAAGGCGTGTGCACGGATATACACTCCCTCTCCTTCTCTGCTGTCGTAAAAACATGCGCATGCAAACAAAATGGCACTCGCTCAGCAATTACCGTTCAAAACTCCAGCTGTAATAAATCGCTTTACGGTTTAAATTTCGCGCTTCTACAAGTATACGTGCCCTCTTCTGAGAGGGTGCAAGACCACTTGCTCCTTTCGTGTGACATAACCGCCCATCTCCGACCAAAACACTGCTTTAACGCACGACCAATGTTCAGACTAAGTGTCATAAAGGCATATGTTGTTAACAAAGACTACCCTCTTGACGCAGACAGTTGAAACTCCTTGACACTCAGCTATTACACAAATAAAATTGTTTAAAATTTTGGCCATTCAATTACGCTTGTGCATTGGCGTGAAGTTCTACAGATGGTGAAGGTGCGATGTCCAGAATTCCTGAGTATGCCCATGCTAGTACAAGGTACGATAATATATATATATATATATATTAACGTAACACGAAGACATGCTGTTAGGATTGGGGGCTCAATCCCACATCGCTCGTAACCCGTTGTCAAGATTGGAGTCCGGCATGAATTAGAAGGTAGCTGGCCCATGCCGTCGTCCAACTTATCCACGCTGAGGACGTTGATGAAGGGAAGGACTGCTTCTCATCGAGAACGAGGAATATGGGTTTATTTACAATATCTACATCAAAAGGTACATCAGTCTAACATGACTGCTTGAAAGAGTGTCCTGAGCAACCGCACAACAGCGGTTTATAAACACTCGGTCCTCCCTGGCCGATACCCAGCTAGGGACGGAAACGGCCGCCCCTTCGCGCGAGGGCTTATTTACACACACAGGTTCGCGGAGCCCGCCGCCGTCCGACTGTCTTCGGAGAATTCGGGGCTTACTTCAAGAACGGTGCGTGGGAAGGGGTCTTCGTCGACGTTCCCGCGGCACTTCCCCGCTCGCGGCAGACCAGGGCGGCGGTGGCGAGTGCAGGCACAAAGCCTGCTTCGTCGAACTCGGCTCCAGCGACGGAGAGTTGAGGACGCGCGTATTGTTCTCGACACTCAGTCGACTTAGTCACGCCGTGGCTAGAGGTGGCGACGCTCCAGGAAAAGTTGACGCCCGCGGTAGCAACTGGTTGGCAAAACTTGCACGTCAGCGGGCCGTTCTTAACAATGCGCATGCTTGTTGTTATGTTCTCCAAGGAATACAATATAATAAATGCAATGACTTAATAAGCAACCCATTAATTCCTACGTTTTAGGAAGCAAAAATAAAAAAAAATATATTTAAAGAGCCCTCCTGAAAGAAACAAAACTGAAACCAAATCATGAGTTTTGTGTTTCGGCCATCTGGTGGAAAACTGTCGAACTCAGTCCTACATGGAGTTAAAAAGTAAAACAAACCGCATCGAACCCGCTGCCAACATGACGCGGAACGATAAGTGCAAGCGATGAAACGACTCGGCGATGGCTTCTAACGCTGTCGCAAGTTATACGCTTGGGTTTTTATAGATACCACGTGAACTTGCACGACTGTGTGTCAAAAATGGCTTTTGGGAACAGTGTTACGCCTTGTGTGGAAAGTCGCGATAGGCACAAATCGAAAGCCGAGTCTCCGGACTACATACGCTGCAGCGACTTTAACGATAGACGCCGTAGTTTTATCACAGCTACCGTTTTTGTCTCGAAAATCGAGCACAAATTTTCGTCGTTTCCATTGCAGAATCTTTAACCGCTCTGGGAACAGAATTCTTGGTTGGCACAGCGTGATCACTGCATTTGGCTCGTGTGGATTATCTTCCAGAACGTGTCTGTCACCTGCATTTTCAATAATCGACCTGCAGCTTTTGTTATTCGCGAAAAACCCGCTCGTTCCATTGAAAACGCGCTAGCTTCGTGCCGGGGCCGCTTGGGGCGCTAGTTGGTACGTGTTATGGTACGTTATAAAGCACAGAGCGCTATGGGGATACAATAGGTACGAGGTCCTCCGAGGTATGTGGAAAGGGGTAATGGTTCCAGGACTTACTTTTGGAAATGCGGTTGTTTGCTTTAAATCAGGGGTACAATCAGGACTCGACGGGAACCAAAGGTCAGTGGGTCGCCTCGCATTGGGCGCTCACGGGAAGACTACAAATGAAGCTGTGCAGGGGGATATGGGCTGGAATAGTTTTGAAGTGAGGGAAGCTCGCAGTAAAATTGAGTATGAAGAACGGCTGAGGAATATGGAGGAAAGTAAATGGGCTGGGAGAGTGTTCAGGTATCTGTACAGGCAAAACATTGATTCACAGTGGAGGAAAAGAACTAGGAAGCTTACCAGCAAGTATGCGGCCTGTGGGGTCCCAGGTGAAAATTTCCAACTGGGAATGCAACTGGTTCCAGTTCAACTGGTTTATGGAACAATTCCCAGTTGGTCCCCATTGCAACTGGTCCCAGTTGATCCCCGTTGCAACTGGTCCCAGTTGGTCCCCGTTGCAACTGGTCCCAGTTGGTTCCCATTGCAACTGGTCCCAGTTGGCCCCTTTGCAACTGGTCCCAGTTGGTCCACATCGGAGCAGGTTCCAGTTCCTATTGCAACTGGCATCGATTGTGCAACAGGGATAGTGAGCCATGGCCAGCAGGAACCACTGGTAAACGTTTACATACTGGGATTCAAGCTGGCCATAGCTTGTATGCTTCTTGTGGTTGCCATCGCGTGTCGCAAAGAACCAGCCGGTTCAGTGAACTTTACGCAGCCAAAGCAGCTTGGTGTTGAAATTTGACATTTATTAGAACACTTGAGCTTGTGTTTAGCGATGAAACGTCTTGAATGCTCCCTTGATGACCTTGCACACGTTTACACATTTCGTAACTCTTGCACATCACCATCTGAAAGAAATATTTATATGCATTCAGTAAAAAGGCAACCACTTCATACAAGCAATTCTACTTATACATCATACAGACGTGTATCAGTAGTGTATGCGCTTCTTTTACACGTTAGGCAGAGCTACAGAAGCGCGCCAGTATACGCTTAATACTTCTATGTGTTATTCAAAGCACAAGCCTTGCACGACACTGGTTCGTATTGACACGTTAACTTTTCTCGGTAACTGCACTCACCCACTGACCACTTAAGTTTATCGCTCTGCGCAAGGCGCACCTGCATGGCTGTAACTTACTCGAATGTTATCGTTGATTCTATTTGTTGTACTGTATATATGTGTAAGCAACGAACACTGCGCCTTCACTACAAGACCCTGTTTCTCTAAGAAATCGAGGTGCCTAGAGGACATTGAGGAGACAGTCCCACAAGCGGCGGGCTGCATGCCTGCAGCCTCGCCGCCACCCCTGGTTCGACCCCCCTTCGCTGACCGCAGGCAGCTCCCTCCGCCTCGAGTCCCGCGTTTTACGACCCTGGCGGTGTACAGTAGCCTGTGTCGTGAAGAGTAAAGTGGCATTTCAAAGAGAAAGGTTGTGTGTCTGCTTGCTCCCCCAAGTTCGCGAGGCGCCCTTCTTGCGTGGGAGCCGCTTGGGGCGAGTGTACGCGTGAGCCTTACTTTGCGTCGCGTTTTCTGACCCACAGTGGCACATTCGCGAGCCGCTCTGGGCCAGAGCTAGTTTTGTAACCAAGTGCGCGGTTAGCTAGTTGAGTCCGCGGTAGAGAACCCCCTTTTTGTTTACATATGTTATCGCCTAACCTAGAGTAATCAGATTGTATGCGCGACACGAATTGTGTAGTACTTTCTGGAAGTAATGCGGGCACCATCGTTTACGCCGGAACCTTCGACAAGTTATATGAAAAAAAAAACAAAAATCCCTACGCGTTTGACTCGGGCTCAAAAACAAGCACCAAGCTCGCAAGCATTGATGTGTACATGCAAACGTCACGTAGTAGAACACTCGAGTCAACGACAATGTACTGCAGTATTGACACCTTTGTGATAAAGAACCACTTGCACTAGAAACATAAATAAGTTCAATATATAATTACCTCCAAATGGCAGAATCAAGAGCAGGGAAAAGTGCGCACGTCATTCCACACACGATGGGTCCACAAAGCCGCGTAGTCGGTGTTAAAAGCAGGTGCCATCCATTGGCCTGTAATCATGCCGTCTTCCAAGGGTGAAAATGTCCAACACTAATACTACTTAAATGAGGTTACGCAGGCAATGACACCACAGGTTCCTCTAGAAAAATCTTCACAACCGCGCACGCTTCGCTCCATGCCTCGCTCGAACAGCTCGCTGTTAATATGGCTGCCGAACTACGCCGTCACGTTTCCACAGTTTCGTATTTGTGAAGTTTCTCGCTATTAATAAATAATACGCTATCTATGTGAGGTAACAATATTATTTCACTTTTATTTGACATAATTTAAATTTCTTGCTATATCATTATCATTGTTTGAGCCATAGAGGTTTCAGCCGATCATGAGAAGATACGCAACTAAAATGTTTTTCTTTCCACATGGCGGCTGTTGTGGTCATGGTAGAGCACGGTCGGTGTAAGCATCATAATATGATAATATTCTTTCACCGTGTGGAAGAGTGTACTAGTCTAACCATGGGACGCGTAGTAAGCGTGCGTTGTGTAGCTCTATGCGCTGCGGAGCATTTTCTTTTTTTTTTGTTTTCTTTTGTCGTAGGGAAGTAACCGCCGTGCTGCAAACACCAGTTGTTTCCACCAAATGCCATACAGCTCACTAGCGCTTAGCTAGGCAACGACGTCAGTGGCACAAAGTTGGTGCAACACTACAATAGCACCGCGGTGTCGGTCAGGCACGCAGCGGTAACGTCATGAGACGAACCAATATGCCTCTGTGGACAACTAAAGATTAGGGCCAACATTCACAAATTCAGTGCGCTGAAACTAAAGCACGCGTACGTGTCAAGGCAATGTGCTCCACATTTACGCAACAGGATCCTGCACGATTCAGTTATCCATATATATAAATCGTGTGTCGGTTAAAATCCATCTCTAATGTACCCCTCGTTGCAGCATTATATCGCTTAACTTTTTTATGTTAACAGTTGTACGAGTACAGATCCCAACTACTAGCAGTTGCTACTATACAACTGGTCAAAGTTCCAGTTGGAATCCAAATGGAACCACTTGCTTCCAGTACAGCTGGTTCAGGTTCCAGTTGGATCCCAACTGGGACCGTTTGCTTCCAGTACAACTGGTAATGGTTCCAGTTGCATCCCAACTGGGACCATTTGCTTCCAGTACAACTGGAGATGATTCCAGTTGGATCCCAACTGGAACCAGTTGCATCCCAGTTGGTTTCTAACTGGGACCAGTTGACCTGTAACTGGGACCAGTTGGTTTCCTACTGGAACCAGTTGGTCCCAGTCAATACCAGTTGGAACCAGTTGGATTCCAGTTGAATATTTTCACCTGGGGTGGGCAACACAGCAACAAAGAAGGTCAAGCGGAAAGTCAGAGAGGCTGAATTAATCTCATGGATGGCGGCAATGGAAAAGAAACCTGCCATGAGTAACTACTTAAGGGGAAAAAACGAAATTAGGAAAGAAACCATTTATGATAACTCAAAGGGAAGCTCATTACTTTTCGAAGCGAGATCGGATGCCTTAGAACACGCACCTATAAAGCGAGATATAAGAAGGAAGAAGCATGTGCTTGCTGCGGTAAAGCTAGGGAAACGACGGAGCATATTTTATTGGAATGTGAGACGTCTACCCAGCGGTCGATTTAGGCACTGGCCTCCTTGAAGCCCTTGGGTTCAGCGGGAGCAGTGGTAAAGCAAACAGGTCCGCAATAGACATTAGTAAGAGGCAATTGGAGGATTGGTGGAGGAAAAGTAGGGAAACGACAAAAGACGGAGACGTACAAAAGCACAGTTCGCAATAGGGGATCAGAAAATTTGGACGTGGTAGTTCATAGTGTTTTTTTTTTCTTTTTTCATTGGTTAACCTAGGTAGGATATTAGGCAACATAGTAGCAAGAGCTTGGTGGCGCAACGCACCGTCCCGTTCCAAAGGGGACGCTCATAACATCCATCCATCCATCCATAGTAAGATCCCTTGATAATTTGAAAGTAGCGACATTCTTTGAACTCTGCCGCCGCCGTGCGACCTCCTCGCCCCTTGTGCGTTCCCCCACGGCAACCAGTTTTGCCCCCGTTTTTCTGCACGACGATTGGTCTTCCTGCCGTTGCCCTTGGAAACGCGCGGATCTTGAGTCTTGCTTGTGTTTTTCTTTTTCGTTCGCGCCATTTTCCTCCTGAGCACGGGTGGCTCGGCGCTTTAGCTCGGCGTAGCGAACGTTGTACGCTGTGTTTCCTGCTCTATGTGCTAGCGCTATGCCGGGCTGTTGCGCATATAACTGCAGCAAACAGCCTGAAGATGGTTATGTCATTTTTATGATACCACAAGGAAAGCGTGACGGCTTGCGCAGGAAGCAGTGGCGCTGCATGACATTGGCCGAAAGAACTTTATTCCGACAAAAAACAGCGTTGTTTGCGAGCTGAGGCGTCTTTCTTATAGATCGTAGCAAAGCATCCCGTAATGCTGCATGTAATGCTCCAGCGTTTTTGTTGCGGTTGTCCTCAGTATGCTTAATATTCTGGGGCGGCTCGATCACCTCGCACATCGCTAACTGTTGTTATTCAGTCGTAAGTGCAGCATTATAGATTCTGCTTTGCGCCCTGAAAAAATTAGTGGCACGTATACCCGTGGCATTGCAGGTGATGAGCGTGAGCTAGTCAACATTGAGTTGTTTTTTTAGTTTTAAGGCGAAAGCCTTTAGATCTCTATGTTTCAAGGTCGCGTTGTAAACTGGAAGTATCACGTGGCCCATGGAAGGCCAGAAGTGACCCAAAGCATGTCCACCCCTGTATAAGAGAATGATTACCCAAGTTTATTAATGAATCATTAGTGATGGACATAAGGAGGATTAGGGAGGATTAAGGTTGATTTGAGCGTATTAAAGAAGAATAAGGTGGATTAGAGTGCATTAAGAAGGATTAAGACGCATGAATAAATATTAAGGTGGGTGGAGAAGGATTAAGGCTGATTATGGGGGATTAAGGTGTAGGGTTGATGAAAGGGTATTAAGACCGATTATGGTGGATGAGGGTACGTGAACAAGGATTAGGGAGGATCTAGGCGGATAAAGGAAGATTAAGGCCGATTAATGTGGATTAAGGTGAATTAGGATTGATAAAGGGGGATTAACGCCGATTAGGATGGATTAGGGTAGGTTAAGGTGGATTAGGTACCATGGAGCTGGATTAGGTTTGATAGAGGTGGATTAGGGTGTATTAAGGTAGGTTGGGACTATTAAACAGGATTAAGGTGGATGAAGGAGGATTATGAAAGATAAGGGTTGATAAAGGAGGATTAAGACCGTATAGGGTAGGCTAAGGTGCATTAGGGCGATGTAGGTTGATTAGGTTGTATTGAGGCGGATTGGGAGTATTAAGCTGGACTAAGGTGGATGAAGGAGCATTAAGGTGGATTAGGGTGGACTAAGGTGAATTAGGGTTCATTGAGTATTAAGACCGATTAGTCTACCATAATCCTCCTTAATGCACCGTGATCCTTCTTAATCCACGCATATACTTCTTCATGCACTTTATTCTACCCTAATCCACTATAATCGTACTTAATGCACCTTCATCCACCCTAATCCACCTTCATCGGCCTTAATCCAACCTAGTGCTCCTTTATACACCTTAATCCACCTTCATTCACCCTAATGCACCTTCATCGACTTTATTCCACCTTAATCCTCCTACACCCAAATTAATCTTAATCCAATCACTAATCAATCATTACTTTGCTAATCATTAATAATCTCTTATACGCGGCTGCACATGCTTTGGTTCGCTTCCCGCCTTCCTTCGGTCACGTGATATTTTCGGTAGCTCACAACGGGACCTTGAAACAGAGGTCTAAGGCTTTCGCTTAATGAGCCACACACAAAGGGATGTGTCACAAGGTATACTAGATCAGACACACGAAGTAAAGCATCTGATCATGTGGCAGAAAAATTGTCTGGATTATAGAACTCACCTCAAAGCTCCCCTTACATCGGTATACCCCGTTCATACGGCTTTAAGAAAAAAACCAACCTCCTCATAAACGTTGCTTCCAGCATTATCGATGCTGTTATTAGCATTTCTCAAAATTTTCAACCCCACTGTGGCGCGCAACTGGCCCAAAATAACACGCCTCCATAGAATCCTGCGGCCCGTCCGCGGGAGCCCAGGAGGAAAAGCGCGCCGTGCGCAGCCGTCGGGCGAGAAGAATCGAGGAGGAAAGCGCCATGAGGAGGAGAGTGTCGCTACTTTCAAATTATCAAGGGGTTTTCCGTGCTAGTTGGACGCATCCACGGAGGGAGGAAACTCAGGAGAGGCCCTGACGTCACTCTTTGTGAAGCCAAAATGAAGCCGGAAGTTGGCGTTGCTCCGCCTATCGCGCCAGCTCTCCTCTCTTGTTTACATTTCTCGCGCAACCACGCCGCGCTGCGCGCAACCGGGCTGCTCGGACGCGCGCTCCGCAGCAGTACTAAACAATCACGATGTCTCATTGCATTGCCGTTGCCGAAGTCATGTTGAAAGAAGTTCATCAGGAAATTCGCAAATTGGGCCGTGAGGTCGCATCGGCTGCTTTTGCCGGCGTTTACGAGAATAAGCATGCCTTATAAGGCCAGCCAACTGAATTGTCCTCATCTACCGCAAGTACTGGCCGCTTCCCAGTTCATGCGTGCAGCCGAGCAGCCGAGGAAAAGCTGAATAGGGCCGCCATTGTGAACGAGAATGTGCACGACAATGGAACGCAGACCCCCGACGCGACAGGCGAGGGAGTGTCAGCGAAGTACGTGGAATGCATGCAGCGTGATGAAGGGTTAGCTGGAAAGAGCGGCACCTACCTTGAGGCCGCCACGCGGAAAAAGCATGAGCCCAGGAGACAATGCCCCTTGTCGAGTCCAAATCACGCGGAAAAGGACAAAGGGAAGCAGGACGAGGTAGGAGAGAGTGAAAGGGTGATTATCGCCGGCGACTGAAACCTGGCTGGGTGCTCAAAAGCAATTGTGGAGAGGGTGAAAGGCGACAAAAGAGGGACGGTGGGGACATTTCCAGGGAGGACATTGAGTTCTGTTATGGAGCGAGCAAAAGGAAAGCTCGCGGAAAATGCCCACGTGCGCAACCTTGTCATAGTAGCAGGTGGGCTAAATCACGTCCTAAACAGGAAAGGGACAGGAGTAGCCCAGCGCTTGGCGAAGGGGGTGGACGACTTGCGCGAGCTATCCCCTCAGGTGCAGATCGTGGTGTGCACGGGGCCGGAGGTGCCTCTACGTGACAGTCACGTACAAAGAGCCGTAGTGGCTGCTAATGAGGCAATATGGAAAATGAGCTGAGAGAAAGGCTTCGAGGTTGTCGAAGTAAACAGGGAAGTGAGAAGTTGTGGTGATTTTAAACGAGATGGGATCCACTTCAATTACAGGCTGGCACAAGAAGTGGGCTGGCGACTTGGTGGTCGCGCTGTTGCTTCTTTAGGGGACCCGCGGGCGCTCAGGAGGTCAGAGTAGATAGTAATGAAGAAGGTCCCCTAGGGGAACATCAGAAGAGCATCGCCGTCGATAACAGAAAAAGGAGGAAAGCAAGAAAAAGTGCTCGCCATGCAATAGGCTACATATAAGCATGCAGGGCGGCAGAAGAAAGGAAAAGTGGGCAGAGATTGAGGAGCAGTTACATAGAGAACAAATAGGGGTGTATGCGGTTACAGAAACGCACCTTGGAGACTCAGAAGAGCCGCCAGTTATTGAGAATTATGTTTGGGAAGGGTGCAACAGAACTAAGTCGGAAAGAAAGGGAGGGGGAGTCGGAATGCTCATCCATCAGGGAGCCAAATGGAAAAGAGTAAATTCACAATGTCAAGAGCATCTGTGGTTATCAGGTACAATGAGTGGGAAAGAAACTTGGCTGGTCGTTACGTATTTGTGGACCGGAAAAAATTGCACAGAGAAGAATAAAGAGTTAGTGGAATGCATAAGCGCTGATATTAAGGGTTTCGGGAATGGTGCTGAAATTGTCCTATTAGGTGACATGAATGCCCACATACAGGATTTACATGGCTATACCGACAATAACGGGAAGTCAATGCTAGAGCTTTGTGAGCAACATACCCTCGTTGTCGTGAATACAGGGCCTAAGTGTGAAGGGCAGATCACGTGGAAAGTGGGAAACCGGCAATCGACCATTGATTACTGCCTGATGACAGCAGGAATTCATGATAAGTTGAGAGAGATGGTCATCGATGAGGAAGGGTTTAGCAGCATAAGGAGTGACCATAAATGCATCATATTGAAAATGGGGTATGTAGTTGGGAAAGAGAGCAAGGAGCGCAAAATGGCCAGTCCAAATTTGAACGCTGAACAAATAGCAAATATAGTCACTAGAGTTGAGGAAGAACTTGGCAAATGGCCAAGTAAAGAGTGCGAATATGGTGAGCTAAGTGTAATAATGACAGAAATACAGAAAGAGAAACAACATGTTCATTGGAAAGGAAAAAAACCGAAAAGCTGGTGGAACAAGGAGATACGAGAGGCGATCGCCGAAGGACAGAAAGCATCTCGAGAGCACAGGCAGGCAGAGAAGGCGCAGTTGCCGCAGGATGAAGTAGCCAGTAAATGGGAAATATACCGGGAGAAAAAGTCTGTGGTTCAAATACTGGTGCAAGCAAAATTAAAAGGTGAAAGTGAACGTTGGTTGTCAGAAATACGTGAGAAAAAGAAGGCCGCACCTAGAATATTTTGGAACCACATAAAATTATTAGGCAGGAAGTCAACAACAATACAACAACTTATCCTAGACGAAGATGAAAACAGACTGGAAGGAGAAGCATTACATCCGAAAAGTAACAGCCGAATCTTTCCAAGGCAATGACGAGGTTGTATTTGAAGAGAAAAAGAGCATGAAAGAGACTCAAGTGGAAAAGGAGCTGGTGCTGACAAATTTAAATTGGAAGAAAGCAGAAGAGAAAATTCCTAAGCGCACAGCCACAGGGCTAGACGAGGTTCCCGTTAGGCTGTTAAATGATCTAGGACCAAAAAGTAAAGAAGCTCTGGTGAAAGCAGTGGAAAAAACTTTAAACGATAGACGAATACCAGACAGTTGGCGACAAAGTAGAATGAATTTAATTTATCAAGGTAAGGGGGAGAAAGACAGGATTCACTCGTATAGACAGTTGACCATTACATCGGTAATATACAGGCTAGCAATGCAGACAATCAAATTAAAGCTTCAAGCATGGGCAGATAATAATGGCATTTTGGGAGAGCTTCAGAATGGCTTCAGAATAGGTAGGCGTTTGGATGATAACTTGTTTGTTCTTACTCCGTGTATTGAAATATCAAAAGTAGAAAGCAGACATTACAGGAGCCTACGACAACGTAGACCGCAACATTTTGTGGGATATTCTGGAAGGGGAAGGCTTAGGCAACGATTGTCTACAGCTTTTGAGAGAGATTTACCTAGAAAATACCGTTTGCGTTGAATGGGAAGGGATGAGTAGCGAGGAGAAAGTTCATATCAAAAAGGGACTGAGGCAGGAGTGCCCTCTATCCCCGCTGCTGTTTATGATGTACATGGTGAGGATGGAGAGGGTGCTAGCGGAAAGTAATATCGTGTTTAATCTCTCATACAAACAGGCGGGTACAGTAGTAGAGCAGCAACTCCCAGGTTTATTTTAAGCGGACGACATTGTGTTGCTAGGTAACAAGCAAAGTGATTTGCAACGTATGGCTAATATCTGTGGACAGGAAGGCAACAATTTAGGTTTGAAATTTAGTGTTAGAAAATCAGGTGTTATGGTATTCAATGAAAACAGTGAACATACAGTGGAGATACAGGGCCAGGAAATACCTCGGGTAACAGTATATAAATACGAACGAAGGCAATAGATATATGGAAACACATGAAAAAACCATAACAGTAAAGGGGAAGCGAAATTTCAGCCATACAGAGCGCTATGGGGATACAATAGGTACGAGGTCATCCGAGGTATGTTGAAAGGTGTAATGGTTTCAGGACTTTTGGAAATGCGGTTGTTTGCTTTAAATGGGGGGTACAATCAGAACTCGACGGGAACCAAAGGTCAGTGGGTCGCCTCGCATTGGGCGCTCACGGGAAGACTACTGTTGGAACCTCAGTGCTGACGCCCGTTATTGCAAACGGGTCGCAAGCCCCAAGGGTAGCGTTGGCCTGGCGGCCTGGGGCACTGGAAGCATCCGAAGGTCCCGGCAAAGCATGAGTCGGCTGGTAACAGAACAACTGGTTTATTCTAACATCGCAAAAGAGCGGGCGGTCAGGTCGACCGAAGTGAGAGACGGGAGAGCACGTAACTCGACAGAAGAAATCGGAGCCTCTCTCCTGGCGTCCGGGGGCAGCTGCTCTTATACTCTCGGCGTCGCGGGCAAGAAGGAAGGTCACGGGATGAGACCACGTGACGGCGGAGCTCGGACGAGCTGAGAGACAAGTTGAGACGAGTGTAGTGACGCATCGCCTGGCCGGCGCCTGTCAGACCTCCTCGCTTCACACTTGGGGAGCTCCTCTCCCCGGCTGCTGCGCTTTGACAAGCGTGGCACACACACACACACGCACACACGAAGACACGTGGCACTGAAACACGCCTGGACGCGCTTGGCGGGGAGGCGTATCGGCGGCGCTGAACGGGCCAAAATGTCCGCTGCTTGGAACGAAGCCCCGGCGTCCGTTGCATCCGCGCCGGCTATACCGCGCGCCGTAGGCGAAACGTAACAGACCGCCCCGCCGGGGGAAGGAGATCCCGATGGTCAGGGGACTGCATCCGCTGTCCGGAGGGATGTCGCTTGATGATGCTCATAACCGAAGACGGTCGTCCTTCGGCGTTTCTTGAGCGCAGCGCACAGAGAAGGCCTCGTTCTCTCGTTCAGGTTCACACAGGACACTGCAAAGTGACTTCGGGAGAGTAGACATTTTTGTTCCCGTTTCCGGCAAGCGTTAGAACCACGCCGAAAGTCAACCGCTCAGTCAGCAAGCACGGCACAACCCTCACTAAGCCCTGCCAGGCTCTTTCCCCTATTATACTACTGCCTAGTTCCTTACAGTAGTTTAGCAGCACTCAGAACGCGTCCACAAATCGGAAAATTGCACTAGAAAGCACATCATCACTTTGAAACACTACACAAAAGCAATATGTTAAAAAAATCCTGCCTCAGGAAGAAAAACATCAGTAACAAACAATTTTGAGGCTGATTCCCACGTTAGGGGCTTCGACTTAAGCCATCGGCGTTACCGTTGAGACTCCCCTTTTTGTAACGCACCTCAAAGGAATATTGTTGCAAAGCGAGGCTCCAGCGCAGGAGGCGGCCATTTGTGGAAGAGATAGTCTGCAGCCATTGGAGAGGGGAGTGATCCGTCTCGAAGCATGCGAAGCGGAGAACCCAGCGAGCGACCGTACGTCACCCCAGGCAGACACAGCTCCCAGTCAGTTTGATGTTCAAAACACAATGCTCTCAACACGCGCTTCATGACGGAGTGGAGCTTCTCAACGGAATTCGACTGGGGGTGGTGCACTGAGCTGTGTAACAGCTTTACCCCGCACCTTTCGAGAAAGGCTGTCGTCAAAGCGCTAGTAAACACTGTGCCCTGATCTGATTGGATTTCCGCAGGAAAACCAACTCGCGCAAATATGGACAGTAGTGCATTGACTATCTCAACTGAGCTTAGTTCTTTAAGCGGCACTGCTTCAGGGAACTTTGTCGCTGGGCAGATCACAGTCAAAATGTGTCTGTACCCCGTGGCTGTTACCGGCAGAGGTCCCACTGTATCAATAACGAGCCGTCTGAAAGGCTCCGTAATGATAGGTACCAACTTCAACGGCGCCCTCGATTTGTCCCCTGGTTTGCCCACCCGCTGACAGGTGTCGCATGTCTTCACAAAGTGGTCTGCTTCCCGAAAACACCCTGGCCAATAGTACTCTTGCAAGAGACGGTCCTTAGTTTTCTTAACTCCTAGGTGTCCGGACCACGAACCCCCATGCGACAAGCGCAACAGATCCTGACGGTAGCACTGAGGCACGATCAGCTGATCGAACTCCACTCCTCTGCGGTCTAGATACTTCCGGTACAGGACCCCACCTCTTTCCACAAAGCGAGCATTTTTCTTGGCGATACCTTCCTTGACAATGCAGCGTATGTTTTCTAGGCTGCCATCCTTCTTTTGCTCGGCTATCAAAGCCGACCGGCTGACTTTTAGCAACCTGTTAAGTCCATCTGACGTAGGCGCGATGAGCAAATCTGCAGATAGCTCTTCTAACTTTCCCGTGTCGGGCATTTCCTCTCCAGTATCTGGTGCCTTCAACGCTACAGGCTCAATTTTATTCAGTTCGGGCGTGCTCTGAATATCAGCTTGCTGCGCCTCTGACCCTTTCTCATCGTACGACAACGTCGGCCCCGCAACTACCGCCTTTGCAGCGAGCTCCCGAACCTTCGATCTGGTTAAGGCCTGAACGCTAGCCTCACCAAACAAAAGCCCCTTCTCGCGCAGGAGGTGATCGGACCTGTTCGAAAATAGGTACGGGTACTGGGGGGGCAGCATAGATGACACTGCGGCCTCCGTCTCAAGCGCTCCGAAAGGTCCTTCAATAAGCACTTTTGCTACGGGCAGACACACGCTATGAGCTTCCACGGCTTGCTTGATCCATGCGCACTCGCCCGTGAACATATCGGGTTCTACGTAAGAGGGGTGAACTACATCCATCGTAGCTGCGGAATCGCGAAGCACTCGGCACTCTTTCCCGTTTACGAGGAGGTCTCGCATGTAAGGCTCGAGAAGCTTCATGTTCTCGTCAGTGCTGCATAATGACAAAAACACGACTTTTGTTTTTGTTTCTGGACACTGCGCCGAAAAGTGACCCGGCTTCTGACACGTATAACACACGCGCACTTGCCTCGTCTCGAACCGCTTTCTGCGTTCGGCTTCGGCTGCCGCCGTCTCCTTACGTTCGGTCGGACTGCTTTCACTCGCATCCGCACTACGTGTGTCCCCCTTTGCTCTCATGGGTGTGAACTTCGGCCTCTCAAACTTCGAGCCAAATTCACCCTTTTGACCGTCCTTTGCTCCGCGAGCCCGACGCGTCACAAACTCCTCGGCTAGCTCAGCGGCTCTAGCCACCGTACTAACGTCTGGCCTATCCTAGACCCAGTACCGCACGTTCTCAGGTAACCGACTATAAAACTGTTCCAGCCCGAAACACTGCAGAACTTTCTCGTGATCACCCAACGCTTTCTCTTCTTTGAGCCACTCCTGCATGTTTGACATAAGCCTGTAGGCAAACTCTGTATATGACTCACTTTTACCTTTCTCATTTTCCCGAAACTTCCGACGGAACGCCTCCGCTGACAGCCTGTACTTTTTTAGCAGACTCGATTTCACTTTGTCGAAATCCTCTGCCTCTTCTCTATTCAAGCGAGCGACTACGTCGGCCGCCTCGCCGGGTAGCAAAGTGAGCAAGCGCTGTGGCCACGTTTCCCGAGAGAACCCCTGCTTCTCGCACGTTCGCTCAAAGTTAACCAGGAACAAACCAATGTCCTCTCCAAGCTTAAACGGCCGCATCAGGTCAGTCATTTTGAACAATACTCGTTCTCCTGCACCGTGTGCCTGACTTCCATTACGAGCGCGTTCCATCTCTACCTCGAGACGCTTCATTTCCAAAGCGTGTTGACGGTCGCGCTCTTTTTCTTGTTGCTCTCGCTCTATCTGTTCTTTACGTTCACGCTCTTCTTTTTCTTTCTGTTCTTTTCGTTCGCGCTCATCTTTCTCTTTCTGTTCTTTAAGTTCGCGCTCCTGTCTTTTTGCCCGCTCCTCAATGGTCTCAAGGCAATCCGACAGCTCGTCATCCTCAGCTTCTAACTCAAGAATAGCCCTTAGCAGTTCTGGTTTTCTGAGTTTGTCTGAGACATCCAGACCCAACTCTCTTGCAAGCTCCAGCAATTTCGGTTTGCGCAACGACTTCAAATCCATGGCTGCTCTGAATGCTGCTTTCTCTACTGCCTACTATTGTCTTGCCGCAAACTAACCCGGCAGCAACGACAACCACAATTACCAGCTCTGTTTCTGACACTAACAAAAGCCTGGCAAAACTCAGAAGAAGAAAGTCCCGCACTCACCAAACCTCGCAGCCAAGAATTCAGTGCAGTCGTTCCGCTGCAGGCAACCAGTCATCACACAGGGCTCGTTGCACTGCTCCCGGATGGTCGTTGTGCTGCTCAGCATACAGTCAACTGCATATCTTCGCTGCTGGCATCCGTTGTCGGGATCTCACCGCTGGCAACCAGCTGTTGGAATCGCACCGCTGGCACGAGTTGTTGCAAACTCAGCGCTGACGCCCGTTATTGCAAACGGGTCGCAAGCCCCAAGGGTAGCGTTGGCCTGGCGGCCTGGGGCACTGGAAGCATCCGAAGGTCCCGGCAAAGCATGAGTCGGCTGGTAACAGAACAACTGGTTTATTCTAACATCGCAAAAGAGCGGGCGGTCAGGTCGACCGAAGTGAGAGACGGGAGAGCACGTAACTCGACAGAAGAAATCGGAGCCTCTCTCCTGGCGTCCGGGGG
This sequence comes from Dermacentor andersoni, assembly GCF_023375885.2. Lineage (NCBI taxonomy): Eukaryota > Metazoa > Arthropoda > Arachnida > Ixodida > Ixodidae > Dermacentor > Dermacentor andersoni. The sequence continues at coordinate 218,234,868 of NC_092814.1, read as the reverse complement.
CAGCTGCTCTTATACTCTCGGCGTCGCGGGCAAGAAGGAAGGTCACGGGATGAGACCACGTGACGGCGGAGCTCGGACGAGCTGAGAGACAAGTTGAGACGAGTGTAGTGACGCATCGCCTGGCCGGCGCCTGTCAGACCTCCTCGCTTCACACTTGGGGAGCTCCTCTCCCCGGCTGCTGCGCTTTGACAAGCGTGGCACACACACACACACGCACACACGAAGACACGTGGCACTGAAACACGCCTGGACGCGCTTGGCGGGGAGGCGTATCGGCGGCGCTGAACGGGCCAAAATGTCCGCTGCTTGGAACGAAGCCCCGGCGTCCGTTGCATCCGCGCCGGCTATACCGCGCGCCGTAGGCGAAACGTAACACTACAAATGAAGCTGTGCAGGGTGATATGGGCTGGACTAATTTTGAAGTGAAGGAAGCTCGCAGCAAAATTGAGTATGAAGAACGGCTGAGGAAGATGGAAGAAAGTAAATGGGCTGGCAGAGTGTTCAGGTATCTGTACAGGAAAAACATTGATTCACAGAGGAGGAAAAGAACTAGGAAGCTAACCAGCAAGTATGCGGCCTGTAGGGTGGGCAACACAGCAACAAAGAAGGTTACGCGGGAAGTCAGAGGCTGAAATAATCTCATGGGTGGCGGCAATGGAAAAGAAACATTAATGATAACTCAAAGGAAAGCTCATTACTTTTCGAAGCGAGCTCGGTATGCCTTAGAACACGCACCTATAAAGCGAGATATAAGAAGGAAGAAGCATGTGCTTGCTGCGGTAAAGCTAGGGAAACTGTGGAGCATGTTTTATTAGAATGTGAAAATGTCTACCTAGCGGTCGATTTAGGCACCACTGGCCTCCTTGAAGCCCTTGGGTTCAGCGGGAGCAGTGGTAAAGCAAACATGTCCGCTATAGTCATTAGTAAGAGGCGATTGGAGGATTGGTGGAAGAAAAGTAGGGAGACGACAAAAGACGGAGACGTACAAAAGCACAGTTCGCAATAGGGGATCAGAAAATTTGGGCGTGGTAGTTCATAGCATATTTATTTTTCTTTTTTCATTGTTTAACCTAGGTAGGACATTAGGCAGTATAATGGCAAGAGCTTGGTGGTGCAACCCACCGCCCCGTTCCAAAGGGGACGCTCATCAGATCCATCCATCCAGAAAAGCTGGATATGAACCACCTTTCCCCGATTCGATGTTCGGCTTTCGCCCTTCCCTTTCTACCCATGACGTCATGCTCCAGCTCTCCGAAGAGGTTCTTCACCCTCTTCACGTCAAGCGCACTCGTGCGGTCTTGGCACTGGTCATGACGGAAGCATTTGACAACGTCCTCCATTCCGCCATCTTCGATGCTCTTTCCACCCTTAATGTGGGTCCTCGTATCAACGGTTATATCACGGCTTTCCTTGCCCGTCGCACGGCTGAGATCTCATTCGGCCCTCTGTCTTCTCCAAATTTCACTCTTGGAAATCAGGGCACCCCCCACGGTTCCGTCCTCTCCCCCCTTCTCTTCAACATCACTCTCTTCCCCATGGCACGCGCTCTCTCTACAATTCCTAACCTGTCTCATGCTTCTACGCCGATGATATTCTCAGGGTGACCACCGGAAATATTGGAGAGATGGAGGCCGTCCTCCAGGCGGGCGCGGACGTATACATAGTTGCCGGTCATGCTTGCGCAATCGGACTGGCCTGCTCCCCGTAAAAGTCGGAGCTTCTGCTCCTCCTGCCTCGAGGCACGGCCGCCACCTCATCCCCCGCCCTTAGGATCATTATTGACGCGCACCCGTCCCTTCTGTCTCCTGCCTTCGCATTCTGGGTCTCCTTCTCCAATCCAACTGCAAACACACTCCCGTCCTTTCCCGCCTAACTACCACCGTCCACTAGACCGTCCGACTTATTCGACGTGTCGCTAACCGGCACCACGGCATGCGTGAGCACGACCTCCGTCGTCTTGTCCAGGCCTTCGTTCTCAGCCGCTTTGTCTACTCCCTCCCCTATCTCTTTCTCTCTCGTGCCGAGGAAGACAAGGTGAACTGTCTCATCGGCCAAGCCTACAAATCGGCCCTTGCGCTCCCCACCCTCACTTCTCGTCTACTGGCGATGGGCGTCCACAATACTCTTTCAGAGCTTGTGGAGGCCCATCGCACGGCACAACTCGACCGCCTTTCTCGCACCCCCTCTGGTAGAGCCCTTCTCTCTTCCCTCCGCTTGACCCCTGTGTCCCCTGCCTGTGTAACCCACTCATTACCCTCCTCTGTATCTTCCATGCTCACTGTCAACCCTCTTCCCAGGAACATGCACCCTGAGCATCACGCCGCCCGCCGCCCTGCCCGCGCCTCCACCCTCTGGCGCCAGTACGACAGTCTAATGCTGTGTATGTCGATGCGGCGCCATACAATTCCCACCCCGCCTACGCCCTTGCCACCACTTCCCATACACTTTCTCCCCTGACCGTTACCACTATACCTGACCCCACCTCCACTGCCGCAGAGGAAGCAGCTATTGCGCTCGCCATTGCAACTACCACGGCCGGTTTCATATTCAGCGACTCCAAAGCTGCAGTCCACAACTTTGCGAAGGGTCGCATCTCCTCCTCTGCGCTCAGCATCCTTGAGCACTCCCCTCCCCCTTCTCGTCGTATCCAACTCCTCTGGGTTCCGGCTCACGCGGGGCACCCTGGCAACGACGCGGCAAATTCCATCCCTCGCGAGATGACAGACCGAGCTGGCCCCCTCGATTCCGGTATGGCCATGCGTGACTCCCTCCTCACCTTCCATGACATCACCCTTCATTACCGCAACTCTCGCCTATCCCTCCCTACCCTACAAATCCCTGTCTAAGCTCCAACAGAGCACGTGGCGCCATTTACAGGCCCACACGTTCCTCTCTCCTGCCCGACTTGCACTTATTCACCCCGATGTACGCTCTCCAGACACCCTCGAGCAGACTATGCTCATATTCTCTATTCATGCCCGAAACACTCGCCCCCTGCCTCTCGGCACGTATCTAGTCCGCAGCTGTGGGAGGCTGCTTTGGCCAGCTCGGAGCCGGATGTCCAGCTACGGCTAACGATCTGGGCAGTGGAAGTCGCCGCCAGGCACGATCTGGTGGCCACGACCGGCAACCTGAAAGCCACCCACAGAACGGCGGCATCTTAATTTTCTTTTCATTTTTTGACCTTCACTTAATAAAGTTTGTACCACTACCACCATCTCGTCGTGTGGGCCTATCAGAAAAACTTCTGTCGCGATATTCTGGTCCCTACCGAATCCTGCGACAGCTTTCGGATGTGACCAACGTTTTGATGTGACGTACGAGGTCGCTCCCGAAGAGCCAGGCCTGTCGTCCGTACAGCCAAGAATCGATGTTGTTCACGTCTCCCGTTAAAGGGACACTAAATGTTACTATGAAGTCAAGTTAAAGTGATAAGGCAATGCTCTAGAACGTCTAAGGCGTCAATATTGGCCTCGAGCTCCACCACTGGAAAAGCTGGCGCCACCGTCGGCGTGACGTGCTAGGAGGGATCACGTGGACATAGCGGTCGCGTCGGCTGCTTCGGGCGCGCCGAAGCGAGCTGAAAACGAGTTTAAATTCCCTCGTACGCTGCGGTCCTCATTTAGTGGCGAAATTTTCCCGCTTCGAGTGTCTCCTTTACAATGCTTGAAAGCACTACAATAGGTAGTGGCTGCCCTTGAAGGCGCGCAACATGGTAGGCTACTGCTCGGTGCCGCAGGGCCGGACGCACGTAACGGAGGCCGGTGTCAGCCTTATTCACACGTAGCCGCAGGACAAGAAGCTGCGTGAAGCTTGGCTCGCGAAACATAAAACCGGCAAACAGTCATCGGCTACATCTCGGGTATGCAGCAAGCACAAACGCAAGGAAGATTTCTGCTATGGCGCCCGGTCTGCGATGTTCCGAAAACGCGCACTGAGACGCTCGCCCGAGTCCGCTGCCCGACTAATGTCATGACGGTTTGGTCTATGAACTTGTCGATGCTATAGATACTGGCAAGTTCAGTGGAGTGAAAGGCAGCGGTAAGAAGCACATCTTAAAGAACCATGGCATATGGTCATGTTTGTGTTATGAATTAATGCACTGGATTACAAAAAAGGAGCAGCGGGAAATTGCACGCTGAGAACACCGATAAACATACAGTGCGACGCAACTCGAGAAATAATATTGAAAGGTCAAAGAATTTAGAAGAAAAAGAAAGATTGAATCGTCGCGACGGCATATCGCAGTCCCCGTAGGCATCGAAGTCTCTACAATGAAATTATTTTTGAACAGCTCTGATAGCGCCCACGCAACAATGGTTGCTTGTATACTGTCAAATGCTCATATTCTGGGGCTTAAAACTCATGGCACGGTGCGAAAACGCGCGCGCGGGGAAAGCGAAACAGTGCGCGGACAAGCATGCAGACGCGCAGTCGGTCGCTGCGAATCTGTGCAATCGCTGCATTGAGGCTTCGTTCTATTACACTCCATTTAGTTATACAAACACTATAAGAACATATTTCACATAGTTTGATCTCAGCGTTTACCTACCTTTCACGCAAGAAGCCGGTTCGGGAGACTCCATCGCGGCGACCGCGCACAGTGGCGTTCACTGTACGTATTCGGTAAAGAGATAGCGTCTGTAAACGATTGTGTGCTTTCAGTTTGCCCAAGATTATTATTTAGACAGTAACAAACTTCTCTCGTTTCGAAAGTACTCACAGAAATGTCCGGGAGAGCTCGCGCGTGGTGTTTTCAGTGAGCGCTGACAGCAAAACCTATGAGGAGCGCGCCACGTGATCCCTCATACTACGCCAGCGAGGTGCTTCCGATAGGTGGCGACTCCGTAACTCCTCGCCGCCAATAATCGCGAAGAGAGCTTTAGTAACCGAGAAATTGAGGTAGGCCGTGTCTGCTGTGCCCGGGGCACAGCAAACGAAAGGTGCCCGAAATGTCTACGTTCACCCATGACGTCACGTCCGCTATAACCCATGATGTCACATCCGCTCATTTCCATGGCGGCCGTCTTACGGAGCCGGCTGCGCTGCGAAACGGTCCGTATTCCGTGCCCACTTAGAGCGTGAGTAATTCATATTTCCACGCTATATGCGTGTAATAAAGGATTGGGGCTGTGAGCAGTTTGATGCGTTACCATTAAGTACTTTGTGCGCATATTTTGCCTCCTGGCCGCGTCAAATTGCAGCCGGCATGTGGAATGGGCCGTGGCATATTATATGGAGCTGCTCATGTGAGTGGTATTGCCTCCGTCAGGATCGTCAGTGCGTGCACAGAACCATTTAGTAGTCTGGTTCAGGGAGGATGCGCGAAAGAACGAGGACGTAAGAAAACACTGGCATGACGAGCTGTTCCGTCAGATCGCGTTACATCGCGCTTTCTTTTAAGACCATCTGGCTCGAGCGAGAGGATCTTTGAACAGCATTACTACTGCTTTTTTACAGCTTTGCTGCGGCTCATTTAATCGTCACCTGCATTCTTTTAATAATACAAATGACATCGCTGCGCGGAAGAGCGTCTCTTGAAGTTTCCAAACAAGAGCCAATGCCGCCGTGCCTGCTGCATACACGCTTGCCTTTCCTAACGCAGTTAAGACGCGGCACTAGCTCTGCTACTGCGTGATACAGGGTCACTGTGATAAGAAAATTAAAAAAGAACAAACGAAATTAAGGCAGAAAATGTCAAACGTTGCCAAGCGTGATAAAACGGACCTGCCTCGCCAGATGAGTTGAAGAAATCGGGGTCCTGAAGTCAGCTTCGCCGCAGTAGACTAGTGTTACGCGCTGAAGCATGTCAGAACTGAAGAGTGATCGCTTTCACCGACATAAATAATATGTGTTCCTTAATGATGTACGCGTGCACCTGCCGTCTCCTGTTACATTACGCGCGCCGAGGCGCCTAAGTGTACTGGCCGGCCTTCAGCGCTATTTCGGACGTGGCTGTGATGCTTTGAACCGTTGGTTTGTCGACCTCGTAAGCCAGTTAATGTTTACACGGCCATTTTTTTCTGAGCTGTTGATTTCTTCCATAACAGCTACGTAATTTCGTAGTTTCCTGTTCAACTGCTTTGGTCATATGCGAGTCAAGGTTGTTCTCTTTAGCCGAGCGCAGTTTTCGAAAGCGAAACGACGCTTTTGCATCAGCATATAGTGCCGTCGCCCATTTACAACACAGTCAATCAATGTAATTTTGTATGTCACTGGGAAACCGCCAAACGCAGGGAACTCACTCGCATGCGGGGAACTGCATAACTAACCACGGCATTACCGTGCCTCTTGGAAAGCTGCTTTGCATCAAAGACCGGGTACCCTTGCTATGATTCACCGCAAAATATTTTGTATGTCTAACCGCTTAACATATTTGTATTGCGGTGAAGCTAACCTTACGGAACCGAATTTCGCAACGCTTTTTAGACTCCTGCATCTCTACCAGCCACTGCCAAACGCTGGTCGGTACGTCTCTTGGCAAAGGTCCAGGTAAATCTCCCCTGTTGGGAGTTGGGGGCACTCACGTATATGAAAACTGCCAAGGAAAGCAGTTGTCCTGATGAAGGCATGCTCCCGTGTCGAAACATTTGCACCAGCCTGTTCGACCACCGTTATCACCGCAACATAGTTGTGTGTTGCGGTGAAGCATGCCGATATTGGGAAAGATTTACGTGAATCTGGAATGTATGGTTTCTGTCAGCGACGAACCTAATGTTCTACTCTCATCAAAGCAGATTCTCGTGGCAGGATGCATGATGTCTTGAGAACTTTTGTTGGCTAAAGCCATACGTGCCAGGTTAGCTCTTGTCACAATAATACGCTTTACCGCAATACACAAGAGGCCCCGCTGTAGGACACGCCCGCCGTAGTTAGCCAAAACCTTATGTGATGGTTCACTGCAAAACACCTCCTGTATTGCGGTGAATCGTAATAAAGCACATTTGTCTGTTTAGAATGTAAAGACCCTTGCCCTTCGCTTTTGTAATAATATGACTCAGTTTAATGAGAACATGTATTCACTGCTAAAAACATCCACATTGAAATGGAGATATGAAGACTGTTGGCAGCTTGTGTGATGTTTTATCCCTTTACTTTTTTGTGTACCTGTCACGCTGCCATTATTAAATTTTCCTGTACTTCGTTAGGTGCTGACGTACATAACATTACATCACAAAGAGCCACTGTGTAATTAGTGTTCAAGGACCAGTGTGATGGCTTTACTCAAGAAAGGTTTGGGTTATGTTGTTGTGAAGGTTTTTTTTTAGAGGTAGCTTTCTGAGAAGAAATCAGATGTCAGGAAATAGATCTCATTGGCACAGTAATCTTGGCTGCCTTTTGCTCAAACGTGCCCTAGACATAATTGAGTGATTTGCACTTGCAACTGGACAGCAGCCGTAGCTTGGGAGACCAGTGATATGGCATATTTTATCAAACTAGGTGACACATAGCATTACCAGTCGGAATAGAGACCTGTTTAAATGTTTGTCACCTTTAACACCTAGAGTTTCGACCATGAATTCAGAAAAATCTGTAGCACATTTAGAACCTAGATTTTAAATGCTGTATAAGTTGGCTTCTTGTTCACTGCAGCTGTGCTCGGCTTCTGTCCAAACGGGAGAGCACTTCTGCACAGCTTATTAGGGAATATTCTTATTTACATACCTTCTTTTTATTTATCTCGCCTACAATCACAATCAAATGTTTATGGCACATGAATGTGCTGTGCATGAATCTAACTTACAATGCCATGTTCAACAGCGCAGTGCATGTAGCTTGTGTTGGTTCATTCAAGCTAAGCATTGCTACAGCCTTTAACTGTAGGTATCATGGTATGAGAGCAGAGAAATGGATATGCAAAGACAGTTGGGCACATTGAGACATCATCTTTGTTGTGTGTGAAAAGGTGACAGATACACAATATGGGGAGAACGCATGCACTTTCATATTTTCTCGCGCGCACAAAAAAAAGCTGGAGGAATAAGGTTTCTTCACTGTGCCATAGAAACTATATGTTTGCTCTCAAGGGTAATTCTGATTCATTGGATATGTTCCTGTGCTGTGTTTATTTTCTTGAGTGTGCTTTAGTTTTTGCACGTTAATGTTTCAAACTCGTTTTTATTTTCACAGACTGAAGATCCCACGTCGTGGTTTGACTTGCGTGCACAGGATACAGGATACTTGCACTTAGCATGGAGTGATGAAGCAAAGTAGTGTACTTTTATTAAATGTGCAGATTTTAGCAGTATAACAGCAGTTCATTAAAAAAACATGTGTGCTGAAAATAAAGTGTTCTTACCCACATTCCTCGTTGTCTATTTATTTATTAATACTGTCAACCCTCATAGAGGGTCATAACAGAGAGGACAATACAATTACATAAATCAAATATGGACAATGTCAATATACGTAAAGTTGCTTAACACTTGTCAATTCACAGTTAATAAGATGTTCACTTGAATGCTGTTCAGCACACTTCTGACATTTATCAAAATACGTACAATGAATATCAAGTCGCACATATCACTTGGCACTTCAAAACTAAATCGAAAACGCCCATAAATATGCCTCAGCAGCATTTTCAAAGTCGGTGACATCATTTAAGCTAACAATAGCGTTTGGCAATTGGTTCCACATTTCTATCGCATCCAGGAAAAATGAGTATCGATATGTATCACTGTTGGTGTGGTCCGGCTTTATGACGTAGTCGTGGTTAGTTCGCGGGTATCTTTTGCCTGGAGCATGTAGATATTTGAGCTTATCAATCTTAAGTTGATCCTGCATTATTTGATAAAGCACCTTCAGCCTATATTTTTTCCTACGTACCTCAAGAAGATCGAAGTTTCAACGCTGTAACATAAGCGTGACCGATTCCTTCCTTCGGTATGTCGAACAAATAAAACGCGCCGCCAGACTCTTTCCAACTTCCTCTTAAGCGTCACTTGATGGGGACTCCAAACAACGGCTGAATATTCCAGTATCATCCTAATGAAGGCGGTGTATGCAATAAGTTTTACATTACGCGATGCACGTTCCAGTTTTTTTTTTTCTAAGAAAATATAACTTTTGATAGGCAGTCATGCAGACGTTATCTATATGTTGGTTCCATGTCAATTTTGCTCATATTCCTGTATTCTCTTCAGCAAAACCACTTATATGGGGAACTGATCATGATAAGGGCTCATGATGTCTGTCTTAGTAAAAGTGTGAAAGAACCAGGTTTGTGCATGAAAAGTTTTCCTGAGGGTGTGTGCCTTGAAGCCCGTAGTGGTAATCACAGGAAACGGGGGTGGATCCAGAGTAGCACCAAAGGGCAAGCCTTCATCGAAACAAATATGGAGGGAAGTGACTGCATGCTCAAACTTGTCAGCTTACAAGTTTGCCAAGACCAAGTGATATCAGAAGTTGATGAAGCCTACATGGTTAATGTATAACCGCTTAGGGCAAAATTATTTAGATACTTTTTATGAGGACTACATATTTACTGGAAATCTCAAAATAATTATGTTAGTGCAGAATACCTTCCACTAGTTGTGACGTCCTTGAAAGAATGAAAATGTTTGAGTTGTACTTGTGTGGTGCATGAAGTTACTTTAAAAAAAAAAAACTCAGCAATGGAAACAAAATGCAGAGTAGTATTCGAAATAAATTGCCACCTCTTTAGGGCTAGATGAATTCAAATAATAATAATAAGCAAATGAAGATCGGGCATACAAGATAGATGTTTCAGCTCCCACTTGAAAGCCTTGTTCACAAAGATTGTGAACAAAGCTCCAGTTGAACCAGTTCTTATTTTTCATTTTTATGGCTGGCATCTAATTTTAAACTACTTACCGTGCCTCTTTTGACCAAACCAGACAGGCTGCCATCAAACTCTTCACTACTTCAATGCAAATAATTGGAGGTTGGCAAATACATTTTTCTAATAGGAATAGTAGGTAACGAATAGTCAAACACTGATGCATACAGTTACAGCAGGCATATTTACCTTGGAATTAAGCACCATGCTTATATTGTCTAGTAAAAAAAGGACAGCTATCAAGGAAGATTAGGATTATTTTTAAGCAAAAGTAATTATACCTCATATACTTGAAGCAGATGTAGTGCTTCTGAAGAATCACGTCCAAACTGCACACACTAAAACATTAAGCTGGGATATTCAAAAGGACAAGTACATGTTTTGCTCGCCAAGTGACTTTTAGTGTGCTCAATTATGCAGTGTGCTATTATATGATTAATGTAATTTGCTAATGTAAAGAAAGAAGAAGCCAGGATCTCTTGCTTCATATATATGCGCTGAATCAAGAAGGTAATTAAGGAAGAAGAACACCAGAAATAAACACGAATATTTGTGTGCTTTCTGGCATAAAATAATTATCATGTAAGCCACATAACATGCTTTCCAAAGCATCCCCTACCTTAACTTACAGCTGCATCACGTGAGGGCACTTTCTAAGAACACACATGCTTCATGATCATTCACTGTGTTAGTGACTCCCACTGAAGTAGACTGAGAACATATCTGGGCATTGCATTCAATAGCTGATGTAAAGTGAAAAGACTGCTGCTTGTAGGTATGAATGAACCAAGTGAATAAGAAATATAGGTTCTCAAACTTCTAGTAGTAAGTGTGGCAGCACTTAAAAAAAACATATTACAACTAAAAATTGCAACACATGATGAAATAACTGAAATAGCTAGGGAGAGTTTAATAGACCAATAAACAGGAAACTGCAAATTCCCAACATTTGTGAATACTTTTCTTCACATGTACTCACCTCATAAGTATGACTTCCCTTAATGCTCGAACCTCTGCCTTAATTTCATAATTCCCCATTCTGACTGCTTCGCTCATGCTGATTGACATCTAGCACAAAGGTTGACGAAAGTAGCTGAGCATGTGCATGTGTTGTGAGGCAAGCTGCCCACATCTGGTAGCCGCATGCCAATTTCTCAGAGTAGATGAAAGGGAAGCCTTGAGGGTAAACCATAGAGAAGACGGACACCTTGGTTCAATGATAACTGAAAACACCAACATGGAAAATTTGGACAGCCCACAGAATCAGCAGAATTGACATAGTTCGGAAAAACTGAAAAGATGCATTATGATATTCATGTTACACAGGTTCCAGTCAAGTTGAAGATTTTCACTGTCTAATAAACTTATAAGACAATACATGACCAGCAATACTGTATGGAACCTAAACAAGTTTAATAAAGTCACCTAGAATTCAGGATGGAGAAGTGACTGAATTGAGGATGCTAAAATGGATGAGGTGGAGGCAGATTGTGAAGGCAGGTCTTAAAAAATTAACATTCAACACACACTTAAGTTGGCAAAGATTGGACTCAATGTTCACGAAGAAATTGACTAAGTTAATTTATTGGTATACGTACATGAGAGAGCAGCAACAATACAGCAGAGATAACTGTCATGCAAGAGGAAAGGACGTTAGTCTAAAAATTCACATTTGATCACAAGAATGGTTATGCATGGGCTCAGGCTCGTGTACAATTCTGTATGGTACGCATGATGTCAGAGCTGCATCGCATAAGGAACTGTGGCCTTACATGCCTCGATTATGAAATGATGTGGGCCAAGAGTGGAACAAGGATAGCATCAAAAGGGGGCCTCCTCCAAAAGGAGAACCGTAGGGAAACGGGGTGAGAGAGGTTTCCTACACAACAGATACAGAGTCATATGAGTCATAGTCATAGAAACCATGACCCAAGGAGGTGCACAACAAGGTATATAAATTCAAATCTCTATACAGTTAAACCTCAGTATAACGAAATTCTCGACATAACGGAGAATTTAACTTTTCATAACCTCTTCTCCATTGAACACCATGCATCTAGAGCCTCAATATAAAGAAGTGTGTTTGTGTGCAATTTCAATATAACGAAATTTCGCTTCTGCTGCAGAGGAGTGCCATTTGAGACAATCAATGGTAACTTCCGCGGACGCAGATAGTCAAATGACTGAATTATAAGCGGCTCCTTGCAAGCGCACCTCTCAAACTGCGTGCAGCGCGACAAGAACAATAGCTTGGAGCCGCATCATGTTCCGTATAAATTAAGTCCAAGTGCGATCAGATCCTATCGCGCCCCGCGCACTTGTGCTTTAGGTGCGAGGGTGAGACAAGAAAGATGGTGGCTTCATAAGTGCGGCCTTCCCCGCGAGCAATGGCAAAGTGGGGAAGGAAAGCGAGCTCGCGATAACGCGATCAAGCGCGCGCGAGGGGGCGGAGTGGGGGGGGGGGGGTAAGTTGGCGCGCGTCTCGGCCATGACTGGCCGAGACGCGGCTGAGCGCATACGCAGCCGCGCACGCTGCTCTAGAGGTAATCTGCTGCGTGTGGAAAGAGCGGGCATGCCATGAAGGCGTGGCACCACGTAAGCTGTTTTCCCGCACGTTTAGTATTGAAGGTTGCGCAATCTCGAGTTTTGACGATCCGTTGGAACGAGAAGCAGACGAAGCATTCGCTCCCAGCTGCCGGCGCTTTTCATGATAGCGTCGTCGCAGTGCGACCGGGCGACGCTTTGGGGGCGGAGTGCACGCGAAAGCATGGCGTCACTCAATTCGTACCGCTGATGTAAAGATATCAAAGTGGCATATGAAACCGTATCATTCATCGCTGACTCCTATATTCGTCAAAATAAAATGTTTCCTAATTCAAACTTGCTTTTTTTTTATTGCCCAATAATTCGGAAAATTGCATGGCCCCTTTCCGTGCAACAAAAACGATCGGCGACTGTACTCATTTGCATAACAGATCGAATTTCGATACAAGGAAATTTCTATATAACGAAGCGAATTGCCGATTTTACTTCGTTGTTATATCAAGGTCAGTGGCGTAGCTAGGTCGTCTGGCACTGCTGCGCTGCGCGTGCCTGCCGGCCTTGGTGGCCACTGCTGTTTCCTGGTCTCTGGTCGTGCAGCACGTCGGTGGCATGCGGTGTTGGCACTGCAGGCTGCTGCTGCTTGCTATCTCGGGCCCAATGTAGCTCTAGGGTGCATCACTTGCAGCGTAAAACTCGGACTGCTCAGTGGCGTTCCATTGGGCATTTATGCTTTCGCAATCACAACTCAGATAAGACATGCTTGGCTGTTCTCATATGTTTTTCTTTAGTTGCCAAGTGGACGCATCGTTGTTCACCATTCACAGTCTTCAATCTGTCGTCATCATTGCATTGTCATTTCAAATTAGTTGTAATATCACGCCGTTGGATGCTGCCGCCTTCACGCTGTGTAGTAGATACGCAGTCATTGCCATGCATGCACTCATCATTCCAAAGTCGTTATGCCTCAATCGTGATGACTCTAGAATTGACCCATCGTCGATCATGCCATCGTTGTCACCATCAGCATCATACTGTTGTCGGCATTCGACAGATGCATTACACAGATTAGCATTACCTTTTCAGCTTCTAGGACAGAATGCACGTGGTGATCTGCCGCAGTAATATTATGAGAGACACTTGGGCGGAACAATTGCTGGCCTCAATCGGCAAGCCTCCCTAACATCATTTATTTCAATCTCCATAATAATCCTAAATTGTGTCACAAAACTTCTACAACAAATGTCAACATGGTTGCCATAAGACCTTGTCTCTCATGAAAAACATAACTATATTGTCATGTTCACTAACTTGATCTCCTCCATTGAACTTAGTTCTTGCGTTGAATGGATGCTTCTAGCGTTTTAAATTCTGCTACTTTGTGCCACTGCCTCCTTCTCCTGAATAAGCTCCACATGCAATTACTAAAATTCACTGAATGCTTTCTTCATGACTAAACACAATTTGTATGTTAACAACTCCAATTCACAAATCTGTCTTTTGTCACTTCTGGCATGCCACAATGCTGAGTGTTTAGGCCCTTGATTTTTCTCATTTTAGATCTCGCAAAGAACTTAACGTAGAAAACTAAACTTTCTGTTGATGACTGTGTGTTTTGTCGTGAAACAACCGAACTCTGGCAGGTCCGTTTCTGTTCAAACAGACTAAACAAATGGCCCACTGAGTAAAAAAGCCAGCGTCTGTCGTCTCAGCGAAATGGAACCTCAAATCCCATTGGTTGTGACCACATTGCGAGCGTGCCTCTAGGGAGCAGAGCGAGTGAAAGGGTACGTCTGCCATCGCTCTAGTGCGCCAGGTGTTGCGTGAGGGGAGAGGGCGCCGCCGCAATGCCACGTCATCCTTGCTCTCGCAAGCCGGTGTCCAGTCCATATCTCCCCCACCCCCCCCACTTGCTTAGCTGCTGCACGTGCCCAGTGGGGCAATGTCTCCACTAATGTCTCTTCGGAGTGCCATCACTAGTTTAAAACCTAATATCAGTACCCTAGCAAAAAAAAACTGATAGAAATTTCTACAAGTCTCTTAGGAATATGTATAGGTTGTATGGGTCCTTCTAAGAGTGATATATATTCCTACCTGACCCATAGAACTCTTTACCAGACTGGCAGGCAGCAGATAGATCTCACTGTGCTGCCTACAAGACCAAATAGCATGATGTATCAGTCTTTTAAACCCAGGTAGAGATCATCATATGACATACAGGAATCTGATTGAGGCACTGATAAAGCATGTTAGAAATAGCACACAAGCCGGTGCCCACATGCCTGAAGAGACGTTTTTAAAATGAACTGAATATACAACCCTGAATGCATTGCCTGCCATGTGAACAGATTAACAAACACAGTTGGGATATTAGAGTATCAAATAAAAATGAAGTGTGTAAACTGTGCAATTATCAAAACTTTTTACAGCTTGTATGCAGATATATTATCCTAAACATGTTTCAACATAAATTAAAGCACACGTTTTCAAAGCACAGCAGCGTTACTTAGCCTGTGAAACTACATTGGGGAAGTTGCATGAGAAAAGTATCAGTCCATCTTTGTAGCAGGCGTGCTCCAGTTCTTTTAATACAAAATTACATTTACAAATTTTGCGAGACAGATGTGCAACATTTAATGCATATTCAAAACAGAATTACTGTCATCATCATCATCATCATCATATTTATGTCCACTGCAGGACGAAAGCCTCTCCCTTCGATCTCTAATTACCTCTGTCCTGCGCCAACCGATTCCAACTAGCACCCGCAAATTTCCTAATTTTGGCGCACCACCTAGACTTCTGCCATCCTCTACTGCACTTCCCTTCTCTTGGTACCCATTCTGTCACCCTAATGGTCCAACTGTTATCTAATCTGCGCATTACATGACCTGCCCAGTGCAATTTTTTTCTCTTAATGTCTATTAGAATATCATCTATACCCGTTTGCTCTCTTGTCCAAACTGCTCTCTTTCTGTCTCTTAAAGTTATACTTAGCATTCTTCGTTCCATCACTCTTTGCACGGTCCTTAACTTGTTCTCAAGCTTCTTTGTCAGTCTCCAAATCTCTGCGCCATATGTCAGCACCTGTAAAATGCACTGATTGTATACTTTCCTTTTCAATGATAATGGTAAGCTCCCAGTCAGGAGCTCACAATGTCTGCCGTATGCGATCCAGCCCATTTTTATTCTTCTGTGAATTTCCTTCTCATGGTCAGGGTTTCCTGTGATTAGTTGACCTGGGTAGACGTACACCTTCACAGACTCTAGAGGCTGACTAGCGATCTGGAATTCTTGTTCCTTTGCCCGGTTATTTATCATTATCTTTGTCTTCTGCATATTAATCTTCAGCCCCACTCTTACACGCTCCCTATTAAGGTCCTCAATCATTTGTTGTAACTCGTCCGCAGTGTTGCTGAATAGAATAATGTCATCGGCAAACCGAATGTTGCTGAGGTGTTCGCCGTCGATCCCTACTCCTAAACCTTCCCAGTTTAATAGCTTGAATACTTCTTCCAAGCACGCAGTGAATAGCATTGCAGAGATTGTGTCTACTTGTCTGGCTCCTTTCTTCATAGGTATCTTCCTACTGTTGTAATAAAGTTTATTTACAAAAGCAAAACAAAGCACTTTCAAGACTGTGGATACTAACTGTAGCTCTAACATGTCAGGCTGAGTTTGTGAATGCCATAAATTAGACACTAGCAACGTGATTTCATTAAAGCTACTTTCTGGGCTAGTTGGTGCATACTTGATTTGAAAATTATGACAACGCTAATGCATCCATCCACGAAGGAACAAGGACAAGACACAAGCAACATGACTACAAACATGACTAGGGTTTATTTTACACTCCATTATCTAAAGAATAAGCAAGCAACTTCAGCCACATTTAAACAAACACATAAGAGGAACAACACAGACTGAAGTACCAACTTCACCATGCCCATTTGTGCTCACAGATGCTGTATAGAACACCAGGTCTAATTGGCACATGCTTTTATAATATTACAACTTCATATGAAGCTATTTTCTCTAGACTATGCACTTTTGCATTCATCCCAAAAGTGTTGTGATATGTGACAGAACACAAGTGAGCTTGAGCAAAAAGAACAAACTGGCATGGCACACTGACAAGAAGCAAGGAAACAGGACAAGCATCGCTATTGGTACAAGATCTACAGCAATATATCAGAACATGACAATACAGCAATATTATTTAAGCAAAAGTGAGTACAGATCTGAGAACTTATTCAAGTAAGAGCATGGATTTACCATTTTTAAAACCACACATTCATGAACAAAAACACCTAAACATCAGTGAACATATTGCAAAATCAGAAGACACAATTCTTCACTGGGTGCTAGTTCAACCACCGCACGTCGAAATGTGTAAAAGTAGTTTAACCTGTGTAGCCTTCAGCACGTGACAGCAAAGAAGACTATCAGAACAGGCTTCATGCATAGTGTTTGGAGTCTTTGATTCAAACCGTAATACACTGTTAAAATAAAATTTCACAGTTTGCTTGTTTCATTCAGAAAAAAGATAGTGTCTTAGTCATGCCGCCACAGTTAACGGATAAACTTGCACCAGCTACATTGAGTCAAAGGAGAAAAGTGAGGAAGACAGATGCATGGTGTGAAAATGATGCTGTTGTATCAAGTAGCATAACTGCTCACTTAACATTCAGCTGCTTTCCATGCCTCTGCATACAGACTGAGAAGCTTTACCTCTTCACCATCTGCTAGTGAAGCACTGTTTGTTCACTGTGATCACCCACTCAAGGCAGTCACGTGGTTAAGTAGGGCCCTTCGCTACATGCAAGGACACCGACCTGAAACTGTGCATAAGTCCTGTAAAATATTGTCATGTTTTGGCTACTGCAACTGTTCATCAGCAGCTGCGTCACTACTGCCAACATGCAGACCATGCAATTCCCAAGCACTTAATTAACAAGCGTACAATAATGAAGAGTGGCAAATTGGGCTAGCTGGTTCATTAGGAAAACAGGAAGCTATCGCAAGAAAAAATAAACACTCCAGAATTTTGATGGCTCTGGCTTGTTTAATATATTCAAACATCAAAAAGCTGATTATTACAGAATGCCATAAAGCATGGTGCTTTGTTACCGACTGCTGTTTTTTAAAGCTATAACCTGTTATTACCAGACATTCATGTACCATGGCTGAAGACATACTGTTCATCGTTGCCATGTCTTGAGCACGGGAATTAGTCTCTTTCTTAAAGGTTTCGTATTGTCCATTCAAAAATATTGTTGTCTATTTCTATAAACACATAAAGGCGCATAACTTCGCTGGGTGTTACGTAAACTAGTGGCTCCTCTCTCCTGACGCAGACTGAAAGGTGCTTTTCATGGAGAATTTCAACAGGAAATAGTTTCTTGCATTTCAGAATTATACAAGAATTCGCTCCAGTAAGAATTCTACAAATGAGAGAAAATGCACCTGAGAAGCTGACAAATGCACTGTTTTTAGTCTTTATAGTTCAAGTGTACTGGAGAGAGTGGAATGTTTGTTGGTTGACGACCATTCGGTAATATTCAGTGACACTTGTTGAGTCACAGCCACGGTTGTGGACTACAGCCTGTTTTTCACTTTCATCCAAGTTCAGGCACAGCTTTCCAGTACCTAACGAAACTGTCTGCTGATCAGCTCCCCTCTCCTGCGCACCAAAAAAACTCACTGCTTCTGGTGAAAGATTTAAACTAGCTTTAGCTGCCTGTAACTTACAAGCAAGTACATAACATTCCAATATTTGTAAAGGAACATCATTAGCTCCACTGACCAATTTCACAAGAAGTTCATTTCCGCCTTCAAATACAAATGAACAATGCGACCAATGAGGTCCTAGTTTAGCCGCACTTTTAGGAAGATGCAGGGTTTCGTGTACATTCTATGCCATTGCACCCAATCCATACAAAGACTGTGCTCTCACAACAAACTCCGAGAGAAGATCAGATGATCTCATTATGGTCATCTGAAGTGACGGCGTCTAGTAGAAGTATATAGACACCCTCCACAAGCAAACTGGAATGTCTGACATACTTATCCGGCAAAAAGCTATGAAGGCATGGTAATGAATAATGAAGAACCCACCACTTCCATTCACTAGCTTTCCAGATTGTGAAGTCTGATAATCTTCGTGGTGTACGTGTGAACCAATTCGGTGGCTTGATTGCCAATAACCTCCTGTTTAAAGAGGCTAAACTTTGTTGTGAACCAATTGAAACATCTTTTCTCTTTTAAACATGATCACATTTTTATTCTTTTTAAGCTGTTGTATGGTGTATATTTGTTCCAACAATCTTTCCTTTCTGAATCCTGGGCTTAATAGTTGATTTATATGTATTGTCTTTTGTGATAATATAAATGCATTATTTCTGACTCATTTTTTGGGCAAATGAGGAAGCTTGCTTCTCCTTGAAGCACATTACACCTATACAACACACAGATACTGATAGACTATAGATCTGGCAAACTAATATGAATACACTATTACACTAATAAAAAGAATACACTAGTAGACTTGTACAAGCAGAATAGCACAGATACGTCCAGAATAGAACTAAAAGTAATTTTATCAGTGTATCAGTTGTATTGTTTCATAATGCAATAGAAAAAAACTGATATAATTTTTATTAGGTTGCCCTATCAGATTTGTTTTCTAGTGATCTTTCAGTGTAAATGCATATCAACTTTTTGGCTAATGCTAATAACTGAACACATGGCTTTTTGTGCTGCAATTTTTCTTGGACTCCTGCTTCCCTTAAACTTATACTGTATAATATGCTTGCAAGATCAAAAAACTGGAGTATGCTTCATCAATCCGGGATATACCTACAAAAAACACAACTCTCATATTTAGTTGAAGCCATACAAAACCAACCTGTAAATTTTATTGCAGCTGCTTATTCCCAAACCGTAAGCTTATCAACAATTAAAGCTTGCCTTGATTGGCCAGGCTTGTCAACAAAAAAACTTACCCATTTATTTCACAAATTCTCAATTGAAACATATGTTATTACCTCCTTGTATCTCATTGAGAATGAACTACAACCTCAAGGTACAAGTGCCAACTTGCCAAACCAATCTTTACTATTCCTGTAAAAGGCAGCCTCAGAACACACACACGCACACACACGCACACATATATATATCAATGAGCTACAAGGAGGTAATAAAAGCATGTTTGAATTGAGAATTTGTGAAATAAACAGATAAGTTTTCTTGTTGCCTAGCCAATCAAGGCAACCTTTAATTGTTGATATGCTTGCGGTATGGGAATAAGCAGCTACAATAAAATGTACAGGTTGGTTTTGCATGGCTTCAACTAAATATGAGAGTTGTGTTTTTTGTAGGTATATACCGGATTGATGAAGCATACTCCAGCTTTGATCTTACAAGCATATTATACAGTATAAGCTTAAGGGAAGCAGGAGTCCAAGAAAACTTGCAGCAGAAAAAGCCATGTGTTCAGTTATTAGCATTACTCAAAAAGTTGATATGCATTTGCATTGGAAGATTATTAGAAATATGAATACCTAAGTACACGGTGCTTAATAAGAACAGAGTGTTTAATTTTGTAGGTAAATGTGTTAAAAAGACTAGTCATGATGTGAAAATCTCTTCATTTTACTTTTACCACCCCACCTTACCACCTTCTACCTTTACACACACACACACGTACGCACACACACACACACACACACACATACACCATGGCACCCATTCCGTAACTCTAATGCTCCATACGATAGAAAATACGATAGAAAATTGGGCAAGTTGTTGAAGCTTCATGGCAGCTACTGCATGACAGATGCCGACAAAAGTAATAGAACGGGACAGGATACAGCACTATCAAATGAAGTTTATTGAAAGAGAACAACCAATATATAACACACATCACGTGACCAACACCCGGCCCCCTAGCATATGCAGATACATACCAAAACTACCTTCACATCACCGAATGCACATGTTTTGACGGCAACACACATGTCACGGCTGATTAATCAATGTAAAAAAACAATTACTAAGGCACAATGCAACTCAGTGGCTTTACTTAAGATCTAACACGGCAACCTCGCTATCTTGCAGCGAGATGGATGGCTGGCTAACACTTAGTGAGCTTTTCTTTCTAATGTGATAAGCCTCCATTAATTCATATGAGAGCTTTTCACACGTGTGTGAACAGCAGAATAGTACTTTCAAAAACTGGATGACGCCCAATGCTGCAACAATGCACAGAAAGGTGTGGATGCGGAAAAACCCTTAAAGAAACTATGGTACTTCCTTAGTCGAATGTTTAAGCACCTTCCAGTCTGACTGATATATATTTTGTAGGCTTCAAGAAAAAGGAATCAAATAAACAACATTTTGTGTGCAAGAGAAAAATTATATGCTATATTTCACTTTGCAGTCCTCCCTGCTCAGACACCTGTTGTGAAGAATGTGCTTGTTTATTGCTTCACATATTCCCTTCAGTTTATATTTAAATGAAAACCCAATCCTCTCCTGGAACTTAGAAGCCACCTTTTTCTGCCTGTGCGACAATTAATAGAGGGGATAATGGCAACTTTGTTCCGCTCTTGCTCCTTAAGCTTCTTCCACCCTGGTTGCACCTTAAGTTCCTTAATTAATGTGTTTCAATATAAAAAAGCCACTGAAACTGAATAACCTGCCTCATTAAGCCTTGTCACCAGATTCCTTACACTTTCAAGGATAAGGTGAGGATAGCTCTTGGTTGGGGCATCTCTAATTGTGTGAGTGGCAATACTGTACTTAATAAGTTTTGAATGGCTAGACCTATAATCAAGAAGGGGTTTAGAAGTTCTCGACTGATATCCCCAGCATACGTGATCCCACATAAAAGTAAGCCTGATATAAGAAGTTGCAGCACATATTTTTTCTGGAACTTCTAAAGTGAAGTTGAAACCTTGCTATTGTTCTCTAAATAGCTTCAGTACTTCGATGACAGCTCTGCGAAAGTTATCATTTGCTCATGAAAAACAAATAATCATCCACGTATCTGAAAATTTTAAGAGCAAGCCCACTCAGGTTTTGATTATTTTCTGGTCAACATAACTTAAAATATTACTGAGCACTGGTGCAACACCAGAACCTATGCAGATGCCAGCATTCTGGACACATATTTTACCTTCCCACTAGACCAAAATTGACCTTAAATAGAAATCAAGAAGCTCCAGAAAGCTTGCGACAAGAATTTTACACCTTTAGCAAATTCCAGCAAACCTGTTTGATTGTGTATGCAGTCCTTAACAAACTACAAGAGACGCACCTGCGGCAAAGAATTGTATAAAACTTCTGCATATATACTAAAGCCTGCCCATTTTCCCAGATTATGCTCCTGCAGGAAGTGTACAACAGTCTGAGAGCTGGCAGCAAGGAATTGGTCGTTGATTCCCAGCCTGTCAAGGTGTGTCTGCAGAAATTCTGAAACATGAAGCCATGATTTATATTCCGACACAATGGTTCTGAAATGGATTCCCTAAGCTTGTGTGTTTTGCACTGAAGAAGGCGCATAAAAGAAGACCTTTTTCCACCTTAACATCATTTGAGACTGTTGTCAAACCAAACTGATTCAACTTCGTGACAGCTCAACATTTTATGTCAGCTATATTGGTATAAATTTCATTAAAATTTATGTCAGTGGCTGACACACCCTCCTCCAGAAAAGTGCTTTCCAACATGACAACACAATGTCCTTTTTTGTCTCCAAGAAACCTCCAAGTTTCTGCCCCATACGTTAGCACAGGTAGAAGGCAATGATTCTATGCTTGATTGTACACAATTATATATATATATATATATATATATATATATATATATATATATATATATATATATATATATATATATATATACTTTGTATTCACCAACCAGGGCCAGGGATCAAGAGAAGCCAGACACCACTGACCAATTTCTGACTAAAAGAATTAATTTTTTACCTTATACATCTTGTTTTTACTGTACATGTCCCTCACCTCCATCCAGGTTCCCAACATTTATATCTAAAAAGGGTCTGTCCTGAAAGTAATGTCAGTAAATTTATTGTGATGTGACTGTATGTCAGAGCGGTCTAACTGGTTGAAACTAGTAGTGACGGAATCCAGCTAAGCAGCGGTTCGTCACTCAGTGTGCTCCGAACATTGGAGAGTGTTGGACGGGCCTGTTCGTGAGAGCTGTTTTTTATTTTTGTGCAAGTGAAAATGCAGTGCTCATTAGAACAAAGATTTGCAATCAAGTTTTGTGTGAAACTTGGCAATACCGCTGCGGAAACTGTTACTATGCTCAAGATTGCTTATAAAGAACATGCCCTGTCAGATTGGCAAGTGTTTCGGTGGCACAAGGCCTTTTGGAAGGCCGGGAAGAGGGCGACGAGAAGGACTGCGCTGGATGGCCATCCACGACCGCTACGACTGACAATGTGACACGAGCGAGGGAACTGTTGAACTCAGACCAATGATTAAGTGTTCGTTTACTGGCCGACATGTTAAACGTTCCGAAAACTCAAGTTCATGAAATTATTACAAACGATATCGGCATGCTGAAGGCGTGCACAAAAATGGTTCCAAAAGTGCTCACTGACAACGAAAACTCACGCCGCGTGGAAACGTGCCAAGTAAATCTCAACATGTGCGCAAACGTGAGCAAAAATTTTTGGACAACGTCATTACAGAAGACGAGACTTGGGTATTTGAATATGACCTGGAGACCAAAAGGCAATCATCTGAGTGGCACACACACTCGTCCCCTCCCCAGAAGAAAGCCAGGATGAGCAAATCAAAGATCGAGATCATGCTCATCGTTTTTGTTTTTTTTTTACATCCACGGACTGGTTCATCATGAGTTTGAAGAACCTGGAACCACTGTGAACTCCAAATTTTATGTGGATGTCCTCGAAAGACTGAAACGCAGGGTTCAACATATCCGGCTGGACATTTCACACAACTGGAAGTTGCACGACGATAATGTGCTGGCCCACAGTGCCTTCATCGTCACCGACCACCTGGTTAAAGCAGGGGTTCCAACGATCCCCCAGCCCCCGTACAGCCCAGGCTTGGCTCCCCCCCCCCGACTTTTTTATGTTTCCATGACTCAAAACACCCATGAAAGGCAATCATTTTGGGACAGTGGACATGATCAAAGCAGCTAGCACCACAGCATTAAAGGCCATTCTGGAGGAGTACTACCGCAACGCATTTGAGAGCTGGAAGTCTCACTGAAGCCGATGTATTGACGCAAAAGGAGAGTATGTGAAGATTTTTAAACTTTTTGTAACAACAAACACAATAAATGATTTTTAATCGCCTTACTGACATTACTCTCAGGACAGACCCTGTACATGCACCTTGAAGGTATGTATGTGGAAAGCATTTCAACCTCTGCTTGCTTTTCTGGCATGGAATAAAATGGCCTTTTGTCTCTAAACCACTTACTTTTAAACTATTCCATTTGGTTCATTTTTCTAACTTCTCCAGAGTTGCATTCACAACTTTCATAGTTAACCGGCTCCGTTTTCATTCTTGCTTCCTAAATTATGCCCTCCTGTCATGCATAATTTGGAAGGCCTTCTGTTAGCAATGGGTATTGTATTTCAAGACTATCAGTTCAATGTTGCATGAAGAAACCTATTCTTGGAGTGAATTATTGTTCAGCTTGATATCATGATACTGCTGCATGGTTGTTATTTAACTCTGCAAGAGAATGGTCCTGCCATCCTACCAAGAGTGCATTTCATGGGTATTACTCTCTTTCTTTTGACGTTAGTTTATGAGGCTCACAGATATGTATCTGTGTCAACAATAACACCTGACATCTAATTTTGTGCAACATGCACTACATTTAATCAGATAAAAGTTGCATGTTTTGTCTCTTGGACCAGTCTGCTCAATGGTAGGAGCTCGAGACCACAAATGAGAATGGTTGGCCAAGATCTGTGGTGTATGTCCCGTGTTATGCATCTGACAAGATTTCATGGTGGCAAGAAGACATATCAGACATGATGTGATCTTTCTAATTATTGTGCACAGAGTTATCAGCATGATAATATCCTTAATGCTATAAAGAGTACCTCCAGCAAGCAGTCTATATGCTTATGCCTTTTTGCTGCTTATGGCAACAAAATCCAACATCCTTTGAAACATGCTCACTTGCTGTCGGATGCACAAAATGAAGAACGCTGCCTTCTCTAAATTTATTAGCAACAAGAAAGCCACTCTGGAAGCAATTATATACATACACAGCAACACACACTAAAACCTACAAATGGGAGAAACACACAAACTAGGCTAACAATAAAAGAAACCTGACACCAAACAAGCGTTGCACGTTACTCAAGTATGCACATTCAACCTGAGTTAGAGAGATAGATGGTCGACTCCCGCACTCCTGTGCATGCATGTGGATATGTTAAACCTTAGCTACTCTTTCTATATCACAACTATCCCCATGTTTGTGAAATCTGGTGTACAACCGCAAGAACAATGATGGCTTGACAGGTGGTTCACCTTTCACTGAGTTCTATAAGGAGGATGCATCAACTCTTCCAGCCAATGTACACATTACCACATGAAAGCAGCAGCTTATAAACAGCACAACACCATACAGCACAAATTATATATTTGCCACGTGTTATTAAACTTCCATCATTAAAGTACATTAGAATTGGTGCTAAGGCTGGTGCACAATATATGCATATACTTTAAGCAATCAAATAATGCAGGAGCTTGGAATATGATTGACTATTCTCGGAACTGCTTTGATAATACAAAAGTCAAGGCTTTGTTTTTGGCATCACCCACTCCAATTCGTTTTCTTTTTTTTTCAATTGAAGCTTTGGCAAGGTTTGTGCCATGCGCATCGACCGTGATTTTTCCTTGTTCGTGCACGGCCATGACCATAATACAAGAAAATCGCCCCAGTAACGCAGTGGTCCCTGCCTACCTTCTTATATACTTTACCGCAATACATTACGTATGCTTCACCGCATATCATGACTATTGCGGCAAAGCTGATTTTATGGAACTGACATATGTAACGGACCTTTTGTTCTTCTGCTGCTCGCATGAGCATAAGCTCGAAAAACCACAAAATACAAACTTGGCTTGCTGCTAGTTGATTTCTAGCTAACATTTCGAGACGTCCACGTTGTTTACAAAAAAATCGGTGAAGTTTCTCGCGCTCGGACGCGCTTCAAAAGGCAGCGTGACCACCTATAATTAAGGCAGTCATAAGCGGCAACGAAATCCACACAAGGTACATCAACTTCCACAAAGCTACTGGGCAACGCCATCAATAAATGGCACAGGGGCCACCCAGGAGCTGGCAAAAGCTGCGATGACATCCACACAAGCCACGTCGCTTTCCACAAAGCTATTGAGCAACACGATCAGTCACAGGCACAGGTGAAGTCCGCAAAACACTACATGGGCAGAACCACTACGGCCATACTCAATCACTTCGCCACAAGCTCTCACATTGAACGACATCAAACAGCTACAATCACTTCTCTACAGCCACGGACACAGGCGAAGACCGCACGGGCAGAACGGAAGCACCGATTCAGGGCTCTCGTAGCGTTCATCGCTTTAGCGCCACCTATTTAAAAATAATATACGGAGCCAAGCCAAACCATTATTTAGCGTCTATTTGGGTGAACCTAACGCTTTTGGGCCCTAAGCGTTCGAACGACCAGGGCACTATAACGCTTACCCCCCCTTTCCACTCCGTCGACCGGGTCGCAGGAACGGCGGCCATTGAGGTAAATGCATCACACGATTTGAGACCCCTCAGCGACATTCCTGTACTAGCCCGATGACGAAGGCACTCCTCATCATAATTTATGTCACTAGTACTCAACTACTCGTATTAAAAAGGCCATTTTATTAGATTATAAGACGGAAGAAAATGCAACTTGTCTACTTCTGTTCGATTCTAAGAAAAAATAACATTTTGACCTTACCCTTCAGTAGTATGGGTGGCCGAAAGGTTTCGTTTTCGCTCGAATCAGCGCGCTCGACTCTGCGCCGCGCGCGTTTAGGAGTTTCAGTTGTTTCGCTATCGCGTCGTGCTGCGCTCGTTCTGCTGGCTCGCGAAACTTGCATTTGGAACAAGCAGCGAGAATGCCACGTCCATGTGATGTCGTGGGATGCGCGAACGGTCCGCGGAACTTGGCCAAGGGCAGTTGCAGCGGCGAATCCAACGTTACTTATCACTGTGTGCCAACGAGTGAACCTCTCCGTTCGAAGCGGTGAAGTGCCGTACCTCTGGCACAGCGCGTTGGCAAAGAGCCGAAAAATCGCATAGTGTGCTCGCTGCACTTTCATCCAGAGGATTACGAGTTAAACGCCGACTTACTGAAGTCGTGTGGAGTGCCTTTCAAAGCAATGCTTTCCCGTAGCGCTGTTCAGTCGGCCTTACCTGCATTCCCGAAGCGCAAGAACAACTGCAGGTCGAAGACGGGGCGGTGAGTGCGGCATTTGGTTTTCACGAAGAAAAAGCTACAAATTTGCGAATATGTGCAGCCACGACATACAGTTGCGCAACGACGCCGGCAGCGCGAGCCCTGAGCAGCAGGTCACGTTCATCAGTGCTTAAATCGCTGAAGTCGAGCCCAACATCGCGATCCAGTGTGTCGTTGTCAGGGTCGTCTATTGCAACGAGCGTCGAAGTTGGCATCATAAAATAAAGAACCAGCTGGCTTATCGTCGCGCGCTTTCCCTTCCGCTAGCCACCATAGTTCCGCTTTCGCGCTGCTGTCGGCTCTGTCTTGGCTTTGTTTCTGGCCGCGCGTTTGCATTTTGCGCAGAAAAACCGTAGCGCTGTCTTACTCACCGACGGCGCAACGTGGCGCAACGTCACTATGAGACCATGACGTCACCACTTCTCGATCGGAGGGCGGGCGATTTGAACTGCGCTATAGGTACGCGGACGCTTCAGAACGCATTTTCTCTTGAAATAAGTCTCTTCTTCGCACGAAACGTGCGTTTCGAGGTTTCTTGGATGGTATTTCAACGGTCCACGTTGACTTAATATTAACCTTTAGTGTCCCTTTAACATCTACCAAAACCCACTGAGTGTTGACGTCACGTTCCCGGTGCTGGACCTGCTGCGGCTCGCACTGCGGTGCCCCCCCCCCTCCCCCCCCCTCCCCCCCCTCCCCCCCCTCCCCCCCCCTCCCCCCCCCCCCCCACAAAAATCTTTGTCCAGTTCGAGCACATGACTTAGTGAAAAGTAGCGCGCGGAGGAGTCGTACTGATGCGTTGCATTCAATGCACATAAGGAGACGCAAGTACCTCTAACTTTTTTTGTGTGTTTGTGTGCATGCGTGCACACTACACCCTAAAAACAGTTGCACCTTTTGAGGTGTATATTTGCCACACAACAATGTCATCTGTAAGCTTACTTGCGTTTCCTTTCTTGAAAACGCCGCGTTCGTTACTTTCCTGTCGAGAATGCTCTGTCATGCTGATAACGCGCATGCCGTTCGTGACTTGTAAGTGCCGCGGGCTCTAATTAGCGTTAAAGAAAGGAAGTGCGGGCAAGACAGATGAATATATATATTGTTGTGTGGGAAATATACACTCCAAGGGGTGCAACTGTTTTTAGAGTGTAGAAGTTGAGCAATGGAATATTACCAGCTAGCCCTAGGCTTTCTTGCATGTTGTTCAGCCAGCCTCAGAGGTTATAGTACTGGTAGAATATGGTGAGCTGCGGATTATGACTTGGGATGTACCTGCTATAATATATATATTATAGCAGGTGGCTTGAAGGCTTGAAGCAGCTGATATATCAGCTGCTTCAAGCCATTTTTTGTTCAACTGGAAGTTTCCTTCTCATATGGTCCAAATCCCCTGCAACTGTAGTTGCCTATATGTATAGATATAGCTTCAAGAGGTCGACTATACCAATAATTGTTTTCCTCTGCCATACAATTGAGCATTACTGCAATTTTCAGCACATTACTCTTCAAAACCTATACTAGGCTCTCATGATTCATAAACACCAGCTTTCTGTCTACACGCGAGCTATCTCCATTCCGTCCAGTAAGCGCAAAAACAAACTTCGCGAAATCGTTCATGTTAGTTGCCGGCATGACCCCCACGTACGGACCCACTCTCGGGTTCGAACAGTGGGTACCATTACCAATAGTTTCAAAACCTCTTGAAAAAATAATCTTCATAAGGCTTACTTGTTTATTTGATGCTAAAGGTCGTACTTTCTTCCGAGATGCCGGAGAATGGCCAAGCTCTGCGTGATCTAATTCTGTTATATTGTATGATCGGAATATGGCTTCCGTGGACAGGTCGATCTACCGAGACAGCTATAGCTCTACTTCATCAGAAAGAACTAACTATAAGTGAATAAGCCTTGCGAACTCGCAGCTATAATTCGTTGGTTGAAACATTGACCATAATGTTAATAATGAAAAAGTTAATTAGTGTAATCAGGGTGTCTACCAAGTTGACGTTTTCAAATTCCCTGAGTTTTCCAGGTTTTCCGCGAGTGACACAGCTAGAACTTCGTTTTATGCCAAGACGGGCTGCACACATGTCGCGCCCTATGATCTCTATAGTAAGCATGTTAAAAAATAAACGGCTTAATCCAGAAGAGTACGCATTTGGGCTGGTTGGTTCATGTTTACTGCTCGTGACTTAATGCAGTTTGAATAGTAAGAAGTGTATATTTTAGTCAAAAAGAAAACAGAACGGGGGGTTAGTAAAATGCACAGCGAAAGAAATATCTTCGAAAAAGGTAAAATCTATTGTCGAACATTCTCAAATACGAACAAAAAGGAGATGCATACAGAAACAAATATTTTCGAAGATGAGCTACTAGCTTCTATCAACTGATAGCAATGTCAATGGTGTGAGCACGACCTACTACTATACAGTAGTAGGTCGTGGGTGTGAGACCCGAAGTTTGTCACAAGTGAGATTCTCTCTGAACAACTGGTAACCACAATCCGGCCGACATACTCACAGCCTGCGCACAACGTCTGTGTTGCGTTTCACTGCTTTAAAGAGTTTATTTTGGTTTGTATGTAATAGGCACACATTCAGCTCGGCATCAGCCAACACAGTTTTTTGAGCTCAAGCTCCTTCAACGAAGCAGCGCACGCTTCCTTTCCGGTTCATTCCGCAATGCGTAGGTCCTTTCTGTTTTCCTCCTCCTTCCGCCGCGCATTCGCCCCACGGACCATTTGAAGCACCTTCTTGGTCAGTTGTAAAGTCATCGTTTCCGATTCCTTCGGGGCCGCGAAAGCCTCCGAAAAATCGGGCAGTCAGGAAAAATGAATGCATGTCTTTTACTGCCCTTAAAGGCTAAATTAACTCGCCGCAGGCGCATTCAAAAAGGCTCCGAAGGCCTGCCAGTACACTTATTAGGCATACCGGTGGTCGTACTGTGACGGGGGATGGCGGGTGCACGCGTGTATAATAAAGGAACACAGACTGTTTCCCGTGACAATTGCTTTTTCCCACGATTGTTATGCTTCGCCGCAATACTTTCCCGCATGTTTCACCGCGTAACATTGCTATACTGAGGCGAAGACTTTCGGGAACCGGCATTACGCAACGCGCCGCGTTTTCCAGTATTCGAAGCCAATCGCGAAGATTACAAAGGCGGAGTCGGTGCCATATTGCTGACAGCGGCGAATTCTTTCGATGAAAAAATATGGCACCAAACGGCAAGAAGCTTAACAGCGAACGTCGAAGCAACTAGGCCTAGCGTTGCTGCGGTACGTGGTGGCTACGGCTGCGCCGGTTCGAGGCGGCGAGGTAATCGAAATGGCGGCGGTGGTAGCTTTGATTAATGCCGTTTCGGACCTGCAGTCACGGTAAAAAGTCCGGAAAATCGGACGGCAAAAGGTTCTTGCATCCTAAATTTCAGACTTCTTATACATATATGCATGGGGTACGTAGTGGTACCGCAAAGCCGTCCGAATTAGCTGTCGTCCGAAAAGTCGGTCGTTGACTGTACTCAAGGGCTCAAGGAATGAAACGCGTCAATTTAGGGCTAACTAATGCCCATACTTTCGTTTCCACCGGCCGCAGTTCGTGTCACATCGACGTAATTTCGGTACGTACAATTAGAGCGCAGTCCTAGTCACCTTTAGCGACCAGATTCCTAGCGACATGACATGGTACTCTTGAGTTCTCCGCACATATGCAGGGTTCTACCAAATACTCGCTGTCGCGTTTCATTCCGTGAGCACTGTACACTCGCAACTCCTCAAGCCGGCGACACAGCGTCAAAGACGATTCGTTACGATTCCTCTCTGTTACTCGTGCCAGCATTACTGCGACTTTCGTTCCCTTTCAATAAAATTACAACTAATTTTCCCTGATACAAGCACGAATTCCCCTAGTTTTCCCCGAGTATTTCCAGACTATTACAACTTCCCGAGAATTCCCGGTTGGTAGACACCCTGGTAATTACGTCATTTATTTAAGTATTTTGATTTCTCATAAAAGAAATGGCTGCCTGTTGATCGAGTAATTTGGATCAAGGATTAGAATTATGCTATCTGCCACAGGCAAGTTTTAAAATTTGGTGCAGCTAAAAAAAAAGCACCCTGTATATTCGTCCACCTGCACAATTCTGCATACAGCAGCTGCCTTGATTGGAAATTTGTTTCTTGCCATTTTATCTAGAAGGTGCGATGGTTTATGGACACCGAGACTTGCAGAAGTGACCACCTCGCTTACCTAAGGGTTGAAAGGCTAATGAATTCAAAGTTACCTGGTTCCACGAGATGTGCCGACTGGTCAACATTTAAATCGAGGATGAGAGATGGATGTCGAGATGGTTTGTCCTTTGGCCTAGAGGATGCCAACAAAGGCACTCTGCGGGGCACTGCACAGTCACTATCACATAGTTTTGTTGGGACAGTAATGGGGACGATGGTTCTGACATGTCCGGAATGTTTTTTAGAACATAATGAAATCTACCCAGACACTGGCTGGCTTTCATGAAGGCCACTCCTCTATAGGTTGTGTAATTAGGGTGGTGAAATATGTACATCACGAGTCATGCAAATGATTTTCAGCACTGCATGGCCATGTGACGTCTCACATGAAGTCATCTTTAGCACATTGGTGGAGGACTTCGCGACATGATATACAACTGGGCATGCAACTTCCCGAGCTCTTTCTACATCCCAAAGACAGCCCAAATACTACTGCAGTCATGGGGTTCCTCAGAGCAGAGTACCGAGCCTGACACTAGTTACAGGATTTATTGGACTCGCCCACTACTGCCAAACCCAGTCCAACTATCAATTCATGTATGCTGATGGCATTTACATTTGGACTTTGGACGTGACAAGACTTCAACTGCATGCACGGCTTCTAAAAGTGGTCACCTCGACATCTTGAAGCAGTATTCATATGGAGGAGAAATCCCTTGTTTCGCAATGGGAGTGTACCACATATGACAATAACATCACACCTTTCTGGGGCCAAGGGGCTGGTGTAGCCATTGCCGAGTGACAGGGGACGTTTTTCTGCACCGGTACAAAACATCCCGTCTTGGTAGGAGAGACAGCGGGGATCTTTCAGACTAGCCCAGTAACCTATTGCACTGTGCTCACTGGCAGCATCGAAATCGCCGCTGCCTTCGCAGGTGCTTGGCGGTCTTGTCTGCTTTCCGGGGCTTTTTTTGTCAGTGGCATGAAGACCTACTGATATGTCAAAGCTCAGCGTTGAAGCGACTCTTCTTTTCATCTCACTCATGCCCAAGCTTACACACTGACATCATTCAATCTTCACACAGTTCGTGTGAGCGGGGGAGCAGCATGAAGCAGTGTGGCGGCTCTTGACGTCATGCTCCCCTTCAAGTCGAGACTCCTCCATGTGAAAACCACCTAAATTGTGGGGCTTAACATCCCAAAACTGCACAGCAGGAGAAATGCACCCTGACATCTACGTACCTTTGTGACCAAGCTCTGGAGATATACCCTGATGCAATTGGATAGCAATCATTATCGACACTGACCTCTCCTGCAGTCCTCATGGGAAAGAAATCAAGAAGCATTTGACAGCAATTTGTGGTCTCAAATTTCTTGGTCGAAAGACATAAGGTACTTCTATGCAGGCTATGCTGTAGTTGTATCAGGCACTATGTGGGTGCTTTCTGTGTTACAGCCTGCCTGTGATATTGAGCTTGTGTCAAACTAACCTCCACACAACTGAGAGCATCCAAGCTCAGGCACTCGGGACTTGTCTTGAGCTGCCGCAGAATGCATCAATGACAGTAAATGTAGCTATGGCTAAGGGCCGTCCAGTCAGAATACATATCGCTGTTGAGACAATGCAACTGCATGTCGGTCATCTTGCCCAGATGCATAGTCATCACCTTGCCAATTTAAGCTAAATAAGATCGCAGACAGTGTTCAGTATGACTGCTCAACACCCTATGCTTCTATTAAGCTGGACTTCCTGCCAGCAGCAAGACTACTACTTCTTCTGCGATTTATTAAATGACCTCAAGTACACCCTGCAATTCTGAAAACACAGAAGTCTGATCCAAGCATTGCTGCACTTCAACAACACAGTTAGTTCTATTTTTATTCAGAGCACTGTAACCACATGCATACCTACACTGATGGCTAGAATTACTCCCACCAGCTCAGCAAGCACTATGGTTGTCCAATCAAGGTAAGTATTCAAGTGAAGACTTAACATGTCACAACACCAACGAGTGTGGGACTAGCAGCCCTGTGTGGCGCTCTTCACTTTATCAAGTGAGGACCTCTGAAGCACTGGGTAAGATTTTGGGATTCAAAACCACCATTACGTCTGCAGTTAGCCCTTCAATGCAGCTACCAAGAACAGTTGGTAGTCAAAATTAAGGAATTTTGTTAAGAGGCCATGGAATTATCTTTCAGTAATTGCCTGCTCACTGTGGCATAACTGGCAATGATAGCGAAGACGAAGCCACTGTAACGTCACATGAAGAGACAGTGTATTACAATTTCACTTTCAAGACTGATGCTGCTAGTCAACTTCGATGGCTTGTCCGTTCATTATCATTAGAGGAGTGGGGATGCTCAAATATGTCCACGGGACTGCACACCCCGATCCAGTCACTACAGCTCTGACCACCAGCTGGACTCCCTCATGGCAAGGCAACTCTCCTCTGTAGGCTGTGGATCAGAGTTTTGTTTACAAAAGCTTACTCTGCTCTCACAAGAATGGCTCACAGTGCTGCGCGCACTGTCTGTGATTGCATCGAGTCTATAGACCACTTGTGTGTGACTACCTTCAAATTGATGAACAGTGATAGTCGCTCTCCCATGTATTAGCACAATTTGACCATTGACCTTTGTTTACAGATGGGGTTCTAGAATAAAGACCTTGCCATCCATGGAAGTAAGAAGTTCAGAAGACACTATTGAATTCTTTTAGACCAACAGGCTTGTATGATCGTCTCTGACCTCATGGCATATTTCTTGTGTGCATGTGTGTCAGGGAACCTTCTCTTTCACTTTATTCCATCCTCCCTCTTCACCTGTGCAGGGCTTGGATACTTCTCTGTTAACCTCACTGCCTTCCTCTCTCCATACTCTCTGTATGAAAGGCTAGTGCACTAGACTATTTTTTTTATAGGTAACTGACTATGACATCAAAGATTTTGAGCTGTCCTACCCTTTTTTCCCCATAAAACCCATCTGCTTTATTGTACTTATCAATCATTGTTTTACCATAAATGTGGTGTTAATGTCAAAGTCTAGAAGTCTAAATAGAACTCAAATTCTCATAAACGCCTTAATAAAACATTACTGCAGTAGCTTAAGAATTGAAAAGAGAATGTGAACACCAACACAGTCCCTTATACTCACTTCAGCTTGGTGCACCAGGTAAATACCAGTACATAAGAGTTTAAATAACTATGGTAAACCTTCACCATACTAGAATACATCTTTAATTAGCACTCTATTAACAGTTTCATGCCATCCTCACCTCAGTGATATTTCTTCAAAACATCAGAACCTAGCCTATGGGAACTGAAAACTGCAGTAAGAATTTTTCATTAAAAAAAAACAAAAATTTTTGCTTCTAACTTTTTCAAAGCATTTCGGAGGCCTCAACTTAGTGGAACAGGTGAAGAAGAAATGTGGTGCACAAGCCTGTATGGAGATGTACTAATATGAGTCAGTGTTCCTCCCCCCCCCCCCCCCCCCCCAAAAAAAAAAAAGTATAAACAGCCCACTGCTCCAGAAGTTCCTCCCTTGCAATCAGACTCTGATGGTATAGTGCAAACCACAGTGTAAGAATGGCTTACAGTGTTGACACAGTAACAGAGAGCACTGACCAGATAGTGTTCGTTATAGTACAGGCAGCTGCGCTCCGGGTGGGCCCCTTTGCTGCAGTGCCCCCCCAGATGCCATGGGCAGTACCTGTGCAGCACAGCAGCAAACAATGGCCTCTAAGATTGCGCTGGTGCACCTTTTGCTAAGGCATGCCACTGCCACCTCCGAGGCTATGCAATGAACACATGGAAGCAGCGCATTCGGCTTTTGGCGACATTGGAACTGCATTAATTCTGAACACTTGGGGTTTCATTAAAGTGCTAAGTACACATGCATTTTTGTATTCTGCCACCAACAGAATGCAGCCACCATGGCCAGAAAGGATATAGAAAAAACAGAGATGAGAGCCATCTCTTATTTGCTGCTTTTGACTGTAGAAATATCTTATTTGGTGCCTAAAGAAACCAATGTCTAAAGATGTTCTAACAGTGATTATCAGAAAATGCGTTCAGTAAACTCAACAAGAATTGCTTTTTTTTTATCGATATATAAAAATACTGCAAAAGTTGTCAATACTATTACTGCTTGAGTGTCTGCTTTAAAGTACACTGCATGTTGCAATGTATATATAACCACATGATGTGGTTATCTTACTTTCACTGAATAACTTTTACGAAATATTTTGCCATGCAGCAGTTCACTGCTGAATAATGGTTCACTGCATTTTAAATTAATAATTACTGCTGACTCATTCACACTAAAATCTCCGAGTGATGGCATTTTATGATGCACTCTATCTAATATCACTTGGCAACAGCATTTGCCTACTTAATCTAAAAAAGTACAAAGATAAAAAAGGGAAAGAATAACTAGTAATATACTGGCTATGACTATCAGATGCATGGGAGACTAAAAAAAATGCACAGGGTGAGAAACCTTAATGGTGACAAAACATCACTGATAAATGTCCTGTTGTGCCTACCTGATTTGTGCTGTGATGCCTTATGCCAGGGTTTCAGCATATGTGGTTATTGATGTGTACCACCAAGCAGTCTCTGACAGTTTCCTATTCACAAAATGGCATAACAAAGCAGTGACGATACTGCTTGACAGTGCACACCAACAGCACAGGACACTGGTTGACTAACATAAGACAATATGGCACAGAAAGAGGTGATGCAGGTCTTTTCAAGGCATCCTACCTTAATTAGAAAAGAATGTGTCAAATGTCATGAAGTGCCTAACTAGCTTTCAAATGAAATTCATGCCGTATCATGCATTGCTATAACCAGAATCAAGTAGCAATTTTTTTGTTTCCTTGTTCAGGAAGCCAAATGGCTATAATTTTACACTGTACAAGAAGTATTTGACAGCAAAATGTTTCAAATGTTTTGGTGTGAGAAAGCCAAGCAAGCATGTAACACACGACAGCAAAATGTTTCAAATGTTTTGGTGTGAGAAAGCCAAGCAAGCATGTAACAGACTTTTAGTAACTTTTAGAAGATTACGTTCAACAGAATAAAAGCAAATTTGAAATGATGCAAATGAGAGTGCACAAAGGAGATATCTATAACATCTTTGGAGTCTTGATATATGCTGTAACAATAGAGAAACATGTGTCACAGATTTCACATAAATGTAAAACTCTGCTTTACAAACTGTCTCAAGACAAGTCCTTGATAGGATCACTATTTAGCACCAAGGAAAAAAAATACTTGCACACGAGAGAGTCTAGAAAACTTCTTTCTGGCAAATGTGGATGGACGTAAATACATATCAGCATCATTCATTCCCTGCAAGAAGTGTAGATGCACGAACAGACGATGAAGAGGGAATGCTCGGTGTGCCATAACACTTGGCTTGCGACAACATAACCAATCAGAAGCACAAACAAAATTCCCACACTAAGCAAAACTGCAATGAAGAGGTGCTCCAATTCACAGTTTAATGGGGAATGCTATGTCCATAGCAGTATTAGTAAATGAAAAGAAGGGTGGCTGCTTTGCAAGTACATGAACCATCACAGCAACAGCCACATTCAGACATTTATCATGCCCTAGTTCATCCTTCATGCATATTTATAAAACAAAAACACATATATAAATCCTTTGTTTGCTTATCAGGCACTGTTCTGAAGATAAACTAGCATATATTAAAAAGAAGAAAAAGGAATTAAAAACATAAGCCAAAATTCTGCAGTGCTTTTCATTTGAATTCTCACATTCATCTGCATTCTCATATTCATGAGACTATGATCCAGAATCATCATGCACAAATGAAACGAATCCTTGGTTTCCAAGAAAGAACAACACACAGACATGTTCCGAAGGTCCTGCAGATTTCACGTCACACTTATATACACATGCATACATATTGCAGATAGCCTACCATAGGTGGCAAAACAGTTGAAACAAAAATACCTCTCAAAATCTCTTTTCCATACAATAAAGTTCATAAAAGCAGCTCTCAATTAAAAAAGTCATGCACAATACTACTCCAACCTGCATAAAGGTAATCTCGCAGGTGTGTTTTTTGCAGAAAAAGAGCACACAAAGCAGGCTAAAAAATGAGATGGGCTGCAGTCAAGAATAAAAGTTAAATATAACTCAATTAAGAAGAGAAATAGAAACATAGAATTTTAAGCCAGTGCTCAGTTGGGCAGACTACTTTTCATGTTGCAGAAGAGCAAGGTTCCCTGATGTGCAGTGGCACATTTTTTTTCAGCTAACCTCATTCTACTTTTTCACATTACAAAACATTGTCACTATAAATATATCATACCTCAGATATGTATGTCACGTGCCACATTATTTTGCCGTGACCTTAACTTCATGCTAGAAAAAAACTTCATACAGCACCTTAATAACCTTCGTTAAAGACTGACTTCATTCTGTTCATAGAAACACTGCATGGCTTGTTAAAAGGGCAGTAAACAGCGCATGTTGTTTTTGACACAACAGCCCTTCCTTCACATAGCTCTCATGAACAGGTAGCCATCTGCAGATGACACTGGCCCCAGGTAACCTCTTATTTAAACGTAAGCATCACTTGAACAAGTTCTCAAAGACAGTGCTGAATATTTACACTATATCTGACCTCTGGCAAGTTTCTTCCAAAGTACATGTCATGCTAAATGAAATAAATGACTGGTCTCACTTATCTATCATTTTCAAAGAAAGTGAACAGATTTTTGACATTCAAAAAAAAGGAAAAAAAGGAAGTGGAACTTCCTGATAGCTGCTTGCCATTTCAGTATGATATCCACGAAACTCAGGCCAGAGGGACATACTCTGACACCACTTGTTTATATAAAACTAATCAGAAATGGCAAACATGAACCTGCTGACAGATTGCTTCACTGAATAAATGAACATTGTTTTCAGTACTTTGATTGTGGCCCAGTGAGCTGGAGGTTACGTGACTTTGAAAACATTCCCTCATATCAGTCACCATGAACAAATGATTGCTACACTGCTGTACATGCCTCAAGTTGCTTTGTAGGCCCTATATTTTGTGAATAATCTTTGCAGGTATGAATTTATCTGAATTAAAAAAAAATGTCTTAAGTTTCTCTGAAGTTTTTCCAACTGCTGGCACATTAAGGTCTTGCTGCTGCGGAAACCACAGTATCCGGTGCTGTAGTCTGGCCAGTTATCACATAAAATAAGCACAATAAAGGCAAAGATAATAATAGTATCTTTAAGGAATATAATGGCTGATGAAGGATCAAATGGAATCATGTAACCTCTCTGTCAATAATAATAATAGAATCATGATCTATCATGATATCACAGAAGACCATGATAACTCCCATCCTTCATGTCCTAAACAAATGATAAAACTCTGAGAATTTGAGTGTGTTGCCTTCAGAGCTGCACATGAAAACAAAAGCATACACTTGAAAGCACTCTAATTAAAAATGACACAAATCAGATGCCCACATGTGGAAGACTGAGCAAAGAACTAGCAGCTTAATAAAAAAAGAAAGAAAAGTTTTTATCCTAGGTGCTCATTCTTGTACATTCATTGACTAGGCTGCGCCAGAAGATCACACATCCATTCTTGTGCGTATGACATAGCTTGACAATGCTTTCTTTTATACATCTTGCTCAGAACGGTACGTCAGTGCACACACTATATACACATGCTCAAAGCACGTGTACATCATACCTGCCAACCCTTGAACTTTAAATTCGTAAACGTCCTTGGGACACGACACGAGGGGAGATAGGGAGGAATAGCACATATTAAAATTTTTAACAAGATTACTCTGAGCCTGAGCACACACCTTTTGATGGATGTGTACAGACTTTATTAACGAAGCAAACTTCGAATAGCAGGGACGTTGTTTTAATAAGAAAGCATTAAATGCCCCATTATGCGAAAATCTGTCGTCGTCGGTGTGACCATCAAGCGGTGGTACCGAAAATGGCCAATGGCGGAAAGAGTAAAAACGCCTCAAAAATGCTTGGATTGACGTCAAATTTCTCAGGAAGGTTCCTGTGAACAAAGTAAATCAATGGCTTTGAAAACAAAATTTGGTAAATTTTGGTCTGGGTGGGAATCAATCCCGGGCTTCTGGGATGCAAGACGAGCACGCTTACCCAACACAACAGCGGCTCCACGGTTCTGCTAGACTAAAGGTGTGCCTAGTGCATGCATCCTTCAAGTTATGAACTCCTTGAGGGCAAGCGAGTGTGTTGAGATGCTTGGTGCATTTTGATTTGGGCTTACCAAGGCACAGTTAGAATGTAGGTGATAGCCTGCACGGACAAGGAATGTGTAGAAAGAAACATTTCACCAAAGGGACTATAATGCTTTTGCATTCCCACACATAAGCAGTCTGAAGTGTGTCTGCCAAATTTTCAGATCACAGTGGCTTTTTTTTAAATTAGAATTTGCAGTTCTGAATTTTGCCTGCTTCAGGAATTTACCTGAATAAACTTGATTGAAGCAAGTGCACATATGGTGTCCGTTCATCACGAGGCGACATTTAAGGGTATGGTTGAAGACCGAGCAAAACTCTGGCTCTCATTTGCAGTACTGTTTACTAAATGTCTGTTGGCATTCAGCATTACCATGGGGAATGACAAAATCTCCAGCATTATCACTGTGATCCGTGAAACTTCAACAATCAGTCAACACCTTGGGTGTTTCCTACTTGTGCCTACTGCACATCACATCTTGATTCCAGTCAATGTGTCCAACAAAAGTTTGCAAGTTGAACTAAAGTTCAACTCATGTTTTGTACAACTTGACGCAACATTAATAAAGTCATAGAACAAGCCCAAATTCATATACTTTACGGAAAATTCAGGAGAGTTGGCAGGTACGGCACATGGATGTAAAACTTAGTTGACACTTTCATCAAATCATGACCAGATGCAGCAACATTGATGGTGCAGGTAATTTTCAAGAGACAATACAGCTAAGCAGTTCAAAATATTTTTGTGTTGACAATATATGTAAATGCTTCACCCAGGCTCACTAGGCCACAACCAAGAGTCGTGCACTGATCAGGAGCTTTCACATTCCTAACAGAAGTCATCACCACATGGGAGACTCCTACACCAGCTTGGCATGGAGTGCACTCCAGTTACCCACAACGAAGCAGCAGGAGGCAGCAGCACTGGCAGAGCAAAAAGAAATGCACTTCCTGGCAGGATCGTTTGAGTAAGAGACCTCCCATGGTCATCGGGATGCCTCGGTAGTATATTCACAGTGGTGTA
Source organism: Dermacentor andersoni (assembly GCF_023375885.2). Lineage (NCBI taxonomy): Eukaryota > Metazoa > Arthropoda > Arachnida > Ixodida > Ixodidae > Dermacentor > Dermacentor andersoni. Next base: position 218,194,502 of record NC_092814.1, on the reverse strand, counting down.
GCATGATGAATGCGACAAAGGCCTTTGCACTGGAAAGTGGGTTGACTGATGATGTTGCAGGCACAGGAGGTGATGTGCACAATCCATCGGCACTAGAATGCCTTGTCTTGGCTTCAGCAGTGAAGTCTTCTAGACGCTCCAGAAGGCTGCGAATATCCATTTCAAAAAGCTTGTGCTGGCTAAGCAACTTTCCCAGCATACGGCGGATGGTAGCTTCTTTCTCTAGTAGCTCATTTGTCTCCCCGTGAAGCCGACCTAATGCATCCAAACGACGCAAGAGTTGCACCTTGCGTAGCAGTTCAGCTTCTGCAAAAGATGGTCCACCTTCTGTGGGGATGGCTGTGGAGGCCTTCTTGATTTTCTTGGCTTCACCTGATGTTTGGTTGGCTGCCTCTTCAGCAGGTTCGCCCTCAGTGTTGGAAGACGAGGCTGTGAAAGTAAATACGAGTGTAGCAAAGCCTTTAGGTTAACTGAAATGTGGTTAGTGTGAGCACTTTCAACCTGACGTGCTGTTGGGTGAGTTAGTTCATGATATGAAATAAATTAAAAGAATGCAAGGAAGAAGACATTGACAACACAGGGGAACGTTATGAGCTCTTGTTCTGTTCTGTCTTGTTGGTGTCTTTCTTTGCACTCTTTTATTCATAGATTCAACCTGGCCTGCAATGGCTGCACCAGTTCAGTAGTGATCTGTACTGCCTCCATAGCCACATGTGGAACTGCTGTTCTACCAATGCTGTGCAGGCAGATCTGCAAACCAGACAAGTGCCAGCCAGCATGGTATGGCCATTGAAGTAAAGAGTACCAGGTGCATGGTGTTCTGGCAAATGAGGCTGCTTTATGGCAAACTGCACCAACTCATTTTACCTTAACCTTGCAATCCCTAAGCACAGTTCCACTTCAAGAAAAATCAGAACTTGTTTACCTTTATTTCTGGCTATGGTGACTACATTAATACAACAAATAACAATCAAACGCTACCCGAGTAGAAACTTTAATTTACTTCGCAATTGGTTTTCTACTAACCACAATTGAAAACTCACTACAGTGTATCAAAAACAATACTAAGACCATGCATTGGAGGGACTAACAACTGGCCAGAATGTGTTGTGCGACATTTATGGCCGAAAATTAAAGCTAGCAACCACACCCGTCAAACTACTTGCATATTTAACTTACATTAGACCGACGTTAGAGTATGCCAGTGTCATTTGGGATCAGTTTCAATCAGGATTAATAAACTGCATTGAGAAGGTACAGAGAAAATCTTCAAGGTTCATTCTTTCCCGGTATTATCGTACTGACTCTGTTTCCGAAATGCTTCGGTTGCTTGATTTGCCTCCACTGGCTCAACGGTGGAAGTTGGCTAGACTTAAATTTCTTTTTTTGTATCAAAAGGCCACTTCAATATTGAAACCGCACCCTATCTTGCTCCCAGGCAGGCTAGAAACGTCAGGTCAAGCAATCATTGCATGTTCTCAATTCCAAAAGCATATCTGGACATGTACGCTTATTCATTTTTTCCGCGAACGATTAAGGAATGGAACAGTTTGCCGGCATCTGTTTTGCAGTCGAGTAGCATTAAAATCTTTGAGGAACGCGTTAAAAACCTTTTATGAAATTGAATCTTTGTAGTGTCATGCAAACATTGTTACACTATTCTAGAAATACATACATTAGTCTTTCTTTTATGCTGCTTCTGATATCACTGTCACAATGTTACAAACATGTATTTCTTAGCCAAAATATTGTATTTGTATTTGGTTATTTGTTTTGCATTGTATTTCCAACATTCATTGCTTCATGTCCTATTTACGTTTGTAAGGTGTTTACATTTTTTACACTATGTGCAAACTTGCTGTACCCACCCTGTTACGGCCAAGACGGCCAACAGTACTTGAAAATAATAAAAAAATAATTTATGAAAATGAAATTGACCATGATTTATTGTGATAAAATCCAGCACGCTGCTCGCAATTTAAGTAGAAGGTATAATTTTGAACTGGCAAAGAAAGTCTAAAAACCAGGAAGTGGCACGACCTGGTGGTGAAATATTGGTACCCTGGATGTAGTATATAAGATTACTGTACATAAGTTGGCTGTTATTAGGTGCAGCATATTTATTGCTTAAAATTCCAGTTCATATATTATTAGATGCTTGTGCTTTTTCTATGCGTATTACGCAGTAAAGAAAGTCCACGTTAATGAGGGGCACATGTTTCCCCAATGCAATGTGGTGCACATGCTGTTGTACGCACACAAGTTTGCGAGGAAGTACCCACAGTTGTGTGGTCTCCCTGTTAGATACAACATGCCATCGACTAGTTGTGCCGTAACTGTGTGCCAGTGCACTACAATATTAGTACACGGGTGGCTACGGCAACACGTTGAACTGCGTGTGTAAAAGCATAGTTTTGCTTTTGAGAAGTTAACTTGGCTTAGCTAAAAAACACTCTCGACAGGTTAATGACCAAAGCAGTTGGATTGGAAACCATGAAAACACGTAGCTACTACAGTAGAAATAATTAACACTTTGGAAAACATGAATCGCAGGAATATCGGCTTGGCAAACAAAATAATACTTTCTCACAGCTATGGCTGCATTTGTCGTCTGCCTCCCACCAATGCCGGCGTATAATCGCTATCGCGCTTACCTATCACTGTTTTCAGAATGCTTCCAGTAAATGACTACATCCTCACTGCAGATTGAAAAATATGGATAAAAAATATTCCATGGCATTTTCCGTGTTACGACTTCATGATTAGACACTCTGACTGGTGAGCTTTCCATTGCACTAAAACGAATGGATACCATAAAAATTGGTTGTCAGTCCCTTTAAGCTTCCCATGCTTAAATAAGAATTTTGAGCAAACTCAGCAGCTTTGCAGGGTTAATGAACCAATGTGCAGTTATAGTAGCTTATATCCCAGAATACATTGGTATTTACAGTAAAACCTTGTTCATATGTTCTAGAAAAAAATATATGCAAGAAAAAACATACAAATTAGGAAACGTATGATCCAAAGTCACTAAAAAATTTGGCAGACTCAGCTGTAGTCAACATCTACGTAACGCGAAACGTTGTGCGAATTGTTGCAGCGTGAGGCACCGACACAGGCTGAGCTCGTGGGGCCTGAGAGCTTGAGACATACGCTGCCATTTTTATGGCTTCAGCAAGCTTATGTTCACGCTTATCACAATTGGCCTGGGTCGGCAGCTTCTTCTGGCGGGGCATTTTGGCGGTAAGTTTTGACGTGTGCACTTGGCGTGCGGCACGAGATGCCCATGTGCATTGAGCTGCCAAGGCCTGAGCCACCCGACATGCGCAATGTCGTTTTTCTGTTGCGTAGTCTTTCCAAAATGCAATCGAGCAGGTGGTCTCCGCCAGAATGCAATGCTGCCTGTAGTATAGTGTCGCCCCCTGTCAGATCTCTGTGTCATCGTACATGTATGTTTTGTAGTTGTTTAGCTAGATGGCGCACCCCCCTTCTGTCATGTGACGAGCTTGTACCAATCGGGAGGTGTCATCTAGCGTGTGAAGCCTTTATAAGTAATAAACAGCCGCGGGTCGGCGGAGTCTTCGTTCCGGTTTTCATCGGGAGCAGTTAGCTCCGTGTCTCCTTCACTGCGCCGGCGCTAGCCGCGCGTTCGCCCGTCGGGGCCCCCCGCTTGCCTGCCGCTGCCGACACAACACTGCCCCAGTGAAACATCATCCACACTTCGCAACGCCTTCAGCAGGAAACGGCAGCTGGTTTGGGCTATCGTCTTTTAAAAGTGTACAGTATGGCTTCATAGGCACCATGCCACGCATGCTGTGACACAGATAGGTGCAGATGCTTATCCCAATAGGGTTGGCGGCGGTAGCTGTGAATGCAGCGCTGGTGGCACGCGATGACTAGCGAGCAGATTTTTTGGTATCGGAATAGAAAATTGAGTGTGCGCCAGCGTTTTCATGTGACAGGGGAGGGTGAGTACTGCAGGGAAGCTGCTGCGGTGGACGGCTCCTGTTCTCAATCATCGCGCCTGGCGCCTTTTCTTGATTACATGGGATCTAGCAGCCGGAAAACATATCATGCAACCATGCTTTGGCAATGTAGTACTTAACGTTAGTGCAGAAAGATAATGTTTAGCGGAAACTTATAAACTGGAAAAATAAAAGTGTAGCTGTATTGGATAATTTTTTGTTTTCTCAATCGTTAACATTGCCACCAGGAAATTGTACGAAACAGGATCTTATCAACAAAGTTCTACTGCAATTGTCAAAGGATCTTAATTACCATTTGTTACACCTTAGGGTACCAGTAGAGATACCAGCAGTCACGAAGGCCTCGTGTAATCAAGGAGTATAGGAAGCATATGTGAGCAAATACCTCTATAGACTCTACAGCTACCTCAATTCTCCACAAGAAATGCGGAAAAATACTTATCATGAAAGGGGTCAGGCAAGGAGAGACAATCTCTCCAATGCAATTCACTGCATGCTTGGAAGAAGTATTCAAGCTATTAGACTTGGAAGGACTAGGAGTCAGTACTAACAGCAAATATCTCAGCAACCTACGGTTTACAGATAACATTGTCCTGTTCAGCAACACTGTGGATGATTAGCCACAAATTATTGAGGACCTTAGCCGAGAGTGCAAGAGTAGGTAAACTGTTTCAGAGTGCAAGAGAACACACTCACACAGATGCATGCACACACTCACACACACTAACACCCCAAGAAAAGACCCTCCCATTTTCACACAAGCATTCTCAGTGCTTGGGTAGCTTACTGCTATCCTTGAAAATAAAAGTGTACAATCATTGCATTCTACTGGTACAAACACATAGGTCAGAAACTTGGAGGTTAGGTTAGCAAAGAAGCTTGACAAGAATTTAAGGATCGTGCAACGAGCGATGAAACAAAATATGCTAGGCATAACAATAAGGGACAAAGAGACAGGAAGACAGTGGTGTGGATTAGACAGCAAACAGGAATAGACAATATCCTAGGCCAGTATTTCATAGCGATGCTTTTTTGCCGATGACAACGCCTTTTGGCACTTTTCGAATTCATGACTGTTCAAGCGATGCGCCACCCTGGGTGGAGCTTCGAAAGTGGCTACTCACGAATACGAAAAGTGCCGAAAGGCATTGGCATCGGGAAAAGACATGGCTACAAAATACCAGCCCTAGTTGACATTAAGAGAAAGAAAATGGAGCTTGGCAGGCCATGCAATGCATAGGGCAGGTAACTGGTGGGCTTTAGAGCTACAGAATGACTGCCAAGAGAAGCGAAGCGTAGTCGAGGATGCCAGAGAACTAGGTGGTGTAATGAAATCAGAAAATTTGCAGGCACAACTTGGCCTCAGTTAGAGCAAGACATGGGTGAATGGAGATAGCTGGGAGAGGCCTACATCCTGCAGTGTACATATAAGCTGATGACGATGTTTTAGGGCGCAAACCAGCTAGACAGCTTGAAGTTTTGATCGGTTAAAAGCCGGCTGAGGAGACCTCCACATACGAAGGAAAATACAAAACAAGTGCAGCCACTTACACGAGATGATGCTCAGGTCCGACAAGGTGACCACAAGGTTAGGGTGCTCTTTGAATGCATTGAGCAGTAGTTGGCCATCCTCGGTGAAGAGGAACACAAGTGGGATAGTAACATCATCTGTGCCATCGCCGGACATGGCAAACACAGGTGACTGCCGTGCATTGGTGCCTGCCTGGTTATCTGCAAGGTGTCACCCACCCATTGAAATAAAAAAATGTTTATTTAACCCTTCGATGGCCACTGCCATACATGTATCGTGGCAACTGCACATTTCAATCACTTTGCCTATGTGAAACGAGTAATCATGCACAGTCATCCCTAAAGACCTGCCATGGGATTAAAAAAGTTAAATTTTTTTTTTTATTGCACTGCCAAGATTGACTAGGAGCATTTGTGCTTCACTTTGTTCGCTGCAGCATGCTCATGCTGGCACGCGAACACTTTTTCTTGATACGAGCATCACAAAAAGTGACTTCTATCTGCCAAAGTGTAACCACAAGATGTTTGCCAGCATGGTTCTCTCACAGGCACACAATTACATTATTTGAATTAAGGATTGAAGAAGCCCCACCCAAAATTTATTTACAGGCAGGCACTTGAAAACAGATGGTACCACTGCAAGTGTGTTTCTTTTCTCAAGAATCACAAGAACTGATTGTATCTCATATAGAGATCCGTAAATTATTGCACAATTCTCACTTGCTTGGATTTTTCTGGCTGGCTTGCAACCACAGTTTGCTTGCGAGCGCTCACATGTGTACCTCGCCTTTGCTATGGCCATGCATGCTGGCTGTTTCAAAGCTATTTAAGATAAAAATGAGTTGTGTGAATTTTGCCACATATTTGTAGAAAGAATACTCATTACACAGTGTATATATATACTGACGAATAAACCGTATATGCTACACACAAAAATATTTTTGCTGCTTTATTGTCACTTGAAAAAAGCTTTAATAATGTTTTCCCGAAACAAGTTGTCCTGAAGATTATAAATCCGCAATAGTAGCCCCGTATATTAATATCAAACGTAAGTCATTCATGCCTTTTATGCAATGGTTTAAAAATAAAGCATTGCAGTGTGTCAGCAGCTGTAATTATTAAAGGGACCCTGAAATGATTTTGACGATTTTGCACAAATGTACTGAGTTGTTAGGGTAGGTCCTTCTTATCATTAACCTTTTGAGGGTCAATGATGTAAATATAGGGCGCCGCGAACAAGTCCAAAATGGTCGATGCCGTATATTTACGGCACCATCTGTACGTTTAAAAAGCCCGCCAATTTACTAACTTTTTCTTTTCTGTCATGTGCTGCCACTATGTGGAAATACAGGGCATTTTTTTCACGCGCCTCCCTCTCTCGGTTTTCATTGCATGGTTTGTTTTAGAGCTAGTTTGCTCCCACACGTCTATATACTACCGCTCGTGCATTGGCGCACGTGCGGGTGGGTGGCGGTTTGGATTTGTTCCGCGGGCGGTTTGGGCTTCTTGCACTTGCAAAACTGATGGCTATCTCGTTGCTAATCGCTCAAAGGGCGACTGCCTCTTTCTCGCTCGTTTAGTGCTCACAGGGGTGTGCATAGGAAGGATGCCACCGTGCATGCGTTTCCAATGCTGCTGCTTCTTTTTTTTTTTTTGACACTAGCGAAAACCAATGGCCTCTGGTTAGCGATAAGATGAAGATTAGCGGAAGTTTGTCACACGTTGTGCTTTTTTGACGGGCACACAACCACACAGCTTTCTTGAGTGCGCGCACCTACGTAGTTCGATTACGCTGTGGATGTACATATTAGTGTAAGAGCAGGAACATCCGAGTCTTGTGAAATATTCTCATGTGCGCATTTTCAAGGCTTTGAACAATGTGTATAAATATGCATCAAAATTTTAATTCTTCATAAGGTTATTTCATTTTTTATTGTTGTTTTTCATGAATGAAGAGTACATATATACCAACGCAAAGTATTTTTCCTCACTTTACGGTCCCCCTAGAAATATTGCGGTAAGTTTATCTCGAAATAAGTCACTAAGAAGAATTGGAATCTGCAATAAAAAAAATCTACCCTGGGCGGCCGCATATGGCGAAAAAAATCGTCCTTCAAAGGGTTAATTGACTAAGTGCGCCACATAAAGTGGGTAATTTATTATAAGGTTTTAAAAATGTACATAGCTACCGATCACAGCATGCCACTCGGTTGAGTTTTCAGCCACCCCTGACAAGGTGACGTGAAGTGACCATATGACTCCAGTAGGGCGAGCTATCTGATTGGCTATCCAGGGCGCGTCATCGATAATTTTTCCAACTTTATTGTGAACAAATGTTGTTTATAATAGTTGGAATGCTAGTTAATTTGTTTCGATAAAAAAGAAAGTAACAGAAAGAGAATGCACAAGGACAATTTATCCCTACACTCAAGAATTCCGGCACACAGAAAGTGTCGTCAACTTGTGTTACAACATGCCGTGTTGACGAGAGCTTTGCGGTCAGCGTTGGTATTAACATAACTGCAGAAGTGTAACGACTGCTGATCCAGTGGCTATTATTGAGGTACAAACAAACCATAAAAGTGTAAGTTTTCATTGGTTACGTTCCAGTGATAATGGATGAAAGGAGCAGCTGAAGCTTACCCAGGACTATGCCTCCAACAGCCCCAAATGTTTGAATTTTTCTTGCCTGGAAACAGAGACAAAAATCACTATAAATATGCAAAAGTCAGTAAAATTGAATTAAATGTATAACAATTAGAACCCTTGTAAAATGATTTTGTTAATCTGTAAGCAAGGCCACCAATCAGAAGTGCTTGGTCGATGAGACAAAGGAGTGAAGCAGCAGCCACTTGCCCCCAACTGTGCTGCTTGGCCAGAGTTAACAGGTGCAGTTGTTAATAAGTCAGGGGGAAGGGGCACCACCCTGTACTACCTGCCTTGTTCTTCATGGCCCATTTGGGCATGACAGTCTGTAAGCACATTTTTCCCAAATTGCATCGTCTTGAGAACACCTTATTTCTCAATGCATAAATTTGCACAAAAACAGAAGATAGGCAGTGGTTATTCATAGTGTCAAGAGTGAAGTTGAGCAGCCGGATGCAGCTCTGAGTTGAACTTGCCTTGCATCTTTGAAAAGGCAGCAGCGCAAAAATGACATGGATGGAGACAAGACGACAAGGATGAGTGCTGACTCGGTGCTCATCCTTGTCATCTGGTCTCCAGCCGTTTCTTTTTAGCGCTGCTGCCTTTTCAAATGTGGACCAACATGCCGAATTCGCCAAATTGCCTTGCATCATAGATTTTACTCATGCTAGAAGTTTGAGAGTGGTCGTCGCTTGCCAGGAAAGATAAAATTAAAACCAATTTATGCTGTTGGATATTGTGCGAAAAACAAATCATAGCTGATGTTTGTGCCACTGGCGGCAGAGACACGCTTGGGTTGGCCACAATGGCAGAAATATAGCTTTAACCCATTTTATTATTATAAAAGCAGGAGCCAACGTTTCGACAAGTGGACTTGCCTTCTGCCGACAAGTCCACTTGTCGAAACGTTGGCTCCTGCTTTCACCTTGTTCTCGTTTTGTTCTTCGTCTTGAATTTCCATCTCCTGCCTTCCCCATATCTTTAAAGAGCACACAATCATCGGCAAATAATCGAATCTGTACACCGCCTTCAACCGTGTTAACAATATCATTAATATATAGAACAAAAAGAAGAGGACCGAGCACACTGGCCTGGGGAACACCCGATGTGACCGGAAGGCAGCCCAACTTTTTGCCATTTATCTCAACGAATTGTTTCCGGTTAGACAAATAAGCAGAAACCCAAGAGATAAACATCTGAGGGATTTCTGCATTTTCAAGCTTTAGAATTAATTTATCATGAGGGACCGTATGAAATGCCTTACGGAAGTCAAGGAAAATTATGTCTATTTGTCCGTTCTTGTCAAGGGTTGATGCAAAGGAATGAACTACAGTGACCAGCTGTGTGACAGTTGAATACCCTCTTCTGAACCCATGCTGAAAGTTAGTTAAAATTGAATGCTTTTCTAGATATGTGGTTATGCTTTTTGCTATGATATGTTCGATGAGTTTGCAGCATGATGACGTTAAAGAAATAGGACGGTAATTTTCTACAAGTAGACGGTCTCCATTTTTATGAATTCATACTATTCGGGCTGTTCTCCGATCACTCGGTAATTCAGACAACAGTACTGAAGCATGGAATATTATAACAAGAAACTTTGATAAGGTTACAGCATATCTACAGAGAAACAAGTTAGGGATATTATCAGACCCACTTGAACATTTCGGTTTTAGGTTCAGCACCATAGAGAGTACACCAGCATACAATATAAAATTCACATCAAACGGTTGGTACACTGGGCAGTTTCACTGGGATTCGAGAAGCCTCTGTGAAAAAACATATTAAAGTGATGAGCAAGTCCAACCTCCTCCGTAACCATCTGTCCATTTATTGTCATTTCGGGTATTGGTTTCTTCTTCTTGGCAATGTAATTTCAAAATTTACTTGGATCGTTTGTAACAAAATGAGGCAGAGATGAGTTAAAATAATAATCCTTTGATCTACGCATGACAAAGGCAAGCTTGTCTTGTACTTCAGATATTAAGCTTGGCTGCGTACAGGCCTTTTTTAATTTCTTAATTTTACGTTTCTTAAGAATGATGTTGCGATTGAGCCATGGTGTTTGCTTGTGAACTTGTTTTTTCTTATTTGGTATGAATTTATTAAGGCAAAAATGACACATGTCCTTAAAGCGGGTCCAAAGTAAGTTAACATTATTTTCATCAAAATCAGCAGGACAATTTTCCAAGTAATGAATCACGCATGTGTCGTTTGTGCGAGAATAATCTTTAACAAAATGACAGATGATTTTTTAGTTTTAGCACAGGAAACAAGCTGTAAGCAAACACAAACAAGATATTGGTCAGGTAGCCCCTGCTCGATCACCACCGTGATTCAGCGAATTTCCGAGATAAAAAAACAAGGTCCAAAACTGAAGATGAAGAACCTTGCACATGTGTCAGCTCAAGAACAACTTGTCCGAGATCTTGTGTTAACATGATATCAAAGAGTACATTAATATCGTGACTGTGATGTGGCCCAGGCTGAAGGCACATCCAGTCTACACCGGGCAAATTAAAATAACCTAGCAGAATAATCTTACTGTGTAAATATTTATTCATACAAGACCGTAATTCATGACAAAATTCAGGAGGGGAGGCGGGAGGTCTGTAGATTGTGAATGTAACGAGGGTATAACCCTAAAGAGGTACCTTAATGCATAAACATTCCAACATAGGTACCTATTATGTCCAGAACGACAGCCTCTATCAGATCTTTAATTAGGACCACCATACCTCCTCCCCTAGAAGACCTATCCACATGATAAAAACTATAGGAGGGAGGAAAGATGCCTTGGTCGTTAATATCCTCGCGAAGCCAAGTTTCGGTAATAACAGTAATGTGAGGGTTGTGTTGAAGCAACAGTATTTCTAAGGAATCTGCTTTATTTACGATACTTGTAGCATTAATATTTAATAATCATAGTTGCATATTCCTTGAAGGCTCATTGTTTCACGACTGTGTTTGTCGAGAGCGACTATCTGCAACCTCTACCTGTTTGTTTTGCGATTCGTCCCAAAAGAAAACATGCCTGTCTACTTTGAGCTTGTTGTGTATAAGTGACATCTTCTTTCCTTGAAGTTTATCCTATCTTGCACTTTCCCACAGAAGCTTGCGCTTCTTTAATGTAGATTGAGAGTAGTCATTCTGGATGAAAATACTCGTTCCCTTCAGTTTTTTTTTGCATTTTGCAGTATTTCTTTCTTTTCATTAAAATTCTGAAGATATAGAATTACCGGTCGCTTGTCACCTTGCTTTCCTAATCTGTGAATCTGACCAACAGAATCACACTATACATTCAATTTTTCATTAAATACCTCCTTAACAACTTTATCTTTGAGTGCATTTTCTGTCTCATTTGGAATTTCAGGTATCCCATGAATGATCAGATTAGATCGTCGGCCTCGATCCTCAAGGTCTGTTAGCTTTTTAGCCTGGAAGCTGATAAAATGTTCAATAGACTGTAAACTATGGGTATTTTCTACCGAGGTATCCATTGTTTACGTGATTTGTGTCTGCATTTTGTTAAACTGGCTGTAAAGTTCCAAAACCAGCTTCTCAGTTTTCAAGAAATGCATTTGCAGTTCTTGTATATCATTACTAAGAGTATCCTGCCCCTCTAATAACTGTTTAAGCATTTCGGTCTGTGTAGGGCCGGGATTTACTTCAACATCACCGCAAAGTAGCAACTTACACACAACGAGACCCTCGTAAGCCATAGCAAGGCATCGCCGTGGGCACGGCAGGACCGTAACACCACGATAATCGCTACGCAAGAAGCTTGTATAGGAACCAATTTGCACAATGAAGAACAAGGCTCTTGTCAGTGTCATGGCAGTTCCTGGTCCGCCGTGCCCACAGAAGGAAAATTCTGCGACACTTCTTTTATACGGGCGATCACCGATGACATCACAGCGCTGCACTCAAAAGGGATTGTTAGGAGCAGGGTTGCGTCTGGAGATGACGATGAGATTGGAGGCGCCATAACACTGCCGATGGTGCATATGCGTACATTGCGGAAACTATGTTCGCCGAGATGTTCATGAACAGAAGTTGATACCACGGCGAATCCAAGAAGCCCTGCACAATGAAGAACAAGGCTCTTGTCAGTGTCATGGCAGTTCCTGGTCCACTGTGCCCAAAGAAAGAAAATTCCTGCGGCGCTTCTTTTATACGGGCGATCACCGATGACATCACAGCGCTGCACTCAAAAGGGATCGTTAGGAGCAGGGTTGCGTCTGGAGATGACGATGAGATTTGAGGCGCCATAACACTGCCGATGGTGCATATGCGTACATTGCAGAAACGATGTCTGCCGAGATGTTCATGAACAGAAGTTGATACCTTGGCGAATCCAAGAAAGCCCTGCACAATGAAGAACAAGGCTCCTGTCAGTGTCATGGCAGTTCCTGGTCCGCTGTGCCCAAAGAAGGAAAATTCCTGCGGCGCTTCTTTTATACGGGCGATCACCGATGACATCACAGCGCTGCACTCAAAAGGGATCGTTAGGAGCAGGGTTGCGTCTGGAGATGACAATAAGATTGGAGGCGCCCTATCACCGCCGATGGTGCACATGCGTACATTGCAGAAACGATGTTCGCCGAGACGTTCATGAACAGAAGTTGATACCATGGCGAATCCAAGAAAGCCCTGCACAATTAAGAACAAGGCTCCTGTCAGTCTCATGGCAGTTCCTGGTCCACCGTGCCCACTGATATACTGATAATTGTCCAGCCGGGGGGCCCATCTTTGTATTGTGGCTGCTGCCATGGGCGAAATGGCTTTGTTCGAATTGAAGGGACCCGTCAGTGGTTTATGATCAGTCACCAAGAAAAATTTGTTTCCATACAAACAGCCTTTAAACCGGGTCACCCAAAAAACCAGTGCCACAGTTTCCTTTTTTTTTCCAAGTTTCGTTCTGCTTGGTTAAGTGTTCTGGAACGGAATCCTATGGGGTAGTCCATTCCATTTATCCAATGGGAGAGAACTGCACCCACTCCTACTGCTGATGCATCACATTCCAAACGCAATGGTTTTTTTGGGTCTAAGTGGGCTAGAAACCTTGAAGTCTGGATGGCTTCTTTTACGTGCTTGAAGGCTGTCTCTTGTTTGTTCTGCTACTCCCATGTGGCCCCCTTCTTTAGAAGGTCGTACAATGGCACCAAGTGTGTAGACAAATTAGGCAAAAACTTGGCATAATAATTAATTAATCCTAGAAATGCCTTGAGTTCGGTCACTGAGGTAGGCGTAGGGGCCCTTATGACAGCTGCTATGTTGTCATCCTTGGGCTTGAGGCCAGAAGCATCCGGGCGGTGACCTAGAAAGGTGACTTCCCTTTGGAAAAATGTACATTTGTTGCTGTTCAGCCTAAATCCACTCTCTCGTAAATGTTGAAGCACTTGTTGCAACAGTTTGATGTCGTTTTTCTTCTCCGCTACGATGATGTCATCGAGGTAAACTTGAACACCTGGAAGATCACTGAAGATCAAGTCCATTCATCTTTGAAAGATGGCTGGCACTGAACTTACTCCAAAGGGAAGTCTGTTGAATCGGAATAGACCCTTGTGTGTGTTGAGCACTATTAATTCTTTAGCCTTGTCATCCAATGGTAGTTGATTGTAGGCTTGCGTCAGGTCGAGGGTGGTGAATACTTCACTATAGTTTAGTCGTGCGAAAATGTCTTCTACCCGTAGCAGAGGATATTGTTCAGTAAATGTAGCTGCGTTCACAGTCAGACTGAAATCTCCACAAACTCGGATGGATCCATCAGGTTTCACGACAGAAACGACAGGTATTGCCCATTCTGCCATCGTTACAGGTGATAAAACACCGTCCACCATCATCCGATCCAATGCCTCTGAAACCTTGTCTACCAAGGCATAAGGTAGGGAACGAGCTTTGCAGAAACAAGGTGTTGCCTGTTGCTTGAGTTGGAATTTCACTGTCGGGCCGGTGAATCTTCCAACTCCTGAGGCAAATACATCTATGAAGTCATCAAGTAAAGTTTGTTGTGTTTTATATGCTTGGTCTGGTTGTGCTTGAATCATCGATACAAGGTTATGGTTCAGGATTGCTTCCCCACATTGGTTGAATGCCTTTATAATGTCTCTTCCACAAAGCGCTGGGCCGGGGGCGTCTACAATCACTAAAGCTCCGACTACCGTCTGTCCATCACACGATGCAGTCATGCGTACTTGACCCATCACGGGAAGCTCTCCCAAAAAAACAGGAAAGTCGAATAGTCGTAGTGGTTGACGGTGGCCAGTTGTGACAGTGCTGCCAAAACACCGCTGTAGACACAACACTAACTGGCAAACCGGTATCCACGAGCATGCGAAGAGGTACACCATTCCAGGTAATTTCCTTAAAAACCGGTTTCACAGTGTGTTGGTTACTGTCTTGATGTGCCATGATGGTATAAAGTGATTCATGATCGGGCGATCAGTGCTCGGAATCTGCCAACATAACGTAGCTACCGCGGGACTTACCTCGCGTTCCAGAACAGCACACCCGGGCGAGATGCCCACGTCGACCACACTTCCAACACATGATGTTTTGGTGATAACATGCTTCTTCTTCATGAGTGTCGCTTCCGCATCTTGGGCATCGTCGGACACGCTGCTGATGTCATCCTTCCCGAGAAGGCATTCTCGTATAGTGAACCAGCCCCTTTTCGAATGTCTGCATGTTTCTGGCATTCTCACTTGCGTTCTGCACTGAAATGGTGAAGTCTTCCACCTTCGACAAAGTCAGGTTACGTCTTGTGAGTAAAAGCCGCTGAACATCTTCATCTGCCACCCCGCAGATGATTAGATCCCGTAGCATGCGCTTCAGAGAGATCCCAAAGTTGCACCGTTAGGCCAGCCGCTGAATCTCTGCAATGAAGTCTTGCACATTCTCGCCGGGTAGCTGTGCCCGCATAAAAAATGCGTAACTTGCGGCGATCTCATTGATTTTCGGCTCATAGTAGTCCTGTAAGTATGTGATGGCTTCTTTGTATATAAAGGTATGGACTTGCGTTGAGTGACTTCTTCCCTGGATGACGCGTACTGCCGAGTCTGGTAATGAGGATATCAAGATGGTGCATCATTTCGCTTTGTCTGTTATCTCTTGTGCTTCCAGGTACACTTCGAGTCGGATCTTGAAGGTTGCTTATGTGCCTTTGATGCGGTCGAACACAGGTGGTTTTCCGAGGCTCATTCTTCTCTGTGTTATGAACCCGATGAGTTTGTCTTCTTCCTCGTCGTCACTGATACGTTGTGCCCTGGTATACAAAAGGACTACATGGGGAATGTAGAAAAATGAAATGTTTATTGTTCAATCTGTGCGGCTATATATAGGAGGTCCATGATGTACACGTCACGTGCCTAGAGTCCCGGATGCTGTCCTGGTTTGCCAGCTGAAGACACATCAGTTCTCGCTGGATTATTATGGTTCAATGTAATGAGTATCAACTACAGTTGAACATCATTATAGAGACGTTGCATCCAACACAAAAATGCCTTCGTTATACGCATACACGCTGATATTGATGAAAAAAAAATCGCTGGCATGTCTATGCGAAAGAAAAGTAAGCATGATGCCTCCGATGATACCGTGTTGGATCTCACATTTTCGATACAGTCAGCCTCTCTATATGGCTTTCATAGATTACGAAGAGGCATTTGATTCAGTAGAGATACCAGCAGTCATAGAGGCATTACGTAATCAAAGAGTACAGGAGGCTTACGTAAATATCTTGCAATATATCTACAGAGATCGCACAGCTACCTTAATTCTCCACAAGAAAAGTAGAAAGATATCTATAAAGGGGTCAGACCAGGAGACACAATCTCTCCCATGCTATTCACTGTATGCTTGGAAGAAGTATTCAAGCTATCAAACGGGGAAGGCTTAGGAGTATAGGAGTAAATCAACAGCGAATATCTTGGCAACCTTCGATTTACAGATGACATTGTCCTGTTCAGCAACACTGGGGACGAGTTACAACAAATGATTGAGGACTTTAACAGAGAGAGCGTAAGAGTGGAGTTGAAGACTAATATGCAGGAAACAAAGATAATGATCAATAGCCTGGCAAGGGAACAATAGTTCAGGGTCGCCTGTCAGCCTCTGGAGTCTGTGAAGGAATACGTTTACCTAGGTCAATTACTCACAGGGACCCTGATCATGAGAAGGAAATTTACAGAAGAATAAGAATGGGTTGGAGCACATTCAACAGACATTGTCAGATCCTGACTGGAAGCTTACCATTATCATTCAAAAGAAAGGTGTACAATCAATGCATTCTACCGGTGCTAACATATGGGGCAGAAACTTTGGAGACTGACAAAGAAGCTCGAGAAAAAGTTAAGGACTGTGCAAAGAGCGATGGAACGAAGAATGTTAGACGTAACGTTAAGAGACAGGAAGAGAGCAGTGTGGATCATAGAGCAAACGGGGATAGCCGATATTCTAATTGACATTAAGAGAAAGAAATGGAGGTGGGCAGGTCATGTAATGCATAGGTTAGATAACCGGTGGACCATCAGGGTTACAGAATGGGTGCCAAGAGAAGGGAAGCGCAGTTGAAGACGGCAGAAGACTAGGTGGGGTGATGAAACTAAGAAATTTGCAGGCACTAGTTAGATTTGGTTGGCACAGGACAGGGGTAATTGGAGATCGCAGGGAGAGGCCTTCGTCCTGCAGTGGACATAAAATAGGCTGCTGCTGATGATGATACACAGTTGAACCTGGATATAACGAAACAAAAGGGGATCACAAAAAAGTTCCATGTATAAGAAATTCGATATAAAAAAAAAGAAACATTTTACACAAAAATTTTCAAGGGAATTTTACTGCTGTTCGTTATACACAATAATTCGTTATATGTGGGTTCAATATATCCAGGTTCGACTGTTATCGATATTGTGTCAGATCTCGAATTTTCGGTTTCGTAATAGCAGTACACCACCCATTGAAATAAAGCATGACCAACCAAACTTTATATTCATTATATCCAATAATTTTTTTTTATCCATGTTCCTTACATTGAGGTTTCAGTGTATTAATAATGATTAGGTTTCACATAGTTCTTATAGTTGTTTTTTTTGTTTCATCCCCATTCTAGCATAGATTCAGCTGAGCGGATGTTGCACTCATTGGACAGGCACACATTCACTTCAATCACACCACACAAACTCCGCAAGATTTCTGAGCAACATGACAACCACCCTGTCAAAACTGAAAGGCTTGTCCCTCACCAGACCACATGCCCTAGGCATGCTATTTGTACCCACCGCACACTCTCCATTCCCACAAGATCACTTCCGGGGAGGAGCAGTTGTCTTTACTCCTAGGTATTGCAGATCAGGCTCCTCGTGCCCTTACTGATCATGCCAAGGCAGTGCAAGTTATCAAGTAATATGAGTACATGCCTCAACCTAAAAACCCCTAGAAAACCTGGACCTTACTATAGTGTCCAGGTTGTGAAAAAAAAAAAAAAAAAAAAAAAAAAACTTTTATAGTGTTTAAAAGTTGCAAGGAGCTCCAGTGCACTCACTTTCTCTACAAACATACACTCGCCACGCTCCATGATGACAATCTTGCCCTTAAGCTCGTGACTGTTG
This sequence comes from Dermacentor andersoni, assembly GCF_023375885.2. Classification (NCBI taxonomy): domain Eukaryota; kingdom Metazoa; phylum Arthropoda; class Arachnida; order Ixodida; family Ixodidae; genus Dermacentor; species Dermacentor andersoni. Next base: position 218,176,729 of record NC_092814.1, on the reverse strand, counting down.
TGCAACTCCCCACAGCCACGCAGAGGGTCAAGCAGCACAAGTGGAGCACAAACTTCATTAGTGGGCTTCCCAAGGTCCTTGCCAAACTGGGCCGGCCCCGCTTGTAGAACCATATGCATCTTGGTAGAAGGCAGTGTGAATGTCACAGACCGCACATGCTGCTCTGCACACAAACAAGGGCAAATAATAATAATAATAATAATAAGACACATGAATACCTACAGCCCATAGATTTCGTATTTAATGAACATTGATTCAATCTGCTTAATGAAACAATAGGTTCTTAGTGGAGCAACTTCTCCAGATCAAAACCACCAAGTAGGAGGATAGTAAAATCTGCTATGCTTTTAAATACAAGTTCCAGCAAGAGCAGAGTTTTAATGTGCTGATATATACTGATACATATGTGTAAGGCTTTAGATGTTGTATCCACAAACCCATCAAGCCACAATTACATTTAAAGTTATAACAAAAGTGTGCTACATTCATCGCTAAGTGAACATGGAATTAAATGTGCAAAAAACAGTCTGTTAAGCAACCATCTTGTATACTCAAATTGTGGAAACATTTTGATCCACGTTATGAGACCAAGTTTGTTGAAGTGCAGATAAATGGTTAGGACTAAAGCTATCACTGAGTGAATTGATAGTTTCCTAAATAACAAGAAATACCAATTTTCAATAGGTGTAGATCCCATTCATTAGGAGCTGCTGCTAGCTGTCATGGCTAGAGAGTTATATCAAAGAGTATCCACTCATGTGTCTGGTGAATGAAACAAAAGCAAGCAACCAGTAAGAAAGTTCCTGAATTTGTTAAGAACAAACTGAAATAAACAATGAATAATGCATAAGCAAGTGGAAGCACTTGAGGCTACATGAACACTACATGATTTTAAAACATCTGACCTACAAAGTGTGTGCTATGCCTATGGCTTTTACTTCTGTAGGTTATATCATAACTCCTTCAGCCATGAATTATGATGCACTGTGGTGTCAAGGTTCCACAATTTTATCTGAAGGAGCTGCAGATTCCATTGAAAGAAACAAGTTAATGGGGGTAGGACGAACCTTTCTGTATCTTTAATGACTGCTCATAATTACACAGTGGTTAAATCTAGGTTTACTGGATGCTCAGTCATGTGGCATTTTTGCACAAAAAGAATTCAACCACCATCTAAAGCCAATGCACAATTTATTTATTTGTGGAATGCATAATGTGAAAAAAGACCCTGTAATTTCACCGCTGTCAAAGGAACTTGACACATCGAACATCTTGTCAACATGGTAGTGCCATCAATAAAGTTGTTGTGTGTAGAAATTTAAGAGCCGGGAATAAAAATGGAAAGATTGGGGAAGAAAGTTCTTTTTTTTTTTCTTTTTTTCTCCAGCACAGATAAAATGGAGAAAAAAAGAATACTACTGAAATTTTCTTCCACATACAGTTATACTTGCCATTCTCGGCTATGCAGCATACTCTAGAAAAAATGTCGATGACAAAGAAACGGCAGCACAGTTTTCAAGTGTCTACATTATATATGTATGGTTTCAGTTTCGTTTTGACTTTCAAATGTAGCCAAATGCAGGACGCTTTCTGTGTTTTGATCAAGAACTGGTGTCGAACTCTGCGAAGCATGTGGAACCGTCAACCTCATGGCAAAGCCTTTGCCCTAATCAGCCGCTCACAACTTTATATAGCTTCTAGGCCGCAGTAGACACCTTCACCATCTGCCAGTTATGAACGAAACTGGTTTTTGTTTGGAAATGTTCATAACAAGCTTCGCAACAGGCACACAAGTAAACGCGTCTGAAGGCTCATCTACGTACAATCAAATTTGAATGCCGAAGCAGGCGCGATTGAGTCTAATGCGAATGTGCCTAGCGAGAGTGACTTGGTCACTGAATGACCTTTTTCTCAGTTATCAGATTAGCAATACTATTTAGTAAAAGAGAACAAAGTATTCATTACATTGTTTTTGCATTCTCTGCACAATTATCATGTGTATTTAAGAATAATTATTCATTGCTGGAATAATGTTATTTTTACTGGAGTTTCAATTGTTATGAAAACTTTCGAAATTTCCTGAAGAAAGACTGAAAAAAAAAAATGCTTTTTTTCCTCTCGTTAAAAATTTCACGAAATTTCACATCGCTGGTTGTGTGTAGGAATACTTTCTACACTGAAGTGAAGCCACACTGAGGAGCGGGTTCAATTTGCCTGCAGTTTAATGTTCGTGGTTTCTTCCTTGCCTGCACTCAACAGAACTGGCAAAAACAAGGCTGCTATGAAGTAAAGCTCTTCCAATCTCTTTTTATTCCAAATCGGCCATTAGCCCTCCGCGACAGGTCAAAATGTTTCGCACTCTGCCCATATGGGCATGGTGGCCGCCCATATAGGCAGAGCGTGAACCATTTTGACCTATCATGGAGGGCTAATGGCCAATTTGGAATAAAAACAGATTGGAATGGTTTTACGTTATACTGACCCAAGTCAGATACACAAAAGTGTACGCCATGACTGAAGGGGGACAAAGAAAAGCTGTTTGATCTTTGGTAGGCCACAAGGTTAGCAGTTGCAACAGATTTTTCACATGAAGAAGCAGCCACACTATAGAGGTGAAACACAGGTGCACTATGCAGGTGATGCATAAATGTCTACTTTATGTGCTATTCTTCTTTCTGTAGAAGACCTAGAGTCCCTTTCACTCAGATTTTTTTTATTTGTTCTGTTTTCTAAGCACATGGCCATTTTCAGGACTGGACAATCTGGAAAGTGAGCTGTGCTCTGAAAGCAGGCTCTGAAAGCAGGCTCTGAAAGCAGGAAAACCACGAGCTGCCAGATGCCAGTGACATCAGGTCAGGCCAACAAATTGCAAATGAGCCACAAGGCCAACGCTTTAACCAGAGGCTACTAGATCTAGGTTTAATATGCCATCATCGCCAGTAAAAATGTTTTCCATGTCACCAGCACTACATGCTGGATGCCATCTGGTAGATAGAAATTGCAATGCTTTTGCAGCGAAGAGGCTTCTCAGGCCTAACAGTATCAAAATAAACAGCTGATTTCAATAATAGTGAGTTTTAGAATAGGGTACTCAAGCCACACCCAAGTGTTGGGGGACCCAAACTCCATGGTAGGCCCTTCTCACTCTTTTATGCTCGTTGTCCTGCATGCTCGGCGGTTTGCATCACCCAACACTTTGGCACCTTAATCTAAAACTCTCTAATGACAAAACATTGCCAATAGTTTGTCCTTTGTGCAAGATGAGATAAAGCGTAGGCTGATTTTACAATTTCTGTCACAGAAGAAAGCAAGTAGCAAGAGCAAAATTCAGATTGAAGCGAGTGAACTGGTTGCTGCCATGTTGTTGTGCAATCACGCAGTAACTAGTAGAAACCGACGGCCAGACTTTCTAGCAATAAGTTAAAATTTTGCAAGCAGCAGAAAATGTAGTGTCCATGTGGTGTCTTGAGATGCTGTCGGCTGTCTTGACTCGGTTTCTAGCCATGCTTTTGCATTTTAAGCAAAAAATGGCAGTAAATGGCCACGATGATGTATGCAGTGCCACGCTGCCACACTCGTGATGGGCAACTAGAGGAATTCAGCTTCTTCGGTAGTGATTGTCTCTAGAACTAAGTATTTTCTTGGCATAAAACAAGCACTGCAAGGTTTTTGGAATGGTGTTAACAATACACACTGCCTTAATATTGGCCTTTAGTGTCCATTTAAATGTGTGTACCAAATCAGCACAGCATGAAAGCTAAAATGATGCTCACTCTGGAGCATGTGCTAAGGTGCTCAACATGAAGCATTTGTGACACATGGTTTACGATGAATTGTTTTGTCGCAACTGGTTGTCTAATGCCTCCATCTACCTAGTCTTTACCATTGCTGTTACATGAACCACTTGCACTGGAATAGGATGAAATGTATTATTGGTGCAGTTTGTTTCATGAAGAGCAATGCACACTAAACACTATCTGACAAAGTTCCAATTAATGGCCAGAGTTTATCTTTTCAGAACCATTCTGCACTTGACGAAAATGGAATGTGAATAAAAGGGCAATTTTTGAGCTGTATACTTATAGTGTCAAGTCCAACGATATTGTGGTGCGTAACAAACCCTTGATTATTGGAGATTCGTTACCCTGTGGTGTCGTCAGGAGTGAGTTATGAATTAAATTTTTTCAAACAGTTAAAAGTGGATTTAATGCCACCTGGAGGCCTTTTACTTGTAACATTGACACTTCACATACTGAACTTAACTGAAGCAAATCGTTTACATGAGAGCTATGAATGCTTTCAAACTAAGAACAGCTGCATACCTGGCTGAGCATTTAATTAGCCCAACTGTAACTCAAGTATGACCAAAACTCAATTTTCAATTAAAGTACAACTTGGCAATGTGCCAAAGGCGCACGAAAGACTGAGTGTTTTATTTATGAAACACGTATATGGGACAACAAGGGCTGAGTGCTTCAACTCTTCAATCCACAAGCTCAAACTGGACTCATTCTAGCAGTTAGTACCAATGTCAACAATAGTAAAACTCACTTGTTGTGGCTGTAGTTTGTTTTCGCAGCATGCTCGAAATTAGGAATGCTAGTCAATTCAGTTAGTGACAATAAGGTAAACAAAAATTAAATTTAGTAAATTAGCAGATATGTAAGGTTGGAAATACAGCCATTTTAAATTGACAGTGCCCATGTTAATAGCACCCCCACTTTCTGTTGTCAAAGGTGCCCTTGGGTCGAGAAAATTTCACCTACACCTAAAAACAGGAGCAGTAGTGGCAATTTGTGGCTGAGTGGCACAGGAGCAAAACTGAAAACAGGATGCAATGTGGAAGTCTTGTGTGCCCATGCAGGTTTTCTGGCTACTCTAATGGCGAATTCCAGTGTGAAAACAGGAGCACTCAAAAGCAAGCTGAAAGTGCTCTTTCCAGGCACGGTGTGTTTCAGTGGTCAAACAGGAGTGGGAGTGCCAACATCCAGTGGTAGAACAAGAGCAGTTGTGCTGCGCCGAAAGAAGCTGGGAGCAGTTCGCACTGCTCTCGCCTGAAAAGCGGAGTACGGAGAAAGTCACGTGATTCAAGCCGTCATCTCCTCCTCATTTGTATTTATTTTGCTTGAGCCGGTGAGTGCGGCGGCAATGGCGGCAGCCAAGCGTAGTCGCTCTGTTTTGGCCCCAGTGACTGATGTCGTTGATGTGAACGAGCTTCGCAACGATTCAGCGACAGATACTGGCATTTCTAGTCAACCTTGCTTCTTGTAAGATACGCGGGGGACAGTGGCAGCGAAAGTTACTGTCACCTAATGCGTTGGAGGATGCGTTGGCATTGCACAAATGTATGGTATACGCGGCCGCGAACACTTGACGACCACAATACGGTTACATGTGTTTTGCCGCTCTCCCACAGAGAATGCTGAAACGTTGATTGCTTGTGTCACATGGTACATTTCTCCTCACACGTCCCCCTCCAACCTGCTCTCCGGATATACGCCACATTCCAGTCGTGGGTCGAGAGTTCCGGCTCTCACTTTGCTGCCACCTGACTCCGCACTGCGCCACGCTCTACTCCTGTTCTCTGAATGGAATTCGCCATAAGCAGAAACTCTCAAAGGACATTAAGACCACGACTGAGCACTGGCAACAAGTGCAGTGTGTGACACACTGCATTGGAGCTCAGATGGGGGGAAAAGTTAAAATAAGGAAAGCAAGAGGCTTAACCACGGCCTGTAGGAGCTTGGAACAAAGAAATGTAGAGAAATAAATGAAATGAAATGTGTGTATACTCATGCATTCTGTTTATAAGTTTGCATTTCTGTCACCATTGTGCGTATAGATGATCATAATTATTTAAAACTTGCACATGTACCAAAGGAATGCATCTTTTCTAAATCCAATTTCTTTGTTTAAATTTTGAGGGACACGAATAATAAACACTAAATGTAGGAGCATTTTCCAAATTATATTCATAGAAGAAATTTTTTTTCTTGCCTAAGCTTAGGCATATGAGGGTTAGCATATCACATTGCTAAAGAGCAACTTTTCTGGGTATCTAAGAAAAATTACTTTCATACTTTGAACAGCTCCCCCCCCCCTCACTCCCGCTTTCTCTCCCCCTCCCAAGCATCGCTCCTGTGCACCATCGGAAAGTTTCACACTTATACGAAGTTTTTTTTTTCTTCTTAACATGTCATCTGCGGCCATTCACAACTTTGCGGGTGCTACAAAAACTCGAATTCTAAATGTTAGAGAACAAGGTACATTGTAACACAACCAGGCTCACATAAATGTTCTGGTTAATCTAATTTTTCAAGCCACAGAAACTTGGAATCTTAAAATTTCATTAAGAATGGAATTTTGATGAAAAGAAATTTGCACAAGATAACTTCAGACTATGTAACTAATTAAAACAATTTGAGTAGTTTCAAATATGACACATGAATACCTAATGATTATTGGGCTCTCTGCATGCACTTAAAAATCGTGAAAATAGTCACAAACAATACAGGCAAAAGTGTCTATATTTATAATACACGACAAGCACACCTTGCTGGTTCTGCTGCTTTGCCAACTCTATCATCTCTTGCATGAACAGCAGGCCCTCCTGGGCATCCTCAGGGCTCTCAGCCTACAATCAAACAACCAATACAGCATTCATGATAGTGAACCCCCAGAGAGTAAGAAGAAAAACTATATACAGTGATGCACAAGAATGCCAGCTGTGACACTTGAGTTGCGAACTCTCCCTTGCAGAAAGTTGGGACGGGTGAAAATGGGGGAAATTAAAAGAGTGTGCTGGCAAAATCTGCACAAAAATTTTTTAAAGGCATTTTGTGTGGTGTAAAGTAATACTTTCCTTGATTTCTTACTGCTTGTAATATAGTATTACATAAAAAGCAATTGAGGAATTTCTCCCATATTGGGCAGATGGTCAGCTTGACTTTTTGGAAGCTTCACCTTAATGTGCTCTACACATTTGATTTCAGCCATCTCTCAAGAAGCTTTTCATTACAGAGAAAAATTATGTTGTCATCTTTGCGAGAATGTTGCTGACATGAACAGAAAGGAGATTCAGCAAAGGTGAGGAAGATGTTCAAGATGTTCGCAGTAGTTGTACCGGGAGAGAAAGTCAGTGTCCAAGTCTCACCAAGCCTCAACAGAGGACAAATGGGGACTTGAGACATTTCAATCCTATCCAAGAGTGTCCCACAATATCCAGGGTGGTTGGCAACATTAGTGGCAGCTACCTTGAAATGCGACTTTCTTTTATGGTAATGAACAAACAGCTTTTAGGGAAATAGCTATCAACCTTCTCTGTAACTTTAATTATAACCTGCATCCATACTTGTTCTGGCATAAATGTCTCCAATGCGCGCTACCTACCACAAGCAACATATTGTTCCACACCCATTTTATGCTTACTTTTTGTCACTGTCATGGCTATACTAAAAAATGATGCTCTTGTAACACAAAACAAAGAATTTTTTTGAATATGAGAAAACACTTTTTTAATGTAAAAACACTAGCCATTTAAGCCACATTCCTTGCAGCTTACACTTGATATACTTTAGCTATAGTTATGCTTATGGAGTTAGTACGAGCAACACACTTGTTTACCAAAAAACTGCCGGCATATATAAGGAATTTTTTTTAGCTGCACCAAAATTTTAAACCTTGAACTAAATTACTTGATGAGGCAGGCATTACTTCCATGAGCAAATACATAACTAAATAAAAGAATCACTAATCCAGTTTTTAATAATTAAGTAAACGTACATATTAATATTAACCAATTCTAGCTAGTGAGTTCGCAAAGCATATCAACTTGAGGATGGCACCGGTTAAGGATGGCACCTGTTTGTGAGGATGGTACCAATTTCAAGATATGCACCTGCAAACGTGCAGTAAAAATGCACTGTTGTTCCACTTACTTTTTAAAGAAAACACCATTTTATGCATTGAAGCACAAAAAAAATAATAATAAATTATGGGGTTTTACGTACCAAAACCACTTTGATTATGAGGCACGCTGTAGTGGAGGACTCCAGAAATTTCGACCGCCTGGGGTTCTTTAACATGCGCCTAAATCTAAGTACACGGGTGTTTTTTTATGCATTGAAGCACAAAAATAACTGCAATGCCAATGTATTTCGTTGCACACTTTTAAAATAAATATCTCAAAACTGCCGTCATCCCGATAATTTGTTCGAAGTAGATATGCTTTGCGAACACACCAGCTACAATTCGTAGATAAGATTAGATGCCATAAAGTAGTTAATGAAATATTAAGTTGTGTAATTTTGTTACTTATTCAATTAAGCATTTTAATTTCACATAGAAGTAATGCCCGCCTTGTCAAGTAATTTACTTCCAAGTGTTAGAATTGTGCTACCTGCAACAGGCAATTTTTAAAAATTAGGTGCAGATTCAAAACACACACACACAATTTTTTTTGGTTTAGGTTTTGCATACCAACTTCATTAAGTGCTTGTTCTGTATACTGAAATAAACTGCCAGAATACACCTCCAGAAACAATATAGTTCTGACTCCACATAAACCATACAATATGCTTATTGTTACGACGCAACCAAGAGTAGCGCCAGTAAGAAGACGATTTGACGTGTAGAGGTGGAATCAGTCTCGACAGCCGTCTTGTTTATGCGTCATTGTCTCTTGTAAATATTGTAAACACATCTTTATATGCGACTTCCGCAATGTAACCATATTAAATGCCATGACACTGTATCCAGGGGGGCATTTGCACCCTTTTGAACAGCTGCCCACATCAAATGAAGTTGGCAGTAATGAACAACTCACAGTTAAAATTAAATATGTACTTGTGCGTAGCATTAAAATTAGGGGGAAAAAGGTCCAGCACTTCTAGGGAAAAATTGTAAACAGATATACAACTCTGTTCCAACTTTTCTTTCAATCTTTCTTTCTTCGCCTGCTTCAGTCAGTCATAGCACACAAAGGCTAAACAAAGCTATCCTACTTAACAAGGTGAAATGCCCTAGTTAATTAATTTATGAGTCCATCAGGCCTTGATTTTCTTATTCTTCATCTTACTACTGTACCTTACTGTGTCCATGTTCTCTTTGTTGTGCTATTCCACTTAACCAGCACGGGTTTTTCTTTACTTCCTTACTGTGCAGCAACAACCAAAGCAATAAAAGGCCTGGCTCTTCTGTGGAAACAAACCATGTAATTTCTTTGGCTAAATATTAACAAGAACTTACACTGCTTCAGTTGAGAAATACCCCTCCGATCCTTTTCTAATACAAAATACCTCACTGTCGCAAAGTTCAGACCAATATGCATGAAAAAGGAACTAGCTTCTTGATCCAACAAAGCATGAAAAAGGTGCATCAAGCTGTGCTACCTGCGCAGCGTTGTGGATGAGTTGAATGCGGCCATCAGACATAAGTGTCACAAATACGCCCATTTTCTTCACCAAGTTCAGATGCTCCTTCTTGTTCGCCTCAAATTGTGATGCATGGAGCCTCCTAGTACTTGAAAGGTAAAGAAGAGCAGAATGTTTCTTTATAAATGGCCAAGAAATGGTAAAGGCTTAACTGCTGCAAATGCATTGGCACAAGAATACACACTAATGTTTACAAATAATAGAAAGCCATGACTTCTTGATTAAAGTATGCATTTAAAAATGAGCTATAACTTGCATTGACCTAGTGAATTAATGTTAAATAAGATAGCATGAAAATGTAGTAGAACCTTGATACCGAATCACACTGAAACACTGCTCTCAACCTATACCAAGTTGCCATATCTTTGCTAGTACATCAACATTATGCAGTTTGTGTCATTTCTGTGCTCTATAGGAGAGAAAGCCTTTTTATTTCATGTTTACAGAAGGATTACAGCCTCAGGTTGCGAAAATGAGCCAGCCAATAATCTGTTAGCTGCCTGGTAAGAACACTGTCACAACACCAGTATAGATGTGGCTTAGCTAAATCGAGGCACGCATTTGCATCAAAGAATGTTTATAGCAGTATATAACTGTACATTCAAAATTGTCACACAAGTCATCCTTTCTTTAACCAAGTGCCACCACTCATAATGCTTAAGCACAGTGACTAGCACTAAAAGTTTGTACACTACCTAGGAAATACACTCGAAGGCCACTCAGATTCAACAGCCAAAGCAGGATGACGTAAAAAAATTGAATGACCAAGTTAGAAGTCACATGCAACATACCCATTCATAATTTTTGAAATTAATTACATTTTTAATTTTACTACACACCATGAACCCACTACTCCAGCACCAAGCCTTGTTAATACCACCAAGCAGTTAGTTACTGAGTGTCCACCATAAATTGTATTGGGTGCAAATGTGGCAGCCTCAAGCGGCTTCTAATAACTACTCTGTTGGAGTTCATTCATGCAGCTGCTAGTTCAGACTATAAAGGCAGGTTTGTTTTAAAATATAATAAAACAGCCAAGGCCAATTAAACTGTGACAAACTGAAAGTATCCATATAACCAAATTAAAAGGAACACAACACACGAATGTGTAATTTATTAACATGCACAGTCTTGATCAATAATTACACACTAGTAGTACCTGGCCTGATGTTATTCCATTATGCTGCTCAGTAAAAACCAGTACAAAATAATTAAAGGAAAGCAACAATAGTGAATCAAAGATGAATCTATAAAAGTTGAGAATGTGGATTCATCTCTGTCTCACATGCACACACAAACATACACACGCATGCATGCAATCCCCCACCTCAAGCACACAAACACGGGAAAGGGGTATGCTTATTAGACTTCACATGAATAGTACAATGGTGCTGTGCTTTCCTCTGATGGGACTGATATATGAAGCAATGTAACAGCAGTTTATCAGTACTATTTCATATAGCTAAAGCTGACAGACGTGCCATGCAATACACATAACACTATGCAGGTTTAAATGTTGCTTAAGTGCAATATATGCAATAAGCATTAGTTCATATTTTGATCACTGAATTTAATACTCAATAATGGCTTTGCATCTGAACTATAACTGTGCCTAATAGACACCATGCTTAACCTACTTCTTAAGTTCAAAACTGTAATAGCTCAAGGGACCCCTTTTTGAGTTTCTTGCTTGAGTTATGAGGTCCTACATTTAATTATTTCATTTAGCAAATAAATAAATAAACATTAGTGTACTATTTCTAAAATGATTCTTCCTGGGAAACAGTAAGGAAAGTGGTTATGTGACATGGGACGTGGTAGCATGAGATGTTCAATACTGCAAGAGCCCCATTTTGAAATGGCCAATTTCTTCACCTTCGTTCTCTGTTTCCCATATGCCACAGTTGGTGATCTTTCAATGAATAAAAACATCAGCATGCAACCTTTTTTGGAGCACAACATGGGGGAATTAACTGCATAAGGACAAGACAAGCAGAAATTAAGTATGCAGAAATAAAAATAAAAGTTGAATGCTCTATATTACTTATATACACCATTCACATATCATAAACACTAAATTTTACAAGTAGACCACACTTTTCAAGATCATGCAATGTTCCATGACTATAATTTTCTCTAAAACAGTCACGTATGAGCATCAGACAAATGGTATGAGAATAAGTGAAAAATCAAGCTGTTATGAATAAAAAAAAAAGCAGATAGTGCGTGTGTCTGTCAAGGCAGCCGAAGATGAAGATCAAGGAATATAAATACATGCACTACTACAGCATCAAGTGTTTAACACCCAATTGCCACAATACCACAATGTCTTACATAAATGTCACTTTTTACTTTCTGCTGACCAAGAGCCTCCTTGGCAGCAACCAAAACAAGCACGGCACTTTCAGGCAGAAGTGGAACGTGGAAGTACATATACAGATATGTTGCAGGTTCTGATATGTGCATCCACATTACAAACCTGAAGTGATTCAGTTATGCAACTGCTTTTAAGGCACAAGCCTTAGAGGAGTACTGACACAAAAATTTTTTACCTTGCTTTTTCCGCTGCAATAAGTAGCTAATGACCCAGTAATCATGGCATGAAACATCATTTGCTTCAGAGCACGACAGGTAATTATATTTGGAGTCTTGCTTGTAGCGACCAGTCCAAGTTTCGGTTTCAGAGAGCAACGAGATGGGCCAAAGAAGGAATGTAAACACAGCTGGGCATGTGATTGCACAAAACTGTGATGTAGAAAAAAAAAAACACCACGGCTATCGGCGCGGGGAGAAACTTCCTCGCAGGGCCCGTCCCGACGGCAGCGCAAACTCGTGATGTAGCGTTTTCTCAGTTGTTTACATTCCTTCCTTGATGTCGATGTTGTGAGGTGCTACGTTTTGCGGTTGGCTGCATGCATGCGTACTTTAAAATTGATTTTAAATATGTTCTAAGCTATATTTGCCGTTTATATTTTGCAGACAATGTGTGTGTGCCCACATAAATCGATCTCACACGTTAACTCGACCTCGAATTTTTGTGTCAGTACTCCTTTAGGTGGCTCATTGCAATGGCTCATAACCGAAAAAAGTGGCGTCTAGTACAGTGAGACAAAAAATATCATCTCATCAGGAATGGCTCACACCCCTGTAAGCAAGCAGAGATGCAATGGCTGAATATGAATGAACGAAGGAAAGAAAGAAAGGAATGAAAGAAAAGGAACAAATAAAGAGAGAACAAAAGAAAGAACGAAAGAACCTTTAGGTAGTGCATTAGGTGCTCACATGTGTCGTTGAGAAGTTCGACCTACAGCGCCATATGTTTACTTCACATTGCGGCTGGTTGTGTCTTGCAAGAAGTCTGGCCCCCCTGATGGTATAACTTAATGCCCTACCATGTGTGCAGCAGGCTTTTGCCTTAACGTATTAGAGCAGTGTAACATGCTGCCGAACTTTTTTTGTGAAATGTAGTCATTCTACAGTGCAATGTGAAGAAATTCTAGGCTATACATTAGTCTGGTAGTGTTTCAGATTGGCATTGTTTTGCATCAACATTTTGGTCTGGCACAAACGCCAGATCATAGCAAGTCTAAAGCCTTAGCTAAAAAACAACATAATGGTCAGTTGTGTCTGAAAAGATTAGCAAATTGGCTGTAATTCAGCCTTTTCAAACTACATGTGCAAGGCAAAAATTATCATATGCACAAATTAATACACGTAGCAATAACACAGCTCACATCAATAAATGTTAAGAAGCAGGCAGAAGCGTCACTGGCCATATTATGAACAGAAGTACCAGCAGAAATGCAGGAAGAAAACTGTGTGCCAAAAACAAGGAGGAATGACGGCACTCCATTGTGATCATGCATGTAGGCAGTAAGCGAAAGGCTAAACTGCTTCTGCACCAGGTACTTGTTCAAGTGCATGCATCTTTCCCTTACTAGTTACTCCCAGTGCACGTAGTGCCTCTAATTGGATATAAAGTGTGTAGATGCTGGAATATCACAGCAGCAAACAATGAATGACAATGAATTACTGTGTGTTTGACCTGAACACTTTCCTTGTCTCAACAACAAATCTGGCTGTGCAAATTTCGCAAGAAAAGGTTCACTGTCAGTAAAAAGTCACGAGAATGGAGCACTAGTTCCCTCAAGATCGGTATCAAACTGGTGGTTCTACTGTGTTATGCATTCAAATGGTGGTTTCTGCACCACAACATCAAAGCAGTGCCAAAATAACAGTGCATCGCACCTTCAAGGCATGTTCAAGCACTTCTGGTGACCTACATTAAAACAGTGTACAGTCTCTCGCAATGTGCAGCTTTTTTGTCCAGAAGCTGTATTATTATTATCATTATGAAGAAGAGAAGCATTTGCAGGAGGAGAAGGCAGGCAGGAGGGCTTTATTGGAAGGCTACTCATGCAGGTAGCAGCGCGTGTCGTTTTGGCCGCAGGGCCCCACTGCAGCTGTTGGCTGGAAGTACCTGGAGGCCACTGTTGGACAGGCACCCTCAACCAGGTTTTTGAGAGGCTGTCGCACAGTGTGTGCATAGTTGCTCTTGGGGAACAGGAAGTGTGTATTGGGGCAGCTATGTGAGAATTCCTCCTCCGGGGCGTAGAACATCATTCGTGGTGACTGCATCTGTGATCCCAAGTGCAATAGAGAAAAGGAGAGAACAGGGTATTAAACTCCAAACAGTGCTTTGACATTTCTGAAGACCTTTAATACTGCAGCTGGAGATGTGAGTGGTGCTTGAATACAAACATGTCTACTTTTTCCTAAAAAGTAGTGAGACTAGCATACTTCTGCTAGCTTCGCCTGTCGTCTAAAAGAAAGTGGAACAGGTTAAAAAGATTACTAAATAATACAATTTATCATCTTACAATAATAAAAAAGCATAGGAAGACCAAAAAGACAGCAAGATGACCGCACCAAAGAACAGCAAGAATGAATGTGCATACATAAAAAAATTGAACATGGATATCAATGTTATGAACCCTAAAACAGGAATAAACACATAAGAAGCCAGCATCTAAAGAAAGAGGCAAATTCAATAGAAAGCAAACTTAAGGATTTGAGAAAATAAGAGTCACTGCACACAAAGAAATAAGTGCATAGAGCACACAAAAACCATGAAAATTTTCACCAAGAAATATTAGTTTTCATCACGTTGAAAAGGAAAGTGCCAATAATGAGCTTGGCATGGACATGTAATGCTTTATGCTTTTTAAACCCTTCCTTGTAAGTTTTCTTATATATGGTTTTCCACATTTGCAATGATGCAGTAGACTTGAGGAACATTTTCTTGTAGTCCCAAATTCACCTCTATTTCAAAGTGTACTTGTCCTTTTTCTTTATTTGTGGCTACCCTTGACTCACCATGTCAAAGTGTGTGCGATTGATGCGTGCTAGGCTGAGTGGGAGAAGGTGGGCCTCAGTGGTGAAGACGAAATGGTCCAGGTCTAGAGGCAGGTCCTCTGGCGACGCGAACAACAGGTACAGGTATTTGAGCGTCTCTGCTAGCACAAACGAGTCCATCCTGTGCATAAGCAGCCATAGAAGAATGTCAGACGGGAAATAATCAGGAACCTAAAATGGAGAGTGGACTAAAGCACATTCACCTAGAGTAATGTTGCTATAAACCATAAATTTTCAAACTTTCTCGCCTTGGAGAAACCCATCAACCTTCCCAGAGGGAACTGTGGAACACCCTCTTTCCTCCTTCCATCGACATGCGTATCCACAAGCTCACTATGACTGCCACAATTAATTATTGTAATCATTACATATGGTATATTACATAAAAATGAAAACAAACAGATCGCAAATTACTCGATCATAATGAGGTAATTCTGTTACACTTGCAAATGGAAGCTGTAGGCTGATTCTAGGTAATATCAGTCAGGCATGTCCAGACAACATTGGTAATTTTCATGAAAAATATATACGAGGTGCCTCACAATACTTGAACCAAACTTTATTGTGGTAAATATTAGATGAATGAGATGAATGAAATGGCGTTCATAGTGGTCTTGAGTTATTGAGGCGATTTTTTGAAATGCAATTAGTTGGCTAATTAGTTCTGGTAAATCATGCAAAATGAAAAAAAAAAGAAATGTTTTAGGGCATAAGTCATATGTTCAAAGTTCTAGAGCATGCTCAGAAACACCAAACAAAATTGCTTTCATGTGGTTATCTTTTATGTAGTTCTTTCTGGGCTATGAAAAAGCCAACAAAATATGGGAGAGAAAGAAATGAACAAAAGGGGGAAAA
Source organism: Dermacentor andersoni (assembly GCF_023375885.2). Taxonomy (NCBI): domain Eukaryota; kingdom Metazoa; phylum Arthropoda; class Arachnida; order Ixodida; family Ixodidae; genus Dermacentor; species Dermacentor andersoni. The sequence goes on along the minus strand of NC_092814.1, from coordinate 218,161,028 downwards.
AGTCATTGCAGATTCCATGTACTGTGGGAATCGATGTAAGTAAAGCTTTCCGTGCTGAATGCTTTGATTGACTATAATTAGCGGTGATATTGCCGACTAAAGCTTAATTTTTTCAACGTTTAGGCTAACACAAGAGTGGTAAGTTGATGTTAAACTTTACCTTGCGTGCACCACTGCTGCTCGTCTGCGTAGTACACAGAACACACAGGGAGAGGTATTTGCTTGAGGCGTTGTTGTACGCCATATTTTATAACCTCTGAGAGGGTTGAGCATTGTCATTTCCTCCCATGGCACATCACATTGGGGTAGAAGTATTAAACTTGAATTGGATTATGGGATTATGGATTATGAATGACTACATGTCTGCTACAGTTTCTCCATTGCCCTCACTCTCCCCATAGGCACTATCTCCTCTTTTCTATGTACTCTAACCAACTCTATACAGTGATGTGAAAGCTACAAATCAAGTAAACACACAAGAAGAACGGCTCTTCCGTTGTCCACCTCTGATTGCCTTCCATGAGACACGCCCACTGAATAGAAGCTTCATGGAAGGGCAAACACTCTAATTTTCTCAGAACACAGAGCTGGTTCTCGCCATGTTGCTGCTTTCATTCACAGGCCGACCGACCAATCAACAGCTTTTACCCTGATGACGTCACATGCACAACCCTGCTGCAATCACAACATGCACCGAAGAGACTGAAAAGCCCATAGAGGAGTACAAGATTGTTTCTTGAACTGGTGGCTCCCCCATGGCGAGCCGTCGTGCTATGTTCAGAAAAGATTATTATCCCAGTACAAGAGAACCTCGTTGACACAATCCAGTTTCATACGATTTCCCGGTGCCAACATTCGTGATCGAGAACGAAAAAAATCACCCAATACAGTTACGCTTCTTTATTACTGGTTACTACATTCCCAGAAAAAACAATCTTTCAGCACCAACATTCAGTATATTGCTAAACTGCGATCGTAGATACGTTTTCAGCTTCTAGATCCCCTGTAAACAACAAAAGGTGCGAGGCACACATGCGATTGAGAGTGGCAGGCACCTGCAACGGCAGCTTTTCTGCAGTACTCGCCTGCCTGTGTCACATAGAAATGCGGCCACACACTCCGTTTCCTATTTCGGTACCAGCAAAATCCTCATGTCATCACACGTTACAATTCACAGCTATTGCCACCAACCCATTGTGATAAGCATGTTCATCTCTGTTTTACAGTGTGTGTGGCATAGGAAGCGTACTGCATGCTTTTAATAGGCAATAACCCAAATGCGCACCGCCATTTTCTGCTGCAGGCAGCATGACGTAAGCGTCATGTTTTGCTCTGGCGGCATTGTGGCATCGTATTTCTGCATTGTCTACCAGCTTGATTTCGTTTGGATTTCTTATCACTGTTTTAAAACGACAATGTGCATATTGGATCGCTCGGGCTGACAAGTCTGTGTCTCGTGCTTCAACAATTTGATTCTCGCCAAGTGGGCACGCGGAAACTTCCCGCCAAAATGCTCTGCCCCAAGAAGCTGCTGACCCAGGCTGCATTCTAGGAAAACGAACATAAGCTTGCTGAAGCCATAAAAACGACAACATGCATTTTGGGTTGCTCAGGTGCCACCAGATCGGAGCGCACCGGCATCTCACGCTGCAACAATCTGGGCAGCGCTTCGCATATATATTATGTAGTGCCAACTACAGTTCAGTTGCCAAATCTTTTAGTGACATTGGATTGTACGTTTTCCCAGTTAGTATGTTCTTTCTTGCGTTTTTCTCCTAAAATGTATGAACGAGGTTCTACTGTGTTGTGTACATGATGCACGTGTCTACTTCAAATCAGCTGAAAATGTCACAAGTGGTTTGGGGCCCTCAAATGCTTATAAGCTGCATACGGGACAAGTGTGATTGAAGCATGGCACAGAAAGGTGATCAACTGACATCATGCTCCTGCCATTATCACACACCTGTCCTCATGTGTTCCAGTGCGAACATCCTTGACAGCCGCAAATCCACAAAGCACTCTTGCATGCTTCTGCAATGACTCCACCACTCTACGGCCAGCTTCAAGGTAGTAGGGGTCCCCTGTTGCCTGCACATTAAAGGCGAAAAAAGGAAAAAAATCAACAATGTGGAGCTATTAATACAGTCGAACCCACATAAAACGATACTGGTTTTAACAATATATCGGTTATAACATTGAGAAGCTGCTGCACTGTCAACTTCCCTATGTTTTCTATGGTGAAGTAACCCACTTACTACAATGCCCCCATGATCCATTATCGGTTATAACGATGAAGTCTGGCTACTGGGTGTCCGTGCCGAAAAGTAACGGAATGCGAAATCCTTGAAAAGAGAAAAAAGGAAAAGAAAAATTCAAGCTGCTGCACGCCACCGTGCGCCGTTTTCTAGTTTTCTCTGCAATCGCCAGCCTCGCGTGCCCATCGTCCTTCCACCCCTCCGAATACGAATGGGCTGTGCCCCTAAATCTATGCCATGCCACCCTCTGAAACACGAATAGACTGTGCCAACTTCACTGACAGCGCTGGGCGCTGCTCCGAGATTGCTTGCTGGCCCCTCATTCTGCGCAATTCTGCCAATGGATTAAGCCACTTGTGCTTGTCTTTGTTGGTTGCGTCGAAGTCGTTCCTGGCCACATGGTTCCTTAGCCTGGTTTGACTCGTCGCTGAAATGTAAGATGGCTGATCTGCTTGCTGATCACAGGCAATTCACCATGTTGCCAGTGAAAAGAAAGTGCACTGCAATAGATTTGGAAACGAAGTGCTTCTAACCATTGAGGCGATCGTGGCAAACTTGCTTAGATCGGATAGCAATGGTGACAGTGACGGTGACAACAACAACGATGACGCAGTAGGGCAGGCTGCCTCAACGTTGTCCTCGCAGGAGGCCCTGTGGATGATTCAGTCCCCCCGGGGCTTCGTTTTCGCGACGGACCTTCCGCTGCACTACGCGGAGCACGTGGATGCCTTGGAGAAGGATGTCGACAAGCTTCGCATAAAGCAAGCAAAGTTGACAGACATGTGGTTTTCTCATGCACGCCAGTGAGAAGTACGTGGCGAGATGTTTGCAGCGATCTCGCCCCGGCGTTTCTTCTGGATTTCTCAAGCTGAGAAGCTGTGCGGAAACCTTCTCGCATCTTTTAAATGCTGTGTCTAAAGGCACGTTGGATGTACGTGAATCCCAGAAGCTAAAGGTACGTTAGATATCCAGAATGAAGACTTTCTCATGCCTGTGGCACTCATGCTGAGTCAGTCATGCCAGATTATACCTCTCTCGCACCTTGCTGTGCTCTACCTTCCACATGACATGACTGATTTTCCTGGGGGAGTAGTAGGGGCCATAGTAGTGACTGGGCCTGTTCTCCTGGAGCAGTATCTTTGCTCGTGCCAGGCTTTTCGTATGCTGCTCTCCGTAGCCTTTCAAAAGCATGTTTTAACCCTTTGAGGGTCAATGACGTAAATATACGGCGCCGCAAACGAGTCCAAAAATGTTCGATGCTGTATATTTACGGCGCCGTCTGTACGTTTAAAAAGTGCGCCAATTTCCTAACTTTTTCTTTTCTATCATGTGCTATCACTATGTGGGAATACAGGGAATTTTTTTCGCGCGCCTCCACCTCTCGGTTTTCGTTTTTTCGTTGCATGGTTTGTTTGAGAGCTAGTTTGCTACCACGCGTCTATATACTACCGCTCGCGCATTGGCGCGCGCGCGGTCGGGCGGCGGTTTCGGCTTCTTGCACTTGCAAAACTGATTGCTATCTCATTACTAATCGCTCAAAGGGTGACCGCTTGTTTCTCGCTCGTTTAGTGCTCACAGGGGTGTGCATAGAAAGGATGCCGCCGTGCATGAGTTTCTGTTGCTTCTTTTTTTTTTTTTGGACACTCACGAAAGCTAATTGCCTCTGGTTGGCAATAAGATGAAGATTAGCGGAAGTTTGTCACACGTTTTGCTTTTTTGACGGGCACACAACCACACAGTTTTCGTGAGTGTGCACATCTACGCAGTTCGATTATGCTATATACGTAAATATTAGTGTAAGAGCAGGAACAGGTGAGAGTTGCGAAATATTCTTGTGTGCGCATTTTGAAAGCCTTGAACTATGTGTATAATAATGCATCAAATATCTAATTCTTATAAGTTTATTTCCTTTTTTATAGTTGTTATTCATGAATGAAGAGTACATATATACCAACGCAAAGTATTTTTTCTCACTTTACGGTCACCCTAGAAATATTGTGGTAAGTTTATCTCAAAATAAGTCACTAAGAAGAATTGGAATCTGCAATAAAAAATAATCGAGCCTGGGAAGCTGCATATGGTGAAAAAAATCAACCCTCAAAGGGTTAATGCTCCCCTTTGATTTAAAACGTTCCTGTGCAAAAACATGTGCAAAAATCGGTAGGCGAGAGCCACGGAGCTCACGAAACGGAAGCTCAGACATATCTTTAGCTTCTCGGATTCGGGTATGTCTGACGTACCTTTAGACACTAATTTTTTTAAAAGGCCTCTTTTGAGGTCACCAAAGTGAAGCCTCGGAAGAGCTCGCATGTGACTTGCTGCCAGTGATTCTGCTTTGCAGTTATAGCTGTGCCATTCTTGGATGCTGACAGCTGCAGCTTGTTACACGCGATTGGAGTCCACAGGAAGCAGAGTTAAACAGTTAAACGAATCAACACAATCAGCAGCCGAATGGAGAAGGTGGTGGGGAGGGGCACCGGCCTCCCCGCCATTACAGTTTTCTCACAATAGTTTTGACATCCACTATTTTGATTTTTTTCATGCAACCCAGTTATAACAATTATAACTGGTATGTCGTTGTACGGACGTACCAGCTGACGACGACTCATCTAAACTCTGCAATAGATGAGGAATAAACTTTGCCCATCACTCTACCTTGCCATATTCTTTTTAGTCAAATAAGTGTATGTATGTTTCAAATGCATGCTTGAAATGGAGTGTCATTACTGAGAGTTGTGTAGAGATCGAATTATAGGCAAATGGCTATTTGTTCCTACGTGACAGGGCCTTACTATATTTTGGTGTATGAGCATGAACTATGGGTTAAAGAATGGTTTAGCACTTACTTTGTAGTGCCTATAAATTTCAGTCTCTTGTGCCTATGTATGCCTATTCTTGCACATACAAATGCTTTCTTTAGGGAGCTCTTTTTGTTTCAAAGCACATCCAGTTGCTTCTTTCCACAAGACCTGGCAGCATTGGCTGATTCTGTTGCTAATTGCAACAAACCAAGCAATGTGGCCTCACAAAGAAAAGCCAGTGTTTTTAACGTTAGCTGAGCTTTTGAGGGCCTCTTACCATCTGCCAGCCAGACACTCATTAGTAATGTCAGAGAAGATGTCCCAAAAAGTCCCCTAATTTCAGTCTCTTGTGCCTATGTATGCCTATTCTTGCACATAAAAATGCTTTCTTTAGGAAGCTCTTTTTGTTTCAAAGCACATCCAGTTGCTTCTTTCCACAAGACCTGGCAGCATTGGCAGATTCTGTTGCTAATTGCAACAAACCAAGCAATGTGGCCTCACAAATAAATGCCAGTGTTTTTAACGTTAGCTGAGCTTTTGAGGGCCTCTTACCATCTGCCAGACACTCATTAGTAATGTCAGAGAAGATGTCCCAAAAAGTCCCCTTCTTCAGCAGTGGATGCGCAACTTCATGTGACATTGCAGGTGGGGATTTGAGAGAGAAAGGTAGACTGTAGCTTGGAAGACTTGACTGTAGATTGCAGTGCATGTGCGTGAGGTGGAGGCACGCAAAGTTTGCAGAAAATACTGTTGTCTGTAGATACACGGTCCTCTTTTTCGTCGTCTCCTCTCCTTTTCTCATTGCACAGACATACCAGCTGATGACTCATCTAAACTGTGCAATAGATGAGGAATAAACTCTGCCCCTCACTCCACCCTCCCATATTCTTTTTTAATCAAATTGGTAGGCCGAACTACAGGAGAAAAAAAGAAATGTTGCAGTTTGGCCTGGAAGGCAAAGCACCGATTGCGGTAGCAATAGCAAATTCGTAGATAGCTATACAAAGTAAGCATATAAGTTTTATTGGCCATATAAACTTGTAAACATTCGTTTACTAATTAAATTAGCGGAGACACATACTCCTGTACTAAAACCTGTGAAAACTAGGGAAACATCTTGTGAAGAGTGAAGTAACTGCAATATACAAAAATTGCTTGACTCTTCAACTGCCATGAGAAATTTTGAAAAATTGATGAAGAGTGCAGAATTATTTTAAACCTACATTTCTTTCTACCATTTTTGTTTAATTATGATACCAGTAATGCTATAGCGCTGTTACTGCTCTTGTTCAAAATATTAACAAAAGACATTGCGTGTTACTAATGTGTCAGAATTACAAGATAGTGCAACCTGTATTTGCATATATACAAAAAAGAAAGAAACTGAGAGTTGCAGAAAGGTACTTTGACCGCATAGCATACAGGTGAGCCAATAAATGCCAACCTGGGAGACTCAGAAGGCAGAACCCAGTTCCAACCCCAATCCAAGTGCTGGCCATATGGTCTGATTTGCCATCTGGGCTAGTAATGCTTGATTGATGGTTGATCAGTTAAAATCTTCATCACTTTGATCATCCAGCAACTGAAAATTATCACTAGAGTGATCGTTACTGCCAAAAAAACTTGCACCGTGTTTTATGGCCACACGCACAGCCCACGACATCAACACCATTGTTAAAATGCATTTTTCATGAACAAAACTTCAGCCAGGCTGTTGTTGGCTGCCTATTAAATAAAAATAAAAAAAGAAAGGAAGAGAGAGAGAGAGAGAGAGAGAGAGAGAGAGAGAGAGAGAGAGAGAGAGAGAGAGAGAGAGAGAGAGAGAGACACTAAATGATTTTAAAAAGGCCCTTTTTACCATATTTATGCAGTGGCAAAGTGGTTTTTTTACTTTAATTATATTGAACAGTTCGAAAAATTTGTGGAAAGTTAATAATGAATTAACTTGTTACTGGCACCAGAGGATGCACATTGTCATGACGTGTTGACTCATCATTGGTGGTTATAGAGTTAAGGAAGAGTTCCTGGGAACAGTACATGAGTCGTGACACAGCAACTGCACCAAAACACAAGGTTAATGAATCCCAAGTGTGTGGCAGCAGCTTTCAAAAAAGACTGTGCAAAGGTGCAGTATTTCCGATACAAGAAACATTGTTTTTCTTTCTGCTCAAAATAATTTCGGTGGTGCTTACAGATGAACACTCAAGAATCACGGAGTGCATGAAGCCGTTTGTAAACACACATTCAACATTATTCAACACTTCTTTTCTTACTGCTGGAACATTTGTTGACTGTAATCCATTTGGCACGAACTTCAGCTTCTTTCATTAACTACTTAGCAGCTTTCCCAGCATATTCATTTTGTGTTTTTCATGCTTTCTCCCCTTGATGCGCCATTGTAAACAGGAAAGTATGGCTATTAGATACAGTTAAACCCCAATATAACGAAATGTTCAATGTAACGAATTATTTACCCTTTCATAACTTCATGTTCGTAGAACATCATGTATTTTTAACCTTAATAAAATGAAGTGCGCTTATTTGTGATTTCAATACCACAAATTTCACAACTGCTGTGAATGAAGACTAGCTGAGGCAACAAAAGGAAAATATTGTGGGTGCCAGTGGTCAAATAGTTTAATTACATGAGGTTTGTGACTGCACCTTTCAAATCACGCCCTGCGCATAGCAAGAAGCAGCCAGCGAAGCAGTTTGCCAAATACGGTAAATGACCAATTTTTTGAATGTCTGTATTTTCAGACATGCCCAATAATTCGGACGCCTTTGCAGTGCCGCCACAAACCCCATAGAGCCAGTGTATAAGGACGTCTGAAATTTTGGACACTGAAACCTTTCGAAGTTAGATTTTCTGGACCTTTTGCCATGAATACAGGTTCAAAATGGCTTTAATCGAAGCCAAAACTGACGCAATTTTGATTATCTTGCAGCGTGGAACCAGTGTTCTTGCAAACTGATTCGCTGGCTACCATAGCCACTGCAGCAATGCCTAGGCCTAGCTGCTTTGACGTTTGGTACCAAGCTTCCTGCTGTTCAGTGCCACGTTTTTCATTGAACGATTTTGTCGCTGTCAGCAATGGCACCAACTCTGCCTATGCCAACATCGCCATCATGGCCTCAGAGATCTGGTAGCACGCATTACCCAATCTCTGAGGCCATGATCTGGCAAGTGCAATGTCACTTTGTGACACTGCACTCTTGTGCCAAAGCATTTTTTCCCCCAGTATGTGCTAAAAAGCTTAACACATAGCTGGGAAAGTGTGTGCAAAATGACTGTGTGCTCTCATTTCGCATTAGCTCAATGTAGAAGACAGGCCTCTCGCAGGCCCCGACCTACTCGCATCATCTACCAGCTGAGCACCAGAAACAATAGCGACTTGCGGAGACGCTTTCTCCATGGCACCACTGCACAGTTCATACACCTCTCATATTCTTCCACCATAGCTTAGCCAATGTGCGTGCTGACGGCGTACTTGCACAAGCGAACATAAAGATGACGTTTGTTTGACCCTCGGAAATTATGTGATTGCTATAGAGATAAGTGTGAAAGGAAATGTGCTACTTGCCACTCAATGCGAGAAAGCTGCGTGTAGCTACCTAGTACACTGTAGCACAGTAAAGGAATGAGACAGCGCAAACTCCACCGTAAGTTTAGGGATAGCCTCAGAGTTTGGCTTGTTGTAAGCACCAAAATTGGAAGTTATGGTGTCCACATGAACGTCCCAAATCAAACTTAAACTGCGTGCCATGGTGACATTCAGTAGGTGGAGTGTTGTGGCCACTGAACAAGGAGCGGGAGCATTGCGAAGGGAATTATTGGTGATGTTTGGTTGCCAATAACTCTGCTTTTGCTGAAGGCATTGAAGTATTTTCTCGCGGCACAGTATTTCTGAAATAGCCTGTTTTAACTTCAAATGCACTTCTTGACTTCGATAAAAAGTGGTCTAAGGCCCCTTTAAGAAATTTTTTTTTTTAAAGTCATGGAAGGTTGCAGCACTTCCGAAGTGACACTAGGCTGCGCTTTGTTCCAAAAAGGCGAGTTTTATCAAAAGTTTGGTACATGTACGACGATGACCCTCAGAGGGTTAATTTATAGCAAGAAATGCGCTTTCTCACCTTGAAGAGGAAATAGGTGCTTTCAACAAATTCTGGTCTCAGTGGATGTTGACCCCAATGCACTTGGAAGTCAGTTGTGAATGCCTGAAAGTATCCAAAGGGGAAGAAGAAAAAAGAAAGAAAGAAAAATAAAAGTGAAGCCTGCGATGCTATGTTCAGATATATAACTGATAGCACAAGACAAAAGCTGCTAAGCCTAAGTTTCATGCTTCATTTGCATACAGTAGCAGAGGAATCTTGCTGTTTTTGTATACAGTGCAGAGTGCTTATAATGCAAGTTGCTGGAGTTGCGAATATTTGCATTACAAGCGGTACCATACTATAACCAAAACAGCATTTTTCAAAGCCTGCCCACAATGAAGATGTGTAGACCAGGCAGCTGCACATATCTTACAAATGAAGCATGCAACTGGGACATTTGTATCTTTTTAAATGTTAAAAATTAAATGCCAGGGGTCTGGCCTTGACAGATGGTCTTCACAAAAAGCACACACAGTAATAGAAAAAAAAAAAAAGCAAGAGCGGAAAGTATTTACTTTCCACATGTAGAATAAAAAGCCGAAAAGTGACAATGCGCACTCATTCAGTGCGGAGTCTGGCGTGGAATGCACACTGCTGACAAGGGGCCGAAGCAGGTGGTTTTCCGTCGTCTAGGCAACACCCACGAGTCCGCAGAGCCCCTCACATCATGTGATTTATGCAATGCACTTCTGGGATGGCAGGTGTGCTCTTCTTTTCCTACTCCCTGTTTATTCGCTGTGCGTGTCCTCCTCCTCCACATGTCTCTGTTGCTCTCCCCTATGCCACTCCATGCATGCAGCTTCACTTGTCTGCAGGATTATTTGGTACCCACATTATAACTGGTACAGTGAAACCTCGTTAAACTGTAGTTGGCTGGAGCTCGGAAAAAGTACATAGTAAATGGTAGTACTGCTTAACCGAAATGGCATGAGATTGCCCACTTACTGTAAAAAACGGAACTCGGAGAGAGTACGATGAAAGGGGAAAAAACATGTAGTATTTATTTAATTCGCGCGACAAACATGTTATTTTAATTTGATGCCGCGGCGGCCTAGCAGCGACCTCAAACTTGCTGAAGCTGTGAGCCAGCCTTTCAGCCAGCCCTGTCTTCTCGGCAAAAACTCGCATGGCAGATTCTTCGTTGGCGTTGCATATTCTCCGTGCACAGGCGCAGTAGCATTGCGGAAGTCGCGGGGCACCTTTTCATTGCAGGGTGCTGTTCTTGTCGCGACGATTGCATTCATGAGGCTGATGTAACATGCAGCTTCTGTCACTGTCCGGCCTGAATCGCCCCTGCTGCCGCTTTCCGTGTGGTTCTTATCACTGTCGCTAGGCGACACTTCGGCAACAACAGAGGCAACGATGGTGAAAAGTAGAACCTCGTAGCTGACATCTCTTCGTGGTCGCAGTAGCGCTACCGAGCAACTTCACATTCCAAATGCCACACACCGTAGTCAACAGTAGACGCATGTCGCGTGCCAGCACAGACTTTTCGTGTCACGTTTGATAGCATGAATGACGTCTAGTTTTTCTTCTATGCTGAGCACCTGGCCTCTTTTTTATCCGAGTTTCGGCATGACGCGAGTTCTCGCTTGCCCGACGCCACAGCGCTCTCTGGCACGGCGCCGAAATGGTCTTGATGTTGATGTGGCTTCATGCGCAAATGCACAGGGCGCTTGGAGGCCATTGTGCTGATCTCTGAGGCTTGTTGTTCTGCCGGGCCGCCTGATGGAGACGATGCACCGCCGTGTTTGTGCGACGAAAAGTGGAAACACTATGTGTTAATCGATACGTATGAAATAAGCTGGTACGGTTTATGCAGATACAAAACACATTATGTTCAATGACCGCTGAGTCGGGGATTTGACTTTACTACTTTTAAAACGAAACTACTGTTTAAGCGGCTACGGTTTAACGAGGTTTTACTGTATTCCATCTTGTGTGGCTGCACAGTCAGCAGCACATATACAGTAGGTTTGTTTTATAGGAGGGTAAGCGGGAAAAAGAAAAGACAGCATTATATCTTGTCCTGCACTATGCATAAGCAGTTACACTATAAGCTGTCTGAACTGTAGATAAAAATAATGTACGCACTTATATGTAACAAAACAAATGGGTGTAAACACTGAAATCATTTTGAGCTATTGCTGAAACATGCCAATAGCAAACCTAGGTATTCTTTTGTAGTTGGTCACTTGTTGGCAAGAACATCTTGAAGTGCAATTACTCCAAATATTTCTATGTCAACCCACTCTGCTGCTGATGCCTCATGCTCAGCTCACCCATGCCCCTACCTCTTTATAGTTGCATATATGCATCCTCTTTTCATTGGTGCTTCAAACTAAATAAATTGACCAAAATGCCAATTTCCTACACAACATGTTAAAATGTAACATATTTATCTTCTTACTTTGAGTGATTGACAACAATTCACAAATTATATTGGATGCTTTTCATAAACGCAGAGCTAGCTTTCCTGTGAGGCAGTTTGCCAAGCTAAGGGCGTCATACTCATTTTTGCAATTGAAGCTTACAAGCACAGTTTGCTTGTCTTATGAGATGTAAAATGTAGACATTGTTCTTATGGTGAATCGATGCACAAGAGACAAGCCATCAGCACATGCACTTAGCACTTCGTCTTCATTTGAATCATGACCAGTGCCACCATTAGTTGGACAAATGTGCAACATAGAAAAGTGCACTTGCGAATTAGGAAAAGCAGGGGTGGAAGCGGCCAAGGAAGTTTTGGAGCAGCTCTTGGAGTAGCAAAATTTGGCACTTTGGAACAGGTTTGGAGCATGAATTTTCCATATTGGAGCAGCTCAGTAAAGGTCAATATGAGTGAAATACAGGCATATGAAGAAAAGGTGTTCTTTATTTGACTTTGCAGAAAACAATTATATTACGGCAGATCCGTTCTGCGGAAGCCCGCAAGGCGAGCAAAATTCATGAGGGAAAAACTTCCATCCACCCCACCCGACTGTAGCATGAAGCTACAAAGGAAACCCGTGTAGGTTTATAAGGAACCACCATTACATTACATACCAAATGTGCCAACTAAATGTGGGCAAAAAAAAGAACCAAAGTATTTCCGTGAACAGTGCCAGCTCTATGTTGATAGGCTTGCGTTAATGATAGTAGAGTTTCAATTAAATTGACAACAAGCAACAAATATTTAATTTTAATGAACTCACATTTATTACCTTAGTTATTCAATAAGGTGTCAATGCAAAGGTTGTGGAATATGTCAAGAAATTAACGATAACAGAGTATATCTGGTGACTTAGGTCTTTTGTGTGGCTCTTTTTTCCAGAAAAAAGAAAGCCTGCGAAATTAACCAAAAAATTTATGTGACAACGCATTCCCGCACCAATAATATAAGCGGTCTCAGATGTAAACATCGTTATCAGTGAATCGTGTATATTATGAACGTGCAAACCTGTGCCGCGGTCTTGTAATGGTTTGGAAAGGCAACCGATAGAAAATCGTGCTACATTGCGTTTGATAGGGACTGTACATGCACGCCAAAAACTGCTGATGCGACGAAAAAAAAAAAGCAAGGCTGCTCCTTTCCAGTGCACCTAATTCGCATAAAGTTTGCATAAAGATTGACGCAGTCTTTGGTGCGCAGAAGCACTGTCATGGTCACAGTGAGGTTTTTCTCGCTTTTATTAAATTTCTTTTTTATTTCACGGACTTTCTTTCTCGTTCAAAAACATTCACACGAATCCTAGGTTGTTTTAAATGCTGTTATCGGTCATTTCTCAACGTCATCCACAACTTTTTCATCGACATCTCATCAATTAGATAAATTTATAAATTTAGTTAATTAAATTATTCATGCAGAATGAACGAAAAATATTCAGTGGCCACCTGAACAACACCCAACAAGGTAGTGAACGCCATTCACATATGCCCTCAGGTAATTTTTATTTCTTGCCGACCTTCAGTTAAGATAGCAGAATATCACACAATAAATGTGAAGTGATGTACTGGTAATTGCACATTTGCCAGTATTTCCTACGGCACTTGTTGAGAAAAAGCTCTAAGATATTTTTGAAAACAATAAAGAGATAAAAATGTTCACTGGCTTTCCAGTCTGCGACGTCAACCAACATATTGAATTAGCTCGATTATTCGGGCTTATTCGCAGTTACCCCACAGGCGCCATTAAAGCCAGTGTAAAACGGCAATCAATATTTCGTACACTGAACAATGGTTAATTAGAAATTTGACTCGGCCTGTGCAAGCCGCCTCGTGAACATTGTTGCCACAAACACAATTTTGGAGGTTTGCAGTTTCGCCAAACTTTTAATTACGACCATGATTTGGACGCTAAGGTTGACTAAATACAAAACTACACCCTTGGCTTACTTTCTGTGGTGGCAAAAGCCTGATTTTATGTGGTGTGGCCGGGCAGAAAACAGTGACCCCGAGTGCAAAATTGAGTGACGATTGCAGTTGCCATTGGATATTTGCGACCAAGAAGTTTCATGAAAGCAAGCAGGTCGTTTGTTGGTGCACCACACTATCATCTCGGCGACTGGACGTGGTGCATGTGCAAAATAGATTTAGAATGTCACACGCACGGCGTTCACCTATTAATCGATGTACCAATTGGGCACAAAATCGAGTGCTAAAATGTATAACGAAACTGATGAGCTACACGCTGAGCAGATTGTACAACCTTATTCATCCAGCGTGACTTTGCTTCCTGACTGCCCAATGAAATGAGTGCCTGTTCAAATCATCTTTAGTTGCTCCCCACATACGGAAACGCGTAACACTTTTATAAAACATTCGTAATGCATTGTAGAGCACAAAATGGTTTTCATTTTCTTGTGGCCTAGTTACAATTATGCCACAAAACACACCCACACTCCAAAGACGCCAACGCTGTAGTGGATTGCTTAGGCTTGGATTGCAGGGCTAAGCGCTAGCTAACGCATGCCTATGGCTGTGTGGTTGACAATGAACACGCACATCCTGCTAAATTTTACAACTTCATTCGAAATGAGTGTTTTAACACAATCTTGGTGAACTTCAAAGACATTTAATCCTATAATAAAATTCTACTCTATATTCATCATGTTTTAGTACACTGATAACATTTACAAGCTGTGATGTGTAATCTTGTCACATCACTGTGTCCACCTAGCAAATCTTCCTGCCAACCATACCATTTTCTCATTATGACTCACTCTATCCTCAGGGTGTTTATCAAGTTGACATTTCCAAATTCCCTGAGTTCTCCAGGTTTTCCCTGGGTGCTTTTTCAAAATTCCCTGAGTGACACAGAACTCTGCTTATGTCAAGACCTGCTGACACCATGTCGCCAGAAGCAGTCACCCTCTAGCAAGCATGTTAAATATAATGAATAGTCAGGAGTAATCATTTTATTCGAAAAAAAAAAAAAGAACAGAAGGGAGGTCTTAGATACACAGTGAATAACTACGAAAAGAATGGTACAACCAATTGCAAATCGAGTCGAACATTCATAAAAAGGAGATGCATAAAGGAGCAAATATTTTCGAATATAAGCTATTTCTATCAACTTAAAGCAAGCTCATTGGTCCGAAGCCTGAACTTTGTCACAAGTGAGATTCTCTCCCAACAGCTGGTAAATCAACCTTAACTGTCCTGACATACTCTTAACCTGCGCACGACGACTCAGTATTGCGTTTCACTGCTTTAAAGAGTTTAGTTTGGTTTGGATGAGGGACATCTACATCTCGGCATCAGCCAACACTTTCTTTTTTGAGCTCCAGCTCCTTCAAAGAAGCGGCGGCATGCTTCCTTTCTCGTTCATTCCTCAATGCATAGGTACTTTCTGTTCTCATCCTCCTTACGCCACGTGTTCGCCCCATGGACCTTCTGAAGCATCTTCTTGGTCAGTTATACAGTCAACATCCTATTTTTCGGACTTCCTAAGAGCTGCGAAAACGTCAGAAAAATCGTGCAGTTTGAAAAAAAAATGAATGCACGTCTTTTGCTGCGCCTAAGGACTCAAATCTCCATACGCACATCTGACAAAGCTCTGAAGGCCCACCAGTGCACTTATTAGGCATACTGGTGCTCGTACTCTGATAGGAGATGGCGGGCGCACGCGTGTGTAATTAAGGAATACATACTGTGTCCCGTGACAATTGCCCCTTCCCACGCATATGCTTCACCGCAATACTTTAGCATAAGCTTGACCTCATAACATTTTAGTATTGAGGCGAAGCTGACTTTTGTGAACCGGCCTTATGCAACTTGCCGTGCTTTCCGATCTTCGAAGCCAATCGCGAGGACTACAAAGGCGGAGCCTGTGCCATTGCTGACAGTGGCAAATTCTTTCAATGTAAAACACGGCATCGAATGGCAAGAGACTTAATAGCGAATGTGGAAGCAGCTAGGCCTAGTGTTGCTGCGGTGGTGGCCACTGCTGCCAGCGGATCTGTGTGCATGGGCGCCGGTTCAAGGTGGCAAGATAATCAAAATGGCGGTGGTGGTGGCTTTGGTTAATGCCGTTTTGGACCTGCAGTCACGGCAAAAAGTCCAGAAAATTGGACGGCGAAGGGTTCTCGTGTCTGAAATTTCAGACGTTCATATACATTGACTCTATGGGGTATGTGGTGGTGCTGCGAAGCCATCCGAATTATCGGGTGTCCGGAAAGTCGGTCGTTGACTGTACACTAGCAACTCCTCCGGCCGGCATCAAAAACGATTCATTACGATTCGTCTCTGTTACTCGAGCCAGCATTATCGCGACTTTCGTTTCCTTTCAATGAAATTGCAGCTAATTTTCCCTTATAGAAGCACAAAATCCCCGAGTTTTCCCCAAGTATTTATAGACTATTCAAAATCCCTGAGAATGCCCAGTTTTCCTGGTTGGTAGACACCCTGATCTTCCTACAGTGACATTATTTAGTTTAACAGAGCACATAAAATAATCCCCCGTCTCCGCCTTCAACCCTAAGAAGAGAGAGAAAGAAAATACTAAGCTCATGCTGGCAATGATAAGCTCTCACCTCTGGAAGAAAATTGTGAAGCTGCATAACTTGGTAAAGCATTTCATGTGTTTCAATGGCTGGCTTGATGTCACCCTTGAGCACCTGTCCAGAATCAGAGACATGTAAAGACAAGAGTCAGACACAAGAAGATGGTTGTGGTATTCAACTGTAATGAAACAAATTTTTAGAACAATGGCCTCAAATGCAACCACAGCAAAATGGAATAAACCATTTCTAGGACTGAGAAAACTAGACATACTATTACAGGTTGCACACACATGCTCAAGCACAGATGCCGTTTTATTAATTACTTTACTAGAAAAATATCACTATATCATGCTCAGTGTATGGCTTTTATGAACACGAAAGGATGAGTTCAGCGTTAGCCAACGTTACTAGAACCACCAAGCTTAGTTTCACAGCTCCATATGTTGGCTGATGCAGCCTGAAGGTGTAAGCAGCGATCACACTCGAAGTGCTGTAGCCGAGTCATGGTTCCAGTTACGCATGCCAGGATTACAAATGAAAAACCACTGAACTACATGTGAAACACAGAAATGCTTACGTATAAAATGGCTGAGCCTCTGAATTTCTTTTTTTTTTTGCAATGAAATGTAGTTTCTACTGGTCAATTAGAGCATAACAAACTTGCAGAACTAATGAAAAAAGATACATCATTCAAGTAAAGAGCTTCGAAGCAGGAAAGTTAAAGCACTTATGTAAACCATGGCTGATAAAGCATTTAAAAAAGCAGGCATCCTTATTTAGTTTACGTGAATTTTTTGTCTTGGCTACATGGGTTTTGCAAATATCCTATTCGCAAAATAATCGCATAATCTAGTCACACATAATCCAGTCAATCCTGGGTATATCATACTCGAAGGGTATCGTGAAATAGTTTGATACATTGATAATTCAAAATATTAAATATGCCTTATGCCTATCTGAAGCTTACCCAAGAATTCTGCAAGTTTCAGTTTCTCAAGATCGTGACAAGCAGGAGCCTACTAATTTGTTTCTACAAGGTTGCGTTGGAAGCACAAAATTTTACTTATTTAATTTTTTTTTATACACAAATGTTGCAAGTCACATATGCTGCAGAATGGTCTTTGACATACAGTAAAACCTCAGCAACTCAAAGCTGTAAAAACCAGATTCTTCGGCTTTCACCTCAAGCCTATGTGCTTCCACCCATGTGCCTATGTCACCATACCCATCACTCCCTGATGGCGACTATGTACAGTCGAACCCGGATATATCGAATTCGACGGGGACTGGAAAATAGTTTGATATAGCGAAAATTCGATATACAGATATAGGCCAAAAAAGCACTCGCAATCATAAAAAATTGTGGCTTACGAATTGGAACAGCCGCGAATCACATAGCATGTGCACACAATATAAAAGCGCTTTATTTCACGGAAAAAAAATCACTAATTTTGGGCTGCTTTTTCCTCTGGGAAATGAAGTTTAAAACACTAGTCTCAATCTTCTCGAGAGTGTCCAGGTGCGAGAGCCCAGTGCCTTCCATTTCGCCGCAACAGCGCCGAATCAGGCTGAACGCTGATGCCAGTTCAGTGGCTGTGCACGGACGCGTTTCTTCGAAAACACAGTTGCCCTCGTCGTCGCTGGAATCGCTGTCTTGAACGCCAGCTATTCTGGCCACAATGTCCTCATCAGAGAGGTCGGCTACCGCTTGAACTTCGCTGTCAGCGTTAATGAAGTCATCAACAGTAACTTCGGACGGGACGGCGCCGGGAAAATTGAACAAGTCGCGGAACGCGTCCTACAAGAACTCATCGTCATCTAAAGCTTCCGGACATTCATTTCCGGCCACTTCAAGGCCTGCCTTGCCGAAACAGTTGGCTACTGTGGCCTGCTTCACGTCACCCCCGCGCCGGTAATCATCTGGATCGCGCCGAGCAGGTCAATCTTGAGATCGGTTCCCATGCAGAAGTTTATGAGGAGCCGTTGAATAAGTCGCTTCCGATAGCCTACCTTGAATACCTTTATGATACCCTGGTCGAGGGGCTGCAGTCTTACTGTGGTGTTCGGCGGGAGAAACTTCAATTCAATGTGCTACAGCTTGCAAGTCGTTTGATGGGCCGAACAGTTGTCTACCAGAAGGCAAACTCGGCGGCCCGACTTGCCCAACTCAGCGTCCCAAGCCTGCAGCCATTCAACAAAAAGTTGACGTGTCATCCAGGCCTTCCTATTACAGCCGTAGCGGACAAGAAGCTGTTTACAGTTCTTGAAGCAGCGCGGTGACTTGCTCTTCCCGATCACGAATGGCCGTAGCTTGCACGAGCCATCCATGTTGGCTGTAAGCAGCACCGACACATGCACTTTGCTCATTTTACCGCCGTGGCATGAGGTTCCACGAAGAGCGAGCGTCTTATTCGGCAACATTTGCCAAAAGAGACCAGTTTCGTCTGCATTGAAGATTTCTGCAGGTGAAAACTTCTCAGTGATCTTTGGCCACTCCTCAGAAAGCCACTGCTGCATCTCCTGGCTGCTGACAGCCCCACTTTCACCTGAAATGGCCTTTCCTACAATGCCGTGGCGGTTTTTAAACCGTTGCCGCCATACAGTGCCACCGCAAAAGTTCTCTTCGCCAAGAGCTGTAGCAAACCATTTGGCCTTTTCGATTAACATCGGGCCATCCACAGGAATATTTTTTGCTCGGATTTCAAGAAACCACGTATAGAGTGCCTTCTCCACTTCGTCAAAAGCAGCAGGGCGCACATGACCCGCTCCCGAGCGACTTTCCTCACCTGTTTTAAGCTTGATGTCCTGCTTGTTTTTTAACAACGTACTTAAAGTACTCCGCGGAATGCCGAATGCGTCTAGCACGGAGGACTTCTTTTTTGCATTCTCGACACGCCGGATTACTTCAAGCTTTCTTGCAAAGTCCAGATTCTTCCTCTTTTTTATGTCCGCGGATGCCATAGCTCACCAGATGACCGCAATCACACACGCTACACACGGCACGTTGAAACAGAGGTACGCACAACAAAACGCGCGATGCGCAGATGGAGCAGTCCGAGCGAAGCCTGTTCGAGCGGCAGTCAACGGGGCTGCGAAGGAACAACAAAGGGAAAAGAAAGAAGAGAGCGGGGAGAAAGATCGGCGGTATATGCCGTCGAAGGCGCTGTGTTCGTTTTTTGAGCCCTCTCTGGCTCTCTTGTCTCCCCTGGCCCACGAGCGACCGTGCCGAACCCTCACTCTCTCTCTCTCCCTTTTCCCGGGAAGCGTGGCTTGGAAACGTCGTTGCACCTCCATGACGCGCACTCTCTTCACTGAGCTCCAATGCCCTTGCCCAATGCACACGCCGGCGGTAGAGGAGGAGCGAGAGAGCTAGCGCCGGTGGGGTGCAAGAACGGGGGAAGGGCTCTGCGTCTCCGTTGCTAGGCGACGGCCACGCATGCGCAGAGGAGAAGCCTGCTGACTGACTGTGGAAATGTTTTCCCCTGAGGACCGGACACGAATGTCTTTGGGAAAAGCGCACCTTCCAGGTGCGCGGCGTGGCGTTCGATATATCGAATGTCCGACGAAAATGGAATTCGATATACTACGCAATTGTCCTATACTTTTACATAGTATTTTCAAGGGGGTAATCTGTGTGTTCGATATAGCCAATAATTCGAATATGCGAGTTCGATATATCCGGGTTCGACTGTAGTAGCTCCACTTACTGATGTGATCCTCGCCTGCAAAGTCGTATATACTACACCATTGTAGCTCTTGCCAACAACACAACATTCCTTCCTGTTCTCAACTTCTCTAATTCCACGAAAGTTCTTCCTCAAGGGATCTCAGTAGCAGAGCTTTCTCCTTTAGAGGAATGGACAATTTCTGCTTCTGCCCCTGAAGCTAAGCCTGTGGCCTTACATTCCACAAATACGCCAATTAGGGCATTCCTGGACAAAATGAAATCTCCAGACCTATGACCTTCCCAAATCATGATTACAAAGATGGCGCCGAATAAAACAACACATGAAGAAAGGAGACATGAGACAAGCACGTCGGCGCCGTCTTTGTAATCATGCTTAACCAACTAGCCCTCCAGCACATGCTCAGTAACTTCCCAAATTGAAGCACGTCACTTTATTCTAGTGTCCTACCTTGATATCTTCTGATGTTGGGAATTGTCCTCTGGGCTGAGCACATGCTGTAACCCATTGTTTGACACTGGCAATGCCAGCCCTCTTCGCTGACACCCTTACCCTGTTCTCCCCTTCTGAATGCCAGGTTATACAAAAGGAGGTAAAGAAAATGCATGCCAAAGAGCATTGCTCCAGGTCTTAGGCATCACTTGTCATGCTTGTTAAAAAGGACACTATCTGGTGATTTTGCATCGATTATTGCCATTTCAATCAGATCACTAAGAAGGACGATCATGGCCTTCCACGAATTGATAATGCACTCGACTGTCTCCACAGTGCCAAATATTTCTCATCGCTCCAGTTCCGGTCTGGATAATGGCAAATTTCTGTCGATGACCACGACCATGAGAAGACTGTATTTATCACCCCTGACGGCCTCTATACCAATTTAAGGTCATGTCTTTTGGGTTGTGTAATGCTCCCGACACTTTCAAGTGCAGAGTGGAATCCTTTCTATGTAGTTTTAAATGGTTTGCCTGCCTTTGCTATGTGGACGATCTGATGATGTTCTTGCCCACGTTCAAAAGTCACCTCCCTCGCCTGTCAGCTACTTTTGATGTTTTTCACTGGGCTGGCCTCCAGCTCGACTCTTCTAAGTGACCCTTCGGGCATCGTCAGATAAAACTTCTCGGCCATCTTGTCGACGCTACCAGTGTACAATCAGGCCCTGACATAGTTTGTGCTGTCCGCGAGTTCCTGGTTCTATGTTCTTCTCAAGAGGTCTGCAGTTTTCTTGGGCTCTGTTCTTATTTCTGGTGCTTTGTCATCAACATTACGGACATCGCATGGCCACTCAGTGACCCCCTCAGAAAGAATGTTGCCTTTTCTTGGGGTGCAGAACAAGCATATGCTTTTACAGTGCTGATATCTGCCCTCATATCACCGCCTGTGTTGGCTCATTTTAACCCAGCCGCCAGAACGGAGCTTCACACCTACACAAGTGGCCATTGCATCGGTGCTATCCTCACTCAAATACAGAGTGGCACAAATTGTGTCATTGCGTACGCCAGCCGCCTTCTTTCTCCATCAGAACAGAATTATTCAATTAATGAATAGGAGTGCCTAGCTCTTGTTTGGACTATCGCGAACTTCCGGCTGTACCTATATGGTCATCCTTTAGCAATTGCTACAGATCACCATGCGCTCTGCTGGCTATGAACCCTTAAAAATCCCACAGGAAGGCTCAGCCGTTGGGCATTACAACTACAGGAGTACACATTCTTTGTAGTTTGCTTACCCTTCACCTCCCCCAAATGATGTTATGAGTGTTTAATTGGCAGTAGCTAGTTGGTTCTCGTAAAACTACACAGCACAAAATATAGGCTTACGCCTGGTTCAAGCGTTCAGTCACGGCCACATCTAACGTGTGGAGGAAAGTAACGTAAAAGTAATAGATTATATTTGAGTAATTGCTCAATTACATTTTAGGGAATTAGTCACTGCAATCAATTATATTTTTGAATGCAGTAATTGTAATTGTAATCGGTAACTTTTTTTTCTCGTAACTTGTACAGTCTGCTTGAAACTTCTAAAGAAGAAGAATCTACTTTATTTCCAACACACAAGTTGAGGGCCCCCCAGGCAAAAAGTTATCACAGAGAGCTTGACAGGACAGAAACACATCCATTTAAGACCTTATTTTAACAGAGAAAGAATTTACAAGTATTGAATAGAACAAATTATATTTAGTTCAGAACAGAGATCTACTGATCATTTCGTGTTGATAAGGCTGAGATATGGTCCCATGCAGCACTGCTAGTAACTCATCTGATGTGGCGGGCCTAAATGCCCACAAGCTTTCGACCAACTGGCAATGCTCAATGCTCGACCAACAGCGGCTGCTTTGCTGAGACTGCAGCCACCCCCGTACTCTACTGCTACCATCTCCCACTCTCTGTACCTTGGTTGAATGCTGTGCACTATCATGCCAAAATGAACAAAATGTCAGCAGCATGCATGGCTACTAGTACACACTACCTGGTGCAACTATGGCCACAATAAACTGCTGCATGAGTGCAAATGACTTCGTTTGAGTTAGATATCCTGCATTTATATTTTCGACAATCACTTGGCTTAGACGTTTCTTGAGCGTGCCAGAGTAGTGATGAAAGCCTCTGATTTCGTTCAATGTTCGTCACTGGATGACAGAGTAAATTAATTGATTTTGTCATTAAGAAGTGTGCACTCGCACCCAGCAATGACTATTGTGCGCAGTCATAGGACTGCAATGCCCCACTAGCATACTCACAAAATGCTGATAAGCGAAGTGACTGCCTTATCGATTTGGTGGAAGAATAAATTCAGAAATGCACTCTTTGTTCTTTTTAGCGGTTCATAACAGGCTGTTGCGTTGGCACCGGCTAACCTGAAAGTACCTACACCTCCAACCCCTCTGATAAGCAATGTTGGCCGTGGAGCACACATTGATTATAATGAAGTAATGGTTATCAATTATAATGCAATGATTTTGGCTTCCCTGGATCTTTGCTGTATGCTAAGGCTTTAGTGTAGATCACGAGAATGCCACTTGGCCTACCTTTCAAGCAAAGTGGTTAAACTGAGTTTGCCCTAGAAATGTTGCTATTAGTAGTGTGAATGCAATACACCTGCTTATGCTAATTATTTATTCTCTTACAAACCAGTGCTACTGTTACCGCTTGTTATGAGTGGCATGGCTTGGAAGTGTGAGTCAAAATAAGTATGCTCACCTGCAGCCCTGGCCAAAAGGCCAGCAAGGCATCCATGAAATTCCTTGAGTTAGTATTGGGCCGATGCATGTGCACATCAACAAGCATAGGGCCCTGGCTGATGTATTTCATCACAGCAGTGTAGTGCTACAATAAACAAAAGTATGGAGTGGGGTGTTTAGAGAAGTCAGTAAGAAAGCAGTGGGACATGGGAAAGCTTAAAGCAGAGCTTTATGAAAATATACATGAATCCTGTACATCACTCTATGAACCAGTACGATCTTCATGAAAAGCAGTATGACAAAGTAATGTGGTCAACTTCTTCCCCATTCATCAGCAGTGCTAAAAATATGTATTTCAGTCAGATTCATGTAGGAATTCTGCCAGAACCTGAGTGAATGCAGCTAACACAGTAGAACTTCATTAAAGCA
Source organism: Dermacentor andersoni (assembly GCF_023375885.2). Lineage (NCBI taxonomy): Eukaryota > Metazoa > Arthropoda > Arachnida > Ixodida > Ixodidae > Dermacentor > Dermacentor andersoni. Next base: position 218,137,538 of record NC_092814.1, on the reverse strand, counting down.
TATCTGACCAGGAGAATGGGAAGTACACATTAACTGGTAGTACAGCTCAAGCAAAAACCACAGAGTACACGTACTTACCTACAGAAGGCACAATGCGATGTAAATTAAGGAACAAATTGCCCATAAAAGTGCCCGTTTTGTTATTTTTGCACTAAGTTTTACTGTCTTGGTGGCCTTACCTGAACCAAATATAAAGAAATTATGCAGATCCCAAACACTAATAATTGATGTTATGTGAAGCATTTTGCAAGTAGCTGGCTGTCTAGCGTCGTTTGGGTTTCCGCAAAACGTTACCAGATGGACTACCTAACATGTTAGTGTAAGGCAAGCAATTGCACATGTTATGCGAGCGTGTGTCTGATAAAAGCAGCACGGTAATGGCAATAATATGACCGCAATGGTGATGGCATGCAAGTGATTTATTGTACACCAACGAAGAAATGTTATAGCCTGCCTTATTACTGCTTGGGTAAATCCTGAAGGCAATAAGTCACAATGTCTCAAAGTGCTAGCTTCTACTAAAGAAGAGTGATGGAAACTCGCATGCTTTTACTTTTATAAGCACCTGCTTACTACCTATGTGATGTGATACAGTCGAAGGACAGTGGTAAGGTTAACAGCGGAGCATTTAGTGAGAATGCGTTCACTCATGCATTTTATTCCTGTGCCTGTGGCCTAATAAAAATTGGTGCACATTGCCTCGATTTTTGAAGCAAGTTGTTGTTAATGCTATGTGACGCATGTGCTAATCATCTAAAAGCACTAGATACCATTGGCACAAGAGAAGAATGCATGTAGCGTGGCCCAATTGGCAGAGCATCAGACTGTTGTATTTGGAGACCTTGGCTGAAAACCCACCATTGCACACAATATATTTTCTATCAAAGAGGCCCGGAACTAGGCATGACAAGAACCTACATACATGCTGCAATGCGCCTGGTATGGGGCGAAAGATGCTTCATATTAAAACAATAGCAAGTATGTATTGGTTCTGCACAAATAAAATATAACCGTGCTTGCTACAATGCTACACTCCAGTGATACTAAAGACCACAAAATGTCAGGAAAAAAAACAACAATGCAAGTCTCCATGGAAAAAAGAAACTAAAGGAGCATAAGTTATATTCAGATGTTACACAAATATAGCAAACATTCGTTGATTTGATTATGGTTAATTAGATTTTTTGGTCCATCCGATACTGACCAAAAGTCCCGGCTGGCGCCCATACATTTTTATGGGACCAGACCTTTGTTCTCTCAATCCTGAAATTAGCCTTCGCCGAATAATTTGAACTTGGCAGCGCATCACACATATGCCCAGCTCCAATGGTGACCGTAGCGGTGACTCCAATAGTGGCAGCATCCGTCTTGGCAAGGCATAGGTTACAGTGAATGCCTTGAATACGCGTCATCTCCCATCAAAAACAGCTATTTTCGGCCTTCCTCAGGAAGTCTTTGAAGCGAAAACAGACCACAATGAATTAATACAGCCTTTGCCTGATTCATAATGTGTGCCTTTACTTCTAAGAGAATTTGAGGGCGGCGCAATATGATACGAAACCAAAACTGCATCGCGGCATCTTCAACAGCCAGCCTAGCCAGCGTCATTACCATTGCCATCCCAAGATGGCGACCATGGGTGGCGATAGAATGAGTTCATGCACAGCATGACGACGACAACATGCGGCTTTCATTCTGATTACGAAACCACATTCAAATGATGAGTTATTTTACATGTTAAGCTAGCGGCAACAAGTAGCGTCATGTGTTCCTGGTGTTCCGGAGAATCGTGCGTGTCACAGGACAAACTAGCAAAGTGGTTTGTCTGGGCATGGGCCACCATCCCGATTGAAATTGTTGCTAAGTTGTTTCATAAATGGAGAACATCAAATGTGCTATGGACCATATGGAGGACAACACGTTGTGGTTCTTCATAGACAGCGATAAAGTGCTGTTTGAGAGCTATGATGATGGACATTAAGTAAATAAAGTTTCATTCTGTGAAGGTAAAGTTTGTTACTTCGAGCTTTTTCCTGTTTCATTCTGTGAAGGTAAAGTTTGTTACTTCGAGTTTTTTCCTTTTAGCCATCTTTCTTGCTAAAAAATAGGGTGCACATTAGATTTCTACTTTGTTTTGGAGCCCTAATGTCATTTTTACGTTCATTTTCTGCTTTGAACCCTTATAGGGACCCTGAAACGATTTCGTACAAACACACTGAGTCGTTAGGGTAGGTCCTTCTGATGATTAATTGATGCATATAAGTGCTTCGCATAAAGCGTGTAATCTATTACAAGGTTTTAATAATGTACATCGCTGCCGATCGCAACACACTGCTTGGCTGAATATTAAGCCGCTCTTAACTATTTGACGTAAATTGCCCTAATGACGCTAGTAGGGCAAGCTATCCGACTGGCTGCCCAGGACGCGCCATTGATAATTTTTCCAACTTTATGGCGAACAAATGTTGTTCGTAATAGTTGGAATGTTAGTTAATTTGTTTCTATTGACACATGTACTTCTTTATCTTTATCAGGCGACCACTTCTCACCACCTAACAAATGTTATCGCACAGCGCAGGACGCGCCTGCATGTAAAAGAAGTTTCTGGACGGTTATCGATGGTTCCATCCACTGTCTTTCACCGCAACTTCTGTTATCTGATTGCATGTGTGCGCGACGCGAATAATGTGGAACTTTGTGGAAGGCACGCGGGTTTCAGCGGTTGCTCTGGAACATTTGACGACTGATCTATAAAAGCCGACACGCTTGACCCGCTGATCAGATTTTCGCCGATCGCCGACTGTGTTTGCCGCTGTCGCAGTTCTTTGAGTGTAGCCTAATTTTTAGGGCACAAGTTCGCCCAATAAAACGCTAGTTTCGTCTTTCTCAGTTTGGCTGCTTTCTTCACAGTCGCTACCACATGACACTATAAACAGAAAGTAACAGAAAGAGAATGCACAAGAAAAATTTCTCACTACATACGAGCACTTCTGGAACACAGCAAGCGTCGTCTGCTTGTGTTACAAGCAGATGTGTCTGCTTGTGTTTGCCTGTGTTGTGTCTGCTTGTGCTTCGCTTTGATGAGAGCTCCGCGGTCAGTGTCAGTCAGTCTTAGCGTGAGCACCATGATTCGCCTTTGTTGCGTTGTGGGCTGCAAATGTAACAACTGGCAATATGTCAAGCTGCAACATCGTGTCCCTCTGCAAGGCAGCAGACGAGTGGAGTGGCTGCAGCGCATCAGACTGCCGCTATCTGATCGGCGCCAGAATTTGTGCGTTTGCGGCCGTCACTCTACACCGGAAGATTACTAACGCAATAGCGTTTCGCGAGTCCGGTATTAGGGTAAATGCAAGTGTAAGGGGACAGGGACTGGCCGTTGGACCGTATCATTTCACGGGATGAGCAGAAGCGCTAACGTGAATGGTCTGCACAGTGCAGCCACCTGGTGGCACAGAGCTCAACCAAACACATTAGCAGTGACGAAGTGTATTCTTCTTTGCTGTTCGTGTAAATATTTTGCAGGAATGTAATCGTTAATACATTGTTTTTGTAAATGTATAAAATGCTTTACACTTGGTTAGAGCAATATTAGCTCTTAGTTTCGCTGGTTAAGCTTTGCACCAACGGGTGGCTGGACTGAGCAGACCGATCAGGCCGCTCACGTACGTCTATGCTAGAGTTTCTTCATCAGCTTGAGTTTATGCCTCCACCCATCTGTCGAAACGCCCAGCTTGCCGCCTGTGGCTACCAGAATACCAGACATGAATACCAGAATGCTCGCAACGCAAGCTGCTTCGATAGCTCTCGCTTGGGGTCGACTGCCAAGCAGCTGGCGGAGTTTGGAGAGGCTTCGCATGCTCGCTCCTAGAGAACCGGAAGTCGACGAGATGACGTACCATGAAGACGCAGAGCCAGTGAAGGCGGAGCTTAGCCCCGATCACTCGGCTAACGAGTTGAGGAGAAAATTCACGACTATGGAGGAGGATAACTTGTAATCAACCATAGCTCTCTTAATATGAGACCTTTCACACAAATTGTGGTGCGAATGATTAACTTTAGCTGTACCCTACGCATCTACAAAATTTGTCCGAACCGTTTCAGGGGCCCTTTAATATGACACGCTTCACACAAATTGTGGTGTGAATGATTAACTTTAGCTGTACCCTATGCGTCTACAAAATTTGTCTGAACCGTTTCAGGGGTCCTTTAAAATGTTGCTGTGCATTTGATTCAGGGACGTGCTAGAACTGGTGCAAACACTGCCAAATGAATTGGCAATGCTTTGATGTATTCTTTTTTTTTTTTGCTGCCTCGTTTAATTCGACCCGCCATATAAGTCAACGTATTTCATCGGTCCAGTCAGGGTCAAATTAACGGAAGTCAACTGTATAATGCATTTTTTTTTTTCAATGCGCAAGAGTGGCAAGCTGGGAGTTGCCACTGTGCATATTTTGCCGTCTTTCTTCTCCTGATTTAGGAAGCTGTTAGTACTGCATCAAAGTGGTTACGGCGCATTAATGGCAACCTTGACCAAGACGACCGGTGCTGTTTGTGCAGGTGTGTCAAACCAGCAGTCTTCGAAGTCGTGCAGGGCATCATCGCACAATCCATGAAAGTCTTTGTTGTGTTCGATTGTGTCGTGAGCATTTCTGAAGTGCTATTTGTTGAATAACCTTGATGGGTGTCACAGCGGACGATGCCATTCTTGCCGACAGTAACAAAGACGTCGGCACTCATGCTTTCACTTTATTTTGAGGTGGCAGTTCACAGTAATGATGAAAAAAGCCCAGCGGGCATCCACTTTTATACGTCACTTTCTGTTTCTTGTGGCATATCATTTCACGTTATATAGTGTAGCCCACCTATAACGATGAGTTGACTTCTGAGTATCAACTTATGCATTAGGGCTATGAGAAAAAAACACGTATATAACGATATCACTGCATATCGGATATAATGATCAAAATTCTGCCTTTGGGCAGCATTTTCCACCCAGAATAATCGAGAAATTTACTTTGTAAGTTCCCCTTAACCGAGACGGGGTGAAAAGTCTGCCTATGCGAGTTCGTATCTGCCACCACTACCGCACAGCGCGTCCTGCCAGTGCACCGATTGTGAAAGCCACGAAGAGCATCGCAAGTTAGCGCAGCATGCTGCAAGATGATGCCAGCTGCTTCACGTCTGTGTCACCGGCGAGCGTCCAGAGAAAAAACAAAACAAAACAAAACACCACCACCACCAACAACAACAAAACAAACCTAGAAGCGAATCGCGCCTGCGGAAATGTGGTGCGGAAGCAGCGGTAGGTGCCCCGACAGACCACAAAGCTGTGCCACTAGAGATTAAGCTGCAAATTTTGCAAGCCTCAAAGTACCAGCTCACGCAGTTGATGATATCGAAAATTCTGGAAACTGCAAGTGCTACGTTTATGAACGCTAGAACTGGTGACCATGCTGATGAACGAAAACGGCGGGATTTGTGCACCCGGCCGAAACCCCCATGTGTGAAACCAACACGGTAGCAGCCACTGACATTACCGAACTCTGGGAGCACGTTGCTACTGGCGATAAAATAGGTGGTGCTTTGATGGAGGAGTTTCTGAGTGCAGATAGCGATGCCTTGTCCTGTGAAGCGATATCCGATGGTGTGATTGTTGTAGCGACAGATGGCGGCGTTGTGCGACGGAGGCGACGAGATTGACAGTGGCCAGTCCTTGACACCGACCCCAATGTACACGGAAAGTGTATTGTCGTCGATAGAGTCACTCATTGGTTTCATATACACTAAATTATAGCTGCAAGTGTTCGCTCAGCTGCTGGACGCAATGCACACCGCGGTTGTGAACCTGAAACATCTGCGAAAGTAAGTGCAGATTTCTGACTATTTCAGCGCGCCTAACTCTAGACACGCTGTTTAGAGGTATAAATAAATGTTTCATTTTTCACAGCCTTCTTTCTATGTCAATTTTTTTATTGTAGGTGCAAAATTCAGTTTTGGAGCTACAAACATATGTTCGGCAGTTTTTAAAATTTTTTTTTACAGTAGTCCAGATACAGAGATGATCGGTTAAAATGATTGGATTTTTCGTTCTTCTTGACATCGTTATAAGTGGACTGCACTGTAATCGTGATATATTTTTGAAATTTTTCTGAAAGACCAAAAGTGCCCCCTTGCATTATATTTGTGGCCACATTATTTGTGCTCAAATATGGTATTTACAGCTTTTAGAATTACTGACATACTACCTTTAATGAACCTCATCATCTGCATTTCATTTGAAGCTGCTCTTGTGTGCATAATCACTACAGTACTACCTGTTTCTGTGCAATCTCACACTTGATATTACAAGTTTAGCGCTGTTAAATTATAAAAGCTTATATTGCAGTACAGTTGAACCCAGCTATATTGAATTCGCAAGAAAATGCCTATCAGTTCGATATAGAGCATAATTCAATATAAGCCTGCTAAATAATTCGATGTCATAAAAGCACATACCATATATAAAATCACTTTATTGATGAAACTAGCTAGGTTTTGCATGAAATAGTCCTGCATTTTCTTCTGCTTGGGTGATTTCGCTGCCTGCAATGCACGCACTATGGAGGACTACGGTGGTTGTGGAGCCGCTATAGATATCTTTCAGCATTTTTACATACGACTCGTCTACACCCTGATTCCATAATGCCTCCATGACTGCTGAGGTTTCTACTGAATCAAACGCTTTCTTGTAATCAATGAAAGCTATATATAAGGGTTGGTTATATTCCGCACATTTCTCTATCACCTGATTGATAGTGTGAACATGGTCTATTGTTTAGTAACCTTAAAATACCAAGTAGCACATACCAAATCAGTGGTTATGGCTACCCTTGGTCTTCATTTTACAATGCAATGTGTTGTGCAATGCTGGGCACTGGCTCTCGTGGTGCCAGGTCAAATGTGAATGGTAATTCATGGCTACAGAATTCGTTGGAATCGTAGCTGTCACTGTTTGACAGCTTCAAAGAGCTAGTGCAGCTGACCTTGTTACCTGAAGAAATTGTGCAAATGGCCCAGCGCAGTCACGAATCAGCTGAGCGTCTGTTCTTTGCCACTTTTGTTCTCTGTGCTGGAAAAACCGGCACACCTTGTGCATCTGCCATGCATGGCGTGCCATCGTTTACATCACATAAAGTAGTTCGCTCGACTAATTGGCCAGGTTTTGGTTTCGTTTTGCACTTTTTTGCTCATTTAAGATTACTTTCGAATTTGTGGAGAAATTCTACTACTGTCGGACACATGACTGGAGGGCCTCAGGAACATAAAATTGTCACTAGCCTGATATAGTCAAAAATCGCTGGAGTTGCCCTTTAAGGATGTAAAGGGAATTCCTTCTCTGTAGAGATGTAAAATCTTTGGTAACACTGGGTACAAGCAATCAAAAATGTTCCACTGTTTGCTGATTTATGCCCTGTATTTAAGCAGGCTATGCCTTCCGTGGCATCACTTTAAAGAGCCCCTCACGAGGCCCCATTGAAAATTTCAGTTATACACTACAAGCTGTGAAACGCCGTCTAAGGAGCATTTCACATTAAAAAAATTTGTCAAATTATACTTCATTATTGAAGGAGATAGAAGAAATTAACTGTCCTATTACTATGCCGCCAGAAGGCAAACGTTAGTGCCAATGGAGACTCTCTCCCTCTGCCTCTATATAGTAGCATTCCCAAGCGGTGTTCCTTTCCTGCCTTCTCTCATACCGGAGCCAAGGGACATGCTGCGGCGTTGAGCTCCGTCCCCATTTTTATTCTTCTCTTCCTTTTTTGTGGCATTGCGACTTCTGCATTGTATAATTACAGTCATGGTGAGTGATGAAACACGCACTGCAAAGAGGCATTTGTGTGTGTGACTGTGGCTTTTTAGCTCGGAGTGGGCGACTTCAAGAGTGAAGGTGCATGATGTTTGGTTTGAAATTATGGCTGTTTTTGTGGCGTGCAGCGCCGTAATACTTTGCAGACATGATCGTCAGCGCGACATGTATACACTATGTTTGTTTAAAATGGCCAGACCTGGTGAGGGGCCCTTTACCAGAATATATTGCATGAGGAATGCCAGAGCTTCTCCAGACCCCTATCTTTTCCCCAACAAACCCTACTTTCTAATGCTATCACTCTTCAGGAAGCGTAAAACACAATGTTGCCGTGGGTTTTTGTGTTTTGACCATTGTCAGGATGTATGATGGATAATGATGGCTCTGTGAAGTCTCACAAGAAATTGGCAACCAGGCCCACCTTTCTTTTTTTTACTTCTATTCTTCCGATGTTCACAATACTTGGTTGTGATCCCTCCAAACTCCCACATTTTGTTGTGGAACTGCAATATGCTTTCTGAAATTAGACTGCTTCAATAGGTTACCAGAGTTGAGCAGCTCAGTTTTATCTGAGGGACAACAATATCAACCAGCTTGCCACCTAAAAAAACATACAGAGGTTCATTGCTGTAATGAAGCGCTAAAAGGTTAAAGGTATGCATGTCTTCCATGTGTTTTCTCTTTTAACACTACCAGGGCATGTAGCTTATCACTCCCGTACTCTGCATCTTGATGCTGAAGGCATCATCTTCATGAGAGCCGACATCTTCTGTCTCTCCTTGCTTCTTTCCCAGTGCAGGGTCGTAAACTAGATGTTTGTCTTCTGGTTAATCTTTCTGCCTTTTGGATCTGATTTTTGTCTCTCTTGGGCCAGTTGGCACAGGTGCATGGCAAAAACAGTGCAGCCTCACACAGATGCAGAAAGAAAACACGCACCAGTGCTGGTATGTGTCCATGTGTGTCTTTCTGTCTATGTCCGTGTGAAGTTGCATCTGGTATCGCCATGAAGGCAACCTCAGCATTCAGTAAGTGGACTTTCATGGCTCTGTTAAAGAAAATGATCACTGGCTCCAGCAGAGCCATGCTGCAGTTGTACTGTATTTTTCCTCGTATAACCCGCCACCACGTACAACCACCACGTATAACATATAAATTACAACAGCCCAGGGAAAAAATAAAATTTGTCACGTATAACCTGCGAAAATTAACTGCTTACAACAACCCTAAAAACTCCTTGCAAAACATCTTTGTTCATGGATGCACGACTCGTCCACGTTGTATTTTTTTTTGTCACGAGTACAGTTTTGTGCCGCTCCTTTTATTATCTCTTTCAGAGACACGATAGCCCACGACCTCCAGCGAACCCTATGCACACAGCCGTTGACATGCTGGCTGACACATGGCCGTGTCACTAGCCTTGTGCACAGCACCCCTTTATTCTCAATTCTACACCCTTGCCACTAACACACCTTCGGTTGTTGCCGCACCCACCCACCTCACCCCCTCTCACCTTTAGAAGAACCCTACCTATATATGCTGTGCCAAGGAAAGCATATGTCACTTTGGAAAAGACAAGTCCCCAAGTCGAAACGTTGGCTCCTGCTTTTACCTTGTTCTCGTTTTGATTATCATTTTCCATCTCCTGCCTTTCCCGTGTTTTCCCTAAATGCAAAATGGCGATTCGTAAAGAGCAGAATGGGTGACCATGGAGGGGAGAGGGGAGCTTCAAAATGCAAGAGTGGGGAGAGGATGGGGTTTCCTAGGAGATAACGAAAAGGGTGCAGTTCACGGGTGCAAGTGAACAATGTATGCCTGACCCGAACTATGATCACATGTCGTCACCTTGTCATATCATTTTATATCCCCCCCTCCCCCCCGCCATATCTCCTTGTATATAACCGCGTTTTTTAACAGTATTAAACAGTTGGTAGTTTGCGCTACGTCCGTCCACGTCCTGTCCTTCACTTAATATCGTCTGTGTAAAAACTGAGCGCAATATAACCATTAAGTAAAGCCAGCCACAATTTCGCATGTATCTTCTGGGTGGTACGAATTAAGTAAAGCCAGCCACGATTTCGCATGCACTCTGCCCCCGCGGCTGATAGCGTCGCTCGCAGTGGGATGATGCTATCAGGAAAAGCGCCGGCAGCAGGGAGCAAATGCTTCATCCGCCTCTCACTTCAACGGGTCACCGATACTTGAGATTACGCAACCTTCAATACTAAATGCACGGTAAGACAGCTTACATGGTGCTACGCCATCTCGGCATGCCCACTCTTTGCACGCATGGTAGATTACCTCTAAAGCAGGGTGCGCGCCTGCATATGCGCTCAGTCGCGCTTACAGCCATCCGCAGCCATGGCCGAGACACATGCCAGAAATTGAGATGTGCGCCAACTTACCCCCTACTTTGCCCCTCCCCACGCCCCTTCACGTACGCTTGATAGCGTTACCAGGAGCTCACTCCCCTCCACCTCTTTCCCTTTGCTCCCGTGGGAAGGCGGTACTCGTGAAGCCACCCTCTTTCATGTCTCACCCTTGTACAGTTTCACTCGCACCTAAGGCACGCAGTGTGCAGGGTGCAATAGGATCTTATCGCATTTGGACTTTATATGGAACATGATGCGGCTCCACTTTGGTCGTCACTCTTGTCGCGCAGGGCACGATTTAAGAGGTGCGTTTGCAAGCAGCCACTTGTAATTCAATCATTTGAACATCTGCATCTGTGGAAGTTTCCGTTTATTGTCTCAGCATTCCTTTGTGGCGGCAGTGAAATTTCGTTATGTTGAAGTCGCATACAAACACATTTTGTTATATTGAGGTTCTAAATACATGGTGTTTTTGGACAAGAGGTTAAGAAAAGTTAAATACTTCATTATATCGAGGTTTAATCAACTTTTTTTACAAACCATGATTTTTTTCTTCGTGCTAGTTCAAGCTGTCGAACGACATCTAACTTTGAAGAACTGACACCAAGGTCTACTAAGCCACATGACACGCCTGAAAAAATCTGATTTTAAACATGTGCACGAAGCAATGTGCTAAAATTGCAAAAATAAAATCATTATTCTCACACAAATGTGCTGCATCAACCATTTCTCCTTTTTTGCACGCTTTTTTCTTTGTCTTACGGTGCATGTGAACTACAGCGGCATATATTATAAAAAAGACGCATCCGGCTTCACGCGTACTTGCCATCTCCGAGAAGCAGGCAAGCTTCCACTGAGTTAATCGCGACAGGGGCGATGTCATACCTGCGGAAGAGCCTAGCAGACAAAACTTACGCTTTGAGTGAACTTTGTGTGCATGCGCTACTCTTGCTGATCTTGTCGCTTTGCGCCGTCAGAAGGTACTGACCAGCTGGCTACTTGACGCTCATGCAGTACTGTTAAAGAATCTGTTGACTGTACATGTGTCTCATGGGCAGAATGTGGGTAGCATCAGCAGCAGAATTGCAACTATTTTCATAACCCTTTTTGTCACTGACATGCTGCAGAGAATACACAAGAAAAAAATGAAAGAAAAAAAGGAAAGACAGTCAATGTGATTTACCTTGTTAAACCTCTCTAGATAGAGGTCATCTCCAAGAAGTATGTATGCTTTGAGGCAATACTCATAGTAGGAGTCAATGCCGGCCCCGACGCCACTGTCTGCAAAATAAGCCATGCCAGAGAAGTTGGAATGAGTACATTTGTGAATATATATATAAAGCGTGCTCAGGCAGTTGAAGAAGAAGAAAAGACAGAATCTGTAGTAAGGAGACTAGGGGGGCAGAGGAGAAAAAACAAGTTAGCAATGGCGACGTGAAGAGTACTGCAGGCTTGTTACATAATTTGGTGTAGCCAACGACAGGAACCAATATGTGGGCAACTTTTTTTGTGGAGAACTGCAGCAACTCTGTGGTATTCAAGAAATATCAAGTCAAGGACGAAGACGCCATTAACCTTCCCGAACACATCACAGGTGAACTTCTGAATCTCATTCTGGATGAAGCCTCAGTGTCTACAGAGGAACTTTTGGAGCAACATTCAGTGAAAGTAAATATTCCACTGCATTGAATGTTCAACAAGCTGGTGTTGAAACAGCTAGAAAAAAACCTTTCATGCTCTGGCAAGCTTCATCTGACGAGCTACCGACAGTTCTTCGAGCAATATCAATTCAACAACAGCAAATTTCGCAGAAAAACTCTATTATTGAGACTTTGGCTACTGCTTTAACCAAGTAGGCAAACCATCCATCACAAATAGTACGTCCTGAAACGTTCGACGGCTCATCGGATAGTCTAGAAGGGTGGATAACTTTCTATGAACAAGCTGCGAAGAACAATGGATGGCTGTCTGATGAAGATTTAGTGATCAACATGTGACCATTCTTTAGCGGGATAGCAAGAAAGTGGCAGGAGTGGCGACTTTCACAAGAGCCTGAATATTGGTTTAAATAGAAGGAGAGCTTTCTTCCGACTTTCAGCAAGAATCCAGTTGACCAGTGGCATGAGGCACTATTCTACCATTTCAAGTCCAGCACACCACTCGAGTATTTTCTGGAAAAAAATAGACTTTTTTGCCTCGCTGAACCGGGAATGTCGCTGTCATCGCTTCTCGCATTTACCATCCACGGCTTACCTAGAGATTTCCAACGACAGGTTCTAGCAAAAGGCCCAAAAATGCTCGAAGCACTCTTATCGCTCCTGAAGCTATTTCCGCATTCCTGGACTGAGCGAAGCTACAAGACTAGACAAGACTTTTCAGGGACGCCAAGCATCAATTGCTTGGATAAAAACTGTTCGTCAATGTTAGAAGGTGTCAGGTCTAACTTTGGCGCGAGCATCGCAGGGCCTATAACTCCCGTACAGAAACCCGCAGAGTTAAAAGATGAAGAGCAAGAAGCAGAGGAAAATTCTAAAGATGTCTCTACAGCAAATGAGACCATTCAACTTGTGTCATCAAGTTTATTGCATAATATAAAACTCAAAGTGGATGGTGAGATAATGCAAGCTCTTGTAGACAGTGCAGCTTTGGTTTCAATTATAGAAAGAAGCAGAGCCCAAGCAGAGAATATATTTACAAGAAAAAAAGTCGTTGTGCGATGCTATGATGAGCATGAGAAGGAACACTATGAATGTGTGTGCCTGAAGCTTAAGTACCACTCACAAACTGCAGAAATACTGGCACTGGTTTACAGAAGGCATTGAGTATCACTTTCTACTCTCCTGTCCAGATATGAAATTGCTCAAGCTTAACATACACTGGGATGACACAGTGTCTGTAAGCCAAGATTGGCACGAGCCGCAACCTGTTAGAAAAGGGAAAGAAATTTGCATTGTGAAGGAAAGAGATCAAATTCCTATAATATATCCTGAATTATACTGCTGCAGAGGCTATCCTCCAGGTACTACAAAGTTTGAAGTTTTGTTTAAATTACATGACAGAACTGTAGTACAGAAGAAACCTTACAACCTCACCTGAGAAAAGAAAGCATGGCTGAAAGAAGAGCTTGCAAAGATGTTAGACGCAGGTGTTATCTGTCCGTCTGTATCACCATATGCATAGCTAATAACCATAGCACCCAAAGAAGATGGAAGCCTACGACTGCATGGACTACAGAGCAATTAACAACCAGAAACAGCTCATTCCGTTCCCGATGCCAAGAATAGATGGAATTATTGATGACACAGATGGATGTACTTGGTTTTCTAAGATAGACCTTTGTAAAGGCTTTTGGCAAGTACCATTTCAAGAGAATACAAAGCAGTATACGGCGTTCATAACTCCATTTGACATCTACGAATACAACAACCTCCACTTCGGATGAAATTGGGCCCTGGTTTCAGCTGGTTTCAGCTGGAAACCAGTTGGTGCAGCTGGTTTCAGAAAATGATGAATATGGTTCTGGATCCGCTCATTGGCCACTTCTGCAATGTCTACATAGGCAATATTATTGTGTATTCTAAAAGTGAGCGTCTCCATGAACAATACCTGGCATATGTCTTCGCAGCTTTGTCGAAAGCCAAGCTAAAGGTGAATTTTAAGAAGAGTGAATTTTTCAAGAACAAGGCAACTTTTTTGGGCAGAGTACTGGATGGCACTAGAAAGAACACAAAGGAAGAACCGGTGGCACGTATTGCAAAACTCGTGAAACCTTTTCATGTTCACTCACTACGCATGTTCTTGGGTTTGACAGGATATTTTAGAGCATTTATCTAAGACTATGCTCTCAAAACTAGGTGTCTGACTAGACTAACACAAAAAGATGTACCATTCTGTTAGACGGGTGACTGCGAGGTAGCCTACTAAGAGCTGGTATGAATTATCTCGTCTGATCCAGTCCTCAGACTTCCGGACTTTGCTCTACCATTTGAGCTCAATACAGATGCCTTGCACTACGGAACAGGTGCGATACTATACCAGTGAGACACAAGTCAGCCGAACAATCGCCAACTAAGAGTAATTGGCTACCGTAGCTACATATTTAACAAAGCGGAGGTGAACCACACGACAACAGAGAAAGAAGCTCTAGCCATTTTAAAGGCAATTCAGTACTTCCGTTCCTACCTGGAAGATACCAGATTCAAGTTGTACACACATCATGAGGTGCTCACCCACCTTTTGAAAATGGCAGAGCCGAAAGGAAAAGTCGCACGGTGGGTCAGCGAGCTTCAACAGTTCGACTCTGAAGTGAATCATTGTCCAGGAGCTTCTATGAAAGATGCGGACGTCATGTCTAGATTGGGCATAATCATTGATGTGCAACACGAAGCAATAGGTGCCACCAAAATTTAGGAAGGAACTGAACCTTTACAATAGACAAAGAAAGACAGGCAAAATTGCAATGCCTCCTACACTGGTTCCGAAAATTCTGGACCTTTACCACAATAGGTGGTCATGATGGTTTTTGGTGGACCTACATGAAACTGACGAAAAGGTTCACATGGCCCCGCACGAAAGAAGGCATGAAAGGATACGTACAGTCATGTCCCAAATGCCAGGTGAATAAAGTAAAGTTTAAACAACCAACTCAACAGATGACACTACCAAAGCACTCGAGCATGCCATTTCAAGTTATTCACATGGACTTCGTTGAACTCCCCAAAAAATCTGTAGGTGTGAAGAAAACGTACGCATTGCTGCTGTATGTGGATGAGTGCACCCGGATGGTGGCAGCCAAACCGGAGAAGAGGACGCCAACAGTGTGATTTCCTTTCTAAGCTGAAAGATGTTTGACAACGTCAAAGCCTTAGTGTCAAACAATGGACCTGCCTTTCGGAGCCGTCAACTTAAAGAATGGGCCAAGCGACGTGGAGTTACGTTCAGGTTCACAGTACCGTATCACCCAGCAGCTAATAGGCTAGCTGAGCGAGCTATTCATGACATCAAACAGTACATAAATATGTAGTCAAGACTTTCCAGGTGGATGGAAGTGCTACCTTGAAGCGGCAGTAGCTCATCATAAGCGCTCCTATACAACAGCTCTGGGATGCACACTGCTTTTTGCTGCTACTGGGAATCCAACCTATTTACAAGGCGACACATCCCTAGGAATTCAAGCAGTGCTGCAACTGACAGAAGAAAGAAGAAACGAAGAGAGCAAAGTACTGTGAAAGAATGAAAAGGAACTTTGACAAAAAACAAAACACACTGATACCAAGAATAGAGATTGGAGACTTCGTGCTAGTGCGAAAAGGGCTGTTGAACTCGTGCTCAAATCACCGAGGGCCATTCTCCGCTGTCACAACAGCAAGCCAACAAGGAATCTTAAGACTGTCTGGTATGTAGGCCCCAATGGGACTGTTGAATTAGCCTCTATAGCAAACTTTTTTAAATACCATCCCAGGAGGGATGAAAACAAGGGTGGGGGGAGTGCAGCGTGCTCAAGCAGTTGAAGAAGAAAATACAGAATCCGTACTAAGGGGGCTGGGGGGGGGGCAGAGGAGCATAAACAAGAAGTTAGCAATGGCGACATGAAAGGTACTCTGTCTGCTTATTATGTGCGGGCTTCTTACAATATCCAAAAAAATATGTTAAACAATTTCTACAACGAGTGCTGAAGTCTCATAAAATGTAAAAGGGGATGCCCATTGAGACAGTAGGCCAGTCCCAGTAGGTGGCAGTTACCACGGCCTCCAAGGATAATCACACGTCTCTACCAAACTCACTGTTGCCTCATTTTCACTAAACAGACCATGCATTGCTGTGAAGAGGCAGCAGACTGCACTGTTGTCGTAACTTGCCATGGAAGCAGTACCATCTCTGCTCACCTCTGCGTATCCAGTCACCATTGTGAATATTAAGGACAGTGCCCATGAGATCACTTGACCGGTGGCGCTGCTGCCACAAGTAGTCCATGGCAGCTCGTGCCTTTGCCTGCACATGTCATGAATGCAACACGCTAGAAACACAATATGAAGCATCTTTGAGAATGACAGAGCATGTCACATGTTCCCAGCACAAAGTTGTAAAACAGGATATACTTCATAAAATGTAAATAACAGTGACTAGCCCAGGAGCTATATTAGTTGAGGAGCAACATGAAATGGCCCACGCAGACAACTGTAAACTAAAATAAAGTGGCTCAGCTTGTGACATATCGATGGATGGCCACATGGATAAATGGGATGGTCACATTAATGGCACACAGATGACAAATGAACCAACGGATCTCACATCGTCATATCCATTGGTTCATGTGTCATCATCTGGAGCATGGAACTAAAGAAAAAGCTCAATTTTGTAGCAGTTTCAGCTGTGAAGCTCGAATTCAGGGGCAATTTGTGACAGCCCACATGGGGAAGTATACACTGGACATTTTTCTTCTGAGGAGGATACATTATCAGTGATGAAATTTGGTTTTATCGCAGGTCCTAGACTCTGAAAACTATTGTGATTGAGGGTACACGTTGAAAAAGACATGGACCAAACCTTAACTAATCATTTATGACTTGCCATATGTCGCACAAGAGGTGCTTAGAAGCGCAAACATTATGACTGTGTTTCGCAAGCTAGAAGATTGCTGGCTGTTGCTGTTCAGCAATACATCATCAGCACTAACTGCCAGTGGCAATTGAGTCCGAGACTTCCCACATGCAAAGGATTACAGCGAGCAGCAGATTAACTAAAATAGCATAATGGTTTGCAGTTGTCGAGTGATAACTGGCAGTGAATGTTGAATCCCCCTAGTCTGGCCACTGGCTACTGCAATCACTGCACTACTGGTCTCTGCTATCATCTTCAGTCTTCAGCATACATACCACATTCTAATTTAGCATGCACTATAATATAGCATGACGCATGTACATGGCATATGAAGTACCGTATTTACTCGCATAATGATCACTTTTTGTCAAAAAAATTGACGCAAATTCAGAGGTGCGATCATTACGCGGGTTAAATTTCCCACGAAAAGCAACATTTTCTTTTTTCATCCCGCATTTGCTGCGGGATGACCAGCAGGCGGCTGCTGCTGTCAGCGCAGGACACCAAAACAAAAATGGCGGCCGAAGGAGCAAGCCGAACGCGATTATTTTTTTTCTCGTGAGTACATAACGCGCATTGAAACAGTTTCTTCCGTATCAGTAATGAATATCACCGTTAATATCGGCAAGTCCACTTTCAGGGGACAGAAACAGAGATGGGCGCGCTTAGCTGCTAGTGACATAAAAACACATGGTGAGCATGCTGCAAAAACTGCGGCATTTGTTTTCACTGCTATCGTAATATGGCACGTTTCCGCTAAGGGTGAGCGAATATCTTAGCTGCATTACAAGCGTCGACGTATGAATAGGGTACACTTTTAATGTATCGGTGTAAACGTGGCCACTATCGTTGCCGATTGCGATTTATTGCGTGCCCACGAGTGCAGATGAGAAGAATCGAAAGACGCCCTTTATGTTGTTGTTGTTGACCAAAAACCATTATGAAGCCTACACATAATAAAGCCGAGGCAAGTTTGGCTGTAGCTTTTTTTTTCATGGAAGTGCGGAAAGTGATGAAAGGAATGAAATGGGGCATCTGCTTAAGAATGTTGGGTGCGTGCAGACCACTTGGTATGTCTTCAAGAGTCATTTGCGTAGCATTCCACAGATGGTAAGAGTGATCATCATTAGCTAGACTTGGCACACGACATATTGCTGCGACAAGTGCAGGGTGCGATCATTACACGGGAAAGAAAAAAAATTGAATTTTGACGACAAAATTCAGGGGTGCGATCATCGTGCGAGTACGATCATTATGCGAATAAATACGGTAATATGGTCACAGCACCCAATGTCCTGTTGGTGCAGTTTATTAAGTGCCATTCTCAGAATCAAAAAGACGAAAATTCAATCCCAGCATGCACACCTTTTTTTGTTATTTATGTATTCATTTATAATTACACTTACCTCTGCAATGCCAGGATCGTTTTGCCTTAACCGCCCCCCTCCCCCCTACAAACACTTATTAATACTTTCTTTAATATACAAGGTACTGCCCGATATAATAGGATGAGTGAAGTGAGCTCCTGCCGACCCAGACAGTTATTGTGGAAAAGCAAGCATTTATAAATTCTCATATGCAACATGCACACAGGTGCTTTACAAGAACCACATACAGGCTGTAGCCTCTGAAAGCAGAAACTGCCTTGCATTCCCTGAACCTGCAACACGACAGCTGCCGCAATCAACAGCACTTATAGGGGCACATGACCTTATAAGGTGCACTGAACCGCATTTACAAGTAAATGAGTAAGGTAAGCACAAGCAGCCTTTTCAAGGCAGGCATTGCCTTTACCTCAAAAACAGGTTCTCCAGTGAGCCTGCTCAGGGCAGCAAACTCTAGAATCATTGTGCCAGCACACGCTGTGCATGTCTCATGCACCTGTCCCAGCTTGGGTGACTTCAGGCCTAACCGTAAATTTATCTGTAAAAGGAAGAAGAAAAAAAAAGAAGAGAAATATATTGTAACAAGATAATGAAATTGATCAGCTTGCACACATCTTAAAGTATAAGTCCATGAAAAAAAAATAAGACAAATGGAAGAAAGAGCATGACGAGAAATGGAATTACATTTAGGAAAACACCAGTTTTGACTATGTCTATTCATTCCATCTCCTTTTTCAGTGAAATACAACATGTAACATACTCTGGTTCAAATGGTTCCAGAACCACTAAGACAGAAAATAAACTACAGTGCACAACAATAATCTGAACTGGAATTACTGAGAAAGGTGGCCCTTGAGTGCGTAAGAACAATTGACATCTTTATTTTCTTTTACATATGCTGTTGAAAAATTAAGGCCTCAAATCCTCATCTATAAAACTGTGTTTACAAGAAACCCCTGAGATTCTCTGAATATTTTGTTCTATCAGCATAAATAAAAATGTGAAAAAAAAAAAGAAACTACGAGAATGCGTTTGTGCATTTAAATGCTTGTCAATATAGGCAACACTAGTGATTTATTAGTGGATGCAGAGTTCTGAGGCTGTGTTATGTTTAGTGGCTGGCTACACTGCATTGCCACATTGCACACAAAACACGTGAGGTTTCCTATTTGTTTCTTTCTTATTTTGTTTTAATTTATGTTAACATTTATCAGTTTAATGCTTTGTAAGCACAAATAGCCAAAATCAAGTGTTACGCGAAAAATGTTTAAAGAAGGGATAGGTTGCAAGAGAAACCTGAAAAAGGCAAAATGTTTAGATTTGTTTTGCAGAAATTCCTAGAATTGAATCCCAAAGCAGCTCAACATTTTGGCTAGAATAATGTAATGATTATTAGAGAGGAGGAAGCCCTGCAAGCACCGTTTTTATTCTCTTCTGTTGCCTCTCCCATGCCCCTACAGATGTGAAGTCATGGACATGGCGCAGACACCTAAAGCCCTCTGAATCCTGAACATGACGACATGAAACCACCATTCACAACTGGAGCTATCAAGAAAATGGCTCCAGGTTGCATGGCCCAATTTTGGAGTCTATGCAATACTGGGCTGACCCAGATCAATTTTCATTGCTAAATCACGATGCACAGTAATGTTATGTGGTGCTGTTGATGTACATAAACCATTTTGTGATGCTTTTGGATGTGTTCAGACTGCTCTGAATTGCTTTCTGCATCTATTTGGTGCTGGAACAGGCTCTCTTTTCTAAGGTGCATGGATGAATCTCGTAGTAACTGCAATAATAATATTACAATTACATATAAACTCGCAAGGTGATCCTCCCGTAATTGTCACCAACATTGGCTCCACCAATAAACTCATGGTCAGGTAGTCTAAAGGACTGCTTGCTATCACCACATGCATCATCACATACACTGATGCTGCTCCTGCTTCTCTGGCTATCAAACTGCAAGTTATCCTCAGTTACTTTAACTCTGTGATGCAGTGCTACCAAAAGACAAAAGATAAACTATGACTCTGGCATGAATGTCAACAGCTGGTACTCACATATAAAGATGGTGCTCCCATTTTTTGGGCTCTTCAGTAATAATGGAAGGGGGGAGAGGCACTCGCATTTGATAAGACACAGTTAACCATTAATCTCATTTCATGCTAAACATGAATGGGCCAATATTTCTTTTGCTACTCTATGAACCAAAGACGTCACTCTATGAACCAAAGAGTCAAAGACGTACCCATAAGGTGCCATAAAACAAGTCCCAAATGGTTGATGCCATATATTTATGGCGCCATCTTTATGCTTGAAAAACGCACCAATTTTACAACTCTTCGTTGCCCATCAAGTGCTGGATAGAATGATTTTTTTTTTGCTGCATAGTCTCTTGGTTATCATTCTATGGCTTCTTTAGGCTGGCGTTTCAGTGACCGCTCACACATCCGTGCTTGTATGGGCACACGGCAGTTAGTTTTGAATACGTTTCATGAGCAGTTTTCGTTTGCTGTGCTCGTAAAAACTGATGTCTATCTGGTTTCTAATCTCTCAAAGGGTTACTGCTAGATGCTAGCTCGTTTATTGCTTAGAAGGGTGCAATTACATCTGTTCACAGGTGGGCGCTGATATATACAAACGATGACGCCAATACGAACGATGCCCCCCCCCCCATGCCAGAGTTTCTTTTCTTGCAACTCGAAAAAACTGATTGCCCCTAGTTGGCGAAGGGATTAAGGATTACTACAAGTTTCTGACTCGTTTGCTTTTTCTGACGGGTGCATGACCATCGAGTTTTCTTGTGCACGCTCACATACCCAGTTCAATTACGCTATGACCGTGCGCACCGGTTGCTTTGCTGCAAGTGAGTCAAGCGGTGAGTTATCCGATGCAGACCAAAAACCCAACCGAAGAGGGCCCAAGTGCCGAATCGGAATATATCTATTTCAGTGTATCTACTTTTTTATTCTAAATATTTATGCAAGCCCATCTGTATTCATGAATAAACAATGCATGTTTACCTTTGTAAAATATATATATTTTTTTCTCATTATGCTCACTCTAAAAAAAAGTGCGGTAAATTTTTTTCGAAATAGGCCAGTCTGAAGATATTAAATATGAAAAAAGAAAAAAACGAATAGACTCTGGGAGGTCACATTTGGCAAAAAAATATATCCCTTTGAACCATGTGCAATGGGAGTAGTATCTGCTTAGCTCCCTCATATAGCTGCTAGACATAAATGGAGCAGCTTATATTGAATTTGGTTTGGAACTGAATGAGCTGATTTCAGAGGCCAGCGTTACCCTAGGGTGTGGCACGCCTGTGGTGGTATTAAAGGCTGGCAGTAACCGGTAGCCAAGCTCCTTAGCCATGAGCAGCAGGTCGCCTCTGTACCAGGTCATGAGACCATGGCGTTCCTGCAGGTATGAAGCCAGGATGTGCCCACTCAGGAGGCCCCTGCATAGAAGTGCATGAAAGTAGGAGACCAAGGTCGCCAATGAATGCTCTTTGCAACAGTATCTGGTAATCATAGCTGTATAAGAAATTGAAAATTAAGTTAAATTCTGTGATTTTACATGCCAAACTACAATATGATTATGGGACATGCTGCAGTGGGCAACTCCCTATTAATTTTGACCACGTAAGGTTCTTACATGCACTCAATGCACAATACATGAGTGCCATTGCATTTTGTCCTCATCGGAATGCGGCCACTGCAGCCAGAATCGTTCTCGTGACCACGAGCTTAGCAGTGTAATCCCATGGCTATATTTGTATAAGAAACTTTGCAGGTTGATATGAGAACTACTTCTGCTGTTGCCACATCTCATCCTAGAAAAATTAGACAATGATATAGCCATAACCATGAAACCTTACTAAAAGTGATCCCAAGAATCCGTGGGACCAACTCACGTGACTGCACCTGCGAATGACTTGGGCACTGGCATCTGGCTTGGGGCAAACATTCTATTCTTGTGTTGTGAGTAGAACCCCCTAGATTTTGCAGCGATTCTTTTCCTCGTGTGTAGTTCGAATGGCTGGCATTTTTGTATAATAGGTGCAATAAATTCCCTTTTGTCTTTGTTTGCACTACTGTGCCCTTTGTTCGTTAGAGCACTTAGACACCACTATATA
The DNA here is from genome assembly GCF_023375885.2 of Dermacentor andersoni. NCBI lineage: Eukaryota > Metazoa > Arthropoda > Arachnida > Ixodida > Ixodidae > Dermacentor > Dermacentor andersoni. The sequence continues at coordinate 218,115,194 of NC_092814.1, read as the reverse complement.
TATATATATATAATGTGCCCCCTACCACAAACAGACAAGTGAACTTCAACTTTGCTGCTCATGCCACAAATGACACACTCCCTTTTTCTCTCTCAATCTTCATAATGGCACATGTTTTCAGTTGCCTATGACAACACCATGTGTATGCATACACATAATCCTACCTTGAATTACTTGACATGTAGCACTTTTTCTATACAAATAGCGGATGGCTCAGCCCACAGGAATGTGTTGCTGCTAGCTCAAACCTTCCAACAAAACAAAACTGTATCGGGCATGTGTAGTGATTATATCAACGCGGATGCGCATCGGCGATGTGCAGTATGTACAGAATGCTGCATCATGTCTTTATAAGCCACGCTCTCAATAAATCTGTGTTCATTTCCTGCACTGGCCATGCTGCTGTAAGCGTCATCTCCCTTGGCACGTTACATGGTGTCGAAAGTTGCCCCGCTGCCCGTCGATGCCTGAGGGGAATCGTACCCGCGAAGAACGCATTATGGACTTGCTGAAGGCACCACAGCCATTGTGGCTGACGGGTAACGTCATGGAAAATTGAAAGCGTTTCAAGCAGAAATTTGAGTTATTTCTGCAGGCAACGGCGGCAAAGGACCAGCCGAAAATGGAAGCATCGAAGGCAGCCCTCCTGCTGAGCATGACGGGTGACGACGCGCTGGATATTTTCAGCAACTTCTAGTTCGCACCGGATGAAGACAAGAATGACTACAGTACTGGGGTGAGAAAATTTGATGCCTATTGCGCCGAAGTGAGCAATGAAGTGCACGAGAGATATGTATTCCGTTCAAGAAAGCAAGTAGAGGGAGAACCATTTGAAAAGTTTGTTCGTGACCTGAACAAGCAAGCAGCGCAGTGTAATTTTGGCGTTTTGCAAGAATCCATGACAAGGGACCAGATCGTATTTGGCACGCACAATCCTAGACTATGTGAGAAAATGCTTTGTGACAGCCAACTGACTTTGCAAAAAGCAGAAGAAATGTGCAAAGCAGCAGAGATGGCAACACAGCAAAACGAAGTATGGCGTAGTAAGGAAGACAGAGTCGATGCCATATCGAGGCGCTCGGCGCCACCCTCAAAAGAGCGGAAGCAAGGAAAAGAACAATTTGATTGTCGTAAGTGCAACCGATGGCATAAACCGAAGCAATGCCCAGCGTTTGGAAAGAGGTGTCAGTTGTGCCACAAGCTGAACCACTTTGCAAGTGGTTGCGCGTCAGCGGTAGTAAGCGAAGTAAAAAAACAAGACGAGGACTTTGACATTCTCGAGATCACGACAGCTAGTCATGAAAGGGATTGGACGGTTAAAGCCCAAGTTCGCAAACACGAGATAAGCTTTAAAGTGGACACCGGGTCATTGGCAAGCCTGTTTCCCATGTCAATTTACCGCCAACTGAAGAGTGCTGAAGAGTTGAAGCCAACGAATTCGGTGCTGTGGGCGTGTAACGGTGGTACCATATCATGCTTTGGAACGTCTACGCAGTAAGTAAGGCTTGGTAGTATTTCTGCTACAATCACATTTTTTGTTGTGAAGAATGGCCGGCAGGCCTTACTTGGACTAGAAGCTAGTGAGGCTTTGGGGCTGGTCCAGCGTAAAGTAGGTGCCGCAGACAAGATTTCCAACGATGGACTTCTCAAGAATTTCAGGCATGTCTTCGAGGGCCTAGGTTGTTTGCAGCAGGCCTACAGCATGGTCCTGAAACCTGAAGCGGTGCCAGTCGTGCAATCTGCTCGACGAGTTCCTTTGGCTCTGGAAGAGTCTCTAAGGAAGGAACTTGAAAGAATGGTACGTGCTGGCATAATTGTTAAAGTGAACAAGCCTACCGACTGGGCCAGTCCTTTAGTTCTGGCAAAGAAGAAAGATGGCACGCTAAGGGTGTGCATGGACCCCAGAGCTGTTAAGTACATAAAGCGGAAGCACTTCCCCCTTCCTACACGCGAGGATTTGGAAGCCGGTTTAACCAATGCCGCGTACTTCAGCTGTCTCGACGCGAACTCCGGCTATCATCAGATACCGTTTGACGAATGGACATCTAAGATCTGCACTTTCTCTTCACCGTTTGGGAGATACCATTTTCTGCGTCTGCCCTCTGGCATTTCATCCGCACCAGAGGTATTTCAACAAACAATGAGTCAAGTATTCGATGGCCTACCTGGTGTGTTAGTATACATTGACGACATTTTAGTTTGGGGTTCCAGTAAGCAAGAACACAATGAACGGTTGACAGAAGTACTTAAACTGCCGAGAAAGCAGGATTGACTTTCAACGTGCAGAAATGCAAGTTCGGTGTGAAATAAGTCAAATTCCTTGGTGACATCATATACCGAATGGGCATATCGCCTGACCCAAAGCTTATCAAAAGCTTGGCGAAAATGGCGACACCAACGTCCAAGACTGACGTGCAGCGGATGCTGGGAGTGCTTAACTATTTCAGCAAATTCGTGCCACGGTTGTCTGAGCGAACAACGCTTTTACGAGAGCTTATCAAGTCCCGCGCAGAGTACCAATGGACAACAAACCACGCGCAAGAGTGGAAAATCTTAACGAAAGTTTTGACTATCGCCCCCCTGCTTGCAATCTTTGATCCGCAACGAGAAACCAAGATAATGTGCGACGCATCAAAGGAAGGTGTCGGTGCAGCATTATTGCAAGGCTACAATGGTGAATGGCGACCTGTAGCATATGCATCTCGTGTATTAACCTGAGCCGAGCAAAGCTATGCACAAATTGAAAAGAGGCACTCGGAATTTGTTTTGGCTGTGAAAGGTTTCACAAGTTTTTTGTACAGAAGAAAAGTGCTGATCGAAACAGACCATAAGCCGCTTGTAGCGATCGCGCAAAAGGAAATCGTTGACATGGCACCACGAGTCCAAAGATTCTTTTTGCAGCTGCTAAAATACAATTTTGTCTTGCAGTACATTCCCGGAAAGCTGCTGGTTCTCGCTGACATGTCATGCTCAACGGCTGACCAGGGCGAAGACCAAGTTGGCACCACTTCTGGTACCACAGACGACGTGGAGATCCATGCGGTGCAGTCCTTGGGCTACATGGTCACTTCCGAAACACAGCGGTTACTGCAGCAAGAAACGTCTCGTGACGTATACCTACAGGCCGTGAGGAAGAGCTCAGCAAGCGGGCAGCCGGTGAAAGGGGAACTCAAGCCATTTGCGAAAGAACTGTCAGTCATTAATGGAATAGTGCTGAAGGGCTCGAAAGTTGTAATACCGAAGAGCATGCGACAAAGCATCCTGAAAAGAATACATGCTGGCCACCTCGGGTTGCAAAAGTGAAAAGAGCGGGCCCGAACTCTTGTATTTTGGCACGGTCTGAACGGCGAAATTGCTGCGCTAGTAGAAAGCTGCGCAACATGCAGAAAGTATGCGTACAGGCAACCACTTGAACCACTTCTAATACGGCCAGTTCCAAAATGTGCTTGGTATAGGGTCGGCGTAGACATCTTTTCTTATGCCAGAAATTCGTACGTGGTTGCTTACAATGCCTTTTCAAATTTCCCTGAGGTTGAGAAACTTGAAGACACAACTGCAGCAACTACAATCACAGCCCTTAGCGCCATGTTCGCCAGGTACGGCGTACCTGTAGAAGTTTGCCCGGATAACGGACCCCAGTTTTCAAGCCATGAATTTGCCAGATTTGCCAAAACATATGACTTCAACCATGTAGCCTCCAGCCCCCATTATCCGCAGCCGAACGGCTTGGCTGAAAAAGGTGTGCAAATCGTAAAGCGCATCCTGAAAAAAACTCTAGAGGCGAGGGAGAACTTCTGGCTGGACTTACTAGACTATTGCTCAACACCACTGGAAGATGGGCATTCTCCCAAGATGGGACTTCGGCAGGGTGTCCCAGACCCCTGTGAGGAAGCACCGCCAAGCCAAGCCTGGGAAGCCTTTGCAAATACTGTGCAGAGGCACGAAGGTGAGGCTTCAGGATGTGACTGGGTGGTCCCCAAAAGAGAAGGTCGTTGGTGAAACTGCTTCATGTTCCTATTTGGTACGAACTCAAGATCACCGTGTGCTGTGGAGCAACCAATGACATCTCCTTAGGATGAGCGAACAGTACAGCGGTGAAAGTGATGACGAGTGCGAGGAGAGACCACCATGTGAAAACTCCTGTGCGCCAGCGCCTGCAGCACCAGCTGAACCAACAGCGCAAGCCTCCAAGGCGTCATCTCTAGACACAGCCATAGGAACAATGCTACCAGCAAGTGACAGCGATCCTTCGCCTGGCATCCAACCGACGCATGCTACTAGAAGGTTGACTCATGCCGTCCGGCCTCCCCAGAAGCTTCATTATGATGAACATTTTCAGCAAGTGTCATAAGCTTTGGCAAATGTGTATATAATATCTATCTTTTGTTTGTTACCCGAGGGAGGATGTATCGAACACATGTAGTGATTATATCAGCACGCTGCATCATGTCTTTATAAGCCACGCTCTCAATAAACCTGTGTTCATTTCCTGCACTGGCCATGCTGCTGTAAGCCTAGTCTTTCTTGGCACGTTACAAAAACTGAGTGAACAACAAATTAATGGAGTCAAATTAACAAGTCTACTGCAGAGGCATTTGGCTTTTTAGGCTAAAGTCCATGCAAACGAAATGCAAAGTGGACAACTTTCTATGACACATTTACAATGAAGTGCTTACCCAACCATTCTGATGTTGGTTTCAAATACAGATACGACAATGTCACTGTCAAAGCTGACATCCCGGATGACAAGTTTAACAGCCCTTTCGAATTCCTCCATGTCACCTAATAGCTGAAAGAGAAAATAAGGCTTGGTTTATAAAATTTATTAAATGCTTATAGCACTACACATATACACACCACAAAAGAGGAAGCATGGCTTTTACTTTTTCTTTTTAGGAACCACATCATTTTTATAATTTTACTTTTTGTAATTAAGTGTCAGTTCAAAAATTACTCAATCACATAACTTATATTTATCATGTACATGCAAGATCTACTTCCTATAAGGTTTCTGTCACAAAGGTTTATTGAATCCCGCAATGAAAATGCTTAAAAGGTTTAACAGCAGGTTTCTCTTAACAGTTACCTGCAGAAACAAGAGTTATGAGAGGAATTAAAGCCAGTTTTCCTGTACAGTGTGAACTGATTAAGACTTAGCAGATGATCCTTTCAACACTTGGGCTTTCTAAGAAAGCACAGAGGTTACATGTGGGTAGCCTATATGACAATCATGCATGTAGTCGCCATGTGTCAAAAGGCCCGAGGGCTGAACTTAGTTTCCACTCCAAGCATAGGCCATACCAGTGGTACATGAACAGCCACTATGTGGAGAAACTAGCCAGGAACTCCACAAACAGCCTACTTAAGTTTTTTCACCAATACTAGTGTTGAACAATCGACTACTCCAATAACGACAAGTATAACAGATAACACCACCTTAGCAATTTTTCTGTGCTGCCTAAAGACATAGCAAGAACATTTCAAGTATGTCACACTTGGAAAAAAAACAAGACAGGAAAAAGAAATAAACTGAAGCAATTCAATGGATGGTGAAAAATTAGAGAAAAAGTAAGTGCAATGCTATTAGCCACACTAACCCTCTGGAGGCAGCTGGAACTAAAATGTCCAGTGCACAAGGTAGGCCATTTTGATATTTTAAGCATTCCTGTGCCTTTTAATCTCCTGTGCCCTTAACATTCTCTCTCATCACTTTCTGAATGCAGGAAATCAAGGCTTCTGATGCATGCCTTGCTTTAGATGTTGGCTGGCTGTGCCATCACTTTGTCACAGTTCATTTTTTAAACGAAGCTGGTGCACAGAACACGTCATTATAAGTGTAAGGCGATGTGAAGGCTTTGTGCAAGTTTTGTTGGTGGATGTGAACTGTTTGTACTGTAAGAGAGTTTGCTTTAAGTGGGGTAGTCATAAGTGGGATCAACTGTACTATATGGTCATTACCTCCAATACACATAAAATGGTCTTGCAGTGCTTGTGGGGTTGCAAATTAAAGCGGCTATGCAACGCCTTTTATCAAACACATGGAACGTGCTTGGTATGAAAAGGCATCTCCTCATGAATCTTTTCCAACCAAATGTTTTAGAACGACTCTTCAACCAATATAACTATCAGCAATGAAATGCTGCACTTGTTAAGCCCTTGTGGCCTTCGCCTCCTTTTCATATATTCTACTTTACTTGAAACTGTTCTTCCATGCCCATACAGAATGATGCTTCCCATGCTCCGCCCATAATTGTGCCCCACTCTTGGACTTTAGGAAGTGGAATGAAACCGCAGGCACTCTTGAGTGAAACTGTAGGTACACTGCTGTATGTGCTCGGAAAACGTTTGGCTCAGGCATTCATGACAGCACTGCCTGGAAACATTATATTAATTGTTTTATTTAATATATTCCATTTATCCTGTGATGCAATATTTAATAATGTTTATTCCATGTGTTCCAAAGTGCTGCAGGGTCCCTTGAATTAAAATATAGAACTTTCTTGCCTTCACGCATAAAAACTCTTCATATAATGAAAGCAGCTCTAAATATTAAAAATTTTATATAGCTGCCAGAGATTTGTACTACTGCGAACAAGCAAAGTGGCCAGAATATAACGAGTGTGCAGCTTCGTGAAAGCAAAAAAAAAAAAAAAAAGGGGGGGGGGGGGGGGGGATTGGAAGACATCTGATGCAAGAATACCAAGTTGCCCAGTTGTCCATACAGACAGGCCTGAACTTAAGGCATATATGGTAATAAATATAAAATAAATATAAATACCATGGTAAGCATTAGCATGAACACCCACGCTACCACATATCTAATGGTTATTCAAGGAGTGCCTTTCAAACAAATACACAGGTAGCTTGAGTTAGTAATTGCTCTGCTTTTAAGAAGGTAGAAAAGGGAAAACAATGAAATGAACAGGTCCCGGGTATTCATTCTGCCAACTTTTTCAAGCGGGGGGAGTTTATTGAAAACACTGCCAGCTCCAGAAGGCGTAAGCCAATTACTAAATGGCAATTTTAGTTTCTAAAGCCCACATCTTGGATACAGTCTCTTAATTCAGAAAGGAAAAAAGACCACGTTCTGAAAAAATCATGACAATGAGCATTTTCTATCAATTTCAATAACATGTTTAAATATTAAAGGTCAACTGCCAGTACGATCATTTTCATATCCCCTTAATTCAGCTCATTTGAATTTCCTTTAATCTACAATTCCTGTTTGTTTGCAGAAATACAGTAGAATCTCATTATAACAAAGTTGCATCCAATGCTAAAATACCTTCATTATATACGATATTAAGAATATATACACATGTATAAGCTTAAAAAATTTGCAATCAGATCTATGTGAAAGAAATGTGCGATTCCTCTGATAGGCCGCCAAAGGGTCTCCGTGGATTTTGATGGTTTGTCAGCAGCTTGTGGCATGGAAACACCAAATTACATGTTCTGCACGGATGCTACACAATCACGTGAAAAGTGTGGTTAGACAATAGACAAGATCTGCTTTTGCTGAGAAGTCGCAGACCAATTTTTCGGGCACACTGGGAGCAAACATGCAGACCCAATCTCCCATACAATGGCTGTCAGTCTAGCCCAAGCATGTAGTTTCATGTTCAATCACTGATGAGGTCTGCTGGTATGAACATATTGATGGTGAGTGTCTTGTGACTGCTTGCTGACAGCCACTCCAGGGACCATCAGCAAATATTTTTTACTGCCCTACTGTCTAGGCTGCTAGGCCTCAGCCCCGCTACTTCATTGGGAGTTGGCAACCAATGCTGTGGTTTGGACTTTGGAGTCAAGGAGACATGGTGGCAACTTTGCTCACTGCTGCTGTGTTTGCAGATCACGTGCTTGGACTATGTCCAGAAAATTGAGCAGCACACCATGCAGTGCCAGAAATTGCAGTTCACATTATAGGACATTGGTCCTAGGGTTAGGCGGCAATGATACGGGGAAGTCTGAATAACCGTGCGGCTGAGCGCACACTTCTGGGGAAATTTGAAAAACCATAGCGGTATGGCTTTCTTCAATTGGTCATGTGTTCACTTTTTGCTGCTCGGGAGTTTTATCATCTCACTTCTCGTGCATGACAATGTTTTTCGATATGGCGATAAAGAAGGCTGGTGTAGTTCGGTTGTGCGCATGTGTTGCGATTCTTTTAAATATAGAACTTTTTCGAAAAATAAACCAGTTGTCAGTAGCGTTTCCTCGTCGTCGTGTCGTCTTTTCATCGTGTGTCCGTCCTTTTTAGCGCTACCATCAGTTTTAAAGAATGCATCACCAACTAGCCCAGCACCAAGTTTTATTGAAGGTCAGAAAATTCAGGCATCTCAAAATCCACCAGTGACTGTATTTCACAATTTTTCTACCAGAATGCAATATGCAAGCAAGTTCCACAGTAATCCACAAGGCAGAGGAAAAGAAACCTGCATGGGCTTTCTTTGAAATTTTGTGTTACTCTCACATGGATGACGATTACTTCGGTTCTTAAATCTTGCCTCACCTCGCAGATTTCTGCAGGACTCATTTGCCATATTCACTCTCTTTGGGTTTCAAGTTGTAAATTAGCATGCCCTCGCCTAGCTATCTGCTGGCTTCCTGGTTAATTCAGATGGTAAAGCGACTGCCCCAGAAAAGTGTTGGTCTCGGGTTCAATTCCTGAACCAGAAATAATTTTTCTCCAACTACGAAGTTTTCTTTCTGAGAAACTTATATGGGTTCCCTTTGTAGCTTTATGCCTTCTTTTGGAGGACGACAATTTCTTCCTTTCAAGAATGCATATTCAGAGCTATGTAGAAACAAAGGCTTGCTTTACTATAACCGATAACATTTCAGGTCTTGCATTTTGGGTTTCATCATAGCAGGAGAATACTTCATAAAAATAAAGCATGACCAACTTTATTTTAGATTTACTTTAATTACATCAGTGCTCACTATATAGAGGTTCGACTATATACAGCAGGAAAGCAGGAAGACTGAAGTAGAACACTTCAGTTTTCCTGCTTTCTTACTGGACTTCTTTGGATATCTGGACATATTGGATACAGTCCCTTAATTCAGAAAGGGAAAAGACAACGTTCTGCAAAAATCATGACGAGTATTTTCAATAAATTTCAATAACATGTTTAAACAGTAAAGGTCAACTTCCAGCACGATCCTTTTCATATCCCCTTAATTCAGCTCATTTGAATTTACTTTAATCTACAATTCCTGTTTGTTTGCAGAAATACAGTAGAACCTCGTTATAACAAAGTGGTGCATGGTGTGCTGCTCAATTTTCTGGCTATGCACAGAGGCAGATATTGAGTTGTTGAGGAAACAGCCATATTCGCGATGCAAGGTATCGAGGACACAGCTTTCAATTGCCATAGACAAATAACATTCTATTAGTCTAGGTACTTAACTTTGTCTTCACCAGTCCCTCTGTCACCTACAAAGCACATTTATTCCAGGGTATCAGCTTCCAGACTGACACAGGAGATGAAACCATATGCCACCCTAGTGGCCTTACACACTGACCACAGGTACCTGGAGATTGCTACCTTTCTGAATGCGCCAAAATCCATTATTTTTTTTTACTAGAAAGCCGTTTATGCCCAATTATCATCTGAGACTAACAGAAATAATTGTTGCCAGTGGTCAGATACCATTCAAGCAGATGAGTTTCTCCAGCAGGTGGAAGCCATGATGAGTGAGAAACCCTGAAACACCAATTATAGTCACTGCGAACCTGCTTCAAGTGACAGAGTGGTCAGCCAAGTTTCCTGTGGACAATGGATTCCACTCCCGAGTTGCTTGCTCCCAAATGGCCTACATGACTGAAGAGGGGCTGGTTGTGGACTTCTGCAGCTACATCATCCTCAATATGGCATTCAAGTTCCCAATATAAAACTGTTATGTTGCTATGTGTGGGTGGTAGCACTGAGAGGGAGACTAACAAACAGCCACACAGTGATAAAAACTCACTAAAGGCTGCTACTGTGAAAGCGCTGTCCAACATCAGCACACACTATCTGATCCGAGCACGCAGCTGTGATCGAAGTGGAATTCAGTCAATAATTCAGATTGACGATGATTTTATTAACAGTCTTAGAAAACAAAAGTAAAAGAAAGAATGTAAATTTGGAATGAATGTTTTGACGTCTTAAATATTGTTGTCGTTCGTGAAGTCATCATTATGTCCTTAAATACCTTGCGAATTCGGTACATTTTTTCTTAAATGCCTAACATGAAGGTGCCAAATGAATAAATTCACCATAAATGAATTCAAAACTTACGTTTTACATGCTAGAAACATCAGAAAGATTTGGTAAAATTAAAACTATATTTTTTATGAACACAATGTTTTGCAAAATAAAGCATGTTATGCGAAACTGTCAGTCTCCCAGTTGCCATATGATAAAGCTGTTGCATATTGCCACATTTTTTATTCTATGTTACTTTGGGCAGGCGGCCCAGCATCCAATCTGCACTGAACAATGCACACCACAGAAAACACTTTTTTGCTTGCAGAACATACTTTAGCAGACACTCAACCATAAAAACTTAAAACGTACATACTTACATGATTCTAAGCACTTAAAGGTGCGCTACACAGAGTAGAGCAGAGCAGAAACAATTTTGAGAGGGTGAAAGTTTCAAAAGAACTACAAACACATCCCTTTTTTATAAGCAGTAATGTCATATCCCTTCCTTTGTGGTACTCATGGAACAGAGAAGGTCCAAGATGCATGGCCAACCGTGTTTGTTAACTTTTACAGACAGCACGCACACTGCTTGCAGGGTTTGTACAAATACCACTCTGCAGAACTGAATACATTTCATTTCTCTCTTAGGCATAAAGCGTTCTTTCAAGTTGGTGTTTATTATGTAATGTTTTGGCTGTTTCCAAAATATTTCGCAGGCTTAACGAAAGGAAAATCAAGGCCCCTGTGTGTTAGTCAGAGTCAAATTTTGGAATTGCTTCTACTTGTTTTCAGTTCATGTGCTGTTTTCTGTATTTATCGCTTTATGTATACTAAAGGGAAGCTGTGGCTTTATGTCTAAATATATTGTCACAGGTGACATTTTAATGAAAGTTGCCGATTACTTCGCAGAGGTTGCACAGTGATATTGCCACTCTTACATCTTGAACTTTACACAAGGAAAGAAAACAAGTACAATACACATCCATTAAAACAAACTCAATGAAAACCTAGGTGTCAAGGCATATAAAACAAAGCTGAGCCACTTGACTGGTTTCTCAGTCTTAATACCAGAAAAACTTACTTTATATCGAACACTTTAGCAGCGAAATTTTTTTTCTACATTTTCACATGGCAGGTGTACACACAAACACACACACACACACACACGCACGCACGCACGCGCACACACACACACACACACACACACACACACACACACACACACACACACACACACACACAGTGTTTCAGTGAACACTTTCAAAATTTTTTTTGGGTTCCCTGTGGCAGATAGCACAATTCTAGTCCATGACCTGGTCTACTCGAAAAGGCGGACATTACTTGGTAAAACAATTGAAATTCATAATATACTAATTAGCAAAAATTAACTATTTAAGTTTTTAACTCATTACCTTATGGCACATATTGCAATTTACCAATTCTAGCTGAAGAGTTTGCAAGGCGGATCCACTTGGAACGAATCCTCAGGATGACACCAGTTTCGAGATATTAATTCCCGAACTTTGCAGAGATAATGCATTGGCATTCCAGTTAATTTTGTGCTTCAATGCATAAAACGACATTTTGCACAGAAGGTAAGTGGAACAACAGTGGATTTTTACTGCAAGTTTGATGGCGCATATCGTGAATGGTGTCATCCACACAGTTATCTTCAAGTAGATAGTCCCTGCAGTCTCACCTGCTAGAATTTGTAAATTGCAATATGTGCCATAGGGTATCAGTTAAACTTAATTAGTATTTTTTTAATTAATCAATTATGCATTTCAATTTTTTGTGCATGTCCATTTCTGAGTAGACCAGCTCATGGACTAGAATTGTGCTATCTTCCACAGGCAAATAAAAAAAATGTTGAAAGTGTTCACTGAAACATCATGTATGTATGTATGTATGTTGGTTCCTCAAGTATGCTGCAGCTATGATAGGAAGCAATTTTGACCACATGTTAAATTTTGACCAAGTGTTAAATTATTTCTACAATAATAGCTATGGATTTCGTGGTTTCCTGTCCAACAGCTTTTGTCATTAGCAAGTCAAGGGTGTTCTTTAGACAAGCCAAGTTAAGTTTTCTATAGTGAAACGTCGCTTTTACATGTACGTGATACGCAGTTCAGCGTGTTGCCGTAGCCACGCGTGTGCTTTTGATTTCCCAAGCATGTTGTCTCTCGATGACTTTAGTGAGCTGGAACAAAGTATTTTAGCTCACCCGCATGCTCAGAATTTCGCGCGTGTACAACAGCAATCATGTGTGCCGCCATGCATTGAGCCGCGAACGCCGCTCGTTAATGTGGATATATTTTACTTCATAATATGCACAGAATAAAGAGCAAAAACCTAATCATATACAAAGTGCAATTTTAAGTAATACGTATGCACTACTTAACCCCTCAAAGCACAACATTATCATTTTTGATACGCTGAATTTGATGCCTGAAAACTCGGACTTAAGTGCTGTAATATACAGCCCATACTAGCATTTTTGATATTCTGGAGGGAGTGCTCAGTTGTGAATAGTTCAGCAAATGAATTATTAAGTAATTACCATACTCATTAACTTTTACTCAATTATCGTTTCACTGTTTTCTTCATGCCAATATACTCTCCATGGCCAGAAATACATGTGAGCAAGTTGTTTTACTTTCTTTGACATACGGAATGGTGTCCGGGCTTTGTGGGGTTAATAACAGCCGACTTATATACTATAATATCATATACTACATATAAATTGCCAAGGCTTCACAGCTAGTTCGTGCCACTTACTGGTTTTTCAGTCTTTCTTTTCCACTTTAAAGTTATAATTCCTACTTAATTTGCTAACAGCATGCTGGATACTATCATTATAAGTCAGGGTGATTTCATTCCCATGAAAGTCTCGCAACACATTCTGGCCAGTTGTCAGTCCCTTTAAAACATGTTATCGTGAGGCTGTAACTAAAAAAAAAATGCTTTATTGTACTGGCAACAACCCACAAAGTCCACTCTTGTACATTTGTGCCCAATATAAAATAAATTTTCTCTGTCCTGACTTTTTTCCATGTTGCCACTTACCATTAATGTGTCCATGGTGTCCACTAGGGTTAATGAAAAACTGCAAAGGCAATAAAAAGAAAGTCACAATACAGTACAGTGCAAGGCTCTGAATACAATACAGTGCAATGCTCTGAGTGCACATAGGATGGCTGACTTACTTTCCCAATGCATCATCTATGTCCCCCCGATTGGCCTCTGTTCCTCGGTATCGGCCTTTGCAGCTCAGAGGCATGAGCTCATCAGCTGGGTATGCATTGTCCTGCAGGAAGTGACCAGCACACAGATGATTTGTTCGCACTGCATTCTACAAATGTACCCTCTTTTTAAGTAAGAGTAAATATTACACTAACATGCGCCAATTATACTGTCAAGTGACTTCAATCTCTATGTGCATTAAAGTTGCTTAGTGTTTGCCAGCTTATTTCGCTCTCTTTGCTCTTGCCAAAAAAAAAAAAAACTTGAGAGTTGCAGCTGCTTTTCAAATCCTGCTCCTGGAGCCCTCCTATTATACAGACCGGAACAGCTGTCATTTCTGAAAGAGCACATGGCTGACACATAGGTAACCTTCCCCCAACCACAGACACAAACAGGCTGTACACTGTATATTTCACTGTACACAAAGTGAAATATACGTTTTCCAAATTCTTCTGCAAAGTTGACTTCTCTGCTACTTTTTATTGAAACAAAATACTTCTCAATTACAGACATTTCTACCCCAAGCATGGAGGACTCGAGCAAAAGATAATTTTGTATTGTATCCAGAATGTGCCTCATTTCCTTTGATACGAAGCATCCTTTGCCTCATACCAGGCACTTTGCGGTAGGTAGGTAGGTAGGTGGATAGGTTGCGTTCAGCGATGGGATTTTTGAACCTGGGCCTCCCCAGCCCAACAGCCCGATGCTCTACCCATTAGGCCACAGTAGCATGCATACTTCTCTTGTGGCAATGCCAACTAGCTGTTTGAGACGACTGATTGGCATGTGCATCAGTTTGCATAGTAGCAATTTTCTTAAAAAAGCGAGCACATTTGTGTGCAGTTTTTGTTGGGCCACAACCACAGGAATACATTGTGCATATAATGGTCAGCCTTACCACTCTCTTAAAAGCTCAAATTATTACTAGAAAGATGAATGCCAGAGAAATTGACAAGCACGCTTCACCAGGCCTGCTCACGTACTTTAGCAATTTCGGATGAAAAATAAATGTGAAATAAAGCTGTACACCTTCACAATAACCCATACATATTTGTAAACAAATGTAAAATGCTTAAACTTTAAGACTATGACTAGTGAACATCCAGTCTTTATGTAACCATCAGAGAGGAACAACTGTTCTGTTGTAATATGGTCTCACCTACACAGGTTATAGGTTTATGCAACATAGTGTGTATAGACTGGTATGTTTTAATTGATTCAGCTTAGTTCACAGCAATACAAATAATCGGAAACATTTACTATGGTGCAAGAAAGTACCCAGCCAAGGATTTTCGATTTATAACACATACCATGTAAGCCCGGTAGGCGTGATAAAACATTTCTTTAACTTGTTCCCTGCAAGAAGAGGCAAAAGTAAAAAAATGGAGAGATCTGTAATGGTTGCAAGGTGCCCTGTTTCCTATCAATGAGCACATGCACAGGCGCGAAAATCCACGTTCACATCAAGGTCGTTTATTAGGATGTCGAGCACGTAAAAATTCCCAATTAAGCTTCTTTCTTTTTCTACTTTTTCTTTTTAATATCGCATGAATTGCGTTGCTCTCTCGAAGCAATACACACTGGGCTTGAGGTTTGAGATGTAATAAGAACAACACAACACTTATGTCAACAAATTATTTGGCCAGCAGACATGAACACCGCGAAGTAGCAAGTGAACAACGGGCAAACAAGTGCGCTTTAGCAAAACGCGAGACGTCATCAGTAGGAGAGACTGACAGGTGCAGGGCTCGATGACCGATTCAGAAGCATCATATCAGACAGCAAGGAAACAGCCGCGTCAAAATTGCAAGAGCTTTATGCTCTACGACAATGACGTTAATAGTACGCAAGCGAAAGTTAATACGTGTTCGAGGAACTCACCGCAATTCGACTCTCTCTTCCGTGGTTACGGCTTCAGTAGTGGTTCCGACGATGCACATCAGTATGCCAGCAATCGCCACTATAGTATTATTAGAAGATGCCATTTGAGGTGAGGAGGGATCGATCTAAAGTGTCTGCTTTTTGACGTTTTGACTAGAGTTATGGTAAGCGTGTGCGCAAAAATTTTAGGACGCAATCCATCGCCTCCGATGCCCCTTCGCCCACCAGTTTCCTACTGCATCAATGCAGGGAAGCAAGCAGCAGGCAGCGATCTCAGTACCGATGAATCGCCACCATCGCTCAACACTTCTTTTTTTGCGTGTATGTGCCTCTTAAAAGGCGCTTAATTCTTAAATTAAACACAAACTAAAAATATAATTGTAAAAATAAAATATAGTTGTAATTACTATGTGGTAATTCCACGCCCCAGCCGTGGCTCTCTCTGGGTCACAAACGCAAATCTCAAAGGCCTTGCTTTTGAGATTGCAAACGTTATAAGTAAGTCATAGACTCCATGTTGTAGTCTTTATTATTTTTGGCATACCATTACTTTAAGTTATAATGGCTACCGCACATCAGTTACAGTGTATTTCAATGCATAGAATTTCCTACAAAATTTCAGTAGGAAACGTTATGCTTCATGGTCCCTCAATGTAGCAAAAAAACGAATCTCAAAGGCCACAGTTAGACCATTTTCACTGTCCCATTTCCTTGAAACGTCGCCGTGTGCGATGGCTGCTTTTCGCAGCTTTGAATACGGGCGGGATATTTCATTGCTTAAAAGCGCACTTCGTTTTGCGGAGCGCATTCTTCAGCAGGAGGTAAGTATGCTATGAATTCGTGGACATCTGTCCAATCTGCTGTAAACTGCGCTGGACTGTTGCAAGCAAGTGTGAGAACCTGCGTGATAGCACCAGGAAGGCTGCACCAGATTACAGAGTACAAAAAAAAAGAAAAACAAAAAAGACGTGTTTTTATGTCAGAAGGGAAACGGTGAAAAATTCTGTAAAGTGCTTCCACTCTCCTTCCCCACTGTCCTTTTCTGATTCAAGCGAACAAGAAATGCACACGAAGAAATGCCAATGCGCACGTTACTGGGATTGGCTCCGGAGCGTGGCATTCGTGGTGTTCATAGGCGTTATGGAACAAGCGCTTTCGGCCAAGCTTTCCAATTCTTGGATATGACAAAGGCACCACGTTTTTTGCCGCCGATGAAGAGATTTAAAAAATATAATTAAACTTTTATATAATTTTTTGTAGAAGTCCTTGATATGTAGTTAATAGGTGTTCCTATTAGCAAATAACGTTGGCCCAACCGTGACTGCAAAGACAACAGAGGGCTGCTCACCTATGAAGGATTTGCGAGTCTCTCACATTATCTAATTAACATGCTTCAGAATCTCTACAGCACGCGTGTAATTGAATCATAGGTGTGTGTACCTTTATTGGGCAAGCATGAGGCAGTTGTATCTGCTTTTACTTTATGTTTGAATGGATGGTGCACTAGCAGAATGCTATTGAGTTATCTCAGAGAAGAAGTACCCCATACCATTAATGTATGCATGCTGCTAGACACAGTATCGAATTGGTTCATGCATGTGGATAAATTGGGGTAATTATCTTTTGTTTCTTCTGTAAGGAACTTTCCTTGCATTCGCTGTGATTTATTTACTGTGTCAGGCTGCTGCCATGAAGGTCGCCACTGTTCTGGGTATAGTATGTATTCTCAGCAACTTTGAAAGAATCGACATGGCTGAAGTACGTATACCTTTCTTTCTGCAGGATGCAAGCCAGACTTTGTTTTCATTGGACCACAGGCACTCTAAAACTGCAGCAATGACTGTGTCAAATAGGATACAAAATGCCGGCAGTGCTGGAATTGAGTTGGCTGTTACCAATTCAAGGCTGCATACTGCAATTTTTGTAAATGTGCTTCTGTAAGTGGAATTGTGACCTGTATGCATGGTGTTGGTTTGTTCTGGAAACTCGCCATTAGTTTAGTCATTTGAGCTGAAACTTTGTAGGTTTTGTAGATGCACTCATATGAATGTGTGTTGACTGTCTTACACGTCAAGAAAGGAATGCATCATCCTTGCTTTTGACATTCGCTTGTTTACATGAATGTAGTCTTAACGCAGTTGAACTCTTGCAGTGTTTCCTGTAACATATGAAACACAGTTTTTTTTTAAATATTTGCTGTTTCTAGCTAGAAGTTGTAGGCAAGGGGTGAAAGGTCTGTATCAGCCAACTTGCAGTGCTGTGTCCCTCATTGGTATAATGTGCCAGCATTTCACATTAATTTGCTGCAGGTGGCTGTTCACTGCACCATCTCTTGTATATTCGACACAACATTTTGTTCTAGTGAATCGGCCTTCCATGTGAGACCTTGTCAAATGTTTCAGCCTTGCTGGCATCACACTTTTGTAGGTTATAATACAAAACCATATAGACAAGCAGCAATGACTCAACACAATAACAGTAACATGTGTGAAAGCAACACAGTGCTGTGTCCTTCCTGTCCATGTGGTTTTGCGCTTTGGCTTGTGTGCCAAGCCACCTTAACCACTCCCTGGATTTGATAACCCAACTCAGTATTTCCTTGTTGCTCCACGTATCTATCAGGATAGTGATTTCAGCTACATGTTTAGATATGTCTACCATCTAAGCCAACACTTTACAGAGTGTAATAGTCATTAAAAAAATTGAACTACAGAATGCAAAACTGATATCTACTCACAAGAAGAACCTGCTCCTGGACTATTCGGTTCATGTTAATGAGTTACTAGACTTCAATGCAAAAGCACGTGACCACAAAAATACATGCACAAACAGGACAGGTGCTGCTAACAAGGGCTTATTTGAAAGCAAGCTAGCGAACATGTATTCACCTTTGTACACAAACACATGCTGACAATTCATTTTCATTGCACTGCAATTAATTTATTCAGTTATTAATTTATTTTTCTTAGGACATAGAATGTTGCAAAGAGGATTGGGAAATTATGAAAAAAGACATTATATATAAGTACACGAATACGCACACGCACACATATCACAGCATGTATCACATTGCATATCGTATATCACACATATATATGTGTGCAATCAAGTTAATTAACCTCTTTGGGTGCTATGTGCACAATTGTGCATGCCATGAAAATGCATCAAAATCCAGTTCACTGAAGAAAATACTGATATTTAAAACCTGGCATATGCATTTCAAAACACTTATGATTGGACCCATGCTGTAAGTTTGACTAATATCTGTAAAGTGTCTTAGTAAAATGAATTGGAAGGCAGACGTTTGGGTGTCAGTATCTTGTCATGTAGTGGGATCTCTTCATTGATTGTTTTTCACAATATTTTACATCGGATATACCTTTCAAGTGGCCGGATAAGTGCTTTCCAAGTATGCTAGACAAGAAACGGTTTACATTCTCATATCTGACATCCCTGTACAGAATTCTCGCATGGAGTCCATGTTCTGTAACCTTGACAAAATTCCATCAAAGGACGGAAAAATTCTCAAACCATTCTGCATCTGTACGCATTTTATGATTCTGGAGATACAGGAGATGGGGTGAAACTAAGTTTTCAGTGAACAGAATTAATTGGCATATGAAGGGGTTAAGGTAATTCCAGATGGGGATCTTGAAGGCAGTAATGTTGGTTTCTGAAGTGGCAGAGGGGCGAAGGCGGTTCCAGTCAGTGCTAGTTTTCGGGACTATGGGGAGCATGAATGCAGATTAGTAAGACTGTTTGGCATGTCTACTTTATGCTAGTGGTCGTTGCGCAACAAAATGTATGATGGCTGGAGAAAAAGGTAAACGCTGAGGGCAGGATTGAAGTGATATGTTTTGTGAAACAGGCAAAGGTGGTGACATCAATGATATTGGCTGGGACTTATGGAATGTATAAATAGTTGTTAGCAGCACCTATCTCGTTTATCTTATTATTTCTTTGTGGTCATTCACTTCTGCGCTGAAACCTAGTAATTTATTATTTACTCATAAATGCATCTTCTGAACATTATACTTTATCTTTAGAATTGTTTCATCTATGCAACATTGCTAATTGTACACTGCCTTATATGTTAAACTTGGCTGGTGTATTGTTATCACAGAAACCTTAGACATTCCTTCTGTGTTCTCCCCTTTCTAGGCAACCTTCATGAAAGTGTGCCAAGCACCATGATTGCTTATGTTTTCTTGACTAAATGTGCTACCAGCATAAATTGAAACATGCACAAGAAATAACTGGTCAGAACTTTTGTTATGTGTAATTACATGGAAGTGCGATGTGTGATCGCTCTGCAGCTGCTTTTTTAAGCATGGAGTAGTCCCAAGTGTATGTTTTGGAGTCTGTATTAAGTCACTGTTACAAATGCAAGTGAACATCGAAATAGAACAAAGCATAAGAGTACTTTCAGAATTGTTCGCATTTGAATTTTTACTGATAGTGCATACACACAGAATTGTAAGGAATTGTAATTGAATTATCTAAGTTGTATTTTGAAGGAATCAAATAATCGTCTATGATTAGAGGACTGATGTGAGTAAAATAGTGAGCAGTGAAAGCTCACTGCCTTTGAGCTGCTCTATATGCATTTGCTTAGATCATATCAATCTTAATCTTGATTTTGTTTAGGGGTCTTGGGGAGGCTTATGTGGGTTTTAAGTTATCTTTGCAAAGAACTCAAAGTTAAGGTCCTGTGGAAGTGAATGTGAAGGATTATGCAAAAATTTGGCTGCACCATATGATTCAGTGGCATGGAGAACCACTTTAAAGGGGCTTTGAACATGGTAAGAAAATGTTCCCAGTCTGTAGACAATGCTGCTGTGAACATGCCAGCCTAATATGTGGCATGCAGCAGGGAGCCCGCGATCTTGCACAATAGATTGCTTGCTCTCTCCTGCAGCGTCACTCCTTTTCCCTCATATATTAATGTCAGTGATGATGTCAAAGCCACTGTGATGGCCCATGGACGCCAGCCATTTGGCATCTATGGATTAATCCATGACAATTAATTACTCACAAACAAAAGCTCATGCACACATGCCCACACTTCCAGATGTTGTAGGACACGTGGAAGCGGGAGTTGTTAACATGTCTTGCCCATCCTGTCACCTCTCCTTTGTTGCTCTCAGGCACCTTTGTCGGATGCCAACTTTGAAAGGTTACCATAAGTGCACTACAAAGAGAAGAAAAAGAAAGCAGCACTGCCCCAGCTGAGAGGAACTGATTAGTTCAGGGGGAATGTGATAGTAAATATTGTGCTGATTGTATCGTCATTCAAGTTACGGTCTTTAAAAAAATGTCTTTGGGAATATAGTATAATTGAAAGTCGTTGCACTCATTCCAGCATATTTCTCAGGTTTGAAGAAACGCGTTTCAATGCTCCTTTAAGGAGTATGAATTGTTTTCTGTATGACTTTGTCAGTTTCGAGCATTCTGGATTTTCCACAGACTATGTCTCTACGTTTTGTGTTAATGTATGTGAAAAAAAAGTTCACCGACAATTACAGTACTCCCTAATGCGAAATTTGAGCGCAGCTCTATACGTGTTTTCATTTCGTGATATATTGGCTGCCACAGACAATCTGTATCGTGCAGCATGTTGCAAATGGAGTGAAGTGCGGCATGGTTGCCTCACTGATAGGGAGATTGCGAGAGCCGGAGTGATTCACAGCAGCAGCTGCCATCAGCCCTCCCAGACAATGCGCACTACTCTGGCACCATCTCGTAGTCATTGTTGCGACACTAAGCTTTTCTTCGCATGCTTTCGCCATAGCCTCCTCCACTTTCCACCTCATGGATCTTCTGCACCCTCCTCTCCACTTTCCTCCTTGCATTTTTCATCCCCCACTGCACTATGCATTCAGTTTTGTCTTTGGCTGTGCTCGTTTGCTCAATTACGCCAAGCTGCGATGCCAAGGCATGCCAATGCTCGCCGCAGGAATGGATGCCCAAGAGCTGCTCTAAATGTGGTAACCAGGTGTTATACATGATGAAATTTCTCTATGATGTGTATTAGTTCATTTGTGTATACAAATGACGAATTATATGATTTCCTGGAAGTATTTGTTTTCCTTGTTTCATTGTGCATTTATTTTCATTAAAAAGAAAAATTTCTTCTCTACTTTTATGGTTCCTAGGGTAGGTGTACATCGAGACTGATATGTCCTTTCCAGCATAACATATATCCCCTTCAGGCGCGAATAAAATCTTTGCATTAAAGAAAATATATGAGCATCATTTCGTGCTCTTCACGCTTCAAATAACGAGTCTTGAAACTACAACAAAAATTTTATTCTTTCATTGTATTTTGCGCTGTCCCCGTTTGGGGACCAGGGCGCCTCAATACAGAAAAAATAAAGCACAGCAATAACAGAACGTGCGGTAGTGTTCTTAGCAAGATATTTGGAACAGAATGCGATTAATGGATTATGATTTGATTGGTAAATTAAAGCAAAGCCTACTTGGCGTGAAAAAGGTAAAAACAATTGTTGTGTGCCGACACGCACAAAAACACGTGGCATTTTCGACAGCGAATCCGGCACTTCACTTTGCATCCCTCACGGCGACAGCGTTGCGAGTTCGGTGTGCTGACATACTCCGGCCAGTCATCGTAGCCATCATACCTGATGGTTACGGTCGGTAGCAAATGCTGTCTTGCCTTCGCAACAGGCTCAGGGTATTCACTGCTTGGCCGACCACGCTTTTTTGGAGGAGCTCTGCTGCATGCGATTAGGCTGTTAGCAATGTCTGTTTGGAAGGCCATCATGTCCAAAGTACTTTTCTGTGCAAGGTTCTCGGCACTTGCGTCTCTCAAGTGTTCTATCCAGCTGTTGCACACGCAAAAGACACAAAGTGAGACATGACCCTCACTGGCCACTTTCTGGTTCTTGCCGTAAGGGGGTACAGCGACATTAGGAAGTCGAGTTTATCGATCCCTCCCATGTACAAGTTGTACTTTAATATCACTTCTGGGCAGTCAATTTCAATATGCTGCTTTGTTGCCTCGCTCCATTGTTTCACTTTTCCAACATTACCAATTCCAATTTGTGTGGATGCCATGTTTACGACTCCGTTATCTTGCCATCTCACAATAGCAATGTCTCCTTTCGTGGAAACCTTCTCATCCACGCTTCCCCGACCTTCTTTCTTCAGTTCTTTGTCACTTTTTAAGCAACACTTGAGCAGGCGGTTGGCTCGTATCGTACCGCTGGCAAGAATGCCCATTTCCTTCAGCTGTAGGATGAGTGGCACTGAGGTGAAATAGTTGTCCATGAAGCACTTCCGGTTCTTTTCTTTAGGCATTGCCTCGACAAGACGCATGACGACTGACCCGCCAAGTCCGAGATGTGCATGTTGCGCACCGACTCCTGTTCCCTTACCCTGGTACAGCTCAAGGTCGTGAGCTAAGCCATCGGCGCTGCAGCGGAGGAACACCTTCACCCCTTCTGGATTTGGCTTTCCCTTCACAAACTGTTTTGCAGGGACACGGCCTGTGAAAGGAATCATTTGCTCATCTATACTATTGTGCTCCAAGGGTTCCAGCTGCAAGCATCAAGACCTGACGGCTTCTATGACAGGGCGCACTTTCCAGAACTTGTCCTGGCTGGCTGGGTCACGAGGAGCGTTTGAGTCCGTAATGTGCAGTGTGGCTCTAATTCTAAAAAATCACTTTGCTGTCATAGATTCCGCTATTGCTGGAATTCTTGTCGAGGCTTGCCAATACATACGAATTCTCGGGAATTTTAGAATTCCCATCAGCATGAGAATTCCACAAAAAACTTTGATTTCTTCGGCAGAAGTTCCTAGCACATTTCCATCTATCTGGAGCACGTACATGTTAGTGAATGTTGCTAGATCACTAAAAAGCGTGGGTGAAAAATACCGAGTGAAGTATGCCATGGGCTCTTCAGGTACTGATCCACCTTGAGGCTTGTAGGTGCAATCGGTGTTCTTAGGCTGAAAAGCTTGGGCCACCCAATTCAACGCATTCATCTTCTTCGATGATGCATCTGGCACTTGCTTGTCTTGCGTGCAAGGTGCTCCAGGTGATGCTCCTGCACGCTGCACAGTGCTATCTGTAGCAGAAGTCTGAAAAGAAGCACAAAATTATCTCTAAACCTGGGATTGGGATCACAAAACATGCACCATTACCGTATGCCGTGTCTCTTGCTCGGTGTACTCGTCATCAGAGAGATCTGCGTCAGAAATATTGCCGTTTTGAATTCTTTGAAATATTTTTTCAGCTGTGTCGTCATCCAGCTTCTTTCTTTCTAAACCATGCTTGGAAATCCCTGGAAAAATGAGAGGTTGTCTTCATGTCAATGAGGGAGCGACGCCGCGCACTGAGAAAAGGAGCGTGTTGGCAAAGGCGGGTTTGAGGCGCCATGTCCCCGGGGGAGGACGCCAATATTCGGAAGCACGTGCAAGGCTGAATATGTTGACGATAAGAATGACAACGGTTATATCGCATTCATGGGACCTTATTATAATAAATAAATGTCAATGCGTCACTCAGCGTACACTCTTAACAGTGAAAAATGAAAGAAAACAAGAAGCACTTACGGTTCGCTCCGTAGAAGATAGTCGCATCCATTTTTCCCGCGCTTCTCCGGCAGCATTTTGTTCACTTGGCGTGGGATGGCGCCACTTGTCCATTAAAGTGACTCGGGGGGCGTGTTCTGGCGCATTCATGACAACGTTTTTCTTTGCACTGTTACGCGACTGGGCGCGCGAAGTTCACGTCCCCGCATGGGGACACGGCGCCCGAAGGGGATATGTCACCTCTATTATAAGGCTTGTTACCCTCCACAGTTTATTGTCAGTAAGATGGGCTTTGCACAACATGTCAGTGGACTGAAATTCTATGCCAACCTGCTACACTTTATTGTTGGAGCATGTGTGTACATATGAAAGCATGTGGGATTTACCTTTGTTTCAATAACTTCAATGCATATCTTACTGTGCAATTCAGCATTGTGCTTGCAAACTGTAATGTAGCTACCAAGTCATAGATTGTTTAGTATTCGCTTGGTTTTGCATGTTCTGGAACAGTATACTCTGAGATTGGTGTATGTACTCCCTCTATATTTTGCCATGACTGTTACACTGTGTGCTTTAGCTCAGCCTAATATTTGCACAGTTTTGCAAAAATGCAGCTGTTGGATCTTTTGCATGTAGAAACTGCATAAAGATATATTATGTTGCACTGTGACAAACTCAACACTGTTGTTTTTAGGGCCAATGACATTGTAAGAGAGGCTGAACTGGAGTATTTTGAGTCTGTGCTCGATGACTTCCCACGTATTGGATGGCACTTCTATGCGGAACTTGTATCAGCATGTGGCTGGAGAGAGTACTTTATTCAGGTAATTAGAACAGGGGCACTCTTATGCATCTTCAGTCTCTTTCATACTTCTGGGCTTGGTTTAAGTTGAGATGACAGTTTTTAGATAAAACAGATTGTGACAATATTTTTATGCTTCTGGAAAGGCTGGTTAGCATAGTTACTGAAGTTTTTTATCATGGAATATGTTGCTTTGGGCAAACTAGCTCATGCTGCAAGGAAATCTGACCTAAGTGGGCTGTGTTAGGCTAGGCAGCCGATTCTAATTTAATTGCTTTCACTCCTTAATTTGCCATGAGGTGGCATCCAGTGCAGCAACATGGGCACTACAGCATATTTAACCCCACAAAGATCACCATATTGTTTTTGCTACACCGAGTTTCATACCTCAAAATTCTTAAGTGCGGGCAACTTTAGACAAAGTCCACAATAACATTTTTTATATGCCGGAGGGACTCGTCAGTTGTCAGTTCAGCAAACCAATTACAAATTAATTACTATACTAATAAATTTCTTGCGCAAGTAACATTTAATTCTTTTTTCTATAGGTGTACTCAATATGGTCAGAAATAAAGATGAACGCCTTATTCTAATTTTTCTTGATGTGGACTGGTGCCTGGTTTTTGTGGGCTTAAATGTGTGCCAATCGAGGAACATTGCTTGGGTAATGGAATATTAAATTAAACCAATTCGAGCTTTGCTGTGTGGATCTGCTATGCTGTGTGTCTAAGCTCATGTGCATGAGCTCCTTTTGGTTTAGTTTCAACCAGCAGGTGCATACTGGGCTTTTCATTGGGCTGTCAATAATTAAGCAGTCCTCTTTCGATTTGTTGGCTGTTCATCAACTTTGTCAACATCTCCATTCCCCATTTTCTTGTATGCTGACAAAATTGAACCTGATTGTGCCCCTGTATCCTAGGATATTTCACACATTTCTCAACATTTGTGCTGTTTTCTTAAATGTTTTTTGCTACTGTATTTGCATTTGTTGCAGAATCTGAAAGCACTTTCTCCGAGAATTAGGCTTAGAGTGCTTGAAGCAGTGCATGACATTTCTAAGACCTTGCCTTACATTTGGAGCTGTATAGTGTCTGCATTAACATGGTCATTGTGTATTTCACCTATAAAGGGTATGTATTGTTTCTACGTCTTTGTTTAAGAAATCGGTAAGGTTATTCAGCCAATGTCATAAACATTCAGATTTTTAAAGTGCATGTTTTATACACCTAAAGTAGTGAATGAATATTAACAAGATTCACTTTTAGTATCCAGAAACTTTAGCGACAAAGCAATATTTTCTTCTCTATATGTGATGCTTATGCCCATCATGGTAGCCTGTGGACTTTCTTAAAGACACCCGCCGTGGTTGCTCAGTGGCTATGGTGTTGGGCTGCTGAGCACGAGGTCGCGGGATCGAATCCCGGCCACGGCGGCCGCATTTCGATGGGGGCGAAATGCGAAAACACCCATGTACTTAGCTTTAGGTGCACGTTAAAGAACCCCAGGTGGTCAAAATTTCCGGAGTCCTCCACTACGGCATGCCTCATAATCAGAAAGTGGTTTTGGCACGTAAAACCCCATAATTTCTTTTTTTTCTTAAAGACGTTGATTCTCATGCATTGTAGGATACTTGGTTGATTCTTAATATTGAGTTTCCTACTAAAATTACTCGAAGTAACACCAACATTATGATTGTTCAGCTACCATAAGAACAGTGGTTAGCACATGTATTTGTGTGATCTTTGTGCTTGTGGCTTTAGATGTTCTTGTGACGTGGCCTATTATGCTTTATCTTTCTGAATTTCCAAGCACAAATAGATTACTAAACATATTAAGGCAATTAGTCACTGCCCACATGCGTAATCATTGCAAATAATTGCATTTATAACGCAATATTTTGTTGAAAATGATCAATTTATAAAGACGCAAATCCATTTGCAGCTAGAATGAAGTTTAGGCAAATTCATGTACCTAATGCCCATTATTCCCATGCTGGCTTGACCACCATACTTGCACTTCCATACTAGGGATGGTCGATTAATTTTTGTATTTGATGAACGATTGATCATTCATCATTTTAGCCTTTAATCGATTAATTGTGGGATTTTTCATAGAATTATTGGTTAATAGAAATTTTCGCCAGGAACTTTTAAAAAGCTTGAAACATAGTTATCATATATTGTAGGGCCATATTTTAATGTTAGAGAGGCAGAACTAAGTTTGAAGCGCAAGTATATAAACATTTGATAAAGAATAATCTTTATCTTGTTAAAGACTAAATATACTTGGCTGTAGTGGCTTTTGAAAAGATAAACAATATATGTTATAAAATGGCAGTGCAGAATTAATAAGATGCATGACACTAGTGAATACCTGTACAGTACAGTTAAACAAGAAATAAGAAAAATGGCAAAAGTGTAAGGTGAAGTCCAACTGAAATTGCAAGAAATTGCAATATGCACAGGGGAAAAGAAAATTACGGGTTCAGGATTTTAAACCTCGTGCTCTTTTCTACAGAATTGACTGGGATGTTTGGGTGAAACCGATACCTTCACCTTTTTTAAATGGCCACACAACCAGCATGCGAGAATAGATGTTCGGATGCTATAGGTTTTCTCAAATTGACGTGAACTCCACTGCTATGTCAAAGACATACTCCAAACCAGCATGCATGCTGTGCCACATCTTTAGTGGACTGGGAGGGGCACGACGATCAATGACTGGGTTGCTATAGTGTGCCTTGAATTACAAGGGCATTTCAAGTATCTGGTTTCAGGCGGCTTTTGGGGGAAGAGAAAGGAAGCACTTGGCTCGGCATCACTGAAAAAAAAAAGAAAAGAAAGCCGCACAGTTACTGCTCGTGCGCCTCCATTCCAGTACGATCTCAACATTTTTGCGCCACTCCTGTAAAACTCTCGGAAATGATTAACGGAACAGGCCTAATTGATTAAGGCTACTAAATGAAAGGTAGTCATCAATGAAGTTTAACCCATTCAGGGTCGATTTTTTTTGCCATATGCGACCGCCCAGGGTCAATTTTTTTTATTGCAGATTCCAATTCTTCTGAGAGACCTATTTCGAGAAAAAATTACCGTAATTTTTCTAGGGTGACCGTAAAGCGAGAAAATAATATTTTGCGTTCGTATATATGTACTCTTTATTCATGAATAACAACAATAAAAAAAGGAAATAAACTTACAAGAATTGAAAATTTGATGCATCGTTATAGTTCAAGGCTTAAATTATGTGCACACGAGAATATTTCGCAAGTCTCAAATGTTCCTGCTCTTACACTAATATTTGCGTCCATAGCCTAATTGAACTGCATAGGTGAGCGCACCCAAGAAAACTATGTGGTTGTGTGCCCGTCAAAAAAAGCAAAATGTGTGACAAACTTCCACTAATCTTCATCTTGTCGCCAACCAGAGGCAATTAGATATCGCGAGACTCCCCCCCCAAAAAACGAAAAGGAAACGCATGCACGGCGGCATCCTTCCTATGCTCACCCCTGTGAGCACTAAACGAGCGAGAAACAGGCAGCCGCCCTTTGAGTGATTAGTAACGAGATAGCCGTCAGTTTTGCGAGCGCAAGAAGCCGAAACCACCCGCGGAACAAAACCCAAACCGCCGCCCACCCGCACGTGTGCCGATGCGCGAGTGGTAGTATATAGACGCGCCGGAGCAAACTAGCTATGAAACAAACCATGCAACGAAAACCGAGAGAGGGTGGCGCGAGAAAAAAATTCCTTGTATTCCCATGTAGTGGCGGCACATGCCAGAAAAGAAAAAGTTAGGAAATGGGCGTGTTTTTTAAACGTACAGACGGCGCCGTAAATATACGGCATCGACCATTTTGGACTTGTTTGCGGCGCCGTATATTTACTTCATTGACCGTGAAAGGGTTAATCGTGTTGTGGGATACATTTAAACAATTAATCCATTAATCATTCATCGATATTACCAACCATATTCCATAGACACTAGCACCAGAGTTCCATTTAGAAATTTTTGTAGGAAACTGTAGTTCCTATGATGTAAAAAGAAGGCCACCAGTTCAGTTGAGTAAAGACCGTGGACCTTCTGCTTGTGTTTCTTCATGTCTGTGGACTTTTGGACATGTATCGACACAACTTTATGCCCCTGCACTTGTTGCAACACCAGCCCCTCTGGGGTCCACTCTGCACACATGTTCATAACCATAGAACACCTAAACGGGGCACGTTGCTGGGCCTGTCGCTCTGAGGAGATGCTGAATCTGCAGGGAACATCTAACGGGCACACCTCATGCACTGTCTCTCCTTTAGTGAACGAGGCACAAATTTAGTAGGAATACATGCATGCCATGGTAGGTGTATTTTTACAAAAGACATAAATGAGTAATAAGAGCTAAACATTTTTGCTGTGCAGGAACACATCAGTAGTCTTCAGAATAAAATTTATAAGTGTTTTGTGAAAGTGACTGTGTACTGAGCTAAGACATCAATGTGCATTAGTGCAACTGTCTGTCTTCTCATAGCCCATGATCTTTACAACGATTTGCCTGAATATGAGTAAGCAGAGCTTGAGCTTTATTCTGAAGATGACGATGCTGGGGGCTTGCCTGCTGTACCTGTGTCTCAGTTTTGTGGTATATATATTTTTTGTAAGATAATTCAGTTTCTGTTTATTATTCATTCAACATAGAGCAAGTGGATTATAGGTAATATACAAACGAGGGTCCCAAAGTCAGAGACTGCAGTGGGACTCTCGGTTAATAATAAGAATGTGGAAACATATTGAAAAAGCTGCAAACTTTCACAACATTAGAAGCAAAAACTTAAAGAAAAAAAGAATGAGAAGAAACACCATTGCATGATATTTAAATTCTGGAGTTTTACATGCCAAAACTACGATCTGATTATGAGGCACGCTATAGTACGGGACTCCAGATTTATTTGGACCACCTGGGGTTCTTTAATGCGCACTCAATTCTTGTTACACAGGCATTTTTGCATTTCGTCTCCATTGAAATGTGGCTTTCGCAGCCGGAGCTTGATTCCGCAACCTCGTGCTTAGTAGCGTACTGCCAAAGCCATCGCATGATATATGTACTAACAAAAGTGCAACAAACAAAGTCAAATACAATGCTATGATTACATGAAAAATTCATCGAAGATTACGATACTCTCTATTGTGAAATTTGAGCACAGCTCTATATGTGCTTTCATTTCGTGATATATTGAGCCATCATACCAATCACCGCTCCAACTGGCAGAGCTGTGACGCACGGTGTTATATATAGGCTGGCCGCACAGTTGCCACTTCCCCGCAACTGTAGCTTATATTTACTGGATAATGCTTGCAGCAAACGCTGTGCGCGAGGACGAGCTTTCTGGTTCGTTTATTTCTGTCCCCTGCGGCAGCAGCGGCAGCTGCTCGTGCTCGTGCTCTTTGCTCGTGCCGTCTTTCATCCGCTGCTGCGCTCTGAGTTCACTCTTTCATCGTTTGCTGTGCTCATTTGTTCGGTTACGCCGAGGGAGGACGTGGCACACCGACACTCAATGCAGGAATGGGCGCCTAAGAGCTGTGCTCTAAAGAAGATTAACACAATACATATAAATATCACACAGTGATAATGCTTCAGCCGAAGTTTTAGTGCATGAAAGGATGATGAAGTTTTGAGGAAATATGGTAAACCATTTCGCAATTTTATAGCTCTGAATGTGTCAACTTTTCATAGAGTGAACTTGGGGCAGCAGGAAATTGGAGTTATATGCAAACGTGATGATAAATTTATTAATAAGAATCTTGTAATCAATGAATTTGTGTTAAAGTTGTTAGGTAACTTATTGAACACAATTGTGAGACGATAGCTGAACAACTTCGTCTCAAGAAGGATGTTGTTTTGACAGTAATGAAGTAGCATTCGAGCAAGCAGACAATTATACAAATGTTGATTCTTTTATTTAAGCTTTAAGGCATGGGTTAAAAACATTGTGCAAGTTAAAAATGCCACTTAGTCATCCTTTGTTCGATCTTCAGTGTAGCTGTCTGGGTCATAATTGTGAAAACTTGAATGACTAACCCATATAAATAAGTTCAGTTGGCATCAAACTTAACCTGAAATTGGCAATATACTTTGAACAGTCTTGTTTAATATATTCAGACTATTGAGCGTACATCAATGGTTAAATACGGAAATGGAGCAAGCTAATGTTTGCAAAGCAGTGTTACTTTAATGCTGTAGCGCCATCTGCACAAGAAACATAAAGACCCTCAAAGCATGTTCAGGGTTTGAAAACAGCTATACTCTTGCCTCATAGTTTCCAGTGCTTCAGAGCCACCACGTTTGTCTTTAACTTTTTCGAATGAGTGGCTTTTGCTTTTTAAAGGCCCTTCATTGCATGTTGGTACTTATAGCAAAAATGTTTTTTATTTTATTTTCTGAGCCTGTGGTGTTTTTTTTGTATTCTGTTTTTAGTCAGTTTATTGTTAACATATTATTGTTTTGTTTTTACAGGAATTAGCGTGAGCCAAGATGAAATACTTTCTGCTCTTTCCAATCTACAGGCATTGCCTTCATCAAATGAAGCTTCACCAACAGAAGAATGCCTTCTTGAAGACAGTGTTCAGTTCCTTGTACAACTGTCAGGGAATCGCAGTTCGTCTGATATGAAAATGGTGGATTGGGCTTTGTCACTTGTTAATGTTAGCCTTGATTTTTTGCAAAGTGTGTTTGAACCAACAGAGTTCAGTCTTTTGAACCCTAATCTCTGGCTTACAAACTTTGGAAACACAGAAAAAAAGGCAGAGCAGGATTTCTACTTAACTTCGCTGTGCGGCTTTCGTATATTAAACGGCCTTGAATGGCCAGATGTTTGCCAGCTACTGAGCCATGCTGATTTCTTGCTTTTTAGGGAAGTTAAAAAGGCCCTCATAGTCTTTGGAGAGACATTGGCTCAAGAACAGAGCATTAGGCATTCTCTGTGTCTGACTCATGATTTTTGTGCTTTTAGTTTGATTGATGGAAGTGAAAGGAAAGCTTCATTTAAGGTTTGGGTACATGAAGACCTGTGGCACTTGATCAGAAAGATGCAGTGTTTTCTCAACTCACTTGAAACTGTGAAGGAACATTGTGGAGTACAGAGCCCCCTTCTAGCTGGCTTGAAGGATTTTGTCGAGAAGTGGGATCATGAAGGAGTGGACTTAACTGTGTGTGATAAAGAGACTCAAATTAGTGCCATTGAAAGCATTCTCAAGCAAGGAACTATTCCACCTACCTCAGGTTGGTTTTCATGCATTTCTTTCTTTCTTCCCTAGGGGCAGAGGCCAAACTCTAAATTTAGCTCATTTGAGAATTAAGGCCTTGTGCATTCCCTAAGTCTTAATCTGATGTGTGGTTTGTATTTGTGAGCCTCACAACAATTTTTTTAATCAGATCCTGTGGCCTATTTTCTATGTAAAGGGCCATTTTGGGGGGTGGGGGTGGGAAACAGTGGCATCATATTTTCACCTGCATCTATGGAAGAATTTCTTAAAGGTTGATATAATGTTGACTTAAGCTGGAAACAAGATACAAATTTTTCAAGAAAAGCAAATGCATATCTAGTAATGTTATAATGTTGAAACACTGCATATCTGTAAATGACTCGTACAGATGCACCACCTGCAGAGCAAGCTGACACGCTTGCCTAGTGCCTGGCTAAGCAACAGACTGATAAAGTAGGGTGTTGGTTAATGTTTAAAATGTGCTCAATTGCCAGTCTGTAATCAGTTAATTAATGGAGTTGGTATATTTTCATACACGTCCATATGACAACAAAACTTGCAATGTAGTGCATTAGTTAGTTGAAATACGCAACTTTGTCTCGTGGCCTTTTCTTTATGGGAGGTTCTCATGGGGAAAACATCTCTCAGCCAAGGTGCTAACATTTTGCAAAATATTTTGTACTTAATCCTGTTTTTGTGGTTCACAAATGTGTAGTTTGTTCTTGGACTGCCTTTTGTCATCTTGGTATTTCATTGTTTACAGGCAGCTAGCTATCTTGGCTTTATTTTTTGCTGCTTGGCTGGTAAGCAGTATTCCCTCCAGGCTGTGCGCTACCTTGCAGATTGTTTTTCAGCTGCAAAATGCTGCAGTACAGAAAGCAAATATCATGAACAGTAGTGCACACATACCTGATGTACTACTGATCGTTGCATGATTGAAACATTGAGGCAACACCACTTTGGAAGTTGGCTTATTGAAGTGTTTTAGCCTAGATGTGCACATATTAAAGCTGCAGTTTTAGTGGAATACCAAGATAGAGCCATGAGCAACAATACTAGTCGTGGCATCTTGCGACTTTGTGTTCAACTAGAATGTGCTGGAATTTCTTGCTGTTGTGCAACACTTTTGGTGGTATAGAGAAATAAAGTTTCTATTACTGCTGCAGACCTTTTGCAACAGCAGATAGAAGAACACTTAGGCATGACATAAGAAATTTGCATAGTTTGGTTGAACATATAATCAGAAGATGTCAGTGCCAGCACTACCATTCGTGGTGCTATTGTGATATTTCAGCAAAATGACAACACTAATATGTGAATGTTCAGGGTCTGTTATTGAATATATGTGATAGAGACTGATATTTGTCATTGCAATATCATTTGCCCTCCCTTTATTCTAGCATTGATAATTTGGATTGTAAGCCATGAATCACTTCTGACACATCAATGGTAAGATCAGGTTTTTTTAATGGCTAGAACAAATTTCTAAGGGTCCTGTCCTGTGTTTCTTTTGCTGTGTCCTGTGTTGCACTGCTTAAAGGCTGTTTAATACAAGTTCGAAGGCTTTTCTTGTGGTGGCATTGTAGTGGGCATTGTTGTGGAATTGTATGGGAGGTTGATTTAAGAATGCTAGTCTTGCATTTAAAAAAAAAAAATGCCAGTGTGATATTTAAGGAGCTCTTAACCACTCCTAGTGCTTTCTGAGCAAACACGATTTGCGGGTAAAAAACTGAGCTGCAAACATTTCACTGAAGCCAAGTGTTATAGTTAAAAATGTGGAGTATGGAGCTAACAAACAGCATGTGAAGACAGCTCCGGCTCTTTTTGAACAGAGGGTTCCTCTTTGCCATTTTTGAAACTGCTGACTGACTGCCAGATGACTTAGAGTACTATTGTGGCACATACAGGGAAGGGACGCAAGAAGGCACTTGAAAGACAGTCACTGACGTCGCGGGCAGCAGCTCATAGACACTGGTTGGGTGACCGTTTTTGACCACAAATTACTTGTGTCCACAGGCTTGCACGCATGTACAGTTGAGTGCAAAGTCTAGAGACCGCGGCACATACAAAAAAAAAAAAATCAATTCTAGTACAGCCATGCAACATGAAATTGTGTAGAAGCATGGCGCTGGTCAAGCAGGTGCACATAGGCAGTACACTTGATTTCAGCCTTTATGCCTAGACTGAGACGAAAAAAAAATTTAGTGCCAAATCTGGTCTTTAAACTTTTGCACTCGACTGTACACCCTGCCAGTCCTTTCAAAGTTCATTAGGAAATGGGAAAGCAACTTTTGTAAATGTGTAGCTGCCCGTTTGTCATTCACTGGGATCTTTGTCAGAGGCCCATCTTGAATGGTTACCATAAGCATGCCCAAAAAAGATAAAAGAATAAAAAAAATATAGGAGGCATAATAGGCTGGGCATTGTTATCGACACCACCCCTACTGAGAAGCACAGATAAGTTTAAAGAAAATGGGGAATGTAAATATTTCACTGCCAATGACTCGGTTCATAGTAAGTCTTCTTAAAACATTTTCTTGGCATTACATTCGTTGAAAGACCCCACATTCAATCAATTTTCGCAGGACTTAGGAAAGGTGCTTCAGGGCCCCTTTAAGTGTCATTGCTGGTAAGTTGTAGTACTAGTGTGAAAATAACTATAGTGTATTGCGAAATATCTCGGATTTTCTGATTGGTGCAAAACAGAGAACCACATGATTTAGACATTTCATATAAATTTAAGTGATGTATAAGGTGTGTGTGTCATTACAGCCTGGTGTTGTGTAAGAGTAACTTGCTTGTTCCTTTCACGAGCTAGAAAACTCGGTATGCAGTTGTAGTGTCAGCACCCAACCTTATTTCCAGAATATCGTACTTTACCATATATATTTATTGCTCTCCCAGGATCTGTGATATACTGAACGACCATCTGAAGCTGTTAAGTCATCCAGAGCTGTTTCGTCGCCTGTGCCAAGCTGCTTTGTGCAGTGATGCAAACACATGCATAAAAAAGGTGCCAGAGGAAATTTTTCTACAGATTTGTTTTCTGTGCATGCTTTTGTTGCACAGCCAGCAGCATGTGAATGTGCTGCCATGATGCCCTAGCTCTTAAAAGATGCACTAAAGACAGCGCTGTATTCAATCTAAATTACTTCAATAAATTGAATTCAGTGTCTCTACAACACATATTATGGGTCATAAGATCATTAGAATGCATGTTTTTTAAATAATATTGTCTAGAAAATGGCCATTTGTGTCGCTCGCATGCCTGATGATGTGCTATATAACTACAAATGATATTCATTACAGTAGGCACTGGCAGTGCCTTGCAATGCTTTAAACTTGGCTCATTTATGTTGTGTTGGCTTGGGGACAGTGGGGTGGAAACACTGGGATTGGCACACATTTTGTTTTTAAGTACTTTCTTTACCTCTTCCCCAAACATTGCGGGTGCTGGTTGTTGGCTGCTGCTGTCTTGCTGATTATACAACTTCGGCCACTGGCTATGTGCCCGAGTAGACTACTTGGGCCACTGGCATGTGCCACTGGCATGCGCCACTGGGCGTGTGCCACTGGATAGGTGAACATTCTCGACCAACCCCCCAGAATGGGTATGAGACACTGTGTAATTGTCTGCAAAGACAAGCAGAACAAGAGGCAACCAGTGAAGAAGTCTGCAATAGAAAATTGAAGAAGTCTGCTACTTAAAGGTGAAGAAGTCGGCATCAAAAGCAGCTGAGTGGGAAGAAAGGAGTTAAAGGAAACAAAATTGGGAGCAGAGCGTGCATTGAGCGAAGCGAATTAAAAAAAAAAAAAGCATCGTAGCTGCTCCTGTGTCTTGGGCATTCTTGTGATGGTACTAGTACCTTTTCGGTCTGTGAGAAACAGGAGGAAGTGGCGGTGTTCTTGTGATAGAGGTGTTGTTGTTTAGCATGTGGCAGCGTTACTCACTTAGTTTTTCACAATTTTCATATGGCAACAGTGATTCACAAGCGAGGTATGTATATAACCATACATTAATTCCTCATAAATGAAGAAGTTTTTTCCACATAAGAAAGTGAAGAGTGCAACATACCATCACACTCCCAGTAAGTAACTTTTTCATTTGTGGCTGTCGGTGGTAACCTGCCTACCCTTGTCTGCCTTCGTAGTTGGTGAGGAGGCTGGTCTTAAATGGCTCAACTGTAAAGGCAACCTGGGCATGCTGCATATGTTTTGCTAGTTAACACCTGCCCTTGATAAGATAGGTGGGGGACATGTCATCTATTCCTTGTGAAAGAAAAGCCAAACTTTGGTTGTAAATAAACTCTTGCATGTTATTTGCAGCTGGTGCTCAAGATGTGCGGTGCATCACCACCGAAGTTGCAAGAGGCTATGTTGTTTTATGTATTTAGCTCCAAGAGCTTCAGGGATGACTCTTTGCCTTTGAAGCTGATGGACTTTGAAAGCCTGCTTACTGAGAAGCTGAACCTTATCTCTGATGCCGACTTGAGAATGGATTCTGAGGTGATACCTTATTACATGTGTTGTGTGTACGTAGCTCTTTTGCAATTTGAAGACACATAGTATAGTTGCCAAGAGAAAATGCAGACACTATATTTGTCTCTACCAGAATAGACTGCTGTAATAAAGCTGATAAGGTATTAGAGAGTCAAAAATAAATTCAGGGTGTGAATTCTGCCTTGTAACAATCGATGCCGCTGAGTGCTCCGAGTTCATGGGAAAAAATAGCATCAGAGTGCTGCATGTTGCAGATGTGCGACTAGCTCACTGAAGATAGCTGGATATTGTTTTATTATCGGCTTTTTAGTCTGTTCCAGACTATAGACGTTTGCTTTTTAGTGTTAACCAATAAGGAGATGTCAAAGCATATGAATGTGTCACTTTTTTATTGCATTTACAAGGTGTGATAAAAGAAGTCCGGACTGTTGCAATAAAAAACTTTTTGGTAGATACAACTTATGCTCGTTGCCCTTCATGTTGAATCGACTCATCCGAGCTTTTTTAGTCAGGGCGATACTTGCTGCGCTGTGATGCTGGCTTTACTGCAATGCTTGTTCCACTGTGATGACTGGGCCTTGGTTTTGATGTCGCACCTGCGCACTCAGGTTTTGTCTTCTGTTATGATAGCTTTCAAAAAAATTTTTTATCAAACCTGGCATGATCAAGCAGTTCTTGAGTGATGTTAAGACAGTTCGCTTTCTAGTCCTCTGGAACCAAATATTGCTACTCTGCGATGTGTGTTGTTTTTTGTAAGAACTGGTTGGCACAATTTGAAGCTGATGCCTACATCTTAAACAATCTCTCTGACAGTCAAACGGCAATTTTGGAGAACCAAATTATGAACTGCATTGATGTGAACCTTACCTGTTAACGTGGAAGGTTGTACATTTTTGGGGATCATTAGTTGACATTCTTCCCATATTGAAATGACCGTACCTCTCAGCACACTGCGATTGGCTGAATTATTTGGGCCCGAAAGCTTGTAGTGTTTCTCACATTTCCGTCACAGTTTTCCCAAGCTTGAAGCAGGATTTCACACACACACATTGTTTTTCGAAGTCCTTCATTTTCACTGCCTCAAAAAAATCGCAAACTGGTCACTGCACCTGATTCCTTCAGTGGCTGTTGCTTGCTTATTACTGGCGGTGATAGAACGATGCTGCAAAAAAACATATTACCAAAGGCTGATGCTAGTCAGTGCCACTAGCCACTGTGCATTCTGTTCACTCGTTTGGATGCTGTGCAATTATGCTGGTCTCTTTTTGACCGCACCTTGTATAATGCTCATGGGAGATATAATTGAAACTTCTGTGCATGCCTTGTATTTTGTGGATGTTGTGACAGATGAAATTTTACTGTGTGAAATATAAATAACTTGTAATCTGTCTGTCAATGCACCCATGACTTGCAGTGTGTTGGGCAGTGGAATTGGCTTTTTCCACCTCAGCCACCAACTACAACACATGTGCACACACACTGACAGTCTTGTTCAGTTCATGAAACAGCATGTGCTATGCACAGAACAATTACATACAAGCACAGGCTGTATGTAACAGGCACAGACATCCATTGTGTATGGATATTCCTTGTGCATTCACTTCTCAAACTATGAGTCTGGTATTCTTGCCCCTTCCTGTTTTTGCCTTCATCTCTCTTGTACTATCAACTTATGCTTTCACTGAGTCAGAAAAAATTCTGGTCAATGTCATGCAGCGACAAGTTTTTCTGCTTAATTTAATCCAACTGCCTGTCACTTTAACCCAGGTGCCAGTTAATTCAATCCCTCCACCAGTCGATTTAATCCAAGTGCCAGTGAAATTAATCCAGACAGATTGTAAGTCAAAGTAATTGAATGTCAAGTGGAGCGATTATCTTCAAACTGTTAGGGGTTGGTATCTTTCTTTTAAAATAAAAGGGAAAAATGGGGGACCAGTAGCTTTCTTCCCACATGACCAGGGTGTTGAACTGCAAAAAGTACTGGTTCAGGTTCAGTGCGCTTCAATTTCGTTCTGGTTATGAGAAATAAAAATTTGTATCAGTTCGCAAACTGGTTCACAACACTGAACCAGTTCGGCACAGTAAACCTTATCTGCCCTATGGCGACATGCTGCAGAGTGCTATCGACTTGTACACACGACGCACGTGCAGGCTTTGTCAGGAGGTGGAAGAAGTGGGCTCCCTGGCACATGGGAGACAGAAATCGATGTTTTTTATGTGTGAATGTCAATAAACTTTACTGCTGTGCAGCTACAGCAGCCATACACATAAGGACGGTTATCTTAGGCAATGTCATCACAAGAATGTGCAGTACTTGCTGGTGGCACTTTGACGTGTTGTCACTCTTTTTCGCGTTTGCTTTTATTGTAATCTCTACTGAGTATGGGGGAAAACAGTAGAAGCTTATAAGGGGGTTCAAACAGCAAAATTTACTAATCGAATAGAATACGAGGATGCAATGTAAGTATGGGCTTTTAGGTGCTGACAATGCGGGTAGTGGCTGCGTGGTTCCTTGCTGGGTCCCTTTCTTTTTTTTTCTCTCTCTTTCTTTTTTTCATGCACTCATTCGAAGCACGAGGCACGCTGCTTGGATAAACTTTTCAAGTTGCCTCCACCACCACGATTTTAGCAAGAAGCCCCTTGATAAGAACGAATAGCAACGTTTTCCTCCACCATGCACAGTTTACAAATAGAGTGCACGGGTATGGAGAAATTGTTATGTACATATCAAAGACAGACTTATAATTAGTGAGAATGCCTGTGCCTGCATAGGGTGAGCTTAAACTTCCACGCTTTGACAGCAACAGAGTTAGGAAATTTTTCTTTTTCTTCCTCTTCTGTCCCTATCGTCCCCTTACCTCTGTGTGGAGCAGCAAGTCAGAAGCATGTCCTTCAGGTTGACCTCTCCAGCTTTGCAACATTACACTATCTCTCTCTTGTTTCTTACTACTGGTACAGGTGGTGAGTTAACTATGGCATGTGACACAGGGCAGATTCACACTGTATTACATAACTTCCAACTCCATACTTCTAGTCTGTAACAAAGAAAGAATCAAGGAAGTGAGATTTTCCTCAATTTATAGTTCCTTTTAAAATAAAAGCAGGTGAGGACATTGATGCTTTGGAACAGTGAACAAGAACAGTTTGTGCTAAACACTGCAGGGATCTTCTTTGTGCAATTACATGTGGTGCAGAGCCTTGTGCTGACTAAACGCGGACAAAATTGTCCAAATAGAGCACATTGTATCCCAGGACTGATATTTAGAAATCGAAGAGTGCATTTTACTCTGCTTGGAGGTGTCAGATGTGCAGTGAACTATAGCACGCAACAAGAGCAAATTTCCTGTGCTGTTTACAGCCGTTCTCACTGCGCACTGAGAAGATGATGGCATCCATCAGCGACTGCAGTGTCATTGTTACAAGCCGAGCAGATCAACTAGCGGTTTTCTTATTTTCCGTTCTTGAGGTCACCATATTTTTGTGCTCCCTGTGTGTCCTGGCATGTGTGTTTTACTGTTTATCTAGTAATAGTAGCAATAATAGCAAGCTGGCCTAACGGCCGAAGGGGGTGCTTCAGCAGAAACAGTGCTTATGCAGTGCCCCTGAAGCAATGTTTTAGCTGCAAAACACAACTGGCATGGCCCAGTTCAGAAGTGCGAGCGTCTCTGCCAAGGTGGTAGTATAGCCATCAGCACACGCCTATTGTCTATCCAAATTCTTGCTCATAAACGCAACTTGTGAGCTGTAAGAATTTTCTTGTGGGGTACGCCGACTTGAAAGTAATTACTTCTAAGAATCACTGATGTATTTAGCACCCATTTGCACCCTATATGCTTGAACCGTTTTGTGCCAAACTGTAACCATTATTACTTTTTTTTTGGTTCAGGTTCGGCTTGGGTTCAGGCATGTTTTAAGAATATCAATTCGGGTTTGAGTTCAGTTTCAGCTAGAATTACGGTTTGGGTATGCTTTCTAATTCAGGTTTGGGTTCGGTTGGGCAGCCTGCACGTGACACAAACTTTTTTCTTTTTTTTTTTATATATTAGAGCAACACAGCCGATGACAACTTGAAGACTTGCTAGAAATGCTAGTGTAAGATTGTTACAAGAATTAATAATGTCTGGAATTACTGGCTAATCTCAGCAGTGGTTCAGTGGCCATCATGATCTGTTGAACATGACGGTGCAGGTTTGATTTCTAGCAATGGTAAGAGCATTTTAGGTGGAAGCAAAATACAAAACACTCATGTGCTATTCAGGTGCAGGTTAAATAACCCTATTTTGTCATAAGGAATCAGAAGCCCTCCTCTACTGTGCCCCATATATCCTGGGTGATGTTTGGTAGACCGAACTTTAGATGCAAATGAGGCAGAAGCATCAATTGCTTCCTAGCAGTCTGAAAACATTTTAGCACATTAACATTCCAAATGAGTTCTGGCATAATAGATGATGTGAGGAAGCGCTACGAAACAGTATTACGAAAAACCATACGGCTTTCTTCCCATCAATCTACTACAAGCAGATTGATGACACACTGCTTCTATCACATTGACATTTCTGTTTTGATTCTATTCTTGCAGTCAGCTCCATTATCAGTGAGGTGTCTGTGCAGGTATTTCAAGGCAATTATATATTATAGTCAGAAGAAATTAAGGTTTGCTCATTATTCAAACTATTCTTTTCTTTGAAAACCACCTGGATTCTCCTTACTTTCATGCTAACATTTATTAGCAGTTTCTTACACATGAGTTGCCGCCTGCTGTGCCGCTCTAAAAAAAAAAAAAAGAGATATTGTCAGGTCATGTGGGGAGAAAGCTACTGGTCATCCACCTTGCCTTTGTATTTTAAAGCAAAAGTATCAACTCCTCACAGTTCCAAAAAATTCACTTGACTTGAACTTCAAAGGCTTTTTAACTATGCTGTGTTTAGATTGAATTCACTGGTGTATGGATTAAATTTATTTGTGTTGGCACTAAATTAACTGGTGCTTGAATTAAAACGAGCGGCTCTTGAATTAATTTGTATGGCACTTCGGGTAAATTGGCTGGCACGTGGGATTAAATGACTGACATACAGATTAAATTGAGTGGGAAAACTTGTAGTGTTGTTAGCACTGTTTGAAGGCAGCTCCTTCATGTGATTAGCAGTCATGGCAGTGCAATAGAAGCACTTTGAGAAGGCTAGCCTGATGCTGCCCTGGCATCTTGTGAGATTGGTTATTTGTGCAGATAATGGGGGTTTGCCACCTGCCGTGGTTGCTTGGTGTCTATGGTGTTGGGCTCCTAAGCACGAGGTCGTGGGATCAAATCTTTGCCATGGTGGCTGCATTTCGATGGGGGGGAAATGTGAAAACATCCGTGTGCTAAGATTTAGTGCACAATGAAGAACCCCAGGGGATCCAAATTATTCCGGAGGCCCCCACTACGGTGTGCCTCACAATCAGATCGTGGTTTTGGCATGTAAAGCCCCACAATTTAATTTTTTTTAATGAGGGTTTGATATAGGGGCACAACGCTGCCATCTGGTTACAGTATATGGGATTTTTGTGAGTATGTTTCTCTGTCCTATGTTTACAGTCACCAGAGCTAC
This sequence comes from Dermacentor andersoni, assembly GCF_023375885.2. Classification (NCBI taxonomy): domain Eukaryota; kingdom Metazoa; phylum Arthropoda; class Arachnida; order Ixodida; family Ixodidae; genus Dermacentor; species Dermacentor andersoni. Next base: position 218,073,174 of record NC_092814.1, on the reverse strand, counting down.
TCAGGTTGCTACTCTTGTTTAATGTGTTGTGGGTTGACACTGTTTTTTACAGCTTGGGATAATTAATTCCTGTTGTGTTTCCTCCCCCCACCCTCTTTCTTTTTCAGCATTTATGTTGTATTGTGCATGTACAGCCTCCTTCCCTTTTTCTTTCTACAAAGTGCCGTGTCTGTGACCTTCTTTTAGTATTAAACGAGAAGAAAGAGGGTTAACCGAGGGGCTCGATTTTTATTAGCCATATCAGAAGAATCCAACAAACACTGACACCAAGGACAACATAGGGGAAATTACTTGTGCTTAATAAATGAAATAAAGAAAGGAAAAATAATGGAAATTAAAGTGGATGAAAAAACAACTTGCCGCAGGTGGGAACCGAACCCACAACCTTCGAATTTCGTGTGCGATGCTCTACCAATTGAGCTACCGCGGCGCCGTTTTCCCATCCACTTTCTTGGGTATTTGTGTGTCCTAGTAGAACCCTGGGAGTGTTCGCCAGCGCCACCACTCACAGACCTTGGCGGCGGACGTGGCACGTCCTTTTTGCCGCAGTTGTCATGCGAACGTGATCTTTTTGGGTGAAGGCAACTGGTCAATAAACCCACATATGCTACCTGAAGGCATCAATGTTGCCGGATTCGAGACCCTCGTTATGTAATAAACGAGAAGAAAGAGGGTTAACCGAGGGGCTCGATTTTTATTAGTCATTCTTTTAGTATGAGTGTTTTAACATACAAAGTACTTGGGAGTAGTGCAGGTAGAAAGTTGCTGATGTCAGCTCTGTATTCTTGTTCTTTTTATTTGGTTAAAAGGACAAAGCACAGGTATTAAGTGAGCTTGCAAGCCTCTGCATGCAGTCTCCCTCAGAAGTCATTGAAGCAGTTGTTGACATGGCTGTTACTGATGGGTGCACCACGGCTGTTGCACAGGTGAGTTGTTATTAAGCCACATTCACAAGTATGTATGCCTGTTATTGTAATCACGAGCTTCTTGTAATGGTACTTAAAAGTGCTTGCTGCACTTCTTCCTACTTAGGTTTTGCTTTACTTTCCCTGTGCTGTCTTTTTTTCTTTTGTTATGGCCAAAATGTGTGTCGAGGCTGAAGTAGCATTCGCTGTACATACTTAACCACTCATGAGCAAGCATGCCTCATCTGCCCTTTGAGCCTGTACAGGAACTATATTTGGCTCAAGAGTTAAAAACAGCATTGTCTTCTGACTGGGAATGTTTGTATGCCATGTTTGAAAAATGGTGTAGAGCTCCTTTAAAGCAAATCTTAGACACCTTGCATTTCCAAGTGTTGAAAAGGTAGGCTATAGGAAGTACAGTATGATACCAAAAAGCCCAGTGCTCTTTTACTTAGCGCAAATGAACCATGTCACGTGTTATTGCACTTTTGCTGAAACTCACAAATGGGTTGGTGGTGTAATTGATGGTGTCATTGTATATGCCTCAAGGCTAAGTTAGGCCATATCAATGCTATTTCATCGAATACATTTTATTAGTAATTCAGGAGGCCTGGGCCCACTATGATGGCTTAGTGATTCACAGCAGCCACTTTCTAAACAAGGCTGAATGCAAAAACACTTGTGAATGGAGCATTGGGTGCACATTAAAGAACCCAAGGTTGAAGCTCTGTGTTGCTTTGAAATGTTAGGTCTGTCAGTCTTTTGTGTTTGGTCTATACAGAAGTAAACCATCTACATATACAGTATAATTATTTATGCCAGATTAGATGCAGATCATTTTATGTTCTAAAGAAAAAGCTGTTTTCTTCTATTAATGGCCATAAAGTAAAAAAAAAAAAAGATAGCAAAATTTTGTAAAGCAAGGGGTGCCAATATGGTGCAATACAAATGACTGCACAAGCCAGATTTAGTGACTAGACACAGTAGCGATTATGTGATTGCCATATTGCCACGCGCTTGCACCATGTGCTTGGGCCACCTGCTCCCAAAAGAACACGAGGACGGGCTGGCTCACGAGCTCGCACCTTGGTGTTTTGTCGGTGCTGCGCTGCCGCTTCGATGACTGGTACTTTAATGGCCTCTTTTAGAAGTCGTCTATCAATTAAACATGCCATTTTTCCCGTGGAGGTGCTGGGTAATCTCGACCCATGCAACAGACCCCTCCTAGCAGCAGGAACGCTAGACCGATACCAGAGCTCACGCCAGTACACCGTGCCAGCCGGAGAACCCTGGGATTGGCCCCTGAGTTGGAGCTTTTACCTGCAAGGACAACAACAATGACGGCAGGTATGGATGCTACATCCCATACTACCACAACGAACCCCGCGACGGCTGCTCTGGTGCCTCCTCATTACACGCTGCAAAAACCACGCATGACAAGTCCCTTCCATGGCGACCTTCTTGAAGACGTGGAAGACTGGCTGGCGGACTTAGAGCGCGTAGCGGAGTTCAGTGGATGGGACAACGAGTCGAAGCTCCAAAACGTTTACTTCAGCCTTTTGGACGGTGCTCGCACGTGGTTCCAGAACCGCGAAGGTGTTCTGACGTCATGGCGTGAGTTCTGTCGCAGCCTCTTGGACACCTGCGCCATCTTTGATCGCCGGGAACGAGCAGAATGGGCCCTCCAATCTTGCATTCAGAAGCCCAGTGAGAATGTGGCTATGTACGTGGAAGACATAGTGCATCTCTTCAGGCGAGCTGACCTCTACCATGCCTGAAGACAACAAGCTGTGTCACTTGATGCGAGGCATGAAAGAGCAGCTTTTTGGTGGATTCGTTCGTAGCCCACCCAAAACGGTTGTAGAGTTTCTCACTGAAGCCGTCACCATGGAGAAGGCCCTGCACCAGCGCTCACACCAGTACGATTGGCAAGTGAATCTCTCCTCTGTTACCAGCGGACTAAGAGCTCTCACGACTGACGTCGAGTCACCTCCCGAGATTATTTGATCGATAATCTGCGATGAGCTGTGACAGCTTCATGAACTGCAGCAGCCTTCAGCCAACTTAATAGCTAGCATCGTGTGTGACCAAGCGCACCATGCACTCTGCATACCACGTTACGAAGCATCACTTCAGGCCACTCCGCCACTTCAGCCCCCTGGACCACTTCAGGCCGCTACACCGCTTTACGCATTCACAACTTCAACTGAACCATGACGCACAACATACGCTGACGTTTTAGGAGCCACCGTCCTATCACCCGTTACACCTTCTACCGTTAGCGAATACCAGCGTGTGACTTATGCTGACGCATTAGGGCACCCTATCCCTGCACCAGTGCCACTACATGCCGTCACCCTGTATGCCATGCTTCAGTCAGCACAGATGCAGTTCCTTATTTTGGAGAGGCTCGTCTAGCCGCACGTAAATCGGACATTTGGCGCATGCCCAACCGATGACCGCTCTGTTACCACTGTGGGGAGGCGGGTCATGTCTACCGAGAGTGCCAGTCCCGCCGCCTTGGACTCCAGGGGTTTCCTGTTAATTCACCCCGACCCCGTTTCGGACAATGGCCACCTGAGATGGAAGATTTTATCGGCCGACAGCGCGCGCCACCGTGATCAAGGCACCAGCTGCGATCGCCGTCAGCACGACCATTCTGTTCGAGAGGTAGAAGTCAGATGTCGCAAGGACGATCTCCGAGCCCTCGCCTGGAAAACTAATGTCAGCAACCTTTCGAGGCGAGGCCGCTGACACTCGATGTGCGCAAGACCTCCAATCGACACGACCTCAGACAGACGGGTACCTGACGACACCGGTGTCTCAGGCTAGAGACAACTTTTCAATGAACATACTTGCCCTGATCGATGGTCGAAATGTTGCTGCTTTAATAGACACTGGCGCTGACTATTTGATTATCAGTGGAAAGCTGGCAAGCAGTTTAAAGAAAGTTGTTATTCCTTGGACAGGGGCGTACATACGGACAGCTGGCGGACATGTCGTCAAACCACTTGGTGTGTGCACTTCTCATGTACAAATTCAAAATTCTACGTTTCTGATCAGTTCTCTTGTTCTCTGAAAATGATCCCGTAAATTGATACTTGGAATTGACTTTCTTCGAGAGTATGGTGCCATCATTGACCTCTGCCGATGCTGTATATCGTTCTCTAGAAAGCGACGACACGAGACGCCTGCCGCCATAGAGCTGCTCTTCGAATTACCGACGACAGCGTCACAATACCACCTCGTGCTAGTGTAATGATTCCAGTAACATCCGAGAGCACATGCGAAGGCGAAGTACTCGCAGAGTGCAACGTCTTCCTTCTACTTACCCTCAGAATAAGCGTGCCTCGGGGAATCGTTGACGTTGGGAATGGCCAAGCTGACGTCTTGATCACTAACTTCACAAATAAACACCGACACCTCTTCCGTGGCACTGCTGTCGCTTACACTGAAGCCTTGGAGGATGTCATTGAGTGTTTCGCTTGTGAGGAAAGTGGCAGCGATGAAGAAAGCGTTACGAATATCGACATCAACAACGAGCTGTCAGAGGACAATAAGGAGGCACTGCGAGGACTGTTGTGTGAATTCAAGGACTGCTTCGCTCGATCGTCTAAAGTCAGTCAGACGCCAATCACGCAGCACATGATAATTAGTTACGACGATGCACATTCTATTCACCAGCAGCCGTATCGTGTTTCGCAGAAAGAATGCGAAGCAATTCAACAAGTCAAGGAGATGATTGACGATGGCGTCATCCAACCTTCAAACAGTCCGTGGTCGTCACCGGTTGTCCTGGTAAAGAAGAAGGATCGCATTCTCCGCTTCTTTGTTGATTACAAAAAACTGAACAACGTCACAAGGAAAGACGTCTATCCGTTGCCGCACATAGATGACTCTCTTGGCCAGCTATGGCGAGCCAAGTATTTTTCCTTCCTTGACTTGAAAAGTGGGTACTGGCAGATTGAGGTAGACGAGTGCAACCAGGAGAAAACAGCCTTTGTCACCCCGGATGGACTTTACGAGTTCCGAGTACTTCCATTCTGGTTGTGCTCTGCTCTGGCAACTTTCTAACAGATGCTGGTCACTGTGCTAGCTGACCTAAAATGGCAAGCCTGTCTCGTTTACCTGGATGATGAGGTCGTATTTTCAGACAGCTTTTCTGGACATCTTAAGCGTCTGCAGCAAGGGCTCGAGGCAATCCGATCGGCCAACCTCACCTTAAAGCCTCAGAAATGTCACTTCGGTTATGAAGAACTGAAGTTCCTTGGGGATGTCATGAGCTCGGAAGGTGTTCGTCTCGATCCTGAGAAAACTTCTCCGCTGTAGCTGCTTTCCTGACTCCTACCAACAAGAAAAGCGTTCGACGTTTCCTGGGACTGTGCGCATACTACCAATGCTTTATAAGCAGTTTTTCTAAAATTGCCGAACCACTTACTCGTCTCACTAGAGACAATACGCTGTTCATCTGGAGCTCCGAACAGGAAGCGGCTTTCACTGAGCTTCGACACCGCCTGGCATCGCCCCCTGTTCTTGGATATTTCGACGAGGAAGCTGAAACGGAAATTCATACCGACGGCAGTGATATTGGTCTGGGTGCGGTGCTTGTACAGCAGCAGGAGAACGGCAAAAGGGTCATAGCTTACGCCAGTCGCACCCTATCGCAACCTGAGTCCAATTACACTACCACAGAGAAAGAGTGTCTTGCCGTCATATGGGCACTTGCAAAGTTCCGACCTTATCTCTGTAGCCGCCCATTCCGGGTCGTGGCAAATCATCACTCGTTATGCTGGCTGGCAAACCTAAGAGACCCTTCTGGACGACTGGCACGGTGGAGCTTGCGCCTGCAGGAATACAACATGACCATCGTGTACAAGTCAGGCCGCACACACAAAAATGCCGACACATTGTCGCGTGCACCTGTTGAACCTGCCGATCAACACAAAGTTGACAGCGCTTTTCTCGGTGCCATAATCAAGGGAGACATATCTACACAGCAGCGAGCAGATTGTGAATTGCAACCTGTCATTGAACACCTAGAAGGCCGCAGCGTACGTCTGCACCGACAAATCGCTCGTGGATTGTCGTCAAGTTCTTTGCGACAGGGAATCTTATACAAGGAGAATTCTGCTGCCAGCAACAAAACCTATCTTTTGGTCGTACCAGCAGCGCTTTGTGATGAAATCCTGTTTGCATGCCACAACAAGCCTGCGTCCGGCCGCTTGGGTTTCACTCGAACCCTTGCTAGGGTACGAAAATTGTACTACTGGCCGAAACTGGCCAATTGTGTTAAAAGCCAAGCCTGCTGTGAATGCCAGCGCCGAAATTCACCCAATGTAAAACCTGTGCAATTGCTGAATCCTATCGAGCTGCCTCGAGGGCCCTTCGATCAAGTTTGTATGGACCTCCTGGGCCCGTTTCCGTTGTCTACTTCCGGAAACAAGTGGATCATCATCTCCACAGACTATTTGACCCGCTATGCTAAAACAAAGATTGTTCCTAAAGGTACAGCTTCTGAGGTTGCACAGTTTTTCGTACAGAACATCGTACTACATCATGGCGCCCCAATATGTGTCATCACAGATTGAGGGACAGTGTTTATGGCAAGACTGCTTGAAGAAGTTTTTCAACTGAGGTACACCACACACCGAAAGACAACTGCCTGTCATCCGCAAGCAAATGGCTTGACGGAAAGGCTTAACAAAACGATGACTGACATGCTGTCGATGTACATAGGCATGCAGCATAAGACGTGGGACGAGGTACTACAGTACGTCACGTTTGCGTACAATACCGCTACGCAAGAGACTACACACTTCACGCCATTTTCTCTTGTTTACGATCGTGAAGTTCAGATGATGTTAGAAGCCATGTTACCATGTGACAATTCTGACAGTCTTGATGTAGACACCGAGAGTTTTGTGCAGCGTGCCGAGGAAGCACATCAACTGGCTCGCGTGAACATCAGGAAACAGCAGTGTATTCACGCGCGACACTACAACCTCTACCGCCGACAAGTTGACTACCAACCGGGTGACCAAGGGTTAGTTTGGACCCTCGTTCGCCGTAATGGCCTTTCAGAAAAACTTCTTAGTCGGTACTTCGGCCCTTACAAAGTGCTTCGGCGAGTGAATGACTTCCACTATGAAGTTCTTCTGGATGGCACCTAGTCAGCACGCCGCCGATAACCGTGGCCCGAGATTGTGCACGTCGTGTGGTTAAAACCATATCGCACACCATAATAGTCATGGTGTTCGGACCATTACGTTTGTCCTGGGACAAGTCTTTCTGCCCGTCAACGATTTGTTTAGCATCGAGTCGATGCTCTTCTGGGAGGAGGGGTAATGCCACGCACTTGCGCCGCGCACTTCTTGCGCCACGCATTTGGGCCACTTGCTCCCAGAAGAAGACGAGGACGGGCTGGCTCACGAGCTCGCACCATGGTCTTTTGTCGGTGCTGCGCTGCCCCTTGGACGACTTCTACTTTAACGGCCTCCTTTAGAAATCATCTATCAATTAAACGTGACAATACAATCTCTGCCCTTAAATGCAGGAGATTCGGCACTTTGAATCTGAATGCCTAATAAACTATTGCATCTTTAAGTGCTTAAATCAGTGTGAAACTGAACCCAAACTTGAACCAATATTCTTGTATAGTACCTGCAGCAAACTTGAAAAAATAAAGAGGTTGCTGGTTGAGAACGAAGCAGTTCAAGAATTTTGGGTGTGAATGAGTGAAGAAATTCTTTAGGCTAAACAAAATAGCTTTCCTTCTACAGTTAGCCCACCCCACTTGTTTTTGCAAGAGAGTTTATGTGCACCAGTTGAGACAGATGCTGTGTATATTGTGCCAATTTTTAGTAAAAAGTGACGACATAATCGAAAATTTGAAACCAACAGTCATTAGATTTTATGTTTTTCTTTTACATGCAGCAAACCTCGTCAAGTTTGGTGCAGTGGTTGCCGAGAAAAACGAATTCTCGTTTTACATGTATTTAGATAGCACCCGAGCTGAAGCTTCCTCTTAAGGGCCTACTTCTCTGTGATGTGCTTACCCACTTATGTGACTTAGCACAGGCTTACAGTGCATTCATTTGTACATTTTGTTGTGCAAGGTTGAAGGTACCTACTATCGAGCAAGGTGTTATTTGAGATGCTTACTTTTATAGATTTCTCACATTGCTGCATACCTTTCTCTACCACATTTGCAGCTCCTCATACACCTTAGAGTTGTTTGCCACTATAAACAACAGTGGTGTGATACTGGGCAAGACCTCCTTGGAAGCATTGCTCTAGATACATTTCAAAGGCTTTGCAGCGAAACATCAAGGCACCAGGACAACTTTACGTGCTTAATCAAAGAACTTGTTGAGCACAGTGACGTCTTGAATTGTGACTGGTTCCTGGTTCAAATTACCTACTGCATTGACTTGTTTGGTGCTGGTGATCAATGCTTTGACAGCTTCTTTCCTCTTCAAGTCACCATGGTAAGAACTTGTCGGTTATTTTTAATCTTTGCATGTGTGATGTAGTTTAAATGCATAGTGTTACAGCATGTGCAGTTTACTCAGTGCTTTAAGGTGACAAATAGTGTTCATTCTAGTTCCAGTGCTTGACTATTGTATGCTTCTACATGAAATAAATTAGGTGCTACGCACATTGGGCTGTAGTGTTTATGGGAAACAGAAAGTGCGGAATAGTTTTCAGAACTGCTCTTATGAATATTAATGCAACATTTGGAGTGTTGGTGGGAGACTTTCAGTGTTGCTAAAAATTGTGTTGTTTTTTAACTGTGCATACTTCTTGTGTTTCAGGCCGTTGCACCAAAAATTTCTATGCACTATATTGTTCCCGTGGCTCGGATATTGGTTCAGATGTTGGATAAGGCCTGCATTGAACTCGATGGAGCAAGAAAACAGAAAGTCCTTCATTTCTTGCATGCCTACCTAAGCTTAGGTAAAACATTTGTTTTGTGTGAGCTTTTATCTTTGGGAAAACTGCAAAAGATGTGAACGAACAAGAGGACAACACAAGCCCTCTTGGCAGCTGAAGCACTTATTTTGCATTTGGCAAGATTTGTGAAAGAGGGAATGAGGGCGCACAAAGGAACTCATACAGGCAGTCATCTTTGTCACCAGCACCAGCAAAAGTGGCATATGACAAACTAACAAATTCAGCACTGTCGAGAATGGCAGCACGGCGAGATGGGAGGATATAAGACAAGTGCAAGGTAAGCTGTAATGGCAGTGGAAGTGCCAATGGTGTCATTAACCAGGAAAGGTACAGGGAACAAAAAATTGATGGCGCATTCATTCTATAGAGATGCTCGGCGATGGTAATGGAATTAGCATTATTTATCGCAACCAGTCTGTAATTAGCGATTATGTGCTATCAACACTTGTAAAGTGGAATTAACGAGACAGAGACAGGGTTGCATTATTTATTCAATTGCAGAATGTTTCTTTATTTTTATGTGGTTTAGTTGCTTTCTACATACATGTTTAAGAACAATAATGTATATTCGAATATATTGAGATGATATGTATGTCCTATACATCTGTACAGTCTGTTTCCGTGGTGCAGCGCTGGTGTTCGGTAGTCCATGCTTTCTGCAACCTGCTGCCCATTCGTCCATCTCCCTGACGTGGCAGTGGCGCTTGCATTACTGCATTTGCTCCAGCTGAGTGGCATGTGCTTTCACCGTCTTTGCTGCATAGCAGCGGCAAATGGCTTCGACACGCTGTTGCTTGCATTCTTCCAATTCCTTGGCAGTAAGGACCTCCTTTGGGCGATGCATGGCGGACAGCACAGTGCAGTGGTGGTAGTGGCCATGGAGTCTTTTATCTTCCTTTTTGCGCTCGCACTGCATGCTTGCAAACAGTTTCTTCCTCTACGAGCTCCTGTTAATGCTTGTGCGAATGGCCAATTTGGCAAATATTAACTACTACAGCCTGCCGAAGCCGCGCTGCTGCCTTTCTTTAATTTTTCAGTGTTAAGCACCTTCTTTGAGCGAGGCATGTGAGACAGCATTGTGCAATTCCTTACTTGCTAGCTTGGTTGCTCCCTATTTCATTATGCTTACCCAATACGTTGGATTGGCCAAGAAGCTGGCGGTTAAGCAGATGGGAGGGAGAAAAAACTTGAAAGAGAAAGTAGATCAGGGTAACATAGAAATTTTAATGCTTGAGTACTTTACCTACGCACTTTCCAGGGGCCAAGTATCTATGTATGCTTAAATCTATATGTGCTTGTATCTAACCTTTTTCCCAGCCTACCTGGCTCACTGCGTAGTGTGTGGTCGAATGAGTAGCGCATCAGACTGCTGTGCTTAGGGAACAAGGTTCGAAACCAACAATCGGACTATGTGGCAATGTGTACATATACGGTAGAATTTCGTTGATATGTTCCCGTTATGTACGTTTTCCCGGCGCCAACGTTCGCAATCGAGAACACAAAAAATTATCCAATAGAGTTGCTAATTTTTTACTGGTTCATACTTTCCCGGAAAACACGTTTTTTTCGGCACCAACGTTCAGTACGTCGCCTAACTGCGATTATTGTACGATATGTTTTTTGCCTGCTAGATCCCATGTAAACAAGAAAATGCGTGAGGCGCGCTCTATCAAGAACAGTATGTAGTTACCCGCCGCGGCAACTTCACGGCTATACTCGCCCACCCGTCTTACGTGAAAACATCGGCGTGCACACAGGTTCTCATTTCGGTACCAGAAAATCTCTGGGGTCATTGCACGCAGCATTCACAGCTATCACTGCCAATCCTATCATGATAAGCATCTTCGCCTATCTGTTTCACAGCACATGGTGCCGTCGGAAGCGTACCGCAAGCTTTTAATAGGCGATAACCGGAACGCGTCACCGTTCCCTGCTGCAGACTGTGATTGTATATGTTTTCTGGCCGCTGGATTCCATGTGAACAAGAAAAAGCGCGAGGTGCGCGCGATCGAGAACAGTATATAGCCGCCTGTCTCACGTGAAAACGACGGCGCGCACACTTTCATATTCCAGTATCAGCCAATCTCCACCTGTGTCGTCGCACGCCACATTCACAGCTGTTGCTGTCAAACCTATTGCAATAAGCATCTTCACCTATCTGCTTTATAGCGCGTGGTGCATAGTGCCATTGGCAGTGTACTGCATGCTTTTAGTAGGCGATAGAACTAAAACGCGCCACCGTTTCATGCTGCAGGCTGCGCCATGTGGGCGTCACATTTCACTTTGGCGGCATCCGGCATCGGCCACCAGCTCAATTTCGTTTCTGTTTCCCGTCGCCCTCTTAAAACACCACGCAATACGAAAACAACAAAACGCATCCCGGGCCGCCGGAGCACCACCAGCTCGACGCGTGTCGGCGTCTCGTGCTGCAACGATCCACGCGAGGCTTCGAATTATGTAGATGTCAACAATAGTTGAGTTTGCCAACTTTTTTTAGTTACTTCAGATCGTACGTTTTTCTGGTTAGTACGTTTTTTCTCTTGGTTTTTTCCCAAATGTATGAACGAGGTTCTACTGTATTCTGCTCTTCACCGAACCTCTTTCACGCCGACATGGGTCACAGTAAATGTGCGACTGGGTAGGCACCGCTGTTCAAAGAAACTCTTTGACGCCGACTTGGAGCACTGGGTATGTGCCACTCGGTCGGTGCTGGTCTTCAATGAACCTATTTGATGCCAGCTTGAGTTGCAGGGTATGTGCCAGTAGGTGTGTGCTGCTCATCAATGGGTGTCTTTGACGCCAACTTGGGTAACTAGGTATGTGCCACTGGGAATGTGCTGCTCCATAATGATGAAAAATATCCTTTAAATTTCTCATATGCTGAATGGAATTGAACCAACACCACAAGGGTTCCTTTAAGACAGCAGCAACCCGACGCATTAGCAGGCTTCGCCAAGAATGCGCTTGGCATGTGCCGCTTTTCAATGAATGCCTTTGAGCTAATGCTTTAGCGAGATGTGCCATGAATGCACTGGGTATGTGCCACTCTTCACTGAACCTCTCGCCAACTTGTGTCACTGAGTATGTGCCACTGGGTGTGCAGCAAGCGAGGGAACGATTCTCAGGGTTCGCAGGCACCGGCGTTCCATGCTTCTTGGAGGCCATACGTGAACTTCTCGGCAGCGCCACTAGATGGTGTAGCCTGTCCAGAAAGAAGCGCAAGAGTGAAGCTCGGTTGCTGCATTATGCGTTTATCAGCATTCAGAGGTGACGGGCAGGAGCAGGAAGTCATGCACATTTCTCATTTCATAGGCCACGTGCAGGCTTTGTGGCAGCACTGCTAGGTGGCGGTGAATGTTCATAGGGAAGCCTGAGATAGGAGTCCTGCTGCAGTACACACCGCATACACAACCCGTTTCGACGGTGGGAATACGTTGTGGTGCTGTATTGATTCAATGCTAAATGCATTACCACCAGCAGTCATAGTGAGGTGAGTTCTGCATATATTTTTGACAATTAGGAAACAGACTTACTTGACAAAGGCTAGTCAAGCTCGGGATGCTGCTTGCAGATAGAGTCTTCTTTCTCATCGAATTCCTGCATCCGTTTGCAGCAATGGCCAGTTGGCAGTGGTACAGTGGTTGGTTTCGAACCATGTTCCCTCAGCACCACAGCGCGATGCTATAACCATTCAACCATGGGCTACACGGTGAGCCAGGTTGACGGATGGATGGATGGACGGACAGATGGATGGATGGATGGCAAAGAAAGAAAGAAAGAAAATTTGGCAAAACACCCATCTCACGATGACTGTCGATGCTAATGCATTTAGCAGTGAATCAGTATAGTGGTATAATGTATTGCCACCACCGAAACAGGTTATATATGAGGCATGTACTGCAGCGGGACTCCTTTTTTGCGCTTCCCTAAGAACACTTGCCACCATCTAGCGTCGCCGCCGCCAAGCCTGTGTGTGGCCTCTGAAATGCATGGTGCGTCGGTGTGTGTGAATGCTTAGAAACGCATCATCTAATGTTTCTAAGTGCCCTACTGCTGTGGTGCTTAGAAATGCGCTACAGCAGTAGGGCACCATTGAAGAATAATTGGGAGGAGATGATGCGGTTGCGATGGGAATTGCAATGGACACTAGGTAGTTAGGTAAGAACAAAACAGAGAAAGCTGCTGTTACGGTAAGAACTGAGAAAGCTGAAACAGCGGATAAAAACAAATGAGAGAAAACGATAAAAAGAAAAGAGGAGAGAAGAGGCTAAAAACAGGTTATAAGAAGGGGATAGGAAAAGGAAATTACTGTGACAGGAGGACAGAAAACGATACATGTGAAAAGGAGGACAAAACAGCAGATTTGTGGTTAAAGTGGGTAATAAAAGACATGGTTACAAAATGTAACAACATTGTTAGGAAAGTAACAGTGTAGCATCCGTCTATAGAAGTTCGATAAAAGGTTTACTAACACATGACTGACATTTTTTTTGTCCATTATGAGTGCCTTTATGGTCTTGAGCATTCTCATGGCCTCATGATGTTTTACAAATGTGCATTCTGTGAAGGCAGGCATGTGGTGCCCCCTTTGCTGGTGTGGGTGACCATGATGATTGCCTTTTTCATGTATGTGTTCCTTTTTGTGTTCTCAGTCTGTCCCACTATATTTTGCTAAATGCAAAATAAACCCTTCATTTGCCAGTAGTGCATGTGTTGTCTTTTCACTCATCCGTCTTTCTTGTTGTTTTCACTATGGATCTTAAACATTGAAACATCTAGCCCAAGTCAACACCTTACTGCCTTGTGTCAGCTGTAAGGGGTTGTTGAACACTGTGGTGTCTTCCTTCATGAAATTGTTGAGAACTCTTTACCAGTTTGATTTTAATCAATCTACTTGACACGACGCTGCACTAAATTGCACAAAAAGTTGTTTAATCTTGGCCCTTAATGTGTTTTGTTTTGTGATTAAATAGTTTGGGTGTCCTTTGTGTTGTTTGATTTAATGTTCTGCTTTGATTTAAATTTTACTGGGAAGTCTGTTTCCATACGAAGTAAATAATTAAAAATTGTTGGTAATGTGTCAAAGAAAACATGGTACATTTAATTATTTTTTTAAGATAGGTGGTAAATTAATTTTAGTTCTAAAGCTTAATTACAAATTAATAAGTTTGTACAGTTCTTTCAAGTTTACAACATACAAATTATTTTCTCTAAGTTTAATGACCATTACTGTGGCACATTTATTATGCAGGAGACCATAAGTTTAGAAGCAATATACTTAGCTGGAGTAGCAGTTCATTGGCTATTTTGTATCTTGTGTAAATGTGCCAGGCTATTACTCTTTGGGAAATACAAAAGAGATTAGTATTTGCTGTGAAACAAATGTTCTCGTGATTTGTTTGTGCTGTCTTACAGTATGAAACTGGTTGGTTGTGATGGAAGGATCTACTTTATTTCCTTAGTAACTTGTGCCTTTTTATTAGAAACTTATAACGCTTCTTTCGTTTTACTTATATGGCAGTTTAGTGCCAGTTTATACTTGTGTGGATAATGCCGGTTTTAAGGTTGAAGGAAATGGAGGAAGCTTGAAATTTCCAATGAATTTGTTAATAAATGAGTGTTTTGCTTATGGTTTCCTTTTTACAGATAGATGTACTTCCCAAACAGATGTGCTGTGCAGTAGCAACCTAAGTCATGCAGCAATAAAATGCCTTCTCAAGAAAAAGTGCATTGTTCATGAAGCCTTTGGTGAGTGACACCTTTTCACCATCTTTCGTATTTATGAAAGATGATGATGAAATGAAATGAAGCTTGTCGAAGATCTAATTGCCTGTGACAGTGCTCAGCATTTCAAAAACAACTTTTTCCATCAAAATCAACTTAGTTGAAAAGGCTGCAGTGCAAAAAAGACACGGACGGAGACAAGATGAGAAGGACGAGCGCTGAACTTCCAACAACATGATTGTGAATCGTTCATGAATATATACATGCTGTCTGAGCCAGGGGTTATCATCTGTGCATGCGTAAATATGCCAGTAAATATGCCCACCAGATGGTTCGCCTCTCCTTGATGACGGAAGTGTTTACAAGGTCGGGTGAACCTTTTGTTATCAAGAAGAGTAAAACGTGTGTGATACGGAAAATCGCAGAACTTATATGGATTTCTAGACTTGGCAAAGGATGTGTCAGCATGGTGTCCATCACGTTTGCAGACAAAGAGCTGGCATATTTACGCATGTGCAGATGATAACCCCTGGCTCAGACAGCATGTATATATTCGTGAGCCATTCACAATCGTGTTGTTGGAAGTTCAGCACCTGTCTTTGTCGTCTTGTCTCTGTCCGTGTCTTTATTGCACTGCCGCCTTTTCAAATATGAGCCAACACACCCAATTCACCACATAAATCAACTTAGCTTTAGAAAAGGCTTTTCTTGCGAAACACAACTCATAGAATTTACTAACAATATATTTATCTACATTGATGAGAATCTAGGTGTTTGTATCACATTTATTGATATTTCGAAAGCTTTCAGCTGCGTTGCTCACTCTCGACTAATAGCTAAACTCCAAGCTAAGCACGAATTCCTTAAAGCATCATCCTAGGTGAGAAATCATTCTTTCTTACAGTAGTTTACTGTTGTTGATGCCTTCTCAGTTCCCCTTAGAAATGTAATATCAACGTGTTCCCGAAGTAAGCATTTTAGACATGCCATTGTTTCTTATTTGCATTAATGACCTACCATCTCCTGTCTTCTCTAATAATCAACTCTTCACTGACGACTGCATAATGTGTCGTAAAATCCATTCATCATCTGGCCACCTAGCTCTCCAAAATGATCTTCGTCTTATGACCAACTTGTGTTCACACTGGCAAATGTAATTTGATGTGAAAAAATTTAAAGTAATGACCTTCACCCTCAGGCAGCACTTTTTTATTCACAACTACTCACTTAATAATTGCGACTCATCTCATGCGACATCCCATATCTTGGCATGCATTTAACACCAAGCCTGTCCCAGAAGCTTCATATAGATAAAATAGATAGGTAAACCTAACCTTCATGGAACCGCTACCTTAACCTGTTAATTTGCACATCAAACATTTATTTGTCTCCATCTTGGTTATGCACTGGCCATCTGGTTTCTATTCCAGGACTACCTAATACACTTGAAGCAGTTCAAAACTGTGCTGTGCATTTCATTGCCAAGAACTGCAGCCAGTAGTCCAGTATTACCAACATAAAGTCTCAGTCAATACCTTCTTTCGATTCACACAGAAAAATCGGCCTTAGTACACTGCATAAGATAACTTCCAGCCATCATTCATGTACCCTACCCCTCTCCTAACCACCTTGTATTTTGTGTCGCTTACACAATCATCGTAGTTTCAAGCGCATCTTCGAGCTCACAAAAGCATTTAATTTGTCAACCCTCTTACAGGCCATTAAGCTATGGAATGGTCTTCCTGACAATATTGTTGACATTCACAACCCTGTGATGTTTAAATCAAAAGTAACTACTACCATATTTCCATAATATTTTATAGTCTTTTAGTTGCCTTGTTTGTTTACTTCACTCTAGTCCTTGCTAACTATTGCACAACTTATTTCTTGTATGTTCACGACGATCCTCTTGTGGAACAATGTATCATGTCCACGTTGTGTAAAGATATCACTTATATTTTGTTTGCACCCCCTCACGTAATACTCATTTTGGAGCCTGTGAGACCTATGAATGAATTAATGAATTAATATTATTATTATGTATCAATTTTGTATTATTGCTGAATGTTTGCTGACTATGTATCTATTTAACCTGTTCTTTTCATTCTATTTCTTATGCAATAACTTTTGGTCATAGTTGTGTTACCTTTCTTTTAGTATTTCTATGTGCGCCAGTATTCAGACCCCTGGATGTTCCTGGGCGGTCATAAATTAAAGATTGAATAATTAATTGATTTATTGTTTGATTAATTTATTGATTGACCCTCTCCCAGCAATCTCCAATTACCCCTGCTTTGCATTGGCTGGCACCATCCTGTGGTTGCATATTTCCTAATCCTTCCACACTACTTAGTCATTTGCCGTCCTCGGCTGCGTTTTTCTGCCTTTTACACTCATTCTGTTCTAATTGACCACCAGTTATCTTCTCTATGGGTTACATCACCTGCCCACCTCTACTTCCTCTTACTGTGAACTAAAATATCAGCTACACCTGTTCTCTCAAATCCATACCGTCATCTTCCTGTCTCTTATTGGTATGATTATAATTTTTTGTACCATGACTCATAGTGCAGGCCTTAGCTTCTTCTCAAGCTTTTTTTGTTACTGTCTAAGCTTCAGTCCCATAGGTTGGTTCTGGTAGATTGCTCTGATTGCTTACTTTCCTATTTGAGGATATTGATGAGCTGCCAGTCATGAAGTCATGACTTGGGAGCAACTTCCATATGTGCTCCAACCTTTCATTTCTTTTTTTTCTTTTTTTTTGTATCTGGAAAATTACTTTTCATAATCCAGGTCTGCTGTGACTAATACTTTAGAACATTTGTTGGCTTAATCGGTATGATGCCTGTTTAATAAACGATAATGTTAATGTAATATTAGATTAAACAGGCATACAGATACAGTCAGGAAGCTTCCCAAAGCAGTCACTGAACATTTCAAACTGTCTGGTCCCAATCGAGGAATTTATAACGTTATATTCTATAGTCATACTTTTGTTCTTCCAGTGGCAGAAATTACAGAGCTATATCTCATCTGTAAGTTCAGCACACTGCAACCAATACTCATTAATGTTTCAAGTGGAACTCTGGAATCTACTGGTTATACTAATGGCAAGAATTTCAACAGCAGCACTTAACTTTTTGCAGTCTTACGCCTGGTCAGAACAGAGCTCATCATATCCCCCTAATCCCTATTTTTTATATTTTATTGCGTTATTATGCATGGTTCTTTTTCTTTTTTTACTAATTTCTGTTTGAATCTATTGTCATCCCTCTTTGAATGTTAGTGTCTTTTTTGCCATTTAGTAGTTATATTTGGCCAATCTACTTTTTTTTCTTTCTCTTTAACCCTTTGAGGGTCAGTGACGTAAATATACGGCGCCGCGAACAGGCCCAAAATGGTCGATGCCGTATATTTACGGCACCATCTGTACGTTTAAAAAGCCCGCCAATTTACTAACTTTTTCTTTTCTGGCATGTGCAGCCACTACGTGGGAATACAGGGAATTTTTTTCTCACGCCTCCCTCTCGGTTTTCATTGCATGGTTTGTTTTAGACCTAGTTTGCTCCGGCTCATCTATATACTATCGTTCGCGCGTTGGCTTGAGCGCGGGGGGGGGGGGGGGGGGGGGGGGGGGGGGTTGGGTTTTGTTCCACAGGCAGTTTCGGCTTCTTGCGCTCGCAAAACTGATCGCTATCTCGTTACTAATCGCTCAAAGGGCAACCGCCTGTTTCTCGCTCGTTTAGTGCTCACAGGGGTGCCCATAGGAAGGATGCCGCCGTGCATGCATTTCCTTTTCTTTTCTTTTTTTTTTTTCTTTTTTGGAGACGCACGAAAACTAATTGCGTCTGGTTGGCGATAAGATGAAGATTAGCAGAAGTTTATCACACGTTTTGCTTTTTTGACGGGTACACAACCACAGTTTTCTTGAGTGCGCTCACCTACGCAGTTCGATTACGCTATGAACGTAAATATTAGTGTAAGAGCAGTAATAGGTGAGAGTTGCGGAATATTCTGTGTGCGCATTTTCAATGCCTTGAACTATGTGTATAACAATGCATCAAATTTTTTATTCCTATAACTTTATTTGCTTTTTTATTGTTGCTATTCATGAATGTAGAGCACATATATACCAACGCAAAATATTTTTTTCTCACTTCACGGTCACCCTAGAAAAATTGCGGTAAATTTTTTTCGAAATAAGTCCCTAAGAAGAATTGGAACCTGCAATAAAAAAAATCGACCCTGGGCGGTCGCATATGGCGAAAAAAAATAGACCCTCAAAGGGTTAACAAGACATTACAGTCTTTATATAGAATTGCTTGGGACCCTCTAAATCCTTCGTTGTGCAGCTCACTTTGTTGTAAAGATCATGCACCGCTGCACTCACAATAGTGCAATTGAGCATGTTCAATAAGAGAAAGCTTTATTTAACATGAATTAAAAAGAGTCTTAGTGAAATAAGTCTCTAATTGTTTTGTGTACACTTCATCTGACAGAATGTGCAATTTCAAGCGACCTTATTTTGCTGAAGTTCATGGCGTGCAGCTTGGCAAAACATGGGAGATACGCATTGTATAAAGCTGCAAATTGTTTAATGTTGCTGTTGCCTCCCTTGGCATCAAAATTCTCGGTCTGTTTGCAGGCTCTTCATCACTGTTGCCTGCGTTGACATTCACATCCTTTCTGCCCTAGATGGCTTTAAAGACCTCGTCGGTGGTTAGTTATGATTTTGATCATCGCGTCGTCATTAAGTGTGACTTCTTTATCAGCCATCGCACCCGCTGCTGTGTTACAACTAGCAGCTTATGAGTTGAGCGATTTCTGAAGCAGTACAGCAGGCCTTCGCTGACATTGGCACACTCCTCAAGTGCATTTCTGGTGTTGCCGTTAGTGCTAGTGCTGATTCCAGCTCAATGGCATCTGCAGATGGCAGCGGCAGCACCAGTGTATGTGGTGTTTGTTGTACAGCAACAATTCAGCCTTCGTGGATGCCTAAATTCCTTTGTTGTACAGGCAAATTCATTGTAGTAGCCTTCGTTAGGAGACATTCACAATCCACATGAAAGGTGGGAATTTGTTCAGGATATAATTAGAGACATTTAGCCTGTCCGCTATTCCGGTAAACGGGAGCGGTTTGGGCGGATTGCCGGATTTGCAGGGGCGTAAACGTGAGCGGCCAGAGCGGTGCAGCCGCCTGGTAGTGTAGAGTTCAACCAGACAAACACAGAGCTAAAACTGCGGTAACACACTATATCCTGCTTTGCTACTGGCGCAAATTTTTGGCAGCGGCGTAATTGTGAACACGATTACGCCACGGTCGAAAATTTACACCAGCAGCTGAACAGAATATAGTAATTAGCTTTGTGTTTGTGTCGTTGAGCTTTGCGCCGCCAGCTGGCGCCACCAATCTGGCCGCTCACGTTTACGGCCCCGCTAAACCGGCAAACCGCCCGAAATTGCCGGAATACCGGACACGCTAAAGGTCTCTATTATTTCCTCGTTATAGAGGTCATTTTGTGGAGGCATTCATTGTAGAGGCGTTCGACTGTATTTTGTACCTAGTGATTACTTTTCCTACTGGAGTATTTTGCTTTTAATTGATATGTTATGAGACAGTTCTCTCTCTGTCATCTCTGCATACTTACTGCTTTTTAAAAGAAAGAAGCCTTCCAGATTGACACTGCCTACTTACACGTCAGAGTTCTTTACCATCACTATCTTTTTTTTGTCATCCCCACCTCTTAGGAGGACTTGCATCACATTTTTTACCTCTTGCCCCACTCACTATAATAAGTGATCCCTCCTTTTGAACATCTCAACTTCCTGAACTCTCACTTTATTCTTGTGTATCCACTTATGTGCCTCGCCCCTTGGGTCGAGGTAAAGTGAGCTGCGCATAGAAATGCTGCTAAGGAAAGCAGTTGTTGCAATAGTGAAGGTGAGTCTCCTTGTCGAAGCATTAGCTCCAGGTTGAGGCTTCACTTGGTCACCCATAGTATTTTATTTGAAGTGTCCGCCTTCTTGTGAACCTTTTGTTTTGTTTGAATTTATTCATTAAGTTTTAGGAACGCTATAACTATTATTCATAGTGTAGAGTAGTTCTCATTGTTAGCCTCTGGTTTCCTGCCTTTTCGGTTATGGTTATTATGTGAGTATATGTTTTTTATATTGCACAAACATTTTCCTCTTGTGTTTCTGAGAACGTTTGTTCATACTTCTGTTATTCTTACATTTAGAGCGTTTGTAACATACGTAGTTTCCAGGTGCGACTTTGGATAGTGCATTTATGTAACATGCCCGTCCCATCCGTAATTTAATAAGGCACTCAAAGTGCAATAATGCAGTATTACAATCAATGCAATTATGAATTCAGGCTTAATGAGGGTGAGCAGAAATCTTTACTTCCACAGTGAATATTTGAGTACATACCTTTCCTGCTTTGTATGGGAAATGTTATGAACATCTGGGTTCAGTATAAGCGGCTTTGGGTATTTGTTAGTTCATGTCCAACCAGAAAGTGTTGACAAAATATATTCACTGAGTTAATATTTGATTGAAATAGCCTCGTTTTTATTTTCACCCCTTTTTGCGAAGCAAATCACACCACTTGAAAGGCAAATTTCAGTAGCTTGTCTGATATTTATTATGCTACATAAGTATAAAGGGCCCCTGAAACGGTTCGCACAAATTTTGTAGACGCGTAGGGTACAGCTTAAGTGAACATTCGCACCACAATTTAAGTGAAGTGTGACGTATTAATGAAACTACAAGCTATTACTAGTTGCCCTCCTCCCTAGCCATGCTTTTCCTCCTCAACTCGTTCGCCGAGCGATCGGGGCTAAGCTCCGCCTTCACTGGTTCTGCGTCCCGATGCGACGTCACATCGTCCACTTCCGGTTGTTTTGGAGCCCGCCCCCGCCCGCGCGAAACCTCTCCGCTAGCCGCTTGGCCGTCGACCTCAAGCGAGAGCTATCGAAGCAGCGTGCGTTGCGAGCATTCTGTCGTAGCGCCGACCGTGTCTGGTATTCAGGTAACCACAGGCAGGCTGGGTGTTTCGGCAGATGGCTGTAGGCATAAACTCAAGCTGATGAGGGAACTTTGGTGTAGACGTACGTGAGCGGCCTGATCGGTCTGCACGGTCCAGCCACTTGTTGGCGCAGAGCTTAACCAGCCAAACAAAGAGCTAATATTGCTCTAACCAAGTGGAAAACATTTTAAACATCTACAAAAGCAACGTGTTCATGATTACACTCCTGCGAAAAATTTACACCACCAGCAAAGAAGAATACGTTTTGTTACTGCTACTGTGTGTGGTTGAGCTCTATGCCACCAGGTGGCTGCACCGTGCAGACCATTCACATTTGCGCTTCTGCTCACCCGTTAAACGGTACAGTCGAGTGGCCAGGCCCTGTCACCTTGCACTTGCGTTTGCCCTAATACCGGACTCGCAAAGCGCTATTGCGTTAGTAATCTTCCGGTGTAAAGTGACGGCCGCAATTGCGCAAATCCTGACGCCGATCGGATAGCGGCAGTCCGATGCGCTGCAGCCAGTCCGCTCGTCTACTGGCTTGCAGAGAGACACAATGTCGCAGCTGGACATATTGCCAGTCGCTACATTTGCAGTCCACAACGCAACAAAGTCAAACCATAGCGCTCCCGAAAAGACTGACCGAAACTGACGGTGGAGCTCTGGTCAAGAACGGAGCACGTTGTAACACAAGCAGACGACACTTGCTGTGTGCCGGAATTTGTTCTTGTGCATTCCCTTTATGTTACTTTCTTTTTATAAATACAAGTTAACTAACATTCCAACTATTACGAACATCATTTGTTTACCATAAAGTTGGAAAAATTATAGATCACGCGCCCTGGTCAGCCAATCGGATAGCTCGCCCCACTGACGTCATATGGGTGATTTTCGTCATATGGGTAGGGGCGGCTTAAAATTCCGCCGAGCAGTGTGCTGCAATCGGCAGCGATGTGCATTTTTAAAACCTTATAATAAATTACACACTTTACGTGGAGCACTTAGATGTGTCAATTAATGATCAGAAGGAGCTACTCTAACGACTCAGTACGTTTGTAGAAAATCATCAAAATCGTTTCAGGGTCCCTTTAACGGGGTAACCTTTGCTGTTATTTCTGTCTTTCAAGAGTGCCTGTTGTATTTTTTATTTTTGTACAAGAAATTAAGTGGTTCCATAATTATGTGTGCTTGTTGTCAAACCAGGTGTGCCCATTGAACAGGAGGAATTGGTGCTGTTAGATGCGAAAAAATGGAGAAACTTGTGCCAGAAAGTTGCATCTCAGTTTCCTGAGTGTTCCCTTACTGAGCTGTTGATGCCACACTTCTGTGTTGTAAGTATTGTGGTCAGATTTTTACATATCTGTGTTTTACATATTAATTCGGCAAAATGTTTTTCATCTTCTACTAAATAACACTAGGCAGGTTAGAGTAATAATGATTGTGCATTGATTAGCACATGGTTTCCTAATAATTTTTGTATATAGCATAATAATCTGATACAGTAGGAACAAGTGGATGCTGTGCTGACGTTTGACAGTTACACTAAAGTTTTTTATTCAAACTGTACAAACTCATAGAAGGTAACGAACAGTGTAATGTCATTTGCAACAGTATTTATTTGCGTTAAACTCCTTTTAATTCTTCTAAGCATTCTTCTATGAGTCAAGCCAGTTCGTTGCTATCTCGTCTTGTCATTTTCGTCGGTGAACGAACAGACAACTACTGCCATCTGTAACCAAGGATAGGAAGCAGCTGACGCTTTGGTTGGCGGCCACTCGTGGTACTACAAGGGAGAACCAGCCAAGCACATAGAGTATGAGCGGTGTTGACAAGTGGCCTTGATGCATGGCACAAAGTGAATTGCAAGTTTCGCTCTGGTGGCATCGTATTCCGGCATCGCACCCTTTTAGCCACTAGTATTGTATTAGCTGCGAATGAGCTGGTTCGGTTCCCCCGCAGTGTCTTAAAGGGACACTAAAGGTTAAATTAAGTCAATGTGGACTGTTGAAATACCATCCCAGAAACCTCGAAACGCTTGTTTCGTGCGAAGAAGAGACTTATTTTAAGAGAAAATGCGCTCTGAAGCATCCGCGTACCTCTAGCGCAGTTCAAATCACCCGCCCTTCGATCGAGGAGTATTGACGTCATGGTCTCGTAGTGACGTTGCGCCGTCGGTGAGTAAAACGGCTCCCGCAGACGGCGCTACTGCTTTTCTGCACAAAACGCAAACGCGCGGCCAGAAACAGAGCCAAGACAGAGCTGACAGCAGCGCGAAAGCGGAACTATGGTGGCTAGCGGAAGGGAAAGCGCATGACGATAAGCTGGTTCTTTATTTTATGACGCCAACTTCGACGCTCGTCGCAATGGATGACCCTGACAACGACACATTAGCTCGTTATGCTGGGCTCGAGTTCAGCGATTTAAGCACTGATGAACGTGACCTGCTGTTGAGGGCTCGCGCTGCCGGCGTCGTTGCGTACTACTACGACGACAGCCTGCTTTGAAAGGCACTTACCGCGACTTCAGTAAGTCGGCGTTGAACTCATAATCCTCTTGACGAAAGTGCAGCGAGCACACTACGTGATTTTTCGGCTTTTTGCCAGCGCGCTGTGGCAGAGGTATGGCACTTAACCACTTCGAACGGAGAGGTTCACTCGTTGGCACACAGTGATAAGTAATGTTGGATTCGCCGCTGGAACTGCCCTTGGCCAAGTTCCGCGGACCGTTCGCGCATCCCACGACATCACATGGACGTGGCATTCTCGCTGCTTGTTCCAAATGCAAGCTTCACGAGCCAGCAGGACCACCGCAGCAGGACGCGATAAAGAAACAACTGAAACTCCAAAGCGCGCGCGGCCCAAAGTCGACCACGCAGAGTCGAGCGAAAACGAAACCTTTCGATCACCCATACCACTCAAGGCTAACGTCAAAATGTTATTTTTTTCTTAGAATGGAATAGAAGTAGACAAGTAGCATTTTCTTCCGTCTTATAATCTAATGAAATCATCTTTTTAATACGAGTAGTTGAGTACTAGTGACATAAATTATGATGAGGAGTGCTTTCGTCATCGGGCTAGTACCGGAATGTCACTGGGGGGTCTCAAATCGTGTCGTGCATTTACCTCAATTTCTCGGTTACTAAAGCTCTGTTCGCGATTATATTGACGCCTTAGACGTTCTAGAGCATTGCTTTGTCACTTTAACTTGACTTTCTGGTAACCTTTAGTGTCCCTTTAAAACACTAGGCAATAGGAAAACGAGGATGCGTGTCTCGAGCCACTAGGGCCCCATCAGCTCAATTTTGGTTCGGTTTCCCCTCGTCTTGAAACACTATGCAATAGGAAAACGACAAAGTGCATCTTGGGTTGGTCGGGCCCTACCAGCTCGGCACTTGTCAGCATCTCGTGCTGCAACAATTTGTGTAATGCTTCGTGTTACATAATCGTCAACTGTGATTGAGTCTGCCAAATGTTTTGGGAACTGCTTGCATCATGGCTGTAGAGTGCCCATTTTACTCTGTGCATTTCGATGGGGGCGAAATGCGAAAACACCCATGTACTTAGATTTAGGTGCATGTTAAAGAACCCCAGGTGGTCGAAATTTCCTGAGTCCCCCACTACGGCGTGCCTCATAATCAGAAAGTGGTTTTGGCACGTAAAACCCCATAATTTAATTTCTTTAATTTTACTCTGATTCTCTTCTGAGAAAAGGACCTTGTCACTTCATTCTTAATTCCTCAGACAAGGCAAACTAACTTCATGGATGTGCAGTACTATTCTAGAACAAGGCAGTACTGTTATATTTCTTCAGTTGCAGCACACTGAATGTATTTTATGGTTTATTGTACAGTGTGGCCTGATAAAGAAGAAGGAAAGGCAATAATAATAGGCACGGTAAACACCGAAAATAGCCGTAACTGCAAGCCATAGCTCTACAGGAGCACTTCAGCATGTCAAAAGGGAAAGTAGTGTAATGAGGTAACTTTCGTAATGTAAAAGATTAGCTGCTTTACCTTTCAGGTATGAGCATGTGGCAGTAGCAGAGTTGAGGAATCTCATTTGACAAAGCAATCCATCAAAATCATATGTTGAGTAATAAAATGAGTAGTTTATTTTTCTTCTTTGTCTCAGCTCGTACTAAGTCCTCTCTCTTAGTACAGTTGAACCTCGTTATAACAAAGTCAGATCTGTTGCAAAAGTACCTTACATCTGATATTCGTTACAAGCGTATATTCACTGCACACTGATGGCAGCAATAAACTTTTTAGATTTACTTCGTTATATCAGATAATTCATTATATCCGTATTTCTTTTATAGAGGTTTCACTGATGTCTGAAATGTTCTCCATGTGAAAGAATTCGTATGTTTATGTCTTGGATACTTAGAATTTGAAGTTGGTTCACATATTCTCATGTGTGAGTCAGAGAATATGTGAACCATATTTCTCCTGTATGAACCTGAGTAGACCATGACGGCTGGTCTTTGTCTCACCTGCGTACAAACTACTGTTTTCAAGCTCTAAAACATACTTTGCCTTCTTTACTGAACAGGTTTGGCTTATTTTACAACTCGATCCATGAATTTTCTTATAATTCCCTTCAAAATATCTTTCGTTCATTTTTTCTCTGCATTGCCTGGCTGCTGTTTCTTTGTCATTTGTATTGAATGTCTGCAATGAGGTGTTATTGTATTTGTTGTGTGGTTCATTTTATGCTGCACTGCATGTTCTTTTTTTTTTTGAGTCTTCTTTGTAAAAGCTTTGGCCTGTGCTGGCTATGTTTTTGCGCATACCGCTGTACCGATGTATACATGGGGGAAGGGAGCACCGTCAAGCTGCGACTGGCTTTTTCCCCCTTCTCCTCAGCCATGTACCTATGTCTGCATGTCTGGAATTAAGACTGAGACTCAGGTATGAAAGAAGTTCTGAAACAGTTGTAGCTGCCAAGTGCTACCATGCTTTACTGTGCTAAGCAGTTATGAGCTCGGTATCCAGGTATCCTCCTATCATCATGCTTCCTTGTAACATCACGGCTGCTTCCAAAATCATGGTCAAAGCTTCAGAAACTAAAATAAAGTAAGAAGTTCACGAATTTGTGTGGGTTCGAACCAAGAGCCCCATGACTCTGAAGTGGGTGTTCTAGCACTGCTCTACAACTGCACTTCATTCCAGGTAAAGATTTGTTGTGTTATGGGCTCACACTCTGAATTCACAAAATGGTTTGAATGAGTCGCAGTAAAAAATGGGGCATCTGAAAGCACAAAATTATTTCTTTCATTGTTGAAATTATGCCTTAAATGTACCCAAGGACCAACCAAGCAAGCAGCACTCCTCCTTGTCTTGTTCTCCCGTCTCATGAAGAAGGAAATATCACCGTCCAAGTACTCCGTACAGATGGTGAACCAGTGAAGCTGAAACGTGCAGCCATGGTGTTCATCACTGGATTAATCCCAACGGTTTATTAAATGAAGGCTTGGTAGGCTGCTGGATCCTCGGTGCGCAGTTGCTGCTTGCGCTCGGCTGCACGAGCCTTATCTTGTGCCCAGGCTGCAGCATCGGCATGGTGTAGACAAGCTCGTTCCTGGTTCTGCTCGCGGCGTTGCTGATCAAAAGCTGCTTGCTCCTTGGGAGTACATATGACGCGTGGCCTGCCCATTTCGGAGCCGGAGAGAAACTGCTGCGCGTGCGCTTGGCTGTGACGGAGAGCAATGACGTCACTACTGGCACAGCCAATCGCACGACTCTCTTTCTCTCTCTCTTTTTCATGCATGTGCATGGGGTTGTGCTGGAGGAGTTTTCGGCATACAGGTGACAAACGGACGGACGGATGGATGGATGGATGAATCAGCTAGTCATGTACAGCTTTGCTGTAAAAATAATTGCTTTATAATCCTACGGTGACCTGTCACGGGTTTGATTCGCAGCCATAACTGCCGCATTTTGAAGCAGACGAAATGCAAAAACACTCAGGTGCTTAGATTTAGGTGCGATGGGGGTGAAATGCGAAAATGCCTATGCACTTAGGTTTAGGTGCACGTTAAAGAACTCCAGGTGGTCCAAATTTCCGGAGTCCCCCACTACAGTGTCCCTTATAATAAGATTGTGGTTTTGGCACTTAAAACCCCATAAGTTTTTTTTTTTTAGATTTAGATGCACATTAAAGAACCTCAGGTGGTGAAAATTACTCTAGAGCCCCACTATGGCTTCCCTCGTAGCCCACTGTGCTGTTTTGGGGTCTTAAACACCACAATTGATATAAATCCTACTGCGCTCTACAAAATGCTTTTTATGGGCACACAAAGGTGTAGCATAAAGATATGAAACTTCTCTTTTATTGGTATTGTACATTTAAGTACACAAGGGCAGATTAAACAATGAACTGCACACCTTGTCCTCTTTTCTCATCCAATCATGTCTGGTACAAAATCGTGTAACCTTTCATATTCTGCCAGCACAGTGAGGCAAAATATGAAAGGTGCACCACGCATGAAATTGGATCCTTCTCAATATTGGTTATTGTATTTGAAATTGTTATACCTCCCAATTTGCCTAAGCAATGCTCAAGATTGTTATTCTCTTCTCACAGTTGCAGTTCCAACCAGTAAAGGCACGGCTGTGATACTTCCCCATGACATTGCACTGCCTGTACAAAAAAAAAAAAAGGCGGGGGGGGGGGGGGGTTGCATTGTAATTTTACTATTCTGAATTGCAAAATGGATTTAGCAGGTCACGTTTAAAGGGGCCCTGAAAAACATTTCTAACTAATCATAGAATAGCCTCGCTATTACAGTATGTTGTCCCATGAATCTCGCACTGTGAAAGAGTTCTGGCGGAAAATTTTTCGAATTGTTCATCTATAAGTGGAGTTATCGTACCGATGCCTGGCTTTCTCTCTCTTTTCATCTCCACTAGCACGCTGGAAGCTACACAGCAGAGAAGCCAAAAGGGCAAAGCCCCGGCCAAAAGTTTAGTGTTGCTGCGACGAAAGGGCTCATCGCCGCACTCTGTGGTGGCCATGGTAGACTGCACTACACAGCACACCGTTGCCATGTCGGAGACCACACGCAGCAGATGCAGCTAATGCACATGTTAAAGATGAAACGATTTTTCTGTCTGTTTGAGATAACAGACACATATTTTTCATTTGTTTAACCCAAAATTAGCTATTATGTATTACTGAGAATGTTCTTGCAATCAAGAAATCGGCCAATAGCATTGGTTGGCCAACTGCTTTCAATCAGTTTTCGATGACAACATTACGGATGCGAGAGCAAGCATCTGTTCACTGCTTTTGACATGAGATTGTAAATTCCTTGCTGCATGCAGTGTAATATTTGGCTCACATGTTCACAGGAGCCTCGTCAACAGATTGGCAACATTTTTTTACTATGTTCAAAAAGTGTTTCAGGGCCCCTTTGAGGTAGCATCAAAGAATATGAAATCGATTTTTGTGATGATTTCTTGTGATGTATTCAGGGAATCTGGCTAACATACATAAAATGTGACCCTGGCATTATCATACAGGCAGACCAACTAATGGTGGTTTAAAAATGCTCCAGGAAAGTATGAGCAGTCTTTAGAACAGTGTCTTTGCTACATGCAAGGGAGTATTTGGCCCCCATGTTCATGACAGCAGTAACTTGTGTCTGGTATAGCTTATTTGCTGTGTCCAAAAAGTGTTGCTGAGCTGGTATATGGTTCCAGCGACAGCTGTAAGCCACATAATTATGGGAGGAATTTATTCAGGTAATTAGCATGATTGAAACAAGCCTATTGTGTATGGCTGTGCAGCCTGTCCAAGATGTTTGAATTAGTATAGCAACTTTTTTATTTATTTTCAGTGGCTTGCAGGCGCTACTTCTGAGGAATGGGAGATTTTATCAGCTCAGCTCAGGAGAGCACTGAATATTGATGCAGGCCATAGTGTGTCTGCTGCCGTTTTTATCCAGGAACTTGTAATGTGCCTCATTGGTTGCAAGAGTTATGTTGCCGTAGGGAACTGGAGCTACTTGTTCACATGCTTTGCCAATACTGTCATGGTGAGTGCAGTGCATCTTTAAATGCAATATATGCATTAAGGAACTTTAAGGAAGTCCCTTCACAAGCAAATTTGAGCTGCATTTTGTGCTGGTGATCTGAAAGCATGACTTTTTTAATGTCTTCTGGCTTAGGATTAAGTGTAGGCTACCACTGATGCAGACTACAAGGGTGTGATTATAAGGGCAACATTTTTCACACATTTCCAACTTCTGTTCTGCAGTTCTGAAATCCAGCATGATGGGTCACTCAGCGGTTGTGCTGGTGCACTTTTGTTTTGCTGATTGTAGGTCTTTAATTGCGAACAGCAGATGCGAGCAAATCAATGATGTTGTGGTTTCAAGCAGGGCATTCTAACCACTACACAATGGCAACTTTGTGTGAATGAACAGCTAATGCTTGAATTGGGTGCTGACTAATGTCATTGGTTTTCTGCCAGGGACTCATCTAGTCCACTATACTGTAGCATTGATTGAGATGCGGAGCCTGTAACGTTAATGCACGTGTACTGCATCACACTTCCCCTTCCCCTCTATTGGTGTTTGCATTGCGGTGCAAGCGCTATTTGTGAGGTTTGTGAAGCAAATGCAATAGCTGCACTAAATGAGACAAGAAAAAAAGTGAAGAAAAAGAACAAACACACACGCAACACCAGTGTGCATCTGCTGCTGAATGTAGGCTGCATGCAGCTTTTAGCTTCCAGGGGAGCCTCATAATGTTGTCCAGGAATTATTCAGTTGGCACTGGAATTCTGTTGCAGTTTTCCAAAAGTACTGAGCGGATCACATGGTCACATATCAAGTCTGGGCTCATAATTGCTGTTCACAGTCATTTAGTTTAGGAGGATGCAAAGCTAAAAGGTCAGCTTTTGAACTGACATGCTGATTTTCAAAAAATTTGGCCGCATGTTTGGTTTCGTTGTCGTTAAAACATGTAATAAATTTCACTGTCCCAGCAGAAATGGAAAAAAAAGTTATGCATGTCCCATTGAGCAAATGAGTGTGTCACCTTAGGAACACTATCATTAAAAAATGTTAAAAATGGTTAAAATTTTTCTGAATAACTATCTTCTGAACACCCTATATTATATTACAGGATAGCAGCAGCCACTTGTAATTTTATGCCTTTTTCTGTACAAGACGCATCACCTGAGAACTATGTTTTTTTTTTTTTTTTGTTACTGGGACAATAATAAATAATAATAATGTTTATTTGCCATCATACATGTTAGATGGGAGGGCGGAGGCAAAAAGGCTGCTCGCAGGCAGCTTGACGAGCCCACAACCCTTGGTCTGTTTATTTTGGCAAGCACAGCAACACATCAAAACTACGCAAACAAAACAAAGCAGCAGCAGCTGCTGCTACTGCTACTGAGTCAAATATAAATACAGGGTAATAATCGAACAGGAACAGATTCTAATCACAATACAAACCACAGAATAACATGAAGTCACTGCGAAACGAAGTATCCAGATTCAAGCACTCTACATAAGGCGAAGATTCTGGTAAGAACAAGAAAATAAATCAAAGTTATCCGCTTTGTAGGCGTTCAAAAGAGAGGGTAATGTGTAGGATAAACACTGTTGTCTAGT
This sequence comes from Dermacentor andersoni, assembly GCF_023375885.2. Classification (NCBI taxonomy): domain Eukaryota; kingdom Metazoa; phylum Arthropoda; class Arachnida; order Ixodida; family Ixodidae; genus Dermacentor; species Dermacentor andersoni. The sequence goes on along the minus strand of NC_092814.1, from coordinate 218,041,935 downwards.
AGTAAGACGAGGAGTATTTACTAACCAGCTTTCTGCATATCTAGTTAGGTAGTATGCTAATTTGTTTTGCAAATTTGCAAGACGTTGTAAACTATTGAGGTTATGTCTTATTTCTGTTTTGAACTTCATGCTCAGTCGGTACTTATATAAGTTGTCTATACTAATTATTCTGGAATTGTGAAAAAGTTGAGCTGTGTGGGATCTATACAGTGCATTATAAACATGACCAATGTATTTCTTCTGCAAAAGATGAATACGTTGCAGGCTAGAGGGCACTGAGGTTCTCCATACTAGTTGACAGTAGTTGAGGTGAGAATAAAAAAGGGAGTTATAAAGAAGCAATTTAGTTCATGCTGATAGCTGATGTTTTAATCGACCTATCATACCGATGATTGGGGCTATCTTCGTTGTTAGATAGTTTATATGATCATCGCAAGACATATGACAAGCGAAAATTATGCCCAGACATTTGAAACTCTCTACAATATCTATGTTGCGGAAGTTCAGTACTATGGGTTGGTGTGGCGGAATGATTTTGTTAATTGGTCGGAAAATGACTGCCTTAGTTTTCTGTTCATTTATACGCATAGAGTTTGATATTGCCCATTTTCCTAGCATGGTCAAGATATTGTTACATGCGGATATTTCAGAGATATTTTTTCCTGAGAAGAACATAGTAGCATCATCTGCATAAATAATAAATCTTAAATGAGGATTTATGTTTACAGTGTCGTTAAGGTACAAATTAAAGAGGAGAGGTCCTAGTGTGCTACCTTGTGGTACGCCAGTTTGGATAGATTTAACTGCAGAACAGGAACTAGGTAGCTGAACCACTTGCTTTCTCTGGGATAAATACGACCATATTAGTTGTAAAGCCTTACCGTGAACTCCATATTCATGTAATTTTTGCAATAAACTCTTCGTAACAATATGTTGTGATCCACCAAGTCGAAAGCCTTTGAAAAATTGACAAGTACGTCAAGTGCCATACACTTTTTTTCAAACTGTTCAAGTATAAATTCTTTCTGTGCAAGAAGTGTCAGTTCAGTTGATTTATTTTTGGTGAAGCCATATTGATGTGAAGTATGCAGTTCGTACTTGTTAATGAATTTGGGTAAATGCAAGTGCAAAAGTTTTTCAAAGACCTTCGACATCGCAGGCAGTATAGACACCGGCCTATATTTGCCCAAAGCATTTTGGTTGCCTTTTTTATATATTACAGTTACCTTTGCTATCTGCATTTTTATCGTAAAGACCGCTGTCATTATGCATGCATTAAATATGTTAGCAAGACTTGGTGCTATGATATCAGCAACATGTTTCACAGGGCGCACCTGGAGGTCATCGATATCACAGCATGTACTATTTTTTAGGCTCTGTATCACAGAGATTATTTCCTGAGCTGTCGCAGGCTGCAGAAATATAGAGTCACTGTTCAGAATGTTCATGTATTCTAAGGCGTCGGGCAAGCCACTCCTTGTTCCAGTCTTACAAAAGAAGTTGTTAAATGCGTCAGCTAAATTGTTTCCAGATAATTCTTGGCCATTGACTTGTAGTTTCGAAGGCTGGGTGTGAAACTTAAGGCGGTGTAGGAGCATGTTCAGTCGAGACCATAGTAAATCATGTCTGTCATGTTCCACGCTTAGAAAAGAAAGGTGGTACTGTTTTCGTGCACATCTCAGTTTCATGGCCAGTCTATTTCAGTGTTTTTTAAAAATGGTAGGTCACGAGGCGTTTGTGTACTAAGAAAGTGTTGGTAAAGCTGGTCCCTTATTTTCATTTCGTGCCTTAATTTCGTTGTTACCCATGGCTTCCGTATTTTACGACTTCTGCGGCGAGACTTTAAAGGAAAGTGAGAGAAATATAACTTTTTCAATTGATCAAGAAATACATTATACCCTTCATTTGCGTCAGTTAACTGGCTTTCATTTGTCCAGTCAGCCTTTAGAACCTCTTCATGGAACCTGTAAAATGTAGTATCTGTTATTGTCTGATAGTACATTTCCTCATTATTGTTTGTGTGTAGTCTACTACCATTCACACAAAGGAACACAGGCAGGTGGTCGCTTATATGGTACGATATCACTCCAGATTTTGCTGTACATAGTTGCAAGTTTGTAATAAGAAGGTCTAGCATGGAACTTAACTCAGTAGTGATTCTAGTGGGTTCAGTGATTACATTGTCGAAACCATTGGAAGTGATAACAGTACTAAAATCTCTTGCGTGTTGGTCATTAGAGCCCATATTGATGTTAAAGTCTCCACCGGCAATTAGAACAAAATTATGTTCAGTAATAAAGGTTAGAAAAGAGTCATGAACTTCCAAATTCCAAGAACTTAGTAACGCTGCCGTTCGGTGGGTGGTAACAGACAGAAAGTACTGTTTTGCCTGTATGCAGCGTAAGCACTTCAAAGTCAGACGTCATCAGGCAGTAACAATCCATAAGCTGAGATTCAATATTTTCATGAACCAAGACAGCAACTCCACCCCCTCACGTATCGACTCTGTTTAGGTAGAATGTTTTGTCATGCTCCAGCCTAAAAACATCTTGGTCATTTGTGCACCAGGTTTCGCTCAACATGGTTGCCGAAAATAAGAAATTGAATTCAGCAAACATCTCTTCTAAGGGAAACATCTTGTTTCTAACAGACCTAGCATTTAGGTGTATGCACTTTACAGAAGCAGGTAATAACCGTGACACGACAGCATTTAGTTCATGTGGCAAATAAAAGTGCATGCCTATTACAGTCAATCGAAGTCCACGGTGCTCTTGACATGTATGGCTCTGGCTCCATCAGTTTTTCGCACCAGAATCTTGCCATTTACATGCCAAACGTAGCGATAGCCTTGTTCTTTGGCCACAACCTTTATCGATCTTAGTAGTTCCTTATCATGCCGAGTCATGTTTTCCTGAATACACACGTGGTGTACTCTCTCTAAGTTTGCTTTTATTTGCCAACTATGCGTCTCTCGTCGTTTGCCTTGTAAATCGAGCTATTATGCCTGGAATATTATCTCCTTTAGAAGGCAGCCTGTGAACGGAAACAACATCACATGGCGTGATGAGCCTCAAGTTTTTCAGCGACAGTGTTTAATAAAGCAATTTGGTCTTCATCCGGTACCGCTGCAATTTCATGTATTTCCAAATTTTGACGTCGACTTCGGAATTCGAGTTCATGCAGTTCTTGTTAGAGTTGTGCTTGCACGACTTGATTGGTATCATTTACCTGTTCTAGGTCTGCAACTCTCGCTTTCAGTGCTTTTATCTATGTCTCTTATCTGTCTATTTTCTTTCAAATTCATCAAACATATCTGACATGAAGCCGATAGCTTGTTCCATTTTCTCAACTGTTAGTTTCAGGGCAGGTAAGCATTCAAGGTTTTGTTTGATAGACTCAAGAATCAGCGTCTTATCAGTGTCACAATTACCATCTTCACTAGAACTGGAATGCTGCTCAGCGCGGCATGTCGGACAACGCCAGGCTTTTCTGTCAGCCTCTTTTTTGCCTTTGTAGGATTTTTTGGTCAGTCTGGCGCATTTACCGAAGTGGTATTTATGGGCACGTTCAGTGCACTTCACATTCACTCCTTTAGTGGAAATGGATTTTTCGCACGATGCACATGTGTCTGACATTACACTAGCAGTAGTGTAGTATCATATGTCAGGGTCGCGCGAAGAGCACACATGCAGACAATGATAGTGGCAGCAGCAGCAGAAACCGCGGCAAGAACGAAGTGTGACCAAGGCAAATAAACCAGTGCATTTACCTGCAAATTCACAGAGGTACAGTTACAATGTGTACACGGCACTGCTGCTGCTGCTGCCAAATGGCTTCCTAGCCGAGGGACGGGGTTTATCTGGGGCTGGTAGAATCCTGGTGCTTACGCAGTCAAGGGCACCACAGGGCAGGCGAAGAACGATGATGAAGGCAGGCGCTTCGAAGCATCTCAGTAGGAATTCAGCGATTGTAGGCAATACCCAGAGGCATGAAGAAGACCCAACTTGAGTGTAACTGCATGGCTGAGCGGCAACTGCAAATTCACAGAGGTACAGTTATGATGTGTACACAACGCTGCTGCTGCTGCCAAAAATCGATAAGTCTGTCCTTTTCTTTATTGATAGAAACAGTTTAGAAATTAAAGACGTCCTTAGTCTTGTCCCTCACAAATTTTGAGCCTAAAGCGATAGTTTTCCTAAAGCTGTAAATAAATAAATAGTGCAAACAGAAAAATCGATTCAAATATTTCAAATCATGCTATTTTATTCTCCAAGCAACGGTGCTCAATCGAATGTCCCTGCTGCATAGGTTACGCACTCCCTTCAACTTAGTGCTTCTCAGTGGCAATTGCTTCAAGCTTTCTCGTTCTCTCTCTCTCTCTCTCTTTAAAGCTTTCGAGCTGTTAGCACTCTTGTCTGGGCTCATGAGATGCTGGCCTTAGTTTCTGCCCCACATTCTTCTCGTTCCGATGTATCTTCTCAATAACGAAAACAAGGCTGGGCACAAGAACCCTGCTGGTGAGAAAACTGAGATGTCGTGTTATATTCCTACCAACCCATACTTCAGTTTCAGTTTCGCAGGCAGTCCAGAAATGTGCCTTTCTTTTTTTTTTTTTTTGCATGTCTTTTAATACTCTCAACAGCAGGTCCTCCATCACTAGAAAGCGCGGAAAACAAACGTGAATTTACTTTACGTGAGGCTTCTCTCTCGTTCTACAGCCACATCTTAAAGCAGCATTCGGAGGCGCTTTTGATGGGAAACGAGCGCCATCAGCGAGTAAAAAAAAAAGCCATTTTTAAAATTTTTTTCTATTGCGCAGATGACCAAATTTGGTGAACAGCTTCTTTATATGTTTAGCAATCGAAAAAAAAAATTAGAAAATGCGTTTTTCTTGTAAAAATAACGATTTTAGCGCCATATCTCCGCTTAAAGGAAAAAACGAGTCACTGAAGTTTGGGGATTTTTTATGTCTTCTTCCACAAGTTTATGGCAGTGCCTCGTGCCTCTTAACCCTTTGAGGGTCGCATTATTTTCGGGAAATGCGGCCTCCCAAGGACACATTTCTTTATTGCAGATCGAAATTCTTCAGAGTGACTTATTTTGAGAAAGAAACAAGGAAATAATTTTTTTAAGTGACGAGTGAAAAAATTGTGTTAAATGTATGCAGTTTTATACATGGCTTATTGTTGACTACATGCGTGAAGTTGCATAAATAATTTTTTTACAAATGTAATAAATTTCACACAGCCTATTTTTATGTTTCAAATAGGTTTGTCACAATTAGGGCTTGTATTTTAAAACTTTCCGTGTAATTTTCCATTTTTATTATGTGCCACGCCGAGGGTGTGATCTCAGCATCTACGGTGTTGCTGCAACCACCAACCCGGGTCTGAATGAATGACACAGGGCCAGAAGAAAGGAAAGTTAAATGGATTGCTAGATAATACGGCTCCAAGACTCTCGCTCATGCATAGCAAAAGCACACCATGCCATGTGGGCGGCTGCATGCAAACTCAGTAGTGTGTACCCATCAGAATAACAAAGAGTGGGAAACTTGCAGTAATCAATTGTTTGATCGCTAGAGGAGATTCTATCAATTCTCCTGTGTCTGGCAAAAAGAGATGCATGCGCGGCATTATCGCCGGCTTGTGAGCGCGCGCCTGTAACCAAAGTAATTGCATGCCTATAGGAGAGCCATGCGGGCAAGCATCTCATGGTAACGCTGTGAGTGATAAGAAACAAAATGTAAATCACTTTTTTGACACCTGTAAGTCAAGATTAAATGTACGAGCACGCCCATTATAACGTGCACAAGAGCGGGCCTGAGCTTGCAGCAGTAAACTAGGCAAAGTGGGAATACTCCCAAACTACCATGATGGCAGCCACCATAAAGTGAAGCAATAAATCAGTTTGGGTGGAAGCTGAGGAGTGGAGTGGCAGCACAATGAGAATTTTTTCTAGAAGTTACCTCCCTAGCAATGCTAGACGGCACTTTGCTCTGAAAGAAAAAAAAAGAAATTTAAACATCCAATTGCTGCCGTACATGTGCAGTGGTGAGCCTCAGTGGTTTAAGGTATGTATGCTAATGCCACTCCAACTTCAATCGAGTATAATAAATGTAAAAGGATGTTAGTTAGCAAAAGGCACTTGTGGCACATATTGGTGTCATAGGCAATGAAACTGAAGCGTGATGACCTAGTCTTGTCTGTCATCATTGAAGGCTTTGCACTCCTGCGTTACTTCTGTACTGTGTCCTAGAAAGTTTGCTTTCTTGGATTCATAGTGTAGCGAGTTTGCAGCATAAGGTAGTGCAACATGAAACATATGTAGTGCCTTTTGGAAGTGCTTTCTGTGCTCTTTGACAAATGAATATGTATTTGCATTGTCAGAGGTATAGTATCAGCATGCTTACTGTGTTCTCCATGACATATTGGTTGTGTTCTTTATATTGGAACTTACAGTGTAGGGTAGATACTGAGTAGGTCTAATGAGTTTTTTTTTTTTTTTAGAGTAAGTAAGCAATGCAAGCAATGGGCCCTGCAGGTGGTAGTGCACTTAAAATATGCTATTGTAGTTGGCACCTTAGCTTGAAAACTCCATGAATGTTTTTGTGACATGGCAATGTAACATGTAGCATGCTACTACATGTAACAATGTAGCATGCTACATTACTTACTGGACTGTACTACGATGTGTTTTGGAACAAGAACTAGCAACAGTACACCAGCATTGAGAAGTGTGCAAATTTTTATAATGTTTACTTGTAGGTTGCTGTGGCTAAGACAGACAAAACTGTATGTGCCTGTGTGAGTTGTGAAAGCTGAACCTCCATTGGTTGCTTGCAGGAGTGCCTGAAGATGACGAAGGAGCTCTCGGAGGAAGATCTACATGAAATTCTTCTGGCACTGATATTTGCCCTGTCAAGTCTGCCAAGTCGGTGTCTTAGGCAGGAGCTATTGCTACTCGTTGATGTGAGCCAGTGGATGAAAACTTCAGTTCTTGGAGAGGAGTTGGCCAAGTTATTTCGGGAGGCCCTTGCGACACAGTGCTATCAAAGCGACTTCGTGTCAGGACTTGTGAAAACATCGGTACACAAGCTGCTTGCACACAAAGCCAACCAGTCATAGTGGTGCTTCAGCTGCATTTTGTGTCTTGTAGTGAATTTTCCCACTGTTTACATTTGTGTATAAGTTAAGCTTTGCCATAAATTAAAGTTAATATTACAGTTCACCCTTTTTTTCCATTGTGGTAGCAATTATATGGACATTCCAGGCGGATTTCTGCCATCACTGTCGCCGTGAGGTTCCGTATAAAGTCCAAGGGCGATAAAATCGCCACCGCACGCTGTATGTGCAAGTGAATGCGTGCGAGGGTGAGCTGGTGATTGCAGCTCAATCTCGCGCACGCAAGCGAGGGAAGCGGGGAGGAAGTGTGCTGTTTTCTGTTGTGCGCAAAGATCCCGGGGGAGGGTAGGGAGGGGGGCCATTGCAACTTGAAAGCCATCTGCAACGGGGACAGAGTCCGGCCGCGGGCTGTGTTTTCACGAATTAGTTTGCGTTGATGCGAAACTAGGCACGAAGGTCAATTCGCTTGCTGCTGCTGCCGCGCTTCCTCACACCAACGTTTTGACAGCGTTTCCACGGTCATCAAGTGAGATATGTTCACGTTTGCCTGTGTGTGCATGACACCATTTAGTTAGTATGCCTATGTTTACAAGTTATACGGCCGATAAAACAACTATCTTTACTTCGTATAGCTAGCTGCCGACTAATTTGTTATCACAATCGATGCTTCACCTTTCGGACGAAACTGCGACTTGCTTTTAAAACAGCACAATTCTCATTTCATAATATGGCCAATATATACTTGACAGTGTGAAAGGCATTCACTTGTATTTGTTGTTTAACCCTCTGGGTACTGGGTAATTTTCCAAAATGCAACAAATTTAATTTTGGTCTAAGTAACACATTATCATTGCATTCTACCAGTGCTAATATATAGGGCAGAAACTTGGAGGATAACAAAGAAGCTCCAGAACAAGGTAAGGACCGTGCAAAGAGCGATGGAATGAAAAATGTTAGGCATAATGTTAAGAGACAGGAAGAGAGAGGTGTGGATCAGAGAGCAAATGGGAACAGCCGATATTCTAGTTTACATTAGGAGAAAAAAATGGAGCTGGCCAGGCCATTTAATGCACAGGGTAGATAACTGGTGGACCATTAGATTTACAGAATGGGTGCCAAGGGTAGGCAAGCGCAGTCAAGGACAGCAAAAAATTAGGTGGGGTGATGAAATTAGCAAATTTGCAGGTGCATGTTCAAGTTGGCTAATGCAAGACAGGGGTAATTGGAGATTGCTGGTAAAGGCCTTCGTCCTGCAGTGTACATAATAATAGGCTGCTGCTGCTCTTGCTGTTGTTGATGATGATGAACACATGATGAGGCTTTAAAAATGAAATGCTATTTAGCGGCAATATGTTGCTGGACGTTCTACAAATTTTGTAATTTGAAAGTTCAAACAAAAATAAACACGTGGTGCGGTGGCTCTTGTATGTGAAGTGCAACCATAGAGATGCCAAGCCTCCTTTTTGATACTGCATTGGAACACTATGTGACTGTTTGCTTGCGTGTCACAATGATTAGTGCCAATTAAGTATTCTGCGGTTACAAAGCTTTCTGCAGATGAACTCTGCAACAGTTGTGTAGAGTTAAAATATATAGAGCTTGTGATCTTATTGGTGTCACCATTACGTATGTTTCATCATGGATTTATCAAAGTGTACTGGAGGGCTATGACAAGTGCTAAACCCTCCACTATCTCAAATTTTGTTAAAGCTGTGTTGCTTAGGTGCACATGTCATATGTATGTAGAGAATCGGAGCAATCTCCTGAATAATACTGACAGTGTAGATGTTGGTAATCATTGCAATTATAGTGGAGTTGTAAAATCGGCAGGTGGCATGCAATGGTGCAAGGGATGCAGTAAAAATCCTTGCAAGCAGGAACAAATTCGTAGGCTTCCCAGTCTGCCGCTCAAAGGGTTCACAGGAAGATGAAGACTTGAAGTGATTAACAGTGGGTGAACAAGGGAACTCTTGAGCTGGAGCCAGTGTTCCAACACGGAAACTTGTCTTCGTTGGGCAACAACTGTTTTTCTTGGCAACATTTATAGTATACATAACTCACTCTTTCCCCAGGGGCAAGGAGCATAATCGGGTACAAAGGAGTGAGGCTATTTCCAATAGGACATATAATGCATTTCTCTTTAACCAGATAAATTTTGATACAACTCCTTTATGGCACGTTTTTCCACTGTCCAAGTCCTATCGCTGCTTACTTACTGCTTTCTGGGAAAACTACGCCTACCAAGTTGACAATGCCTGCTTACATGTCAAATTTTTTTACCATTTGTTTCGTCGTTCTTACTTAATAAAAGAACCTGCACTACAATCCCATAGCTACCATAACTAATCCATCCTTTCAAGTTCCCTCACCATACTTTTTTGTATCAGCTTATGCTCCTCACACATGGGGGGAGAGTGAGCTACGTATATAAATGCCACCTAGGAAAGCATTTGATGTCCTGATGAAGACAAATGCCCTTGTCAAAACAATGGTTCTAATCCGAAACTTTCCTTGGCTGCCCACTGCTGACTACTCCAAGACACACAGTTTCACAAATTTTGCATTTTGCACAGTACTGTGAAGTCCGAGACTGGCTTGTCAGATTGTCAAATGACTGCATTGCATTGTTGCCATGCTTGACCTTTCTGCGCTCTGCTCTTGCGACTTATCTAAGAAGCCCATTTCGTCACTACCTAGAAAGCTAAACACAACTGCGTTCAAGCCCCACCCCGCCATGTTAATGTTTCTGGCTGTACTATTGTCTTGGGCTTTAGGAAAGGACACTGTTGTCACATGCAAAGAAGTGCATCTGCAGTAATTTCTGTTTAAGGATTCTTCTTGCTCCTTGTGACATGTTGCAGGTAATTATAGAGACATGGCCACATATTCTTATTAAAATAAAATAACTTGACATTGCTCTTGCCACCTACTGTATGGGCAATAGTGTTAATTAAATTATGTCGTTTTACATGCCAAAACCACGATCTGATTATGAGGCACACCGCAGTGGGGGACTCTGGAAATTTGGACCACCTGGGGTTCTTTAACGTGAGCCTAAATCTAGTAAGTACACTGGTATTTTCGTGTTTCGCCCGCATCGAAATGCGGCCGCCGTGGCCGGGATTCGATCCCACGACCTTGTGCTTAGCAGCCCAACACCATAGCCACTAAGCAGCCACGGTGGGTAGGCAATAGTGTTGAAATGTGTGCAGATTTTGCAGGTGCTTTAGAATAAGGTCAGTTTCAGCCAATTCCATGCTGCCATGGCAGATAGGACATGACACCACATACAGAGAAAACAAATGGGAGCAAATGCCTTGCATTTTTGCCTTGTTTCTGTTCATCGTTGTGTATGTCTGTATGGTGTTGCACCCAAACCGCTGCAATTTCAAAGCACCAACTTACCCTAGCAGTCTGGTAGAGTTCATTATCTTTATAAGCCTCACTGCAAAAGATGTGTATGCTTTATTTTTAGGGGTGCTCAAATAATAAAATTTCATCATTTCTAAACAAAGTAAAATGTAAAGTTTGTGCAGAGGTAATCCGGCAAAAAAAAAAAAAAAAAGAAAGAAAAGAAGGGGGAAGAAAGAGGCTAATTTGTAATATTAAATACAAGCATGTAATACCTTTCACAATTGGACATCTGGTTGACTGAGAAGCTTGTAAATTATAAACAGCTGCTTTCAGCTTTATGGTGTGCAGTGATAATGGTGGTAATGAAACAAGAAAACTGTACATCACCAGGTGCACCTCGAGTGTTATGCTTGTTGAAGTAGAGAAGTGTGAACAGCATTGCACATTGTTTTTGATGGCTGCAAACATATTGAGACTCTCCAAATAATAAATTGGTTTGCCTTAATTGAGAAAAAAAATTAGGCTGCCTATAAACTAGGCATTCTTAATAAACAGCAGGAAATTAAGCAGAGGTTATATGTCCCATGCATTCACTCAGGGGCTGGTTTCTCGGCTCAACAGCTGCGCTCCTACAGCAGAATCATTAGGAACAGTCTCTACTTGCATCAAGCCTCTGCTACCATAGCCAGTTTATTTTATGACGAATGGCAGCACTGTGCCTCTAGTGCTGTGATATAACTGAAGCGAACAAGAAGGCTACCTTTGTGGACCTTTCATAATGCATCCTTTTATATGAGGCATCCTTGGTATGCTGGCCGCCTGAGGCTTTCTTTTTGTCTTACTCGATCTTTGCCAACTTAATTTTTTTGCCGACTTAATATACAAATTGATATCCATTTTCTTGGAATATCCTTCACTTTTTAGAAATGCGACTCATAGGCAAGCCGCTGGCACTTCTATATGTGCCTGAAAATGCAGCAGTAGCTCATTCCATAGAGGCTGATAATCGCTTTGCTGGGTCGCGGAAAAACTGTGTGGAACCACCACCATCTGTGAAAGTTGTGAATTTTGAATGCCTAAAAAAAACTCAAATTTCGGAGAAAATTAAGTACTTCCCCTATACAATTAACAAAACAATGGGCAACATAATGGCACAGTCAGGAGTGTAGAAGGGTAGACAGCTGAGCTAGTTTGTAGATATTCATGGTATTGAAATGCTTGTCCTGTCTCTGTCTCCATTCAGTTTTCAATACCATGAACAGTCAGCAGTGTTTTTTTTTCTAGTGTATCCAAATGCTTGATGCACTACTCATTTCCATGGCCTGACTGCTGTTTAAGGAGCCCTGAACCATTTTTTTTATCCAAGTGGAGAAAGGCATTTGAAGTGAAAATGGGTTATTTCAGGAATACTTTGCCACGAAAAGTACTTCGATGCGTTCAGCAGAAGCGGAGTTATTGGCAATCAAACATGGCCTCCACTGTGCTCCTTTTCCTTCTTCAATGCCTTGCACTGCGAAGGCTACGGCGCAGTGGGGCATGCCCACAGCGCTCTGCCTTCTAAGTGTCACCGTGGCACACAGTTCAAATTTCATTTTAGATGTTAACATAGACACCACGACTTCTGCCTTTGGTGCATACGACACGTTAAACATAAGCCAAACACTGTTGTCCTCAGTGAGCCCAGTGCACTTAGCCAGTGGACTCATGGCGGCACACCACAGCGACCGCGGTATATACACCATGTAGCCTACTACAGCTTGATGTCGGCTATTGGCCAATAGCAGCCATCTATGAGAATGACGAAATAAGGCATCCCATGATGAACTAAAGCATCCAGAAGAGAGTGAGGATAGGGCCTTCTGTTGAAAAGAGAGCGTTTAAGAGAAAGGTGACTTCGCAATCCACTTGCGAGCTCCACACACCGTGTACGACAGCAAAACTTGGCTGAGATGTTTACAGCAGCATATGCTACCTGCGGATTATGTTATTTCACCAAGCCCAAGGGGTCGTTCAGGGCCTCTTTAACAAGATGAAAATGTCACAGAAATGGTTAAAAATATCTACACTTAATATAGATATTATGGGAAGCTAGGAATACAACCATGTGACTATATTAACTCTTAAGCAAAATTACACCCTTTTGCCATACAACAATAATCGTCATGTCCGTATACAACAAATGTCTTGTCCGTATTTCCTTATTTTAACGCGGCAAGACCGGTACTTTCCAGTAACTAATGGCATGTGCATTATCAGCATGACATAGCATTCCCGACAGGAAAGTAGTGGGTGCGGCGTTTTCAAGAAAGGAAACGCAAGCAAGGAAGATGACAATTATTGTTGTGCGGCAGAGATACACCCCAAAGGGTGTAACTTTGCCTAAGAGTGTTATTAAGGACACATCATGAATTTCCTGCCTCAAACACAGCCAGTATATTAAACCGATATTTCCACGACAAACTTTTTTAAGTACTCTCTTCTTTTTTTAAAAAAAGAAACAATCGCTGATTGCAATGCCCTGCCCGGAAATTTCCACTGGTTGCGACCACCCACTTGATGCATTTTGTTGACTCGCTTTTCGTGACCCTTGTATAACTTGTATGTTTGCTTTTTGTTTTATTTACTCAGGTAGCCCCCTCCTGCTTGGACAGATGTCCGCAGTATTGAGAAATTAAAAATAAATAAAAGAGCAAGCAGACTGTACATTACTACTTTGGCATTTGACAGTTCCATTTGTGAGCTAAGTCGCTGGTCTGGCACTGAAAACTACCCAATGAAATCACGCATGCACAAGAATGCAGAATGCTTTAGTTTCAAAGCTCGTTTTACCTTGGCTATTGTGGACAGCTGACTATTTGTACTAACAGCAGTGAAGAAAAAATGTTTCCAAGTCTTTTTGTTCTCATGATTTCTATATTTGCCCATGTGAATATGCAGGACACACAACATACCACTTCACAGTCGCAGCCTATACAATTACCAGTAATGATTCTAGAGGCACTTTTCAAAATTGAAAGTTAAACACTAGTGATGCTAATCTGGTCTTACTGATGCACAGTCGTTACCGATTTTACAAAGTTCCAAAACACTGCTGATCACGCACACAGCTGGTTCTAGAACAACACTAGGCAGTTCAAAGTCAAGCACGTCCTTCAGGCTTTTTTCCAGGTCTTCTACAGTCATTAAGCCAAAGTGCAACAAAATCTGTGCTAGCTGTCCAAACTTCAACATTGTACTATGGGTATCAACACTCATCAATGCTAGATGTAGATTCCTGGCACAGTAGAGTTTCTTGCATGCCTTCTTGACTGCAGAGCTGTTTTCCCACAATGGCAGAGCAGCATTAAAGACATCACATGTGCACACATCTGGACACCAAACTGCGAGGCAAAGCACAAAGTCAAAAGATGCTTGCTGCAAGATTGAAATAGCAGTTGGTGACCACTCCAGTCTAAGATGCATAGATTTCACACACAACCCTAGCAGCTTTGTGGCTTCCTCAGTTGTGCATCCTTCTCCAGAATGCAATTGTTGCATGTGGTCTTGCAGGCTATCCAGGACAGTGGAGGCTGATGTGCCAGTGTAGTGAGATATGCTACTTTTATCCCTGCAGGAGCCCTGTCCCAAATTGGCTGTGCATGATGCAGCAGATATTCCCTGCCTCAAAGCTTTCTCTGTGACATTTGCCTTTATCCACTGCTGTACTTTCGAAATTGCACTCTTTGTGCTCAGGCTGCAGCACATTCTCACAGCCTGATCTTCCATGTCAGGAGGTAGTAGTGCAGGTAGTAGCTTTTGGATGCACTTGCTGCATTGCTCATGTGCTGCCTTTTCAGTTTTCTCACTCATCTGCTGAAAAATCCTGGCAATGTTTTTGGTTTCCTCATTTTCATCATATGCTGCAAGGTCCATTTGCATAAGAATGTCTCTTGAGCATGCAATGGTATCTTGCACATCTTTTTTCAGGCGTTTTGCAACAGTGGAGGAAACTCTGTCTGCAACAAATTCAACAGTTTTTTTCACAGACAGAGGGTGAATATGGAAAAAGTTTTCTTCAAGTTGATTTGCAAGTTGCACTTTCAAATCACCTTCACTTGCAGAAATGGGAGTGATTTTGCGAATTTCACCAAACTTCGTTTTCCTGCCAGCAAGATGCTCTAGCAGAATGCAGCGCAACTCACGAAGATATGGGCAACACATGTAAATAATGGAGCCATCAACAAAGCTACCCAGTGACTCAACATTTCTAAGAATGCCATTTGAGGTATGAGCAAAAACATCAGATTGAATGGACTGCACCTCAAACAACCAGCCAAGCAATACCCTAGCAAAAAATGCAGCACTGCTAGTTTGCTGCAATGCAGTTGATCTGTAAATGGAAAATAGCAAACCTAGCACATCCTTGTAAGCAGTGAGTGTCTTTGCAATAGGATCCATCATGCTAAGAAAGTTGACAACCCATGTCAATGTTGCAGCAAGCTGCTTGCTCTGTACAGATTCCTTGATGAGACCAGTAATGTTTAGAGGTAAAGGCTTAAGGTTTCTGATGGCCTGTTGTGTATCTTGATATTGCCTAGGTAAGCTTTCAATGGTACTATATGGAAGAAACTCTACAACACCAAGAAAGAGACCCAGTAACTTGAACTTGTATACTGCTGCGATGAGGGCTCTCCTAACATCGTCACTTGGTACTTGCTCAGAATTTTGAAAAGGATTATCCTTTTCAAATTCCACAATTTTTGCTATACACTGGTCTTTAAAGTGCTGTAAAAAGATGGAATTCGTGGCAGCCCTAATAAATTCATAGAAGAAAACTTGGGAGCCTGTAAATGATGGGTTTGGACAGGGGCCTCCAACTTTGAAAGGCAGTAGAAATCTTTCTTCCAACTTTTCCATCTTTCCTGGGGAGGTGCTTTTCAAGTCATAAAGAAACTTCTCATCAAGGTTTCCTTGGTCATCAAATTCTAGACCTCCACAGCAGCTAGTCATGAGTTGTCCAAGAACAAGGCGAGCCAAGTGTGACAAGTTGCATGGATTATTGCACATATCAAGAATCTCTGCAACCCTGTGTGTAAACTGGGTACCAAAGCTTTTGCTAGAGCCAAACTGGTGTCGCTGCCAGTCACGAAAAAGGCTATAGAAGAGGTCTCTTTGCTTTCTGAATGCCCGGAAGTTGCTGTCAGAAGCAAAATGCTTCTGGCTGTCAGTAGAATTGTCAAAAGCTACACCCTGAATTGAGGAGGACCAGCCTCTTGAAACTGGCTCCACACCTTCCACAAGCTTCACAAGACTTGAGTACAACTGTGGTGCAAACGTAGTTATCTGCTCGACATTTGAAAGCAGCTTTAATGTTGGCTTGTCCAAGAAACAAAGCCACTGCAGAATATTCTGTAATACAGCAGCTGCAAAGTGAGTGCAATTGTGTACCGAATGTAGAAGTTTTGTAGAACATTTTTCATCAAGTTTAACTTTTTGCTTCACTGTCAACAATTGCAGCAGGAAGAAAAGCTCAATGGTCAGGTTCACTACAAGGCCCTTATTTAAGAGTGCAGCATACACAGTAGCCAGAGCGTCAAGCTTTTCCCGTTCAGTAATGCAATCTGGAGCTGGTATAATGTAGTTTTCCATTTGCAGTTCTTCAGCAGACTGCACAGAAATGGCGACGTCGGAAAACTCTGGTACGGCCCCATGCTTTCCACTTCGACGCTGCGTAGAGCTGCCGGTTTGTGATGCTGAGCTCAGGCGCAACTGCAACGCATCCGTTTTCTTCAAATGGAACTTTGCCAACTCCTTGGCTTCTTTGTGCGGTTGCCTAGGTGATCGATGGCTATCCTTTCGTTGATTCTCGTGAGTAACCTCCGGAGGCAGGAAGTCACTCAGCGTGAGCTTTCTCCAATGCGATTTCACAGGCGTTGGCGTTATTCTTCTGATCGGCCTTTTTGTGTGTTCGACAACCGCGTTGACGGTAGGAAATACGGTGCGGTCGCCAATGTCGGGCGCATTCTGAGACACAGCAACTGCCAGCTGTGTTAGTTCGTCCCCGGAAACTTGTCTTCTGTCGTTACGGCACGGCGTAGCCAATTCAGAGCACGAATTTTCAGCACGAACAAGGGATGAGTCGAGTTGGACGGCAGTTGTCGGGAGCGTCAACGGTTTGTTGCAACTGCCCGCTACCCTGACAGTAGTTTGACGACGTCCAACAGGCGCAAATCGTGATCTCGTGCAAAGTACGCTTTCATGCTTGAGGGTACGGACGCTGTCACAGTTTGCGACTCTCGTGGGCGGCGAAGTCGGCTGCTGTAGCTTTGCGGGCAACGGCGTCTGTTGGATAAGCGGACACTGGTCACGAATGAAGCCGATGAAAGCTCGTATAAAATCTTTCCTCTCCGGATCGAGCGAGTGTAGTTCGGGAATAGTTGCCTTGTACTCCGGGTTTGTCAGCCACTCCAGTAGCTCTGCCGACGATAGCACTTTCGAAAACAAAAGGTCTAAAACTAACGCCATCACAAACCCATTTCCGTAGACTTGAACACAAAGCACAATTACAATAGTAGTCAGTACCGGCTCGCCATTCTTCAAATCGGCACAGTGTACTCAGAACAACCATAAAACTATGGCACCTAGAAATAGAACGCATGAAATACGTTGATTCCATTCCTCCATAGCTGATTCACAGAAGACGGTGCCGGTCGATTCAAACAGTTGGCGTTCGCGAACCAGCCAAAACCAACAAAGCAATGGGGGTAGAGTGTACTAAACAATAGTTGGATAGGCCGAACGGCGCTCTCCCGCAGAGGCGCCGCGTGTGGAAAAATTTTGGGAGGGCGCTGCGAGCGAACTAGATTGAGGCTGAGACGCGCTTCGCAACATATTAAATGTAATTTCGCTGCTGGCACTGAGACAGATTTCGCGCGTACACTCTTATAATGGTGCTTTATTTTAACTGCAAATTTTGCAAATTTATATTGAGGCATGGATTATACAATTTGACGCCTTCAAGTTTGCTGTCGTTGTCAAGTGCGTCGTCCTCTAGCGAGCGCGCGTTCGTTGCGCGGACGCCCAGTTTTTCTCGCAAAAGGTCTCTGCGGTAAAATTTGTTAATGGTTTTACTTCCATTGGTGCGCCCGCGACTCTTGTGGACTGGTACCAATTGTGGTTTTAGCCAGGTAAGCTGCTATTTTTAACACTATTTTCTAAAAGTAACACGCATTTTTTGGCGCAGAAGCCGCCTATCAGCAACATGAAGCTACGCAAGAAAATGTTATTGTTATCGTGTCATTTTACGTGCGTTTCTTGTTGGTGGAATATTGATCCGGGACAACGACCAAAGAAAACAATATTATAGTGAAATAGACCAGGTTTATTAACTGCGTGGTGCGAAGAGATGCAGATGACCAATGCACTTCTAGGTAAAAAAATCTAAAGGTACATATACATATATATCCACGACATATATGCAAGAGAAAAATTATCAAATATTCTAAATGCACTGATTGAAAAAGTGAGAGCTCCCGACTGGAATAAACGTCTTTCTTTTAGAAGCTACACCAGCCTTAGGGGAATCAATCGACTTTCCGAGAAAAGGAATCAATTGAGGCAATTATTGGACGTTAATATCAACAACAGCGTTAGGGACAATATAGTGCCTATGTACTCACACTGCTATTCAGA
Organism: Dermacentor andersoni; assembly: GCF_023375885.2. Lineage (NCBI taxonomy): Eukaryota > Metazoa > Arthropoda > Arachnida > Ixodida > Ixodidae > Dermacentor > Dermacentor andersoni. The sequence goes on along the minus strand of NC_092814.1, from coordinate 218,023,786 downwards.
TCGTATTCGACATCACGATTCACCATTAAAAAATATTGAATAGCCGTTTGCGTTCGAATGTAACGAATAACAGCGCTTTTGAAGTCTCGAAGCCTTGGGGGGCCGATGCAAGTGAGGACTCTTATCCCGAATGATTGTGCTGCTGGAGATGTCGTGGCTGTTGCGCTGGCTGTTAAGAACGGCCCGCTGAGGTGCCAATTTTGCCAGCCAGTTGCGACAGCGGCGTCGACTTTTCCTGGAAAGCCACCGCAACCCTCTAGTCTCACGGCGTCACTAAGTCTACTGTGTACCAAGGACAATGCGCCGCGTCCGCCACTCTGCGTCGCGGGATTGCCGAGATGAGTTCGACGAACCACGCTTTGTGACTAAACACGCCACCGCCGACCCGGTCTGCCGTGAGCAAGGGAGGTCCCGAGGGAACGTCTGCGGAGGCCCCTTCCCACGCGCCTTTCAAGACGCAAGACAATGGAGAACTGGCGGCCGCGCTGCGGGGGTCAGCTCGGGGAATAAGATGCTCCTTTCCTGACGTAAGCCCCGAGTTCCGCGAAGACCGTCTGACGTCGGTGAACATGTGCGGAAGTGTGTGTGTGTGTAAGCGGCTCGTTTACGATGACTGGTCGAACGTTTCCCTCACCAAGGGATCGAGGGAGGACCGAGTGTTTATAAACCGCTGTTATGCGGCTGCTCAGCGTACTTTTCTCTCGCAGTCATGCTAGACTGATGAACTGCAACGTTCTTATGTAGATACTGTAAATAAACCCATATTCCTCGTTCTCGATGAGAAGCAGTCCTTGGATCCCTTCAACAACGTCATCAGCGTGGATAAGTTGGACGACGGCATGGGCCAGCTACCATCTAATTCATGCCAGACTCCAATATTGACAACTGGTTACGAACGGTGGGATTGACCTCCCAATCCTTACATGGCGCAACAGCCACGACATCAGCCAGGCGCATCATGGAGTTCCTGAGAGAACGCGCGGGTGCTAATCGGTTCTGCTCTGAACAAATTGCTAGCTGTCATTCAATATAAACGCCCCATTTTGGGGCAGCCTGGAAATTCGCTAACTTGATTCAGGCAAGGAAAATGTTTTTTTGACAGTCTCACCATGTCTGCAACCCATTAACACTCGGTGCCCAATGTGGTACCACACTTTTCTTCAACGAACACAGCACATCTACAAATATCTCTATGTGTATGTGAGACATGCCGTTCCTTTAATTGCTTCATTATTGTCCTTATGATAGTGTACCGGATAACTGAAAGCAGCTGTTTATAATACAGAAGCTGCTTAGTTGAGCGGACGTACAATTAATAATTGGGAACGGCATTACATTTATGTATGAAATATAAGATAAGCGTAACCTTTTTCTCAGAAATCAGACTCGAGAATAATTTCTTTCGTTTACATCCCTAGAAAAGAACCGAAGGACACAGCTACTTTCTTAGTTTTTCTTAAAATTAAACAAATTCAGGTGTTTTACGACTGGCGATATGATTATGAGGTGCCCTGTTCAGTTCTCACCACCTGGGGTTTATAGTGCACTAGAATAATTATTCTAGTGCACTACACTGGGGCTATTTAACGTGCACCTAAACAGAAGTACATGCCTATTTTTCCATTTCGTTCCCATCGAATTCCGCGACCGGGTTTGGACCTGTAAGCTCGAGTTCAGCAGCGCAACGCCATAGCCACTATGTAGCCACTAATTAGGCTACCGCCAGTGGCGTAGCTAGGTCGTCTGGCACCCGGGGCCCAAGGTTTTCTGTCCCCCCCCCCCCCCCACCCGGGTGTAGTCGAGGAAGGCGAGGATATCGACAATTTCCCAATTTCCGGGTTTCAGCACCAGTACAGCCGCCTTGGAAACCGCGCACGTCCCTCGGGTCCCCCTGTCCTTCGCTTTCTTTCCCAGAGATCGCGAATGTGCAATAACACAGGGTGCTGCACTGATAACTTGTGATAAGCGCATGTGCACATGTTCTGTCAGACTGTTAGGCTTGGCAGCCAATACAAATGCGTCATCGTGGAAAATATGGCTCACGTCACAAGTAACAAAAAATATCTTTATAAAGTTTTAATTACCACGTTTAGTGGCAATATCGCATTTGCAAAATTGAAGCCCGACATTCATATCTTGCACAACAACTTCACAAAAATCGTCGTAGGTACTATGGCGCGCAGTATTTTGGCTGTGGGCAGCCCTGACCGAAAACGAAAATTAAATTGTGTGTCAGTGACGCTGATATCCCCACCCTATTAGAAAAACGGAAAACGCCACCTGCCTCCCTGCTGCGCGGGCGCCAATGCTATGAAAGTTACGAGTTCTCTTCATTCTGATCAATAAAGCCTTGTTCTTATTTGCTGCTATACGGACAAACGTGATTATCCGAGCTGCGATACCACCACAAGATTGGGAACAGAATAGAGCATGCTTCGCGTCGATTCTTGGCATCACCACAAAAAAAAAAAAAAAAAAAAGAAGCCCGTGCCAGCGAAAGCTTGCACTACTGTTGGTCTGCACTCTGCACTGCTGTCTTTGAAGTTTGTTCGTCTTCGCTGCGCGTTCTGAGTGAAAGAAGGACCTAAGAGTCTCAACGCCTTACTGTATGTTTAGCGACGCCTGCTACCAGCATGAACGCACGGCACGGGCGCTCCCCGCATGAAACGTTCCGCTAAGGCGAGTAGTTTAGCGATCATTTTGCGAATTTAATTTTTTAGCCCGCACATTCGTGCAATTATTTCGTGGGGTGTTGATTAGAGCTGCAGCCGACAATATCTGCGGCGCAACTCATCGGGTACATGAGCTCGGGCTTCTGGATACCGGAGCATTCTTTGCCATTTGCGCCCAGTCAAGCCGGCGGAAAGAGGGGTGTCTTCAGACTACGTACATGACAACCCCCCCCCCCCCCCCCCGTCGCTACGCCACTGGCTACCGCGCCGCTTTTTTCCTTCTTTTTTTTGTGACGCATCGAAGTGACAAAGAACTTTACGCGGCTTACAGGGCAATGATTAGCATATATAATAGAGAGTTTTAGAATATTGGCCCCAAAGAGCTTTGCGGGTGTTAGCGTTGGGGCATGTAGGAGAGAAGAGCTTTAGAATAGGGTTTTACGCACGGAGGAAGGAAACTAAGGAGAGGCCCTGACGTCACTCTTTGTGAAGCAAAAGTGAAGCCGGAATTTGGCGTTGCTCATGGCGATGCTCCGCCTTTTGGGCCACCCTCCTCTCTTGTTTACATCTTTCGCGAAACCACGCCGCGCTGCGCGTGGTGTCGCGCGCGGAGCGCGCGCGCTCGCGCAACATCTGGCAGAGCACGGTGCAAGTAACACAGCGCAACAAGACACGGTGACTAACGCAAACCCGCCCACTCAGCGCCTTTGCCACGGCCCGAAACCTACCAGAGCAACACGTGTGAGCGCTCAAAACCATAACAACGCCGCCATTGTGGCCCAAAAGGCGTGGCCATACAACAAAAAAAAATAAAAAAGCAGCAAAAAAATAAGAACCTACTACGTCATTTCCGCCACACTTTTCTCCTAGCGCGCGGAGGGGGTAGGGCCTCTCCTTAGTTTCCTTCCTCCGTGGTTTTACGTTTGCGGATAGCGTCTTGCGCTGACAGCGCCACTACGGCGTCAAAGAAAAGCTATCAGAAATAATTAAATTATATATACCATTTTATGATAGGAATTATAATTTTGACTTTCGTGTATTCGCATTTAATTACAATTTAAAGGTTATTCTGTAAGCAGCAAACAATTAGTTGCGCTTAGTTTTGAGCAAACCAACTTTACTAGCCTTCACCAGCCAAGCTTAGCCGTGTTAGGCCTACGAGCCATAAAATCCAGAATCGAATTCAAAATCAGCGGCGTCTAATGAGTCAATCTTCATAACACACGCTAGTTGAGAGAAAGCGATAACAGCAGTCACTTCTCCTAGCTTGCGAACTTCACGCGTTACCGCGAATCGAAACCAGTTTGGTGCTAGGTTAGAGCCGTCGCTTCGATGGGTGCCGCCATGTTTGCCGACGCAAAACTTTTGGGGCCGCTATTTAGGCTCCCGCTAAATCGGTGAAATAGCGTTCCCGACGCAAAACCCAAACGCAGTTTGCGTCGTGCGCATGCGCAGTGGCTTTTGGGGCCCCTATTCTAAAACTCTCTAATGACTGTCTGAAACTGTTTTCGGCGCCCGAGGTCCGACCGCAATAAAAGAACCCGTACCAATTACTCTGCATTCTGTTACGCGAGGAAGATGGAAACAAGAATGGAATGTTGCACTGCAGTTCTCTCTTTTTTTTAAAGAACAATTCCCGTAAATCTGAGTACAGGGTGCCGGATGTTGCAGTTATTATGTTTTATTTGTATGAAACGGCAAGCAGGAAGCTTGCATGTTTGTTTCGTCTGCGTTTCGCAAGACCTACTGATGGAAAACTATATCCGCAAAAACACACACGAGAGATAGATGCTGCTTCAAGAACAAGAAAAATATTTGTTCTCCAAAGGGAACCGTACACTAACATAGTAGAATGCTAAGCCGACACCGCGGCCGCAATCACCAAGCGGCATTAAAAAATGAAATAAAGAAAAGAAAGAAATACCTTTATTCCGAAGACATAAATACATGGCATATGCAATTATAAACACTGTTTATGCGCTCTGAACGCATATACCAGCGCGCGAAGCTGTACGAACGACCCCGCCGAGCAGAATCGCCAGCAGTTTCCAGCGGCGCGACCTTGAAGCGGCCCAATCCACTTCGATCGCAGCGCCGCCACAGTATTTTCCGTCGTCCCGCGCCTCACTGCAAAGCATCTGCAAAGCATGCAGCATAGAGTTACTATTTCAACTCTATGAGCCAAACAAAGAGCTAATATTGCTCTAACCAAGTGTAAAACATTTTAAACATTTACAGTAACAAAGTGTTAAGGATTACACTCCTGCGAAAAATTTACACCAGCAGCAAAGAATACATTTCGTTACTGCTACTGTTTGTGGTTGAGCTCTGTGCCACCAGGTGGCTGCACCGTGCAGCCCATTCACATTTGCGCTTCTGCTCATCACCTGAAACGAAGACACTGTCAAACGGCCAGGCCCTGTCCCCTTGCGCTTGCGTTTACCCTAATACCGGACTCGCGAAACGCTATTACGTTAGTAATCTTTCGGTGTAAAGTGACGGCCGTAAACGCGCAAATCCTGGCGCCGATCGGATAGCGGCAGTCCGATGCGCTGCAGCCAGTCCGCTCGTCAGCTGCCTTGCAGAGGGACACGATGTCGCAGCTTGACATGTTGCCAGTCGCTACGTTTGCAGTCCACAGCGTAACAAAGTCGAATCATTGTGCTCGCGAAAAGACTGAGACCGGCTCTGACCGCGGAGCTCTCGTCAAAATGGGGCACGCTGTAACACAAGCAGACGACGCTTGCTGTGTGCCGGAAGTGCTTAAAGGGACACTAAAGTGAAAAATGATTTCTTCTGCATCAGTAAATTACCGTTCTACAACACCAAAAACACCACTCTTGCAACGCTAAGACGTTTGGTAAGCCAGAAAAAGCGCAAGAACGAAATACGGGTGGCGACGCCTACTTAAAGTGGTTGGGACACCAAATTTTGAGGCTATAAAAAGCATGTTGTAGGCTGCTTCCGTATGCAAGGACACCCAGAACGAAGTATTGGACGCTGCAAACATTTTAAAATAATTTTAATTCAGCTCCAAAAAGTCATTAAAAACTCCTTCTCGTAGTCGAGACCCATCGCTAGCGCGGCAGTTACTACGTCACAGAGGAGGAACGAAAATATTGACGTCATAGCACACTAGCACAAAAACGTGACGTATGATAAGTAGCGATGAAATGCCGATTACGGAGCATGCTGAGCCGAGCTACCGAGCATAGCCCCCACTATGACCGAGCTACAGGCATATAGAAATCCTTTCTTAATGCAAAGAAAGAGTAAGGCGTGCAGGCACGGACACAAGAGGAGAGAAGTGGACAACACGAACGCCGCACGGCGGCCCGCGAACGGCAAACTGCGTGCGGCGAGTTGCCGAGCGGACGGGCCTACGTTTGAGCCGGCCGACTCCGAAAGGGACCAGGATATGCGGCGTTCGTGTTGTCCGCTTCTCTCTTCGCATAGTCGCATAGTTCGGCAGCTCGGAGCGGTCTCTCGTTCGCTTGGCCTTTCTCAATGTGAGGGCCTGTCCACGTTACCGGCACGGAAACTCGCCGCACGCCGTTTGCCGTTCGCGGGCCCCCGTGCGACGGCGGTTTTGCTCGCGAACGGCGAGATTTCCTTGCCGTAGAGAGGATGCGCCCGGGACCCATTTGTGCGGCAGCCGTACGGCGAAGCGGCCAATCAGCGACCAAGGAGTGGTCACTCCGGCACCGAGGGCAGCTTCACCGCCTCTGATCGTTCGGCGCCGCCGATATCGTCGCTAGGCCTTTTCCGGTTCACTTTAAAGCTAAAGCGTACGGCGCTTCGGAATGAATCACCGACTCTCACAAGCCGCAATATTTTCTTACCGTTGTTGTCGCTCTTCGCAATAACTATAATAATCGCGACATGCACTTCGAATCGCCAGTTGTTGACATCTGGGGTGCTATTCTCGACACGCATGGCGGCTGCAGAGCCGCCATTATCCGCCATGTTGACTCGCTGATTGGCTGTGGCGAGCTCACGTGCCTTGAAATTTGTGCCGGGAAACGGAAGTCTTGCGAAATGTCATTTTGCGTTTTCATCAAGATGACGAAACGTGACGTGGAGCTGCAAATTTTATGGACTAATACATTTTTTTGGTCCTTGGCAGATATAATAGAGAGTTTTAGAATAGGGGCCCCAAACGTTTTGGGGTCCCAAAGAAATAGCGTCGAAGCCACTGCGCATGCGCGAGACGCAAACTGCGTTTGGGTTTTGCGTTGGGAACGCTATTTCACCGGTTTAGCGGGAGCCCAAATAGCGGCCCCAAAAGCTTTGCGTCAACAAACATGGCGGCACCCATCGAAGCGACGGCTCTAACCTAGCACCAAACTGGGTTTGATTCGCGGTAACGCGTGAAGTACGCAAGCTAGAAGTGACTGCGGTTATCGCTTTCTCTCAACTAGCGTGTGTTATAAAGATTGATTCATTAGACGCCGCTGATTCCGAATTCGATTGTGGATTTTATGGCTCGTAGGCCTAACACGGCTAAGCTTGGCTGGTGAAGGCACGTAAAGTTGGTTTTGTTGCTCAAAACTAAGCGCTACTGATTGTTTGCTGCTTGAAGAATAACCTCTAAATTGTAATTAAATGCGAATACACGCAAGTCAAAATTACTATTCCTATCATAAAGCGGTAATATTATTTAATTATTTTAATAGTTTTTCTTTGTAGCCGTAGTGGCGCTGTCAGCGCAAGACGCTATCCGCAAACGCAAAACCCTATTCTAAAACTCTTCTCTCCTGCGTACCCCAACGCTAACACCCGCAAAGCTCTTTGGGGCCCCAAAATATTGGGGCCCCTATTCTAAAACTCTCTTGGCGCTTCAAAAAGAATGTGAGTGGTAGCGTGCAGAAGCCAATGCAATGCATCTGCAATTGCGCGAATATGTGGTGGCGATCCAAGATATGCGCCATGCCAGCTTGCTGATTGGCTGAGAGAATATCTCGTGAGGAGCGTCACAGGAAGGGCTGTTTCGTAAACGTCATTTTGACGATGCGTGACGTTGCGCTGGGGCCGAATCTTATAACGGTTCGGTTGGGGAACCGTTCCTTTGGCCTCACCTGATTGGCCAAAATTTTGATTACGTCACAGGTCGTCAGAGGCAGCGGGGCGGTATCGCAATTTTTGAATACGTCACGCATCTGTCAATCATCTTCAAAGCGAACCGGTCGTAGGAACCGGCGAAGGGGTAGTCCGCTTTGGGTTCCGTTGCTGTGGCTTGGCTTTGGCTTGTGACCGTGGCCGCGCGCGCCGGTCGCGCGACCCCAGAGACACGCGGACGTCGCGCGCGCGTGCGTTGGTTGCTTCGGAGGCTATTACTTGCCTTCGTCGTCTGCTTGGCGTTCCTCTTTCGGTGTCGACCACGGCTGGAAGCGCGATACGCGTTCGAAGAAGTGACGGATAATGAGTTACACCGCCCTTGCTGGCTTTCTAAGTAAACCTTTTGCAGGCTACGCTATCAAATGGAGGGGACTCAGGTGCAAGCGTACGAGTGGCCATTCCACGCAGAGGAAGGAATATTGCGCGCTGCGGTTCATCGCCACCGGCCTGCAGCTTCCAGAGGTCGGTCGGACGTGAAGCATTCATCGGAATGACCTAGATCTCTGCTGCCGACACTGTCCACAAAGTTGCTCTCGCAATTACTGTGTTGGCCGGTTGAAGGGCTGGGTCAGCTTTCCCGTGACCTCAGCTTCAAAGCCAATGCCAAGGAGATATTTGCATGGTGACATCGAATTCTCAGTGCTATCGCCAGCGTGAATAGCTCGCATATCGCCGTTCAGCAGTCAGAAGGGTTCAACCTAGGCTCGTTCAGCACTTCCTTCGTTCGGCTGATAAAACTATACAGTCAGGACGGGAAGATATTGTGGAGATCTCTTATTTGGCTGCCCTTTTTTTTCTCTGGTTCGGGAGTGCCGCACTTTGTTACTCAATTTTACGGCACAGAGCGCATCGTCAGAACCACACTCTTCGATTTGACTTCGCGCAGGCAATGCAGGGCCCGTGTATCGTAATGTTCGATTTCAAGTTTCATTGCTTTTATCACGCGTCGCCGTGGGGCTTATCGCAGGGACAGCGGCAGCGCGGCGGCGAGCGAGTCATGTCCGAGCCGATGACGAAGGGCGAAAAAAAATGGAAAATTGATATAGTCGGCTAGTAAAGGTGTCCCTAAGAACCGGTTCACGGTTTTGTCGCACTCGCTACTTGAGAAGTGCCAGCAGTGCGTTCCGGTTGCGTGCATCGTGCGAGCTCCTGGTAGCAGACGACATAGCGCTGCGCTCTGCCAACTCATTTACGCTTGCGATACCGCCTGTCGGCTGAGAATAAAAAAGAATGACATTAATAAATTACTTCTGCATTGCGTAAACGCCCGGCACCACACGTTTATACTTCAGAACTTGGCGTATAATATTTAATTTATATTTTACATTTATTTAGCAAGCAGAAACATTCTGCAATTCCTCGATTACCTCTCATCTATTGGTCGCGTCCTCCCCTTCTTCCACCGCCGGCTTGGGAGTGGCACATCTAGTGACGTAAGCGGCGAAGCGAACGGTTCGTATTCCGAACCGTTATAAGATTCGGCCCCTGGGCCGCCATTGCTGAGATTTTCCGCCATAATAGAGAGTTTTAGAATAGGGGCCCCAAACGCTTTGGGGCCCCACAGAAATAGCGTCGAAGCCACTGCGCATGCGCGAGACGCAAACTGCGTTTGGGTTTTGCGTTGGGAACGCTATTTCACCGATTTAGCGGGAGCTGAAATAGCGTTCCCAAAAGCTTTGCGTCAACAAACATGGCGGCACCCATCGAAGCGACGGCTCTAACCTAGCACCAAACTGGGTTCGATTCGCGGTAATGCGTGAAGTTCGCAAGCTAGGAGTAGTGACTGCCGTTATCGCTTTCTCTCAACTAGCGTGTGTTATGAAGATTGATTCATTAGACGCCGCTGATTCCGAATTCGAGTGTGGATTTTATGGCTCGTAGGCCTAACACGGCTAAGCTTGGCTGGTGAAGGCACGTAAAGTTGGTTTTGTTGCTCCAAACTAAGCACAACTAATTGTTTGCTGCTTGAAGAATAACCTCTAAATTGTAATTAAACGCGAATACACGCAAGTCAAAATTACTATTCATATCATAAGATATGGTATATTTATTTAATTATTTTTAATCGTTTTTCTTAGACGCCGTAGTGGCGCTGTCAGCGCAAGACGCTATTTGCAAACGCAAAGCCCTATTCTAAAACTCTTCACTCCTGCGTGCCCCAACGCTAACACCCGCAAAGCTCTTTGGGGCCCCAAAATATTGGGGCCCCTATTCTAAAACTCTCTAATTTCTGCTGCGACGAGCCGCGCGAATTATGCTAATGAGCAGCCATATGCAATGACAGCCGAGAAGAACGCGTATCGCCACATTTTCCCCGCCGTTTGGCGGCACGAAAATCTTTTCTTCATAACGCGTGCTCATAGTATTTGCATCGCTCTCGGGTAGTGTTGGCATTTGTGTTTGGGGCCATCATATTTTAAAAGAACGCGTTTATACGAAATAATATTGGTTAAACATAGCAAACTTTCGGCAATGTTGTCCACTTTTCCCTGCTACATTTGTATTGTAATCAAGATTAATGCCTTTTCGCACAATCAAAAGTTATGACAACGGCCTCTTTCTAATTTATAAAAAGAAATGTACGCAAGGCGGCGCCTTGAAGTTTCCTCCCGCACCAGCGAAATGAACAAGAGATGGCAGCGCCGGCGCTTGCGTCGCGCTAGTGGATATTTATGGCGCGCGCAACGCTATCGGCACGGAGGAAGGAAACTAAGGAGAGGCCCTGACGTCACTCTTTGTGAAGCAAAAGTGAAGCCGGAATTTGGCGTTGCTCATGGCGATGCTCCGCCTTTTGGGCCACCCTCCTCGCTTGTTTACAGCTTTCGCGAAACCACGCCGCGCTGCGCGTGGTGTCGCGCGCTCGCGCAACATCTGGCACAGCAGGGTGCAGGTAACTCAGCGCAACAAGACACGGTGACTAACGCAAACCCGCCCACTCAGCGCCTTTGCCGCGGCCCGAAACCTACCAGAGCAACACGTGAGAGCGCTCAAAACCATAACAACGCCGCCATTGTGGCCCAAAAGGCGTGGCCATACAACAGAAAAAATAAAAAAGCAGCAAAAAAATGAGAACCTAATGCGTCATTTCCGCCACACTTTTCTCCTAGCGCGCGGAGGGGGTAGGGCCTCTCCTTAGTTTCCTTCCTCCGTGGTAGGGTGGCTAGAAGGGGAGGTGTGAATACCGGCGGCGCTTTCCTTCGGGCGCGCGTGACCCCCCTTGCGCACCGATGCCACCAGGGGGAACATGGCGCTGCTGCTCGCGGCGTGGTATTACGGCGTGGTACTCCCGCGCTGGCCTGCGCCCTCCGCTGCCAGTTGGTCTCGTCGCCTGTTTTGGAGTGTTCCTCCCGACATTCCGTCATTCGAGGGCGAGATGCTGTGGACCACCAAAGTTATGTTGAGCGCCGCAGCGACGCACGGCTAGTTTATTACATTGCAGGTTATGTAGCGAGAAGGCGTGTTTTGCCCACACATTGTGAAGATTGCGAAGCACCATAAAGGCAATATCCCCAGAGAGCTTCCACCAGAAGCATCCAAAGAGTGGGACCTTGAGGGCCTTTTATATCCCTCAGAATCGTTCTATAAGCTGGACAATGCCCTTGAAAACAAGCTCACTCGTTTATTCAATGTAACACCCGCCGTGGTTGCTCAGTGGCTATGGTGTTGGGCTGCTGAGCACGAGGTCGTGGGATCGAATCCCGGCCACGGCGGCCGCATTTCGATGGCGGCGAAATGTGAAAATACCCGTGTACTTAGATCTAGGTGCACGTTAAGGAACCCCAGGTGGTCAAAATTTCCGGAGCCCTCCACTACGGCGTGCCTCATAATCAGGAAGTGGTTTTGGCACGTAGCACCGCATCATCTTTAATTCAGTGTAACACGCTAGCATGCCAAAGCTGTGGCCGAGATTTTGCAGTCAATTGGTTAAATGTCAAAGATTGGTTGCCTAGACCGTTCTGCTACCCTGACAGCCTCAGTTATACGTTTTTATTGCCTCACAAGGATTCAATTTTTGCTTAAAGGTGTCAATCAACAGACAGGTAAGAAGAAACGGAAAACACTGAAACCTTGTGTGTTGTAAATTTTTTTGCTCGCTTGTAAATAAACGATTTCATGACCAGATCTGTTGCTTCACTGTCTGCAATCATAGTAAATTCCTTATATGAGCGTCAAAATGACATGCTACAGGTCTGCAAGTGCAGACAAAAAGTGGTTTGTAAATACGTCCAGACTTTATCAGGTAATGTCTGCAGTTTACAGGTCTTACGGCACGCATAGGGTGATTGACTGCTGATCTCGAGGACGATGGTCGCATTTTCAGGGAGGCGATATATATGCAAGGCGCCCGTGTGCCGTATGATGTCAGTGCGCGTTAAAGAACCCGAAGTGGTCGAAATTATTGCAAAGCCCCCACTAGCTCTTAACACCCAAAGTCAGCTCACGAAATGCGCACAGACAAAACGCGTTTGAATCTCGATACAGTGCGAACTGGGCCCGTAAAATTTCACAGGAGTAATGATTTGGGCTGACATAACATTGTTTTCATGATAAAGATTCATTCTTTGACGCTCGCAGAAAGCGCGGGATACCCGAAACGGGCTCACTTTCACTTCGGTGGTAGAGATGCAGCCGACGCGAGGCTGGCGAGGCGCTCATTTCGGGTGCGTGCTTACCCCGCCTTGGTCAACAGCGCCGCCCCGCGGCATCGGTGCGCTGTGGGGTCACGTTTGTGCCGCCGGTATTCACACCTCCCCTTCTAGCCACCCTATCCGTGGCTATCGGTGATATTCGGCCGTTTCTCAGCCAGCCGAGTCGGGCTGAGTCACTTGCGTTTCACGAGATAGCGATAACGTGGCCTAGAACGTGCGCGCATCACCACTGCCACTGGTAAGTCGCGTATGTTGTCTCAAGCAAGAAAACAAGCGCGTTGGCGCCAACATGCGATGACTCATTCCATTTTCCGGGACACGCAACCTAGCTATGGACGACCGCACGCCAAGTTTCATCCTAGACGCCAGCGCTCGTTTCTCTCCTGGCGGAACGATTTCATCTCCAACGGGTGTAGGTTTCCGCCGCCGCTTCCCTAGCGGTCGCGCCCGCGTTCAGTTCGCGCTGCGCGCGAAACGTCTCTTGTTTGCGACGGCGCCTCTTCGGATGACCGGAAATTATTGTGTTGTTAACTGTCACGACAGCAATGTAAACACGAAAGGGTTGATGCCACCAGTGAAATTCTGCCGATTCACAAGAAAATGGTACGAAATAAGCAGACGACACACATGGATTACTGCGGTGCGCCGAGCGAAGTAAACAACTGGAAAACGAAGCGAGCTCGTTCATTGATCACTCCTGAGTGTATGACGGTTTTTATATGTAACCCACATGAATTTAATAATTACTCGGTACATAATCCTTTTATTCATATAAAAACTTTAAGTTGTTCGACGAGCGCTTGTCCTGTCTTCTTTCTCGTGTTTCGTTTATGTGTGCGCTGCCCAAGAATGGAAACCACTTCTGTTGTATGCGCTAGCAGTGGCCGAAGTTCACGCGTGCCGAGAAATTGAATATGTGCACGATGCATTGAGCATGACCAGAGTTCATTCCCGCTTCACCACTGGACCGATCGATCGAGTTGCTGGACGATACACGCCCGCGTCTTGGTCGCGCCGGCATTGCTGAAGCAGGAATGATTACTAATACTTTCAACTTCCGTCTCTTGAGCACTGTTAAAAAATGGCCAAGCTGTCTACACTGCTGCTTCTATTCCATATTGTAGGGGACGCACTAGTTAAAGTTGTGTTCGCATGTCGTACTTGTGCTATGCAGCGATATATTTTTGAGAGCAGCATTCCGGGCAAGTTGGTAATCCATTACTTAAATGATATTGCGCGACAAAAAACGACACGGACGTGAGAGACGACACACCAAGCGCTTGGTGTGTCGACGACATGCGCTTGGTGTGTCGTCTCTCACGTCCGTGTCGTTTTTTGTCGCGCAATATCATTTAAGTCATCGATATATTTTGTTTATTTCCACACAGTGTCGATGGAAGACCGTTGTCGCCATCAGAGACAACACGGATTTGTAGCAAACATATTGTGAGAAACTGCAAAAATTACTTTAGCTCGTATGTGCCGTATGTATGTGCCGCATCGATCGTATGTGCTGACGATTTTTCCGGCGGTACATACGATGTCGTTTCCAATCACCTGCTCAGCGTCACTTACATGGTTAAGCAGACGCTGCCCTTTCGCCGCATTGCAGCCATAAAAATAATCGTCAAGCCTACCGATCTTCTTAAAGGCAAATAGAAGCGTGTACAGTCTGTTTCACACTTAGGGGAAAACTCGGAACGTATTGCATCGCGATGCGGCAAGCAATGGAGTCGTGCGGTGGCAGCAGCTCGAGCAGGCGCAGACGGTCGAGGGGCGGAGTCGTGATCTGCGTCGTCTGCTACGGCGGCGCGCGCTGGCCGCATTGTCGGGAAGCGTGCTACTGTCAGGGGGCAGTGCACGTATATTTCTTCACTGTGTGTGCTACCGTAATAAGCAGCGACAAGACGCACTAAGATGTGCGCGCAACGTGTTCAGTCTTTGTTTGACTCGAAAGGAAAACAAAGCACTCAACAATGATAATTATGGGAGTCGAACACGATGAAACAAACGGATACGATTAAATGAATGTTTTAGGTTCAGACAATGAGCTGGAAATGATTTTTCTCGACAATCATTCGCTACACCAGACAGACTCTGCCCGCCGGCGGGGAATTGGACACGTCACGCACGGAACTTCAGTTAGTATCTCGTCATGTCCCCAGCGGCAGCGATGACAGCGCTCATCCGGGAAGGCAGTGAAGTGCAGAATGACTTGATCAGGGATGTGTTCATTCGCAGCACGTCTCAGTCGCTGACGATGGTGGATCGAAGCCTATCCTCGGGCGACTGATAGAGGGAATGGTGCGCCAGCGATACTTTCAACGAGCCCCAGACATTTTAAATGACGTTGGCGCCCGGGGATTGAAGCGGCCACTCCAAGAGAGTGACTGTGCGTTCTTCTAGCAGTTGTTGCACCACACGAGCAGTGTGGATCGGCGACCTATCGCGTTAGAATATATAGTCGCCTTCCAGAAACGGGCCGTCAAGAATGTATGGAATCAGTACGTCGTCTATGAGTGCCCTGCAGCGATGAACTTACCTTCGAGGCATATCAGTTGGCGTCGCACAACGCATAGTAAAGAATACCGGCTCATTTCACGAGCTGGTGTACGGTCGCTCGCTGCGGTCTCCGCTTCGCATGCTTCGAGAATCGTGGGAAGGCAGGGGCGACGACCCAGTCGTGGTGGAGTACGTGCTTAGGCTCCTCGAACGCTTAAGAAGGGCACAGGAGTTGTCAGGTGAAGCAATGGCAAAGGCCCAGCAGAGGGCGAAGGTTTATTATGATCGGACAGCCAGGGCCCGTCGTTTTGAGGTGGGCGATGAGGTCATGATATTGCGCACATCGCTAAAAAACAAACTCGACGTGCAGTGGGAGGGCCCAGCACGGATTGTTCAAAAACTGTCGGACGTTAACTACGTGGTGAGTCTGCCAGGAAAACGGAAAGCACAGCAAGTTTACCACTGTAATCTGCTCAAACCCTATAGACAACGGGAAGCAGTGGTGTGTATGATGGTAAACGTTCCCGAAGAGCTTCCGGTCGAGCTTCCGGGACTAGGCTCAGTGACGAACAGGAAAGACACCGATCAAGTCATTAGTGACTTAATCAGTAAAGCACCGCTGTCGCCTGAGCAGAAAACCGAACTACACGAGCTCTTACAAGAGTTTCAAGGTCAGTTCTCTGAGAGGCCTGGTAGGACTTCTGTCCTTACTCATGATATAGAACTTACCCCCCCAGAGCCAGTACGATCCAAGGCGTACCGGGTGTCACCCCGCCAGCACGATATTATGGAGGCGGAGGTAAAGAAAATGCTACAGCTCGGTGTTATTGAGGTGTGTGAGAGTGATTATACCTCCCCTTTGATTTTAGTTGAGGTACCGGGCAAGGAACCTCGTCCTTGCGTCGACTACCGCAGGCTTAATTCCATCACTAAGGATCAAATTTATCCGATCCCTAACATCGAGGAGCGCCTTGAGAAAGTTAGTAGCGCTCAGTTTATTTCCACCCTAGATCTTGTCAGGGGTTATTGGCAGGTTCCACTTACAGAAGAGGCTAGTAGGTATGCGGCGTTCATTTCACCAATGGGAACATTCCGTCCTAAAGTGTTGAGTTTTGGTTTGAAGAACGCGCCATACTGTTTTTCAAGCCTCATGGATAAAGTGTTGCGGGGACAGCAAGAATTCGCTTTACCGTATTTAGACGACGTAGCGATATTCTCCGCATTCTGGTCTGAGCATATGGCACACTTGCGGGCAGTGCTAACCCGCCTGCGCGAAGCGGGCTTGACAGTCAATGCTCCCAAGTGCCAGTTAGCACAGGCCGAGGTTGTCTACCTCGGTCACGTGATTGGTCGGGGTCGTCGCCGCCCCTCTGAAATAAAGGTGGCTGCTGTGCGAGACTTCCCGCAACCGCGCACGAAGACCGATATTCGGTCGTTCTTAGGTGTCGCCGGCTACTATCAGAGGTACATCCCCAGGTACTCTGATATCGCGGCTCCCCTGACGGATGCTCTAAGAAAAACAGAGCCCCAAACAGTCGTCTGGGACGAGACAAAGGAAAGAGCTTTTAGCGCCCTAAAGAGCGCCCTAACAAGCCAGCCTGTGCTACGATCGCCAGACTACACAAAAGGGTTCGTTGTTCAGTGCAATGCTAGTGAGCGAGGCATGGGCGTTGTACTGTGCCAACGGGAAAATGGAGAAGTGGAACACCCCGTCCTGTATGCTAGTCGTAAGCTGACCAGTCGTGAGCAGGCGTACAGCGCCACCGAGAAAGAGTGTGCGTGTCTCGTGTGGGCCGTTCAGAAATTGTCATGCTACCTAGCCGGCTCGAGGTTTATCATTGAGACGGATCACTGCCCTCTCCAATGGCTGCAGACCATCTCTCCCAAAAATGGCCGCCTCCTGCGCTGGAGCCTCGCTTTGCAACAATATTCCTTTGAGGTGCGTTACAAAAAGGGGAGTCTCAACTGTAACGCCGATGGCTTAAGTCGAAGCCCCTAATGTAAGAATCAGCCTCAGAGTTGTTTGTTACTGATGTTTTTCTTCCTGAGGCAGGATTTTTAACATATTGCTTTTGTTTAGTGTTTCAAAGTGATGACGTGCTTTCTAGTGCAATTTTCCAATTTGTGGACGTGTTCTGGGTGCTGCTAGACTACTGTAAGGAACTAGGCAGTAGTATAAAAGGGGAAAGAGCCTGGCATGGCTTAGTGAGGGTTGTTTCGTGCTTGCTGACTGAGCGGTTGAGTTTCGGCGTAGTTCGGCGTCAAAGCGTCGGTCGGGAACTCGCTGAAGCGGAACGTCGCGCAGCGATTACGTCCACTGCCGATGCTAGAAGTTTGCCGGCGCGCGGCGAAGCTGCGCCGGCGTGCACCAATGGGAGGCTGCGACTCCTCGCAGGCGTCAACCAATCGGAGGCTGCGGAGCCTCTGGCTGCTAGGACTGTAATGGCCGACCGTGCGGAGACGCCGGCACCAACGATCGTCCGAGTGTTTTGGACGCACGACGCGCGCGACAGTGTTCCTGAAAGACAGTGTTGTAAAAGTAGGCCGACAACGACACGATCAACCGACCGACGACCGTAGGTTGTGGCAGTGCGACGTGGATCCGAAGCGACTTCGAACGACGCCGACTAATCCAACCTGCCCACTGGGTTCCGCCGGGCTCGGTACGATCGTCTGCTAAAACAGCCAACCGAATCACGATTGCCGCAACGTCTGTGCTTGTTGTATGTGCATTTTGTTGTGCTCAAAACGAATGGAAACACGTTTACGAGCTCCGAAGTCTGGATAATCAACACTCGCCTATCGCCGATGTTGTTTACGTTACGCGTAGGCCTAGCGCGTCCATCGAGTTCGTAACTGGCGAGTGAACGAACTCACCTGAGAAATCTGTCGAAGGAAATTAATTTTCAGGTCCGTTTGGTGCTGCAGTGATTTAAAATATGGCACTCTTGACTTCGTGTGACCTGTGATGTGGTGAATGAACCGTGTGGAAGTTGGGTTGGTCAACCGCGGCGTGTTTCGTGTGGTGTCGGTTGACTCAAGTTTAACGGGCAAGCTCTGCGCTGTTTCCAGTGGTAAAGATAACTCCCGAAAGCGAACTACACTAGTAGCCGAACTATTGGAAGTACTTACATAATCAGCCGCGCCGCCTGTTTCAGATGACATTGCGCTCTTTTATTCGGCATGTGAATCCAGTTCAGTACAAGTTCACTGTACTCATTCACTCACTTCTTTCAAGTGCGACCGTCTTTTGGGCTAGTTGGGGATAAATCGCTCGTGTAGCAATCAAGAACACTGACGCACTGAAGCATACGTGGCAACGCAGTCATATTTGAGTCAGTGTGTCGTTATAGTTGAGCACTGCAAAAAGAAATTATCTGTTTGCAACGTGTGCCCTGTGTGCAGTGCATAGCAGGACCTGCATCATGCAAGACCTATGCATGTAGCAGCGTATACCATGACTGCTTCGATGCCCGCTTCAGAAGCAGCAAGTACTGAGTCAATGAAACTGTAATTGAATTTTTATCTCACTTTTTGCTTATGGAAAGTGTAGATGGTGTGAGTGCATTGTGGGGAAGGTGAAAAGGTGTCATCAGTGTTTTGTGCAGTCAGTATGCTTAAACTGCTGGAATCCCTTCAGCCTCTACTAAAATGTTTCTTGCTGCGATACTATAAATTGTAGTCAGGACAAAGATGTACTCAAAACCAAGTTATTAATGCATCTGCCCAGAATGTGTTTGATTAACAAGTTAACGCTTCCACAACAACAATATGCCGATGAACAGCATATGTGCTTACAATAAATACATTCCGTAAAGGTGAACTGCTGGGCCTACAATATCAAACTTTGTAGTAGCACCGTAAAAAGTGCTGCCATGCGTATCAGCCACAACGAAACTGCTGCACGTCCAACCTTCTTCCTTGGAGGCACTTCTATAAAGACTGTTCGGGCCCTTCTCATTCTGGGTGTAGCATTTAGCTGTTCTCTCAAATTTTCCACATATGTCACCAGCACTGTATGTAAGCACCGGCCCTTTCTTGGGTTTATGTCCCGTGTGTCCCTTCCCGATGACCTAAGGTTTTCCGAGCACTCTACACTTCTATCATTCTGTCACGACTTGAGTACTGCTCATCAGTATAGTTCCCGTACCAAACTCGCGAGGCTACAAAACTTCAGCTTGTTTTGTGCCGGACAATACGCACCCTTTACTCCCGTCTTTTCGGTTGTCACAAGCTCATGCCAGCCTTCGAGGATTGCCTCAAACCCCTCAAGTAGCACACCCTGCAATACCAACGCAACATTGCACTAGTCTATACTGCAGGGTGTTTGACGTCTCTCTAAACAGCACTAATCTTTTTTCACTTCATCTGAACAAGTGGTCAGCACAGCCTGAGCCCTCATCACGCCTGTATGGCCCGACACCACAACTCATGATTATATCTGGCATGCAGAGCTTTCTCTCCACCCCCCTGGCGATTTGGATTCTCCTTCTTGGAACCAGACTTCATTGGCACTCCTGTGTGTTGTGCACCTGTCGAGTGTGTGCGTGTGTGCTGTGCTGTGTTATTGAGCAAGTGTGTGCGCACGTGGAGGGGAAGGAAGTGTCTTCTGCATCCTGCAAATTCCTGCTTTAGATGGCTGGTTATCAGATTCTCTAACATACAGGCATCAGCCTTCTTGGTAGTCTAGTGTGCCAAGTTACCACTAAGATTATTATTATTATTATTATTATTATTATTATTAGAATCATTACTTTGACCACATTGATTGTGTTGAAGCCAGCGTGACACATAATTCAAAATATTTCTGGAGCTTTGTGGGCTCTCTCTTCTAAAAGGAGTGCCAAAGATGTACGTCTTCTTCATGAAAATAGTGGTGTTGTCTCGAACACTGCTGATGCCTTTGCAGAACATTTCTGTTTGCTATATGGCGTGAAATAAGCTTCAAGTAACCTTCCTTCTCAGTCTGGCGCAGTGTATGCTAACAGTCAATGAAAACCTCGTTTCCAAGTATATGAAGTGCCTTAAACTTTGCCTTAAACTTTCCCTTTCTTGTGGTGTTGATGGTATTTCCTCCACAGAGCTTAACCCTTTGAGACGCTGTCTACACAATTGGGCACAGCAGGAGCGTGCATCAATAGCAAAAGCACTGATGAAAGTAATGGTATTTAAAATGTGTTTCATACATCTTGAAACACTTATTATTGGAACTGTGCTGCAATTTTGAATAATGTGCAGAATGTTTTAACAAAATGAGTGAGAAGGTGGACGGCTGGGTGTTGTTACTCTGTGTCAGTATGTTGTATGTAGCGGGTTCACTTCTTTCATTGTTTTTTACAATGTCGTGCACCAGGCATAATTGTCAAGTGGCTGGATAAGTGCTTTTCAAGCTTTTCAAAACATGAAATAGTACATGTTTTCATATTTTGTGTTCCTGTAGTGAGTTTTCGCATGGAGTCGAAATTTTGTAAACTTGACAAAACTCGCTAAACTATTGAAAATTCTTAATATTTGCTGCGGCTGTACACTTTCTACGATTCTGAGGATGCAAGAGATGTGGTGAAAGCAACTTTTCAATCAACGGGATAAAGTGGTGTCTGAAAGGGTTAAGATGTATGGAAGCATACTTGTTCCTCGTTCTCACAAGCATCTTCAATAGTTCCCTAAAGTCTAGTACCTTTTCTAGCACTCGGAAGGTAGCATGAACATTGCCCATGCACAAATCAGGTGCTAGATGTGCAGTTACTAACTGCCGACCTATATCTATCCTCTTCAGTGCGTCAGGTGTTTGAATCGATATGGCATTCCTCGCTTTCTGTTAGTGCTAAGAGCATTTTAATAAATGAACAGCACGACTTTGTGTGCCGACATTTCAGACTTTCAGACTGTCAACAGTGTTCACTACTGCATCGACTTCCAAAAAGACATTTTTTCACTCTCGAACTGGTGCAGAAACAATAAGTACTCTTAAATGCTTCCAACACTATGGCATTAAGTTATATGCACAAAACGCACCATGTGAAATTTTGATACACCCTACGTGATGCTCCACTCCTTAGGGTCGATGAAATGAAAGATCTTGGTGTGTACTTCGACAAAATGCTAAGCTTCTCTTCACATAGATAATTACACAAGATGTCCTTCACGCTCTTGGAATTGCATGCCGTATATTGCATGATTTCCACTCACCTGTTGTGTTCTGCTGTGTGCCTCCAACTACTAGAGTATGCCTCTGTAGGAGGGGGGTGCAATGAGCAAATCTAATTCTGACCTCATTGAACGCATCCAGAATAAATTGATGTCTATCTTCAAGCACCACTTTTGCCATTCTGGCGACCACCGTTGAGCCTTTGTTCCTGCACCTTTTGTTCCTGTATAAGGTGGTCCATGACATTACACATTCCTTAAAGCTTCTTGATCATATGCATTTGTTTGTGCCGCAACAGTATACCAGGTAGCATTCCACATTCGTTGCCTGGGCTTGTTACAAGATTGTGCTAATAAGACTCGACTCCAAAACATACTTCAGAGTTCATTTCCTGTGTTTTGTGTATCTGTAAATAATCACGTAGGATTAACTCCCTTTTACTTTTTCGCGTTTCCTTTTTTCCCTATTTGTTTCTCTATCTTCCATTTTTTTTGTCTACTGCATTCATGTTTTCTCTACATTTTGTCTCACATAGTTAGTGCTCGTTAAGTGCACCAGTACAAAGGCTCTCTAGCTGTTCTTGGGCACTACAATAAAAATTTGAATGATTGACTATTATCGTAGTATAAAATTGTGCTTTTTAAGTATGTACTAGTATACTATTTTAGTGTAGTAGCTTTCGTGCAATTAAAAAAAGGGCATGAATTAAGAAGAGAGAGAGAAAATGATAAATGAAAGGTAGGGAGGTTAACCAGGACTGAGCCCGGTTGGCTACCCTACACTGGGGAAAGGGAAAGGGGGACGGAAAGATTAAAAGAAGAGAAAGTCCACTGGGGATATCAGTCGGTCACTCAGTCTGGATCACAGACGCTGACTCAATCCGGTATCTTTCAAATATCGCAGCAGCGCTTTTGTGGCCTTTTGTAGCTGCGATATGCGAGGCCATGGTCCCAAGATCTTGTTCAAGGTGAACGGCTTTCCATCTAGCTGATTGAGAGCTCTGCAGAGGTCTTGCCTTTCATCTTCAAAAGATGGGCAGTAGCACATTAGGTGTTCTATGGTTTCCTCGACACCGCAGGCATTGCACTCGGCGCTATCAGCCATTCTAATCAAAAATGCATATGCACTGGTGAATGCGACGCCCAAACGTAAGCGGCACAGCACTGTTTCCTCATTTCGCAGAAGACCTGGTAACAGCCGCAGTTGCATAGAGGGATCGAGGGAATGCAATCGATGTAGAGTGAATCCAGGTGTGTGCCACTTTTCCAATGTCAAAAGAGTGTGCTAGCTTGCCTAAGTGTTGGGCTGTGTCAGTCTGCGATAAAGGTACAGAAATAAGGGTTGCTCCTTCGTGGGCTTTCGTAGCAGCTTCGTCAGCGAGGTCGTTGCTGGAGATACCGCAATGACCAGGCAGCCACTGAAACACGACGTCGTGTCCTTTCATGATCATGTGATGGTGCATTTCTCGTATCTCCGACACGAGTTGTTCACATGACCCGCGACGGAGAGATGACAGAAGACATTATAAGGCCGCCTTTGAATCGCAGAATATTGCCCACCGATTAGCCGGTTGGTTATTAATATAATCAACGGCACCTCGGAGGGCAACAAGCTCCGAACCGGTCGATGTTGTCAAATGAGAAATCTTGTATTGGATGCTTAGTGATCGTGATGGTATAACCACTGCGCTGGTGGAGCTGGTCTGAGTGGAAGAACTATCCGTATATATGTGGACTCGATCAAAGTAGAAAGTGTGCAAACAATCCAGAGCTGCTTGCTTCAAGGCCAAGGTAGGCAGGACGGTCTTCTTTCTTATCCCTGGAACCGTAAGACGCACTTGAGGTTGCTTTAAACACCACAGAGCTGAGGTTGAACGTGCTGAGGGTGTGAAGCCCGATGGTAAGGAGGCACGATGGATGCTGACCTTGTTGGAGAAGGACGCCTGTGGTCGTCATTCTGGCATGAATTAAGAAAGTGCAATAATATGCTATGTGCCTGATCATATGCATTGTGCTATTTATTTCTTCTGAGTTTTAATAATGGCTGGCTACTGTATGCAGTGTTGTGCAATAAAATAATATGCCACAGCAATTATTGCGGGCCTCGCAGAACAAATTGAATATATCTTTCTCAGTCAAAACATCATAGCAGGCTGAAAACAATAAACTGCAATTTTTCTCTTTGTGGTGACGAAGTGTATAAATTGTGAAAATAACCTGTATATATTTCTTATATTATGCAAATGAGCTGCTCCCATACATTCGAATAAGTGCTTCAATAGTACGACTTGGCAAAGGGCAACGAAAGTCTCCTATTAAAACCCTCTAATTCTCAAGCTTGTATTATCTGACGGTATGTCATTTGATTAATGTAAAGAAAGGCAAACTTGATATGTGGAAACCAGTTACAATAGAACATGGCCCTTACACTGTGAAAATGTTTTGTAGCAATACACTCAATGTGAAGGCCTCCGGATGGGGTGTTGATGCGTCAAAACAACCTAGAATAATAGAGGTGCTCCGTGGGCTAGATTTGGCAGAATCAAGAATTGGGGGGAGACAAGATACGAATTGCATACATTTAAGCTATTCTAGTTTTTTTTTTTTTGAATGCTACAGGGGTTTCAATTCTGTTTTGCTGATTTTCTCAGAACCCACTTGTTCACGTTTCTCTCATGCACCAACAAGCATAATTATATTGACACGGATGCTTTATCTGTATCCGGTTACCGTATTTCACCGGCTAAAAAATGTTAAACGTTATCGCTCGGCGTAGGATGCACCTGAACGTATCGGAAGTTTCGCGAATGTTATCGATGGTTCTGTCTGTTGTCGACGAACCTTGCTAATCTGATTGCATACGCGACACGAATTGTGTTGTAGTTTCTGGAAGGCACGCGGACACCAGCGAATAGGCTGTAACTTTCGACGACTGCCGTATGCAAACCGACGCGCTTGACCCGCAGATGAGATTTTCTACGATTGCCGACATTGCACGCCGTTATTGTTGCGATTGAGCCGGCACTATTCATTTACCGTCACTACTACGTGGCAATATTTCCAACACAGATTTTTTTCAGTTACACATTGCACGCCTAATTCTTACATAGTTGGCTGTGCAATAAGCTACCAAAAAATGAAATGGTGCAACAGTTTTTGATATATGGCATCGTCGTGCAGGTGTTTGCAAAGCGATCTTGCAGACAGACGACGCGCGAGCGCTGATGTCGATATTTTATACACTATTGTTACTTCAAAAATAAAAACAAACTGTTGCGGCAGGTGTATATTCATTATTCAAACGTGTTTTTAATATCTAAAAGCACATACAGATCAATAACTTATTGTTTCGAGCTTAGTTTACAGCAAGCTGTTTTAGGCCGGAATTTGACGGATGAAGACGGAGTAGTCCAGCAACAGTGCGCCGCAGCCGAGGAGCGAGCTTCGGCGCGCGTCGGAGCTTTTCTCCAGTGGTTGCGCGCCCTTTACCTCCAGCCGAAGCGAAGCGACGCATTCGCTTGCCAGCGCGCGCCGAAGCTTTCGGCGCGTGCCAGTGGTTGGGGCTTAACGCTTGCTGGGAACGAGAGAAAAATGGCAACTCTCCCGAAGTCACTTTGCAGTGTCCTGTGTGAACCTGAACGTGAGAACGAGGCCTTCTCTGTGCGCTGCGCTCAAGAAACGCCGAGGGACGACCGACTTCGGTTATGAGCATCATCGAGTGACATCCCTCCGGACAGCGGATGCAGTCCCCTGACCATCGGGATCTCCTTCTCCCGGCGGGGCGGTCTGTTACGTTTCGCCTACGACGCGCGGTATAGCCGGCGCGGATGCAACGGACGCCGGGGCTTCGTTCAAAGTGGCGGACATTTTGGCCCGTTCAGCGCTGCCGCAACGCCTCCCCGCCAAGCGTGTCCAGGCATGTTTCAATGCAGTGTTGCCATGACACATTAAAAAATAGTAGCAGATTTTTTCGCGAAAAATCAGTAGAAATCAGTAGATTTCTAATTTCAATTTTTGCACTCAGTTTATGAGCCCACGAATTCAGCGCTTGTATTAGTACTCTGTTGAAGTATTGTAGCTTCCAGGAAATAGTACAAAAATTAACCCCGAGATTCTTAGCGATACTTTTGAAAAACCCGGGGATCTAGAGAGCCATTGTCAAGCACGAATTTAAAAACAGTGAAGCCCTCCGATGGCCTATTCAAAGGCGTCAGATGGTAGTTAGTACCTGAAAGCCTTAGAGTATAGTATCTTCCAGACAGGGGTAATTGGAGATCGCTGGGAGAGGCCTCCATAGAGGCCTCCGTGCTGCAGTGCACATAAACATGATGATGATGATGATGCTAATGGTGGTTTCATAGTTGTGGGGTTCGGTAGTGAACCCACTTCCACAAATTCACCGCCTCACCTTTTCCCATAGAGCATAGAAACTCTATGCCTTTTCCCCACTTGGCTCAAAGACAAAGGTAGCGGCACGTTTGAGAGTCTGGAAACGCAACAATGTATGTTAACCTCGGAGCCAACCACGTTTTTCTTTCTCTCGCTAGGTGGCATCACATTAATATAACCTCTGTAACCTCTATAACCATCCATCCGTCTATCCTCTGTACTGAAAAAGTTGCAGATTTCGCTTTCGTTTCAGTAAAAAAGCAAGAAAATCAGCAGATTCAAGCGCTTTATCACTGAATCAGCAGAAAATTTTAAAAATCAGTAGATCTACTGATAAATCAGCAGCCGTGGAAACGCAACAATGTATGTTAACCTCGGAGCCAACCACGTTTTTCTTTCTCTCGCTAGGTGGCATCACATTAATATAACCTCTGTAACCTCTATAACCATCCATCCATCCTCTGTACTGAAAAAGTTGCAGATTTCGCTTTCGTTTCAGTAGAAAAGCAAGAAAATCAGCAGATTCAAGCGCTTTATCACTGAATCAGCAGAAAATTTTAAACATCAGTAGATCTACTGATAAATCAGCAGCCGTGGAAACGCAACAATGTATGTTAACCTCGGAGCCAACCACGTTTTTCTTTCTCTTGCTAGGTGGCATCACATTAATATAACCTCTGTAACCTCTATAACCATCCATCCATCCATCCTCTGTACTGAAAAAGTTGCAGATTTCGCTTTCGTTTCAGTAGAAAAGCAAGAAAATCAGCAGATTCAAGCGCTTTATCACTGAATCAGCAGAAAATTTTTAAAATCAGTAGATCTACTGATAAATCAGCAGCCGTGGCATCACTGTTTCAATGCCACGTGTCTTCGTGTGCGCGTGTGTGTGTATATTGGTGCCCACGCTTGTCAAAGCGCGGCAGCCGGGGAGAGGAGCTCCCCCAACTGTGAAGCGAGGAGGTCTGACCTACGCCGGCCCGGCGGATGCGTCACCTTCTAGTCTCAACGTGCCCGAGCGCCGCCGTCACGTGACCTCATCCCGAGACGTTCCTTCTTGCCCTCAACTCCGAGAGTATAAAAGCAGCTGCTCCCTGACGCCGAGAAAGGCTCCGATTTCTTCTGTCGAGTAACGTGCTCTCCCGTCTCTCCACTTCGGTCGACCTTACCGCCCGCTCTTTTGCGATGCTAGAATAAACTAGTTGTTCTGTTAGCAGTCGACTCATGCTTTGCCGGGACCTTCGGATGCTTCCAGTTGTGCCCCAGGCCGCCAGGCCAACGCTACCCTTGGGGCTTGCGACCCATTTGCAACACCGGGTATTAACGCGACAGCCTTAAGGAGCTCGTGTAGCAGAAGAGCCGTTATCGGCGGCGTTGGCCATGAGCGAAAAATCCCGGAAGGCAATTCATAAATAAACAGAACTTGCAAGATGGGCTGGGAATCGAACCAGGGTCTCCGGAGTGTGAGACGGAGACGCTACCACTGAGCCATGAGTTCGATGGTTCAAAGCGGGACAAAAGCGCCTCTAGTGAATGCGGTGTTGCCTTAAAAACGTGCCCTAGAAAGTTATACTGCGGTGTATATCGGTAATTATGAGCATGTAAATTACAGAAGTCGCAGTTAAACGAGTAGCGAAGTACGTTTCGGCTACATTTCTTCTGCGCTTGGCGTACACGCAGAGCCATCTTGCGGCAAACACAGAAGACCCCCTCCTCGCAATGTACGGCGCTGCCCCGACAGGTGGCGCGCCACTCGCCCGCTTCCCCCCTTCGTCTCGTTTGAACGCATTGGGGCCGACTCAAGAACATGCCGAGCGAATGAGTGGGCGGTGCGAACGGGGTGCGATAACGCTATCGCGTTTCACTCTTGAAGGCGAAGCTTAAGCGTCCTCCAATATTTTATCGAGCTGTTATCTTTTTACCTCAAATTCACAGTTGTTCAAAACGACAGTAGCATGTACTACAATCAGAAAAGCGGTGTGTTTGTAGGACCTAGGGTTGCACCAGTGTTAAGGGAGATTTTTTTTTTCTAGCCGTGTTGGTAGGCAGGTGGCTGTGAGCCTTGACAGAATGGTGAAACGTGTGTTTCGGTATGGTGATGATTTCTTGGTAATATTGCGCAGCCTAAATTATAGCCGGCACTGTGTGGACATTCTAAAAGTGTTTAGAGAATGTGACTGGTGGTTGAGTTTACCGTGGGAATGCTGCAAGACAGAAAAATTCAGTCCCTGGACTTAAAATTGAAATTCCTACCTCCACATGTTTGCTTGCGCTAGCACCCTAGAACTTTGAAACGGTTATTGAATTACAGTTCCAGCCACTCATTGTATAGATAATCAATGTATAGCGCTTTCCTGTATCAGCTCAGCGTTAGAAAAAAAGAAAGAAAAAAAGGAAGAATAGAGAAAAGAAAACGTGCGTAGATGGTCTGCGTGTTAGATTTGGCGAGCAGGTAGACAGGCTAAGACAGGCAGGCTTTCCGGATCACATTATCTCCAGTGCCTGCGAAAGAATGACCAAATCTACAAAGTCGAAGCAACAAGCAACAAAAGATAAAGAAACCGGTCGCAGGACGAGATGTGTGGTTATTTGTGGTTGTGGTTAGACGGACGTGCAAAAATAAAATTGAAATGCATAATCGACTAATTAACAAAAATGCCCCAATTACGTTTGAACTAATCCCCTTACTGCACACATTGCAATTTATAAATTCTAGCAGGTGAGACTGGAAGGCATATGTACTTGAATATAATTGCGTGAATGACACCATTTACGAGACATGCACCGTAAAAGTTGCGGTGAAAATGAGCTGTCGTTCCACTTACTTTCTTAAGAAAACGTCGTTTTATGCATTGAAACACAAAAGTAACTGGAACGCCAATGCATTTCTCCGCAAAGTTCGGGAATTAATATATCGAAACTGGTGTCATCCCGAGAATTATTTCCAAATGGATCGGCCTTGCAAACTCCCCTGCTAGAATTTGTATATTGCCATATGTGCCATAAGGTAATTCGTTAAAATGTTAATTAGTGATTTTTTGTTAGTACTCAATTACGGATATAATTTTTTTTTTGTGCAAGTAACGTCCGCCTCTTCCAGTAGACCAGCCGATGACTAGAATTGTGCTATCTGCCACAGGCAATTAAAAAAAATTTTTTTTTGAAGGTGTTCGCTGAAACACCCGGTATATATGTCTTTATTCTGCTGCCGCCTGTAACCGCCTATCCGAATTACTGTTTCTTTCAGAGCAGAGATAATTTTTGTCCGTCACCACCATACAGAGGAGGAGAAGGAAGTGGCTATTTGAAGAGGAAAAGAATGATTCGCATAAACCGCAGTAATTGTCTCATCACCCATCAGTGGCTACATCTGTCATTACATCGGGGGGGGGGGGGGGAGCGGGGAAAAGATAGATAAAGAGAAAAAGGGGCGAATGCAAGAGTGCAAAGTACGATCAGCTCAATGGTGTGGTGAAAGCACGAACGGCAGGAGGGCATGTTTGTCCGGCATTGTCTTTCAGCGTGGGTCTGGAGTGCACGCGTACCTATACTGTACGGGGCAGAAAGATCGGTGTCCTCCGCGAAGAGGGCCTCTAATGCTCTGCTGCGCAGCGGGCGTGAGCCCTAAAGCATCAGGAGATCCTGGAGGCTCGCCGTCACGGCACCCCGTTTCTGACACGCCAGCGCTCGCAGCCGCCAGCAACAGTCAAGTGGCAGCTGCGCGGAAAAACCGAGTTGAACTATACAGTCATTGGACCCCAAATTGCATATGCGCAGGGACGAATGAGCGAGCTGACGCTTTCACGCGAAGACCACCTCTCGGCGAAGATGAGTCTGCATTTTGAAGGAAAATTCAAAGTTCGTTAGATGCAAAACAAGTGTGGTGTACATACATGCCGCCATCGAATAGCTGCAATGTCTGACCACGTGACGCTGGTACGACAGCTAAGCTGCAGCTTTGTTCACGTTTTGCACGCTAGTTGTGCTAATAATTTGAACCATGATTTGTTTCAAAATGCTTTGTAGCAACGTGTTTCCAACCATTAGTAATGATTTTGTGAATTAACAAACGTGCAGTTCCCCCACGGATGCGGCTGACGCAGAGTGCTTCGACATTCGTGCCGCGATTTGCAGCGTGTCTGCCGCTGCGGTGAATAGTGTTGTCGACATCGCTGACGCATGCGTCAGTATAACTGCGGCCGACATTACGTGGCACTTTATCAATCCAGTCAAGCTTCTATAGCGCGAGTTCTTTCGTGCCTATCAGTCTGGATTCTAAAAAGTTGCGACTTGTGCGGTGCACAAACCTAAATACTGCACGAGATTACGCGTTGCATATAGGATTGCAATAAGGACAGCTGTACGCACCATATTGTGCTTTACATAATTTGATTAACCACTTCACGAAGACTTCGCTTCACATAGATTGCAAGAGGTGTGTTGGGTCTGCGTATTAAAAAAACATTCAATGGACAGCTGTCTCCGTTAACCACAGTATGAAGCCTCAATCCCGCGAGACCGCAACAATTAGAGAGCTTTAGAATAGAGTGCACAGGCCACACCAAGCGTCGGAGGACGCAAACTTCATTGCAGGCCCTTCGCGCTCTTTCGTGCTCACTTTGCTTTCTTTTGAATACGCCCGGTAGTTCGCGTCTCCCAACGCTTGAGCACCCTATAATCTAAAACTCTCTATTAATTACGTCGTATTTGAATGTGATTAATATAAAACACATGTCAAGTGCAGTACGCTTTTGGCCTTGAAGCAGGACTCCTCGTTAAATCCAGAAAATCGGAGGTGGTGGTCGCGTGTTATGACCGACAACTAACGAGTGGTTCAGTCAGCCCGGTGCAGCGTTGTCGCGGAAAGATAATTACAGTAAACTAGAACACAGCTGAGCGCATGCAGCGTCAACCGCCCATTGACCAATCTTTTTCCCTCTCTGGGATTTTCGCATTTTACGTAACTATGTTACTTCATGCTTGGCAAGTGATAAGCCTCATCATCTGGTTTCGCCAGCTGGGCTTGCGACTCCTAGCAGTTATAGCTAATTTCCAGCCGCGCTATCCTAAAAGATTGACTCGCGCGTCATTTGTTTGACCCGCTGCGATTTTTGTGATGTTATATGAGGAATCCTGTTTCGAGCCCAAAGTCGCGTTATACTTAGTGTGCACATCGAATTGTTCGCATTAAAATAGGGTACAATTAATTATGTGTTGCACATTAGAGGAAATGAGGCCCCGTATTGCGGTCAGGATAGCTACCTAATAAAGAAAAAGAGGTTAGGGAAAATTTTTATGCCAATACTGCCTTAATTGGACGAAATGCGGTGTCCTCTAAAATAACTAATCAATAACAAAAATAATCGCTCGAACAACCGCCCACTTTTTGGGGGAAAGTCACACGCGCGCACACGCACACACACGCACACACGCACACACACCTTTTCAGGGGCAGTTACTCCTTCATAAGGAGTCGATAAGAAGATATGTCTCTGTAAATACGCAGCAGCGTCACATGACTACTTACTATCTCTCTCGAAGCGGTCTGCGAATGAAGTGTCAAGGATAAGCCTTATCCGAGCTCTCGAAAAAACTGCTTGAAAGCTGCGACGCAAGGACTGCATGGTAAATAGCGGCTGATGCGCGATATTTGACTTTTTTTTTCGCCGCGAGCTTAGCGACGCTGTCAGAGCACTGCCGCTGCCAGCTGGCGTTTCCGTTTTCAGGCTACGTGCTCATTTCGAATTCGAAGCCTGAAGCTAAGCCTGCCACGCAATGTCGAAGCCGACGGTCGTGCTCGCCTACAGCGGCGGCCTGGACACCTCGTGCATCCTGGCCTGGCTCATCGAACAAGGATACGACGTGGTCGCATTCATGGTGGGTTGCCTTGCCCCAGAGCACATTTTCCCCGAGGACCTCGCCGGAGCTGAAAAAAGAGAATTGAAAGTGGACTGTAGATAATTTTGAGCAGGACACATGGCGAAGCCTTCATGTGCTTTATAGCATCATATTTGCCAAAGCTGCAAAAAAAAAAAAAAAAAAAAAAAAAGGACTGTTGGTGTGTCTAACACCAAAGAAATTACAGGAAGACAGGACAAACTGAGGATGATAGTACAGTAGAGTGGCTTTAAACACGTAATAGGCTAAAGGGAATCGTATGATGTGCCGATCGATGTGGTAGCATTTGGTAGGCTTTTTATGGGCACATTGTATGAAGAATTCACTTGGGTGGATTCGCTCAACTGCTGTTTTTTGTTTGACGCGATCTTTCTCATTCATCGCCATCCTTGAGAATTTCATGCTAAGGCACTTCGACGTGGCCTCTAGCGTTGACCCTGGGGATTGATAAGGTTCGATGTGGGTACTCGTATTCGTGACCCCATGCCATCGCTCGCCTCCTAGTAGCCTCCCCGCGAACCAGCCTATCGAGGTTCAGGCTTGAAGCGAAAGGAGGTTCTCTTATTGTACGGCGTGCGCTAATGCCTCGAAGTTCTCAAATCGTCGTGGTGCCGCCGCGCACAAGCCCAAGAAATGAAACACGGATGTTGAAATACTTTTGCTGCTTGTCACTACGCGTGCCATCGTGGAGGAAAAACAACAATATATCATTGCCTCGTTTACCGAAAGAAGCAACCAACGCGCATCGGTGAGCGACATGTATAAGAAACTTGCGCATTGGGAAACAAGTGGCTGATACTATGCCGATTTGTTCGAAACACTTCACTCGGGACGACTTTTTTTCTTTCCGGAAAGCAGAACATTGTTTTCTTTTTATATATTTCAAATATCACGTGGCCGTTTTAAATTGCAGGGTGTGCTTTCGTTTCGGCAGACGCTTTATTAAATCATAGTGATGTATGCTTACGCTTAATTTGGTTTTGTTAGTTTAGTTTTCTGCCCGAGCATTAGTGTTACTAATGCTTTTGTCCGCAGGCGTGGTAACAGTGAGCGATAACTAGCTCGGGAGGCCTGAAGTAGATCATAACACACTTTATGCCGCGAGTTGACGTATCGTTTTGATAACATGTTTTAGTTTTTTTCGGTGTAAGCAACAGAAGATGCTGTTTTCTTACATAACGCGGTGAGTTGTCAGTTTATTTGCTCGCAAGAAATTTAGAAGTAACTGGAAACAGCGCTCGTTCCAGCTTTGGAGCATTCGACCTGCGCAAAGCGCCGCTGGTTTGCTTTCCGACACTGTGCACGCAGCTAAAATCCGTTACCATTGGTTCAATTCGTTCACAAGTAGTGCATTTACACTAATACTAATGACCTTGTTCAAAGTAAACCATCGCTAAATTTCGGAAACCCGTTGGAACAAACAACTTAGTCCGATTGGTTGTTGTTATTCACTTCTTACATCTCAGGTTTCACCGGGGTTTGAGGCTTCCTGTGGGCGGCGAGTGTCTGCGTTGTTCGGAAGCCCGGAACCTATACTGGAAACACTGTGTACTACGAACACGAACAAGCGCCAGTCTTAGGACGCAGACGAGCTAATCACGCGGATAAGTGAACGAAAATGAAAGATGCACCCCGACTCACAAACGGAACTCTCATTTGCTATTATCCAAAGAGACACTGAACAGGCAATTATTACAGTTTTTTAGCCTTGTTCTATCAGTGCGCAATATTAGTATTTAGCTTCTGAAAGGACGACAGACGCTAGTGCATGCATATGTGGGATGCTATGTGATACACTGCAACACGAGTCGCAGCGCGGAGGTGCCCACGAAGGTCGAAAACGGTCAAGTATCTCACCTGCAGCAGGGGAGCAACGCCGCCTGCATTAGCTTGTACCTTTCGGAGAGACCCGCTATATACATCAAACACTTGCCTTGTTCAACCTGCGGTTTGCTTGAAAGGCTCTTTATCTTAAAAAAAAATATACGCGTCTCACCGAGCAAGCTGCATGGACGTTTGCACGCACTGCGCGACCATTTCCGCAGTTTCGTCGCCGAGGTCCTTGAAATCGATCAATGCACTGAGGTGATCGGCAGCAAAGATCCTTTCGGCTTCGACGAAACACCTTGATTCGACGCCACTATTGAGAAACTTGAGCACAGCACCAAGCGAAAGTGCCGCCATGATGCTGAGTATCGTAGCCTTTTTTGTTTATTTGGACATTGCTGCCTACACAAGTAACGGATTCTAGAGTTGCGAATTGGCGTTGAAGGTCGTGCAGCGACCTACCGCTATGGAAACACTATCTGGGAAGTCATTTGAAGAGCCCTTACAGATTACTCACGAGACGACGATGAGGGCAATGAGGATATTTAAGAGAGCGAGAGAGAGAAAGAGAACAATAAGGAGTAAAGAGAGAGATACAAGCCCGAGACAGCTCTGGGACCATACTACACAAACCTTCTGCAAGCATGTTTCGTTATTTGTAGCGCGGATCAAGCGCCTGCCTGCCGCTCATGATAGTGGTCGGACGGATAACAAGATCACTGCGGCAATGACCAATGGACGTATGACACTCGCTTAAGAAAGTTTTTGTGATTATACTAGGCCCTCGTTGGCTACTGGGAGGGAGTAGGAGGACTGGTTAAAGGAAAGAAAAAAAATTGTGCAGAAGCCATTGAAGATGATTCTCAATGTAAGCGAATAGCCAACTCTTTCGTAGCATACCGGAGGCGTTCTTGCTCGGTCGGCGCCTTCGTTGCTCTTCCAACTCTTCTTGGGTGAGGACGTGTTTGGGAGGCCACTACATAGCCACTCATGAATGCAAATTTCAAATCCTTACGCGACTCGTTTTTACAGTGATAGCTGTTATGGGCTCGCTCCTCTGGTCGTTTTGGTACTGGCTAGAGCTGGCGTCCGCGAATTCGTGTTCTAGCACGTAGCTTTTGCAGTTGAGGAGGCGATCCTAAATTAAGATAACTTCTACATGTGAAGACAATGATTGAACGCGTCTGCTTCTCCTTCATTAGTCTTCTTCTAGCACTCGGCTTCTAATGTTTACTAGGCAAGCTGGCGTCTTGTTTTCTTCAAGGATAGCATGAGGCGATGATATAGCCCAAATATAAATTTGAGAAAATTGAACGAATCTAGCAGTAAGAACCTAAATGATCTTTAAGTACAGACCAGTGTCTAAGTCAGGATAGGTAAAAGGAGTAAGAAAAACAGACTATTTCCGCTTGAAACATGGCTTGTACGGGGAGCTTGGTTCAATTTCACAGTCTCGATGAGCCTACTGAAACTAAAAATTGTAAAGCTAATCAACATATTTTTGTTAATTAGCGTCTAATCACCACGTGTCACCCGCCATACCTGGGGTTACCACTACTTGCGGTATGTCCCCGAAGGAACCGTCCTTTTATTTCAATACGGCTATTTTTAAATATTACTTAGTCTTCGTAGAAACACCCAGTATATATACGGTATATGTTGACGTCGGACATTACGAGGAGCACGCCTTTTATTATATCATATAAGCGTATATCAGAGTTATAGCGAAAAGCGTCGCTTTGTGGCTGTTTCTAGATCGCAAAGAAGAACATATAGGCATTTATCTTAAGCGCACTTTACACCTTTTCATTGTCTTTCCTATCATTCTCAGCCACCACCGATAACGCGAAGGTCGCTCAACGTCTCAGGTAACCAGGTGCAACAATCGTCGGCTTTGTGCTTTTGCTAGACGTTGTGCAGTTAAAAGGGTAATTAGACTCACGCCCCACTATAGCAATGGTCAATACGGAACGATTAAAACCAAATTAAGGGGTTTAACGTGCCGAAGCAACTCACTGGCTATAACAGACACCGTAATTGGGTGCTCGGTATTAATTTCGACCACCTGATGTTCCTTGACGAGCGTTTAATGCTCGGTACATGAAATTTTTTGCATCCGACTCCCATCGGGATGCGGCCACCGCAGCCGGGAGTCGAACCCGCATAAGGCAAGTGGGAAGGCACAGCGTGCGGTTGGTGATCCATATGGGTGATGATCGCAGCGTCGCTGACGTCTGCGTTTCGAAGTGCGGAAGGCAAAGTCTAGGTTGTGACGTTCGTGAATATTACGTCCATATCAATATGACCCTTGTTGATGGCACTTGTTGACACTAATGAAAAGTGTTGTGTAATCTATTTAACAAAAAGGTATGACAAGCAAAACTCCACCACCGTTATAATCAATGCTTTCCCTAAGTACATGTTGTTTAAAAAGTACATTGTCTAAAACCCAACATTTCATACTTGCTTCCCAATTTTGAGGTAGACCGCAAACTTTTCATGCACTCCTTATTCCTAACGCCAAACGACTGACATCCGCAGGCACAGCCTATAGTTCAGTTATAGAGACTTCACTTGGTGTAAGCTCTCGGGCAAACCCTTACAAAATTTTTTATAGAAAGTCCATAGGCAGTCTATAGACATTTGACCATGAAGTCTATAGACATTTCTTTAGACTAGTCTATAGACAGTCTATAGAGTGTCTATGTATTAATGAAAATTCATGTTTGTAGACAGTTGTCTGCAGAATGTCTATGGACAGTTCTACTTTTGTAGACTGAAGTCTATAGAATGTCTATAGACTATCATAGACTATTCCTATAGACCAGTCTATAGACTTATGGCCATACACTTTTTATAGACTAGTCTATAAAGAGTCTGAGTCTATAGATTAATGAAAATTTATGTTTGAAACAAATGTCTGCAGAATGTTTATAGACAAAAGCATATAGGGTTATACAGTTCTACTTTTGTAGACTGTCTATAAAATGTCTATAGATAGTCTATAGACATTCTATAGACTTCAGTCTACAAAAAGAGAACTTTATAATCCTATACATTTTTTCTATGATATTCTGCAGACATTTGTCAACAAACATGAATTTTCAATAATCTATAGACACAGACATTCTATAGACAAGTCTACAAAGAGTGTACAAGGCCATAAGTCCATAGCTATCTGCTATCAACAAGTTAGCTTACATTTTTGTTTACATGTGGTAGCAAAAATTTTGAATGTATTTATGTATGTGCACCTGTTGCTTTTCATCTGCACTTACGCATTAACGTTAGTAGACTAATAATGCTCCTGAACCAGCTGTACTTTCATATATGTTGCTTAAACAGAAAGAATTGAGTGCTGAATCATGCAGTGCAAAAAAGAAAACAAATGCACGGGCAATGAATTAACTGTTTTTATTGCACGATAAAATAGATGAATTTCTTAAAATACATGTCTTATGCTATTATGAAAAGAGGCTAAATATTTACACTACTTCCACTTGGCGAGCATGGTCGCCAGGCTGGCCTTGACTTTTGAGTCATTAGACCCAAAGGTGATGCAGGTGTATGCTGCAAATAAGTAGAGGCAGCAATATGAGACAAAAATAACAAGTGTGTATTCTTTGTATGTTCATTTAGCAGCTTAATATATTTTCTCAAACCATATAAGTCAATACTTCATGCGGTTTAACTATGACTAATGGCTGCTTGTCAATACAAATCAGTACCATTATACAATGTTTTATTTTATGGTACGGTGAACAATTAAACAGTCACAACTGCTGCTAGTGCCAGCAACAGTATGTTCCCTTTTATGACAAGTTCATATATGATGCATTAATGTACTTATCCCAAATGATCTCCATATTTATTGCTGAAACGTTACCAAGTTGGACTGTCTGTACATTTTTTTGGCTGGTAGTTAAGTATGCCCGGGCAGAGGGATATCTTCAGAAGACGTGACTGGAATATTCACAGTATCATGCCTAAGATTGTAATTTATTTTGCTTAATACACATTTAAATGTCTTTCTCATACTTTTAAATGAATGGTCATTGGCCATAACTTCAACAGAAGGCAGATGGGTTGATTGTATTGATATGGTCACTTAATTTCTTACAGGTAATGAGGTCTCTTGGGCATGCTAACGGTTTTCCAAGTTAGGTATACCACATGAGCACCCGAAATACCACACGCGCACTTTGTGTCATGACACGACAGACATGCACCTCCTAGGAAACAAAACTGATACTATAATTCGAATGAATTCTATCACAGTCAATTATTTAAGGTGCTTCCAAAGATGAAAATGTTTTCTAGGGTTTCGAGGTTCAGGACTTTTAGTTAACGCAAAAAAAAAAGATAAATTCAGTAAGAAATGCCATGCCAGTATGGTTGACTTTCATTTTTTTTCAATAAATGGGCAAATTTCCTTGAACTTTTTATGAGGTGAAACGTTTTAAAAATATATTTACCAGAGAGATTCTCTGGAAACTTTGTATGACATATAACAAGACAGCATACCTATGTGGCCATTTTAAAATTACCCGATCTTTTTCCAAGCCTTCCCTGGCTGTTTTCATGAAAATTTTCTGGCAATCTATGACGCCCGCAGCTTAAGTGCAATAAAAAAATATTGTGGTTTAATTCGTGCCAAGTACTGCCAGTCCATAATATTTAGATGAAACGAATAACACGTCAGTCACTAGACATGCAGTATTAGATCCAACTGACTTGAATCCCTTGTTTAATAAAGCTGACAAGGGCTTGGGCAAGTTCGTAATTGATGGCCACACGAGTACAGCACGGAAGACAAGGACACAGAGACACACACGTAAAGCAAATGCAACAAGGTGAGGGAAAACTATTCAATTAGTTATTTTTACGGTTCAATAGTAGTTTTCTATATAATTTGCTCTCATCACTTTTGCCTCTAGTTAACTTTGTTTACCTCTGACTAAAGACTACATGGCAATATGAATCACTACCATTATGACGTTTCGTTATATTACAGTATGATAAGCAGTTAGACAACTGTAATGGTCGCCGGTGCCAGCAACGGTACGTTTCGTTTCAAGACAGGTTCATGTGACACACAGTGTACTTATAAAAATAAAAGAAATGCGAGAATCCCAAAGAGTCTGTCTGTCTGTCTGTCTGTCTGTGTCTGTCTGTGTCTGTCTGTGTCTGTCTGTCTGTCTGTCTGTCTGTCTGTCTGTCTGTCTGTCTGTCTGTCTGTCTGTCTGTCTGTCTGTCTGTCTGTCTGTCTGTCTGATCTCACCGTTTTCTCGGAAACCTTGGTATCTGTTTTGTTAAATAACAGCGCTAAATGAACAAGGACTTAGGCAAAGAACAATACGACACTATCGCTGTCCATTTGCCCACGAAGCCCTTGTCGTTTTAGCGCTGTTACTTTTCAAGCATGAATTACAACCAACTCGTCCAAGTTTCCCTTCTAGTACAGTTCATTTCCTGGGTATCTGGGTAGCCCATGGTCGAATGGGTAGCGAGTTGGGCTGCTATGCTGCGAGAACTGGCTTCGAAACCAACCGTCGGACTAACTGTAGAGTTGCTGGGTATGTGGCACTGTGCACCTGTGTGCCGCTCTTCAACGAACCTCTCTGACGCGGACATGGTTCACTAAAGATGCGGGATTGGGTATGTGGCCGCGAGGAGGCAGCGGAATCAGAAGGACACGCAGTGACCATTCACAGTTTGCGCCTGCCACAAATGAATTCAATCGTTGGTTCTTCGAAAACAACTTCGGACACGCTTGTTGTGTATACGTGATAGACTGGTTCTCATGAATGCTCTTGTCTCTCATAATCTTACTCCAAAATACTGCTCGTAAGAAAATACTCAGAATAAAACATTCGGGGATGCTCGCATAAAGGGTCTCGCGGTGTGTTATGTAAAAGTTTAGCTCTATTCAATGCGGATGCCTGATAGGGAATCAGCAATTGACAGAATCCTCCATACGCTATTGCATTATTATTGTATCTCTCTCAGCTGATGGCTTGATGAGGCCGTGGATTTTTTTCCCCTTAATTATGTTTTTTTATTTGAGGAGTGGAAATGATGCCAGATTTTGCGGAAATAAAGCAAAATAACTTTTCGCGGCATATGGATGGGCTATTAAAAACGACGCTGCTTACTCTTACGCAGGCCAACCTTGGGCAAGACGAAGACTTCGCTGCGGCTGAAAAGAAGGCGAAACGCATCGGAGCCAAGAAGGTGACATGTTTTCCCCTAATTGTATATGTGAAATGCCACGCGAGTTCAACGACATGGTGATATAGCGTTTAATTGCTACCGAGGTCATGAACAGCGCTACGTTCTGCGCCAAAAAATAATGTCATTGAATAGAGAAAATTGTCGGACAACCAACGGAAGCTCACTGCGGCGTCACATTGGCGGGAACGACTGGTCAACGCCAACTCGTTGCCAGTTCAATAAATAAAATAAATAAACAAAGCAATGGTAAATGCAGTATAATGCACTACATCTTTCCACACGTTTACACATCGGTACAAGTAGATCATGAATGTAATATCTAAGACTATGAGACGTCACACACTACATTTGGAGTTGAGCGTTATCGATAAATAAAAAAAAAGTACGCCGAATATTTATTGCCGGAATTCGGTTATAATCGAAGAGGGTCAGTGATAGCAAGGTCTCTTGTTTTTCGTGTTTGTGTTCCCGTGTGCACCACCTTTGCTGCGCGCAATACACCACACAGTGAAGTTTACCAGAGAGCTAACTCGGCCATCGACGTGGCGAGGCGCAGCTTTCCCGAGCCTGTATACATGTGCTCCGATGCAATGAGCCTGGCGAGAGCAAGAATCCTCATCAGCCTGCCGCTCAAGCAAACGTTCCTTTTTATTTGTTATTTGTGCCTGTTTTGCCTTCTGCTGCCACGAAAAGAAGCTGCGAAGGTGCGGGGGAGCCCTGGTCCGGGTCCTGCAGTCGCCGAGCTGCGACCACTGCAGTGGACGAACTGGGACGGTTCACTGACCGTAACGCAAAGTCGTAACTACCTAGCCACTTTTTTTTTTTCGGCGGTATTCGTAAGAGCTGTGTGCCCTCATAATGCTACGAATAAAGTATCATTCTGTTTGTGCTGCAATATCAAAAGCACTCACTCTTAATTCCCGCATTGCCACGTCGCCGTATGGTGTCGTGCCCTGACTATAGCTAGACTGCTTCTCGAAAACTTTGTTATGCTGTGTATAGAACAACACTTTATAGTGTTGAAGAACATATTCTGCAGTTATACAGCACATTTGAGCTTCAACGAAATTAGTGAATAATATGTTCAACGCAATAAAAAAAAAAAGAACGGTGAGCTCGATGCGAAAAAAATTATTCTTCGAAAAAAATAAAAATAAAAAAATCAATGACAAAATTGCTGAATTTTTCGGGCGTAAAAAAAAAACGTAACATAAAAAGCGATAACGCTGAACCCTACTTATAAAGGTACTTTGCGAGAATGTATTTTCCACACACACACGCACACAGTGCAAGTCGAACAAAAATAAAATTACAGCTGTGGGACAGCTGCAAAAAATTTCGTTGATATTTCGAAATATCTTCAATTATATGCTTAATTGACGCGATTATGCACCTGCACCGACCGTCGTATGCAATTTAGCGCTCGTTTCGACTTCTGTCCAGGTGATAAGGAGATCAAAAGGACGCTAGCTGCACACGTAACCTCCCAGTGACAGCGCTCAGAAGCGCTAGTGTTGCGTTGCAGGTAATTGTGGAGGACCTGCGGCGCGAGTTCGTGGAGCAGTTTGTGTTTCCAGCCCTGAGCGCGGGCGCTGTCTACGAGGAGCGCTACCTGCTAGGCACGGCGCTAGCCAGGCCCTGCATCGGCCGGGCGCTGGCCGAGGTGGCCGCACGGGAAGGCGCCGCCTTCGTGTCGCACGGCGCCACTGGCAAGGGCAACGACCAGATACGCTTCGAGCTCGCCTGCAGCGCACTGCTACCCAGCGTGCAGGTAGGTACACGGCGCATCCAATCGCGCCTTTTTGTTCGGTGGTGGAAAGGGAACAAATCACGATGAGAGCACCGTTTCGCTGGTGTATCATGGGAAAAGGTTGGTGACTTACAGCAACGCGTGGCAGCGCATGTGCCTGGAGGCAAGCTTGTGCGAGCCTGGGGTGCTATAACGTAACGCTGTGTTCCGATCTGTCTCTATTCCATTTCCGTTATTAGCCCTCCGCGATTGCTCAAACATTTTTTGGTGGCGCCCGCTTCGCCTGCCTGTCAAGTGACGTCACAAGCAGCGAGAACTCACCACGTCAATGTGACGTGTGCGCGCTAAACATGCACTAAACATGCACTAATTATTCCAATCAAAATGAGTTGAACAAAAGAATGGACTGGCCGGGGACTGCCCCGTTTCGAAAAGAATAGAAGATGGCTGCCCGCCGATCACTCCGGCGTTGCAGCACATCGGATCAGATAGCGAGAACGGATTTCGTGGCGTCTAATAAAAAGGAAGTTAGAAACAGAACATCAATATCGGTACATTCTGCGTGAAACACCACGCACTTATTTAGCCTATGGCCGCGCGCAACGAAGTTACGTGAAACGGTGTTTGCTCACCTCACTGTACTATTTCACGGTTTCCCGGCACTTGACTGTAGCAAATACTCGTACAACCCTCCTCGATCGAAAGTGCACGTCTCGGTAGCCGATACATTAATTCATCTCACAGTGCCACAGGGGAAAGTAAGGGACACGCGGCTTATTGAGCCGATCATTTGTTTCCACCGCAGCTGCTATCGTCCGAGCGCTAAACGACATATATGCACGAGTGGATTGGATGCGGAATCGATGGGTATGTCTCTACTGATTTAAAGATCGGAGTACTTGCGCCTATTTTGATGTATTCGAACTGCTCTTGCGTTGAAAGGTTCTCGAACAAATTTGAGTTAAGTATCGCGCAATTATTCATTCATTTAGCGTTTATGTCCAAAATGGAGTTGCTATACCGTCCCTCTCAGAAAAAAAATTATGCAAGAACTATTGAAGATAACTATCTATACTCGCGGACAACATTCTGTGGCAATTCTGACAACATTCTGGGTTACGAACTGTGAACAATTTGTGAATAAAGCTTTCAACCATGCGAGAACTTTACTATCCAGATTAAGACTGTGCAATACAAGAATGAGCAATTCATGTGTTACGGTGTCAGATATGCCTCAGAGAAATCTAAATCTATACAGACTATAAGGGAACTCTCGTCAAGAATAGAATGTAAGTCATAAGTGAAACAGAAAAGTTGCGTTTCACACAAAAATGTTTAGCGGAATCCATGTTGACCACTACTAAAAATGAATTACCTTCTAGAAATTTAGTTATATGAGAGGAAATGGCATCGTCCATGATCTTGCATGATGTGCTGATTATTCATACGGGTCGGTAATTATTAGGTGAGTGCTTGTC
Organism: Dermacentor andersoni; assembly: GCF_023375885.2. Classification (NCBI taxonomy): domain Eukaryota; kingdom Metazoa; phylum Arthropoda; class Arachnida; order Ixodida; family Ixodidae; genus Dermacentor; species Dermacentor andersoni. The sequence goes on along the minus strand of NC_092814.1, from coordinate 217,981,122 downwards.
TCCGGATTTGAATAAGGGAATAGCTCTCCCCACTTTCCAATCATGAGGAATACAGCCAGTTTCAATCGATTGCTCAAGTAGTTTTGACAGGATAATGGAACTACATGCTTTTGTATTAATGAGAAACTTAAAATTGATGTTGTCCACTCCAACTGACGAGGATATTTTTACATTTTCGATCATCTTAACAAAACCTGTCGAATCGAAACGAACTGAAATCATGGGGAGAAATTCAAAAATTGGATAGTCGCGACTACCAAAACTGGAATCTTTAGAGAATGCTGATGAAAACATGGTATCTGTGACGCTTGCACATTCTTCGCTGGGGATTAGTTTTCTGTTCAGTGTTTTAAGAGTTAAATCACGAGTATCACTTTTGTTTACGATCTTCTAAAACTGTCTCGGATTTTTACTCCACATGTGACGAAGTGTGTTATTTAATATGTGTACTTTACCAATTTTAGTCTTCTTTTTATATTCAGAATTTACTGAATTATAGATATTACAGCGTGACAGTGCACAGGACGAAACATTCGTTTCTTCTTGTTGATTAATCTTTTGAGTGACTGGTTAAACCAAGGCGCGTGCTTATTGCAAGTTACCAGCCTTTATGGAACGAACGCTTCTGTGAGGGACGCCACTTTGTCTCTAAATAACCTCCAGTTCATGTTAATAGACCGCTCAGAGAAGCCCTGCAAGGTTTCATTCATGAATACACATAACTTGCGATTATTAGCGTCAAAGTGACAAGCTCCATAATCTCAGATATGTTTAGAATTCCACTGCTGAAGCCTGGCAAGTCGCCGTTGGAACTCTCATCATATCGTCCGATCGCTTTGGCGAGCTGTGTGGGCAAAGTAATGGAAAGGATGGTCCTAGGACGCCTGGAGTGGTACTTGGAGTACCACAACACCTACCCAGATGCCATGGCGGGCTTTCGACGCGGTCGATCATCGATCGATAACGTCGTCGACCTGGTCACCTACATTCAACATGAGAAATGCCGTAAGCGTCTCTGCGCTTCTTTATTCCTCGTCGTTAAAGGGGCGTATGACAACGTTACACATGAAGCCATCCTCTCTGCTCTCGCAGAGGTAGGAGTGGGTGGTCGGATGTTTCAATGGATACAGAGCTATCTATCCATGCGATCCTTTTTTGTAAGCACCGAGGAAGGCCATACTTGTCTACATTATAGCTACCGCGGCGTCCCCCAGGGCGGTGTACTTAGCCCTGTGTTATTTAATCTAACACTAATTGCTCTCCTTGAGCACGTGCCAACTACAGTCAGGCTATCAATGTACGCGGATGACATCTGCATATGGACGTCTGCAGTAACACGCCTACAGTTGCGAGCGAGAATTCAGAGAGCCGCCACACAAACTGTTATCTACCTCCGTAACCGAGGCCTGGAAATTTCCACCGAGAAATGCGCACTAGTGCCATTTACGCGCAAAGCCATGGCAAACTACAGCGTAATGATAAATGGCCAAATAATACGACGGGTGCGATCGTACAAGTTTCTAGGTGTCATAATCGACAGGGACTTGTCATGGAGCCCACACGTATCATACGTGAAAAAACGGTTGACAGGCATCTGTCACCTCGCTGGCAAGACCTGGGGAATGTCGCCAAGAGCCATGTTGCAACTGTACAGGGTGCTTTTTCTAGGATTTCTGCGATACAGCTTGCCAGCAATAAACAACACATGCAAAACGAATCTACGCACAATACAAAGTCTTCAGGGTCAAGTGCTCCGGATCTGTCTAGGCCTGCCTCAGAGTGCTTCAACAGTGGCTACGATAGCAATCGCTAGAGACCACCTTGTCAAGACCCACATTGAAATTGAAGTACTCAGGACCCATATAAGGCATCTAGCCAGGAATCCTCGTCACCATTTAGCCTCTCTACCAGCGGACAGGCCACACACATCTTTCAGCCAAACGATAACTGCATATGATGAATCATTGCCAGCTTCTTTCACTCCGGCTGCGAGACCTTCGATCCCTCCATGGTGCCTCGCTCAGCCAAAAATCAACCTCGCAATACCTGGTATCTCGAAAAAAGCTGATCTGTCATCACCAGCCCTTAGACAGCTCACGCTACTATATTTGTACGAGAACTACCGTGACTCTACGCATATTTACACTGATGGATCTGTCCTTCCAAGCAGCTTCGCGGCGGCAATCGTCATACCAGCGAAAGTTACAACAATCAAATTTAAGACGACCCACGCGACAACATCGACGGCAGCAGAGCTCGCAGCGCTTTTTACTGCCCTTCATCACATTGGTGATGAACTACCACACAAGTGGACAATATTCTGCGATTCGAAGGCGGCACTGCAGTCTTTACTGTCACCTTTACGACGCGGACCGCACGAACAACTAATAATTCCATATTACAGAGACGTTACAACATATAAGTGATGCAGGCCATGAAATAACCTTTCAGTGGCTTCCAAGTCACTGCGGGATTATCGGAAACGAACGGGCGGATCACGCTGCCCGCTCAGCCCATACTGAGGAGCGCCACATCCCAATTCCTCTTTCTAGAACTGTCGCAGCACGGAAGCTCCGCCTACTTGCTCGGCAGTGCACCGCGTCGCAATGGAATGAGCCACATTTAAGAAATACGCCACTGTACTCACTTGACTCACACTAAGTCTTCGAGCGCCATCACAGCTTCGCCGTAGAGACGCCACGCTTTTATATCGACTTTGGTTGGGCGTTGCCTTCACCAAAGCCTATGCATTCCGCATAGGGATGACCGACAGCCCAACCTATGACCACTGCGGCCATGAAGAATCAATTGGCCATATTCTGTGCGCCTGCCCGCAGTACAGTCCACAGAGGGCATGCCTTCGCCACGAACTTGACCAACATGGACGACCAACCGCTATCCGAAACAAGAATTCTACAACATCGAAAGGACCTACCGTCACAGAAGGCCGTGCAAGTGCTATTGCGCTTTTTGCGATCTACTGGCCTGTGTGAACGACTTTAACTGGAACGCCTTTTGTGTGTGTGTCGCCACGTGTGCGTGTTTTTCTTCTTTTTTAGCGTTTTCCTCTCTCTCATCTTTCTAACCCCTATCCCCCATCCCCAATGTAGGGTAGCAAACCGGAGACTCATATCTGGTTAACCTCCCTTCCTTTCCTCTTCATTCTCTCTCTCTCTCTTGTGAAGCTTACCTGGTACATTCACCCTGAAATGAAGAGGAGTATGGTTACTCAGACCCGTAAGATAATCAACAGAATTAAATATGTCAGGTGCCGTAGTAAGCGCAATATCTAATACACCTGAAATAGGTGACGTTATCCGGGTTGCTTGGGTAACAATATCTTTGAAGTTGAAATCATAACTTAGGGGAAAAAAAAATGCTGCACTTGGAAGAAAACAAACCTAAGTGCGGAAAAGCAGTTGACCAGACAATATTCGGGTAATTAACGTCACCAGAAAGAACTACCGGAACATTTAGATAACATACTATGACTGAATCACCAGAATTATGAAGGTCATTAACAAAATGATTGCTTCTATACGGATACGGACGATCTTTCTAAACGATAGACGAAGTTCGACCCATACCAGTTCCAAGTCACTAACTGTGCCAATACAAGAAGAAACAAGGTTTTCTGAAACAGCGATCAAAACACCATCGCCCCCGCACTTCGATGGGGGTGAAATGCGAAAACATGCGTGTACTTAGATTTAGGTGCACGTTAAAGAACCCAAGGCGGTCGAAATTTCCGGAGTCCTCCACTACGGCGTGCCTCATAATCAGAAAGTGGTTTTGGCACGTAAAACCCGATAATTAAAAAAAAACAACAACACCATCGCCTATTCTTTGAGCTCTCTCTTGCCGGTAAACGTTAAGCCCGGTCCCAGGATCAAAAAGCTGTTCGATGTCTAGTTCTGAAGAAAGCCACGTTTCGGTCAGCAATACTACGTTCGCGTCACTCGGGTGTATCAGAGCGTTCAAATCGTCGCGTTTTGAAAACACACTTCATATGTTCGCAAGCAAAAAGAAAGTGTGTTTCTTGTTCCTGATTTCCATCCATCTCCCCTGTCGCGCCTATATTTGTAACATGCTTGCTCAATAACGCCGAGGAGTCATCCCGATGGACGTCGACGCGTGTCCGGGAAAGTTGTGAAGTACCGTCAAGCTCATAAACACAGCTATCTGTGAAATTGAAACCATACACCTTGCTGTTAACGTACAGCTTGTTATACCTCTGTTTGCACGCTTTGTTTTAAGATTTTCCGAATTCTATCACTTTCTTTCGCATATGATATGCTTGTGGTGAAAAAATTTCGCCTGTTGTAAAGTACGAGTACAAGACTTGCAGTTTCATCCTAAAGGTAGAACATTTCACAACAGGCCTGCATTTGCTAGCCATGTACACACCTAACCTGTGCGCCACTTCAATTGATTCTTTGAAAATGGAAAAATCTAGAGTGTCAGACGTTACATTCAGCAGATTCTCTTCCGTCCTATTCCAAGATTCTGAAGAAAAATCAGGCAAGCCATAGAAAAATAAAATGTCGGGTCGCGTCCTGTCGTTTAATTCGGCCAGCGTCTCTAGTAGCCTTGTATTTACTTTAATAATAATAATAATAATAATATAATGATTTATTTCCATCACCATTACATTGATGGAGGGGATGGGAATAAAAGCGATTGACGCTTGACTAAGTTCCCACCCCCCGTACAGCAGGTGAGCAGTGGCATGCGACGGCACCTCTGTCACGACAGCAAATACAAAGTCAAAGAAAGCATTAGTACAAAAACAAGTATGCAAAATACACAATCACCTGTGTGTGTGAAAAAAATATAAACCGATTCAAAAGAAATACAAGTACAGCAACTGAGAGCAAAAACGCTTACGAAACAGCGAAAGAACAGCAACCAAAAATGCGCTTATAACACAATTAGACACAAAAACGTTCACAGATGTCTAAATGTTGGACAATCAAAGGGACACGTTAATGAGAAAGTAGTTGCGAAGGTTAGAGCAGCTAATACTTCCCAAGTCTATATTTTCATCAATTAATTTGTTAAGTAAGGATGGAAGTTGAAATGCTACCATTTGGCGCCCATAGTTTGTTCTTACTTTGGTAATACCCAGTGTGGTTTATACCGGCGTGGATATGTGCAATGAAATAATTCAATCGGGGCTAAGTCAGATACCGTATAAACGCGTGTAAGGGCCGCACTTTTTTTTACAAATTCGAGGGCCTATTTTCGGGGTGCGGCCCATACACGCGACATACGAAAAAAAAATTTTTTTTTTCAAGTAAAAACAGACCAATAAGTGAATGCGCGTTTATTTACAATAATCCTCATCAATCATCACTATTTACAATCAGTCATCATCACTCGCGGAGTCCTCAGACTCCGAGCTGGTGCTGCATTCTTCTGGCTCATCACCCCACAAGTCGTCGTCTTCAGTTCCGTCCAAATCGTTGGAAATCCCGGTCACTTTGAAGCTGCGGGATACAATGTCCGTAGACACCGAATTCCACGCGGTCAAAATCCAGCCCAGCACAGTCGCGAGCGGTGCCCTCTTGAGCCGCCCGGTCGGAGTCTCATCGTGATCGCCGTTTGCAATCCATTCCGAGAAAGAAAATATGATGATGATGATGACCCGCGACATCGGCGCCATCCGTGGGCGGCATCTGGAAGCTTCCGTGCGCGCGCATTTTGAAGGCTAATCACACGTGGGTCGTGGAAAGTTCGGGGTGCGGCCCTTACACGGATATTTTTTTTTTTAAATATTTGCTTCGGGAAGTTGGGGGTGCGGCCCATACACGGGTGCGGCCCTTACACGCGTTCATACGGTATATTACTTATGCATCTCCTTTGTTCTAGTTTGTAGGTGCGTAGTAGTCTATAGGCATAGAGGCTGAAAACGTTAATGATCTCGTTCTTGAAAAATAAGTTTTTTGTTGAGTGTCTACTTGGCAGGTTATGAACTAACCTGAGGGCCCGTTTTTCGAGAGTTCTTAGTTTTTTCAGACCGGTTTGTGTAGCAGTACCCCATACTAATGAGCAGTAGTTTAGATGTGAGCGAAATAGTGCATGATATAGAGAGAGCTTTACCTTTTGTGGGAGATAATGTTTGGAACGCGTTATAAATCCTATGGCTCTAGATGCCTTTAATGCTACATCGTCTATGTGGTCGTCCCACAGCATGTTTTCGGTGAATGTTACGCCAAGTGATTTGAATGACCTTACTAACTCAATCTGGTCTCTGTTATAAAATAACTCACCGAAATCACCGAATTTTTTATTTTTGGGACGAAAAAGTACTGCCTTTGACTTTGCAGTATTAACAGACAAAAGATTTTTATCGGACCATACATGTATTTTCTCCAGGAGCACATTTGCATTTGTCCTTAGCTTACTACTGCTATCGTCAGATAAAAACAAACTAGTATCATCGGTGTAGATTATGAAACGAACATTAGTATCCACACTGACGATATCATTAATGTACAGGTTAAAAAGCAATGGTCCTAAGATACTCCCTTGGGGTACCCCGCACGAAACTGTTCGTAAAGTAGACTTATATTCGTTTATCTGGACATACTGGCTTCTGTGCGATAGGTAAGATTTAATTAAGAGTAATGCTGCGCCTCTAATTCCATAACATTCAAGCTTCTGAAACAAGATGCTATGATTTATGCAATCAAAGGCTTTGCTGTAATCTAAGAAAATTTCCAAGACGACGTTCCTATGTTCAAAGTTCCTTAGGATATATTCCTTCTGGTGTAAAAGAGCAAGTTCCGTCGATCGGTTTTTTCTGAAGCCATACTGGTTGTCAGAAAGTATACTGTGTTTATTTAAAAAACTTTCAACTCGCTTAAGAATGAGCTTCTCGAACACTTGTGAGAAGACGGGCAGAATACTGATTGGTCTATAGTTCCCAAAGTCATTTTTGCTACCTTTTTTATATATGACTGCTACTCTAGCAATCTGCAATCTCGGGGGAAAAGTGGCCGTTTCTAAGCATAAGTTGTATATGTGCTCCAATGGCGCAGCAATGATATCAATGACGTGCTTAACTGGACGTATCTGTATATTTTCCGCATCACACGATGTACTGTTCTTTAGGCCTCTGAACGTAGACAAAATTTCACTTGTAGAGACAGGTTCCAGAAACAAAGACGAGGGACATCTATCAATAGTTACGTGAGTTGTGTCTGCTGAGGACTTCGGTGCGGCCGTAAAAAAGTTGTTAAATTTTTCTGCAAGAGAATTACCTGAGTATTCTATGCCATCGCTTGTAATTTTATCTGGAGTTGTAACCTGCGAGATGCCAGAGTCGAGTGACCGGATTTTACACCAGATCTTATCAGGACGATTTAATGCAGCTGCAAAGTAGTTTTCGTAATGTCTGAGCTTTGCCTGTCGTATGTCAGAATTTAATTTATTTCTGCATTTCTTAAAGCGCTCAAGAACAAGAGTATCTTTTGTATCAATAAATAGTTGATATAATTTGTGCTTTTCTTTAATACGCGTGTAGAGTTCACGTGATATCCACGGTTTTCTTATTGTTTTAGGTAGCCTCTTTAATTTTGGAACGAAATGCTTGTTATAGACATGAGTGAAGGCGTCGAGGAATAATTCATAAGCGCTGTCCGCCCTAGCTTCGCTATATATGTCAGAAAAGTCTACACCTAGAAGGTCCGTGCGAAAGCTTTCTAGGGAACCTTCCGTTACACATTGATACATAGCTTTTATACCAAGGTAGCGTTTCAAGACCTCCTTCTGGCAAAACAAATATATGCCCATATGATCGCTTATATCACAGCATGTAACTCCTGAGTGAATGAGTGGAGAATTAATATTTGTTAAAAATAGATCGATACAAGTTTGGGAAGTAGGGGTTATGCGGGTTGCTGTGGTTATCATATTTGTGACACAGTAACATCTAAGTAACACATCAAAATTCACGCTGTTCACTGTTGTACATAACATATCTATGTTGAAGTCGCCACCGATGATCACGTCGTACTTGTTGCTCTTTGCCAAGCTTAGATAAGATTCCATGATTTCAAGAAATGAGTCCATGTTACCAGACGGCGGCCTGTAGACCACGGACATTACAATGTTTCCTGATATAACTGAAAGGATTTCAACACCATCCTTCAGGTAGCTGAATTCGTTCAAAATTTCACACTTAAAATGGTCATTAACAAGTATGCATACACCGCCTCCACGGGAGGTTTTTCGATTCAAGGAAAAAGTTGAAAATGATGGCAATTCAAAGGTGTCACTGTCGGTCAGCCAAGTCTCAGAGATCATAATAACATCAAAAGGGAAACTGAAGCTGTCTAACAAAATAGAAAATTCATCTACCTTATTCCTAACTGACCTAGCGTTAAGGTGAAAGCATTTAAGTACTGACGGGCTTTTCAATTCGAAGCTAACACTGTTACTGATTTCGCATGGGAGAGGAAATGCATTTGGTGTCATCATGGTGTAGGGGTATCAAGTGCAACAGACATAAATGGAACCTGTTTATGATGTTACGTCCACAAGGTCACTCTCATCTCGAATTATTTGAGCAGAATCACCTTCCTTTTGGCGAACAAGCACCTTGCCGTTTGAGCACCAAACAAACCGGCAATTGTTTTTCTTGGCCCAATCTTTTGTTTGCAGAAGTAACAATTTAGTTCTTCGAGTCAGGTTCTCACATAGGTAGGTGTTTTTTCCGTTCCCCGCCAAAGACTTTCTGTTTTGAAGCCATTGGTCTCTTTGTGCTTGTCGTTGAAACCGCACAATAATGGGTGGTATCTTGTTCGCTTTTGCGGGAAGGCGGTGGCAGGCCTCAATGTCACTCTCATTAATTTCTGCAACACTGATTTGCTTAGCCACTTCGTTCACTTTTGCTAGGAGGTTCTCATTCTCAGATTTAGCAACACCATGAATTTCTATGTTCTTTTTCCTGCTTCGGAATTCCAACTCGTTCAAATCGGTGTTAAGCTGAGAGAGTTGTTCATCGCATCGCGTATTCTCGACCCGTGCCACTCTTTTTCGCAGGTGCGTAATTTCTTTTTCATGATTATCAAGACGCTTGATGATTTCATCGAAATGGTCAGACATCGTCTGAACGGACTGTTCAATGTTATCGACCTTATCTTTCAGCGGCATTAGACTGTCTAGTTTTTTAGCCAGCCTCCGTACATCTTCTACTTCCTGTAGATCAACAGCACTATTGCACGGCTCAGCTTCAACATCAGCAAGTCGACAAGTGATGCCGTCTGCTTCAGTTCTGATTTCTTCCTCTTCCCTTTTCATTTCAAATATACTTGTTTGCTTTGTCGCGTAATTTACTATCATTTCTTTTGATGTCTGTCTGCATCACTTTCTGAGCCTTTTTTATTTCACTCACACCAGCCACTAAAATTGTTTGTTGCTTTTCAATGTTTTCAGTACTTGAGTTAAGGCATTGTAGACGGGTTAGCATATTGTCTAATTTTTGTAAGTCACTTGGTCCCCTCGATCTCCACGATTCGTTTAGGCGGCCCGTGGTTCTCTTCCACATTTCCCGACAACAGAATTAGACCCATGGTAACAGCAGTGCATTGACTCAAGACAGGCACCATAATTCTCGGCGGTGGAACAGAAAAAGGCACACGTTGCTAGACTTCTACGCATCCAAGGTGCAAGTACTACTATTCTGGGAAAAGGAACATTTCGTGGCTGTTCCAACGCCCACTCTGTTACACGCCACCGCGATCGTTGAAGAGTCACCGCAAGCTAAGCAAGGGGAAGTGGACCAATCGGAGACGCCGGCACTGCTCTCCTCATCCCTCCCTCTCATGTGTGACGCAGGCGTGACGTCAGCGCCGCTCGGACCACTCGGAGATGCCGGCACAACTCCATAGGTGACCTGCTTTTGCTCCGCTGATTTGGCGCCACCGAGAATCTGTCCCCATCTGAGCGCTCCTCGCCTATCGTCAGCCGGTTAGATAAAGAAAACCTATCACGGTAGGCAATACTATTCGCTTCAAAACCAGACAAAAGGTACATCCTGTAATCGAGGAGAGTGTTCAATGGGGCTGGTTAAAAAACGCCGGAGTCTCCACCCATGCGCTTGCGTCGGAGGTTACGCAAATTTGACTTCAGGAGTTTAGAATAACATCAGAATGGAATATTTTTACGTTATTGTGACCCTTCTCGGTACATGCTCACGCTCTGCATATAAAATAGTTAACTAAACTGGATAAATTTTAGCTTCCGGCGCTGGGTGCTTGCGCTGCATACCGCTCTGAGCACCCTCGGCGCGTCTCACTCTTCCCAGACGAGGTGCGTAGGAGAAGCGCGTGCCCATGTTCTGAAATCCGTAAGCTGATGCATGCCCTTGCAAAAGTCGTTACAAAAATAGGTTGCGTTTCTTTTGATTTTCTGTTGACCTCAGCAGATTTTAGTTTAGATCCGATTGAATACTACGCAGTATTTCATGCAAGGCTGCAGACATGCACCCCAAGGACCCATTCTCGTTCGCTGAGTTTCGGGGAAATCGATCTCGGTGCGCACTATTGACAAAAATTAGTGGACCGTCTCTCCAATGGTGCGTAGCACTTGACGCTAGGTCACGCAAATGTGAAAGCTTAGTGGCTATGGTGTTGGGCTGCTAAGCACGAGGTTACGGGATTGAATCACGGCCACGGCGGTCGCATGTCGATGGGGGAGAAATGCAAAAACGCCCGTGTACTTAAATTAAGGCGCACGTGAAAGAACCCCAGGTGGTCCAAATTATTTCATAGCCCCCCACTACGGCATGTCACATAAATAAATCGCGGTTTTGGCACGTAAAACTCCCTAATTTAATGTAAATTTAAATGTGAAAGTTTCTCTGAAAGGTGATCGATCCAGAATACAGTCCCAAGGTGCGTACGCCGAGGTCCTTGCGGATTGTTCTTTATTTGTAGTCACATACGCCACAGGTTAAAAAGGATGCACTAAACGTGTCCGGAGGCTTTTACCGAATAAAAAAAAGCAAAGATAAAGGGCAAACTGACAAAAAGCGCTAGTTCAGCAGGGTTCCGGAATTTTTTTTGCGAAAAATCAAGAGAATGAAAGGACAAATACAAATTCGTTTCCATATCTGTATACGAGACATTTTTAGCGACGAGTGTTTCTATTTCATAAATATAACTTAAACAATTAGAGACATAGGATATTTTTTTTGCTGGTCAAGGTTGATAACAAAGGCAAAGAAATTGTGCGATAATTGCTGAAGAGCTTTCTAACTAAATTTGACTAATGAGACTTTTAATATAAAAAGCGCGCATAATCGCTGTTTCTGAATTGCGGCCTGCCATAGTTCAAGCCGTGACCACTTAGTAGGAATAATGAGACATCAGTTTCTAGATATCCGACCGTGAACAAGGTCAGTAACGAAATGCGTCTGTGTTAGTAATATATACTAGCACTTATTATTGCGATGGCAATGAAATGGACACTGCATGGCGCATTTCTGCCGTCGCCGTCGCCGCGAGGTTCCGTAAAAAGTCCAATGGCGATAAAATCGTAGCCGCGCGCCGTATGTTCTATGTGCGAGGGTGAGCCGGCGATGGCGGCTCCATCTCGCGCACGAAAGCGAGGAAAGCGGTGAGGAAGCGTGCCGTCTTCCGTCTCGCGAAAGACTCCCGGGGGTGGGGGGGATTAGGGAGATGGGGGGCACGTTCTACTCCCGGCCGCAGTATTTTCAAACTCATCTGCGACGGGGACAGAGTCCACCGTGCGCTGTGTTTTCGCGGCTTAGTTCGTGTTGACGCGAGACGCAGCACGCAGGTCAATTCGCTCGCTGCTGCCGCCGCGTTTCCTCACTCCAGCGTATTGACAGCGAGATTCCGCGGTCATCGAGTGGGATATGTGTTCATGTTTGCTTGTGCGCGCGTGACACCATGCGGGTTAATTTAGTTCGTATACCTATGTTTACAATTTTATACGGTCAATAAAACTACTATTGTTCCTTCGAATGGCTAGCTGTCCACTAATTTGCTATCGCAATCGATGCTCCGCCTTTCGGGCGAAATTGCGACTTTTTTTATGAAGTCGACTCTACCCCATTCTTCTCAAACATAAAAGACTACAGTTAGCAAGTATGACGGTTGGTAAACACTTATAAGAATTATAATTTTATACTAAGTTTGGTCTCGAAATGCCGCACCTGGCGTCACCAACATTATCATGACGTTATGACAGAGCGAAATTTGCTGACTTCGTGTAGCAATTAGGCTAGGTTGTTCCGTAAGTCATGGTGTGCAATATTCCTTTCCTTGTCTCTAGACCATTGCTCCATGGAGGATACCCGAGTTCTACAACAAGTTCCAAGGACGCCAAGACCTCTTTCAATATGCCAAGGTAACGCACGCACGCATGCACGGACGCTCTCTCTCCCTCCCTCTCGCCCTCTCTCTCTCTAACACTGACTGATGTGGTTAAATTCTGTATGGGGCTTTCAGTTATGGCTAGTTGATTTTTCAGGAGACTGTTCCATCTATATCTAATCTGCGGACTGAATCATTTACCGTTTAAAAGCGATTTAATAGGTAAGCATAAATATAAAGTAAATAATGCATAAATAATGCGTGCATATAATGCAAATCTGCTGTTTGACCGCTATATTCCTGTTCTCTGTTGCTTCCTATCTCGTCCTTGCTGACTTGTGGCACGTGCTATTTTCCTGGGGAGGTATTACGTAAGAGTGGACCTACTGGACATGTCCACTTCGTCTGTTGCTGAAGTGCTGATTGGCTGTGGCGCCTCTCTGCCGCCGGATGCGCAGCCCAATATAGTCAATCAGAACTTCATCGGCCGACGAAATGGACATGTCCACTATAGGTGCACTCTTACGGAATACCTCCCCTGACCTGCGTCCGCATACTTAAACATCTTTTATTTGGTGAGGACTTCACAGACTGCAAAAGTATAGCGGGTTGTCCTAATTCTGTACTAAGCCGCCGTGGATGTAGATGTATTGCGGCCTTGTGTAACGTCAACCTTCTCGCAGGAGCGTGGGATTGAGGTTCCGGTGACGCCGGCGGCACCCTGGAGTATGGACGCCAACCTCATGCACGTAAGGTGAGAACTGTTGAAGTTCTTTAGGTGCCTGAGCGACGCACGTCTGCGTACACCATTTCTTAAATCTGAAGTGCACGCATAATTAATACAGAAACCGGTACGACATGCTGCAGAAGAAGCCGCGACCATTATTCATTGCAAATGAATTTCTGCGGGGACCTTGCGCGACAAGAAACAGAGACTATACGCACTTGCTCCTTACCATCAGCCACTCTGTGGTATAAGCAATTGTAATGTGCATACAGGACCAGTCTAATGCAGCGATTATATTCCAACTTTTTGGATGCGAGGAGGGGGAGGAGGAAAGAGAAAAGTAGAAGGCAGGGAGGTTAACCAGAATAACGTCCGGTTGGCTATCCTACACCGAGGAATAGGAAAGGGGGAAAACAGATCACAGGCAGAGACAGGAGGGAAGGAAATTGCGGTGAGTTTGCTGACGCGTGTGGTCTTACAGAAATTGCATTAATAGTCACAGATGGTCGCACAAGCCCGTCGTCCTTAAGAAGCACAAAAGCGAAAGCCTAAAATGGCCCACTGAGCGAAAAAGCTGACATCTGTAGCAGCGAAATGACTCCTAAATTCCCATTGGCTGCTACGCCACACCACGAGCGCCCCTCAACCGAGCACAGTGGGCGAAACGGTGTTGCGTGAGGCGAGAGAGCATCGCCACGACGCCACGTCACCAGCGCGCCTCGACGGAGCAGATAGGGCGACGCGACGCCGCGGAGCGAGGCGGGTTCGCGTCGGCGAGGCAGTCGCGTGACGCGCTCGTGCGGCTGCCGCCGTCTCGCTCTCGGAAGCCGGCGCGCGGTCCGTGTCTATCTCTCACCCCCACTAGACTTAGTTGCTGCGCGTTTGCCGGCCTTAGTGGCCATTGCTGTTTCCTCAGTCTTTCGTTGCGCAGGACGTCTGTGACATGCGGCGTTGGCATTGCAGGCTGCAGCTGCTTGTTGGCCAGGGCAGCGCGTACCGCTTTGGTATATTACTCGCAGGGCAAAACTCGAAGGACCGCTCAGCGGCGTTCAATTCGACATTAATGCTTTCGCATTCACAACTCATAAGAAGTGCTTAGGGGTCCTCGGATTTTTTTTTCTTTTCGCACTTTGTCACTGGTCCGAGCGGCGCTCCGCCTATACCTTATCACCGCGATCGATCGGCCGTGAGAAGTGTATGAGAAGAAAGGCATAGAAATGAGCGAAACATATCGATACATTAATTATACCGGCCATGGTATCATAAAAAATAATGCTTTTATTGGAGCATTACGTGAGAAAAACAAAAAGCTGTGTGAAGAACTCCACCAATAAAAAATATACAGAAGTGCAGACATTACTTAGCAAGAACAGTACAAAATACGTGTTAGGCTTGATTAGCGACAACGGATAATAAACTGTTCATTACATTGAAAACGCTGGGAAGGCGGGAGATGGAACTTCAAGACGATGAGCAAAGCGAGAACAAGGTGAAAGCAGGAGCCAACGTTTCGACAAGTGGACTTGTCTTCTACAAGGCGACATATGCTTTCCTCGCCACAGTATATATAGATGGGGTTCTTCTAAAGGGAGGAGGGCGTAAGGCGGGTGGGTGCGGCAACGAGCGAAAGTGTGTTAGCGTGTCGAATTGAGAATAAAGGAGTGCTGTGCACAAGGCCAGGGTCCCAGCCGTCTGTCAATCACGTGTCAGCGCCCGTGTGTCAGCCGGCGTGTAAACGGCGTGCACAGCAGCCCTCTTTTACCTGTTTCACTGGTTGTCGTAGGCTATCGTGTCTCTGAAAGAGATAATAGAAACAGCGGCAGAAACCAGTGCTCATGAAAAAAAGGAAGGGAAATACTGAAATGGTATAAATAAATAAATAAAGGGGGGGGGGAACGGAAAGAAGAAGAACGAAAAAAAGAGAAAAAAAGGGGAGAAAAGGAAAAAAGGGAGAAAAACGCTAAGAAACCAAACTAAGTGTTGTTGCCTATAGCTTGAAATTTAGCATAGAGAATAGATTCTAGAGCTTCTTTTGACACGTTTATGCCTATTGGCGACCATAACGACCATAACATCTTACACTTTAACATTTCCATCCCGCCTACAAAAGTAAAGAAACACACCAAATATATTAGGGACTACAAAAAGGCTAACTTTAACGCTATAAACTCTGAGCTATCAGCCTTTCTTGATTACTTCCTTATGACACATGTAGACTTATCAGTTCAAGAAATGTGGTTGTCTTTTAAAACTACAGTAATGCATCTTATCTACAAATATATTCTACTTAGAATAATTCATCAATCTTCTAACGCCCCTTGGTACAATAACCATCTGAAAAGATTATCCAACAAAAAATGCAGACTTTTTAGTTCCGCCAAAAGGTCATTAAACGCTGATCGATGGTTAGCGTATACATCCGCTGCGAAAGCCTATACAAGCGCTTTAAACACGTCCAAATTTAACTTCTTTAACTCAACCCTACCGTCTCTGATAAATACTAACCCAAAACGCTTTTGGAACGTTATGAAATCTACCAAAGATAGCGTTATAAGTCTCGTAAACGATTCAGGCGATCAAGTTCCGAATCATCTTTGTGCTTCTGTACTAAACAACACGTTTGCCCAATCATTCTGCACAGAAAATTTAAGTGACTATCCCCCTTTTACACCCGTTAACTTTCCGGCGATGGATCCCATTACCCTAGACCCAGCAGGTATCCGAGCCAGAATTTTCAAGATAAGACGGTCATCATCATGTGGTATTGACGGTATTAATTCCAAGTTTCTCCAAAACACTGCAGAATACAGCTCCATCATACTTACCTTTATTTTTACTAGATCACTTAACGACAGTGCCCTACGCATTGATTGGAAAACCGGTAAGGTTACCCCGCTTTTTAAATCGGGAAACCCACATCACCCTTTGAATTACAGACCCATCTCATTAACTTCGGTACCCTGCAAAATTTTTGAGCACATCATTTTCACTCACCTTGTAAACTTTCTTGAATCAAACAATTTTTTTAGCCCTTATCAGCACGGTTTCAGAAAATCTATTTCTTGTGAAACGCAACTAATAACATTCACTGATGACTTGCATGCGTTCTTGGACTCGGGTTTTGCGACGGACTGTATTTTTTTAGACTATTCTAAAGCCTTTGATAAAGTTAATCACCAGTTACTTATCTATAAGCTATGCCTTCTAAATATTGACCCTTTAATATTCAAATGTATTTGCAGCTTTCTTTGTAATCGTACCCAATATGTAACCATCAATGACAATGACTCACCAGAGGTGCCAGTACAATCGGGTGTACCTCAAGGCTCTGTGTTGGCGCCTTTACTTTTCCTCATTTATATTAACGACCTGCCTAATCATATCACTAGCTCTATTTGTTTGTTTTCCGACGATTGCGTAATTTACCGAAAAGTAACTAATGATTCTGATATGGTTACATTACAATCAGACCTTGATAACGTTACAACCTGGTGCTCCCGCTGGCACATAAATCTTAACACTTCGAAATGTAAATTCATGAGAATCTCACGCAGCCAAGTATCTTTTTATAACTACCATCTTAACAACATCCCACTTGAATCAGTATCTTGTTATAAATACCTCGTAGTGCACATTACAAATAATCTCTAATGGAAACGACATATCGAACACATTACATCAAAAGCTAACCGCATGCTGGGCTATATTAAACGAAATTTTTCACTCGCACCTTCTTCCCTGAAAAAACAGTTATATGTCACCTACATTCGGCCTAATCTAGAGTATGCATCCTCAATATGGGACCCTCATCAATTAACATTAATTAACAGCTTAGAAGCTGTGCAGAATCGGTCCGTTCGTTTTATTCTTAACAATTACCAGCGCACAGCAGGCGTAACTAGCATCAGACTTGCCCTCAACATATCTCTCCTTTCCAAACGCAGAAAAATCGCTCGCCTTTGTCTGTTCCATAAAATATACCACTTAATTCCTACACTCAAGTCACGCTTTATCGAACCAGCCTCTTTTACTTCTGCACGCTTGGACCATCGTCATAAGGTGAACATCCCATTCCACAAACCGTCTACCTATGGTAATTCATTTCTTCCAAAATCATGCCAGGAATGGAATCACCTACCGGATCCACTAGTCTATATAACTAACACAGATAACTTCCGTAAGGCACTTACTAATATTATCTAGCATGCCTTGATGTGAATGTATAACGAAGCAATTCCGTTTTCTCCTGATCAGTATTGTTCATAAGTTTTCTTTTTTATTATCTACCTAATCTACAAACGGTGTATTTTGTATTATGCTTTATTTTCTATCATTCTGTGCTTATTGTCTCACTCTAACTTGTCCTATATACCATGTATGTATATTTAATCTGTATTACCGAAGTTTTCCGTTTTTCTTTGTATAATTATTTTTTACCGTAATATGCTTTTTTTGTGTCGCTCTCGCGTTATTTTTACATTGCACCATGCATTGTCATCTGATTAGTATTCGTGTTTTTCTTTCTCCTTTCTTGCATATTTATCTGTATTTGTTAGCCCCATCCCTCTGTAATGCTTCATCGTAAGCCCTGAGGGTACTATAAATAAATAAATAAATAAATTGGTTGCAATGTCTTGAACTTATGGATAAGGTATGATTCTCTGCATTTTCTTTCTCGTTCAGAACGGAAATTTGACTGTAAGATGTAGAGTTTAAGTTCATCAAAGTTATGACCTGGTTGGTTGAAATGCTCGGCGACCGCTTTGGGAAGCTTTTAGCTGTGTCCGCGTGATGTCCGTTTAATAGGACGTTCATTGATTGTCCTGTTTCACCGATATATTGTTTCTTACAGAAGGAACATTCAAGCACATAAATCACATCCGAACTTGTACAAGTGAAGCTAGATTTGACTTCGTGTGTATAAATATTTACGGTGCTTTTAATTTTAATGTCACTTTGAAGGTACCTGCAAGTTTTGAACCTGGGGCGAAAACATGGTTTTGTTGCGGGGGAATGCTGTTTGCTGATTATGCATATGTCGCTTTGAAGAAGACAAGTCCACTTGTCAAAACGTTGGCTCCTGCTTTCGCCTTGTTCGCGTTTTGCTCATCGTTCATTACAATAGTCACTTTACGCTGTGAATAATTCGCGCCTTATTGTCGCACCCTTCCTTCGCAGCTACGAATCCGGAGTTCTGGAGAACCCTGAATCGCCGGCACCCGAGGACATCTACACGATGACGTGTGATCCCAGGAAGGCACCCGAGGAATCCGTGACACTCGAAATTGAATTTACGTGTGGTTAGTTCCACTGGCTACACCAACCACTACCGCACAGGACGCGATTTGTGTTAATTAAATGCTTATAGGAAGAAATTGTACTACATACTAAGCTTCATTGAGCAACTATATTATTGCGATGGAGAATTCAGATTAGTTATATGGATCACTTTTGCTAAGTACTTGTCAGTGGGCTTTATTGTGACGGAATAACGTGCTAAAGCGCGAGTACACCTCATAATGAATAGATCGTGCAGAAAAGCAGGCTCAAGGCAATATAAATAAATTGAAAGTGTTGATGCATGTATTGCTATGACGTTAGAAAGCATATTTGCAATCTTTCGACGCGTAAAGCTGGAAACGCCTTTATTGGTATTTGTCAGGCATCCGGACACGCACTCATAACCTGATGTGATTCATAAATTTCAATGCACTTGAAGCGTGAATTTTAGCTGAATATGTTCAATAATTACTATGCGCACTCGAAAGCCCGGATTTACGCGATAAAACGTCGCTAACTCCTTTGATTTTCAGGATAAATATATTTTGTTTTGTGACAGTATAGTTAAATATTACGCACGTGAGTTTTTGTTGATACACTCGAGTTTATTACTTTCAGGTGGTTTTAATTACTTTTTTGCGTGTGTGTGCACTGAGAACGTAAGAAGAATAGCATACTATTTGCTAAAGCTTCGCTGGTCTTATAATCCAGGAGCCCTATTATGTAAAACTATTCCCATCTAGTTTTATTCCAATCTTCTGGCGTCAAATTTACGTAACCGCCGACGCAAGCATCGGGCGGTAACCCGCAGCGTTGTCTGAAGAGCCGAATCAAACGCTCTCCTTATTTATAGGAGGTCACTTTTGTTTGCTTTCCAAGCGAATAAAATTGCCTACATTGTGCGGTTTTTCCTCCTGTTATTGGCTGTAATTGTAACTGTAAATTCATCACCACTCTCAGGAAAGAAAAACATGCTTCTTGAGTTGGCTACATTATTGTAACCTCACCCCGCTCCCTCTTTCTTTTTCTTTTAGGAAAACCTACTAAGGTCACCAATATCTCCAACGGCATTAAGAAGACAGACTCACTCGAGTTGTTCCTGTACTTGAACGAAATTGGGTAGGGTGATTTTGTCCATACCATTACGCTTGTACCCTCGTTTAATGAAGAAAGTGCGTAACGAATGCTAACGTTGCAGAGGTCTGCATCTGCCATGCACTACATGCCAGAGATCTGGCGAATGGGCAGAGCATCGGACGTTTGTGCTAGGGGACACTGATTTGAAATCCACCATCGAACACGTGTTTCTAATATTTTTTTTATGGAAGGGACCACAAACGAGGCGAGAGAGGAACCTACCTTTCTACAACAAAGTGCCTGTTATGTGGCAAAGAATGCTCGCATTAAAGGTTGAGGAAACTGGTATTTTGGCTCATGTCTGAACATAAATTGAGCACTGAAGCGCTTCGAGCAAAAACATGAAATATTGTGAAGTCTAAAGTGCGGTTTATTTGCAGCTGTTTATGAACTCGAACTTGACTTAAAGCGTAACAATCACCGCCCCTTCCAGTCCGTGAAGATGGTCGAACAGCGAAGCTGTGTTAGTTACACCGAGTGTTACACCATGCAAGTCAAACTACGCAAGCAGTCTATATTGTAAATATTTTGTTTCACCATTCTTTCACCTCATTTTCGCTTTTGCGTGCTTCGCGTGGTGAGCATGTTTTAGGAGCGCTGCTGTTTATACTCCGCATCTCTGGCGCGCAGCTCGGGGTCGACCCTACGACGACGAGCCCGTTCACGAGCCAACTCTTGCTGACGCTCGCGGTAGGCGGTTTCTTCCTCAGGAGTACGCATTATATACTCGTGGTCTTCCCATTGTTGTAACTGGAATGGAATGTGCGGAACCACTAATCCAAAGCTCCGTATATTGTGTGCAAGGAACACCACTGGAGTTGCGAGCGCTGCAATCATTTTGACGATTGGTTGGATTGGTTTGACGACGGATGTGGCTACCGGCACTTCTTGCGCCAGCAAGAAGTGCCAGTAACTACGCGCTCCTGGTATAGCGTTTCAGTCGCTCGGCACTGTTAGATCGCTGTAAACCGCCAGCATAACATTTGTTTCTGTTGCGCCAGGGTGGGATTAATCGTGGATAAGTTCGATGCCGATCTGGCTCGATCGCCGAAAATGTACCGCGGGACAACCATATAAGATTCGCGTATAAGATAGCATTCTCACAGGGGGAAAGGGGTCACTCCAACCTCTTTCCCCCTGTTGAGCTCTTCTTTTCCTTTCCCGCTAGGTCACGCGGCCCTTTTTAGCGAACTACGACAACGACGGCACAGCGTCCGCATAAACAACTTCGCTGTAAAAACGAGGACACCAGAAGAAAGACCAGACAGGACGAGCACTGCTTCAAACTAAAGTTTATTATCGGAAAAACACCTCTATTTATCAGTCCACACAGATCAAAAGCAAAGTACATCATAGCGCAAGCGCGCTCCAAACGCCTCAAAAAGCTTAAGTTGTAAAATATTATTGTGACACGGCCATGCTCATAAAAACCAAAATTTCTGAAAGCGCAAGACTTATAGAAACAAGCTGTGGCCCAGGCCTTTATCATATGGGCACTGATAATAGTGTTGGATTCGCAGCGAAACTCGACTTATCGAGATACTTCATTTCACTTGCGTGAAGGTTTATCGAAGGCTAGCTGACACACTTGGAACCAGTTTTTTTTTCTTAATGTAGAAATCATCTACAACCTCCCATGTTGTCCTATCTCGCTGCCGGAAAAGGATTGATGTGCCTTGCAGAACGGGTTCACATCCGCATCGTAGACAGTGTACGGCAAGATGAGACTATGGCGACTCTTTGCAACAAGACTTGCAACTTGTGCTTCGGGGATTACACGTATGCTGGAAATTCATGCCCCAATCTGTCAAGTATGAATTCTTACAAACTCACCCAAATTACAGTTCTTGTAGGCTTAATTACAACATTTTATCAGAGTAAATTTTCTTTTGGACGATAAAGTGTTTGAGCTGAGAATTCGGAGGTACTTCTTTTGTCCTTAAGTAAAACGTCAACGTCAATTCTTTTTTTCAGAGAAGGCGGGCATAGTTGCAAAAGCTTCACTTAAAATTGAATGAGTCTCTATGATTGAAATAAAGAAAACAATCGGGTTGTTGAAATTTCTGAGCATTTGCTCCAGCGCTAGCTCTTTAAACTCACTGGAATGCTTTCTGTGCACAGTTAAGTGTGTTTACGCCGATGTCTAGAACATGGAGCGTGGTATACAATCTATGCTGTCTTTCTAGACTACTGAGGCCTTTGTCTCACTTTCCCTTTTGAAAGGCAAGCCTTTAGTGTCACTGGCTGAGAAGTTTGCGGACATTTACGAGCTTGGAAAATCCGCAGCGACGCCTTTCTCCCTTCCTCCTGCTACGCCATCTGTAATGGATGCGTCATTCACATCGAGGAAGCTGCGCACAGCGATAGGCTCCTTGCGTCGCCGCTGTGCCCCGGGACCGGATAGAATCACCAACCAGATTATTTATAACCTACCTGAGAAATGCAGGATTTATCTGTTGTTAAAAATTTAGACTATGGGTTTTACATGTCAAAACCACGATCTGATCTTGAAGCACGCCGCAATGGAGGACTCCGGAAATTTTGACCATCTGGGGTTCTTTAACGTGCACCTAAATCTAAGCAGACGGGTGTTTTCGCATTTCGCACCCCATTGAAATGCGGCCGCCGTCGCCGGGATTCGATCCCGCGACCTCGTGCTTATCAGCCCAACACCATAGCCACTTTAAGCAACCACAGCGGCTATTCATCTCTCGTCGTTATTTAACCATAGCTGGATAAATGGAGATACAGTCATCTTTAAAGCTGGCCTGGGTTGTACCAATACTTAAGCGTGGAAAGGACAGAGCAGCATTGAACTCATATCGACTGGTTTCCCTAACTTCCTGCGTGGCGAAACTGATCAAAAAGCTCGTGTCTGTCAGGTTGACATGGTGGTTTGAACGTCATAAGCTTCTTCCAACGTGTCCTTCTGGCAACGTTTGAGCGCTCAATGCATCGTCATTGATTTAGTAAGCCACATCGAGCATCAACAAGCTCCACACTTGTAATCTTCCTTGACGTATCGAATGTCTGTGACAACGTTCTACAGGGATCAATATTTCGTCGACTAGCAGACATGGGAGTCACATGCCACCTATTACGTCTCATAAATACGTTAAGCAGTGGTCGCCAAAAGCAGATGAAACTAGGGATGGCAAAGAGTCTAGTGAGAGCAATTTCACGAGACGTACCACAGGGAAGTGTATTATCACCCATGCTATTTATTATGGCCATGGCAGGATTACCAGAAGCCTTGAAGAATACATGCAAGACAGTACAAGTGTCAATATAGGCAGATGATATCTGCAGTTGGTTACTCGGATACCAGCACAAACACCTCGCAATGATGGCTAAACGGACAGTAGTGTCGGCAATAAGCCCACCTTTCATCGGTATGGTTAGCCACCTTAGCAGACAAGTCCCGTTTTATGCTGTTCAATGAGCTTTGGTGAATAATAACTAGGATGAAGAGTAGCCTCGGAAGCACATCAATTCATCAAGTCAATCACGTAAGATTTTCCCATCGTAATACTTGATTCCAGGATGTACTGAAGACGTGCTGCAGACACCATCGTTTCGTCGTTAGAACCGCGCTTGAATGGGGTGAGAATGATGGCCAGTGCACGCTGGGGCAGTCATCCTTCTTCGATGTTGAAATTACACTCGGCACCAGTGGTGAATCGTCCGTGATTTTCCTGTTGCCGTTAATATGGCCATCAAAGTCCCAGTACGATTGATTGGAGTCTCTCCATCAGAAAGGTCTCAGGAAAGCTCTTGGTGTGCCAAAGACAGCTGCTAGCAACAAGGTTTTGCACGATTCACAGTCGTCCCCTCTCCGCCTCTTTGAATCTCAACGTCTGCTCTTCCAGCTTTGCCGCCTCAGCGAGACTCAGGCAGGTAGAGCGCTTATCCAGAGTCATCTGAGGTGGATGGAATCTCGCGTCTTTGTGGCACTCGATGCACTTCGTGTACCTGGCGTGCAATTTACATAAGAAAAAGGGAATGTTAGAAGCCACCATGGTCGTATGAGAGTGGAATGTCAACTTAACATTCCGCATATTTACACCGTATCCCCTGCACGTTAAAGAACCCCAAGTGGTCGAAATTTCCGGAGTCCTCCACTACGGCGTGCCTCATAATCAGAAAGTGGTTTTGGCACGTAAAACACCATAATTTTTTTACACCGTATCCCCGCCTTGCACCAGCGGCAGAGGCAAAATCTTTTGTGGTAGTACATTTCAACAGAGTATAAGACAGACATCTCCAAATGTACACGGAGGGCTCGGTTGACGAAGAGAATCGAGCTAGTACAGTGGCGTACAGGATACCGAATCTCAATGTCTCATGGGTTGCCAGACTGGACCGTTTCGTGCCTTCAGCGCATGTGAAAGTGTCGCCATTGCAGCAGCCTTCCGTGAGCTGAATTCCTATAAGCCTCAGCCTATTGCTCTCTTTTCAGACAGCAAGGCTGCGATGCAAAAAAAAAAAAAAAAGAAAAATACTGTGCGGGTTTCTCCTTGTCAAGTGCATTCAGGGTGCATTACATGCTGTTAAACAATTACAGCGCTGGATTTACCATTGGTGTTCCAACCGGGTACCTTTCCTTATCGGCGTAGCAGGCAACGGAGGCCGCTCACAGTCTGGCGCGCAAAGCGCTGCAGTTGAAGCCAACGAAGAAAGCTCCCCGGGACGCAAAAGCAGACATGAAGGAGGCCATCTTAAGTCACTTCCGCTCGTTGTGGTCTCTACCGCATCAGCCTTGTGTGAATTAGAGGCTTAACAGAACTGATGCCGTTCTCCTATATTGCATCCTCACAGGGTCAGCGCGAACCTCAGCTTGGCGATGCAAGACAGGACTTGGTCCATCATCCTAGTGTGCGTATTGTCAAGCTCTCGGTGACAATAAACATTACGCACTAAAATGTCCTGAATTTGGTGCAGAACGGGATATATTATTAGACTGAAGCGCAAGATTGCGCAACACTCAAATGCAAATTATATTTTGTACCCGCGAGGACATTGCATATTTAGAAGGAAGGTGATTTGGCTCCTTCTAGAGATCCTCCGTAATACTGGGTTGGAAAGTGAGTGGTGAGCCATGTGAGTCGTCGTGGTTCGGAAAACGCGCAACGTATTAGGCTCCGTGTCAACTTGTTTTTAATAGCTGATGTTGGCTGGCCTGCGAAGTGTTTCAGACCGTATCGCGGTTGATAGGTGGCATTGAGGCGCAGCAGTTGCCGGCAACATTTGCAACACTAGGCCCACCTGCAGCAATAACACCCTCCTTTTCCCCTCCTCCTCCTCCTCCTCCTAGCTAATTATAGTGCGATAAGAATCCTGGATATTGACTTATCGTATTTAACCGATTCATTAAGAATCGCTTTTCGCTATATGGCGTTCTGCTGCTGATCTAGAGGTCGCGATTTATATTTAGAGCCGCGGAGGCAGTGTTACGATCGAGCCGGAATAAAAAGAAGTTATGCTTGCTTACGTATATTGATGTTTGAATTCAATTCAAGAGGACCCAGATGGTCAGAATGTGTGATTACACATGCATATGCAAAACGTTTGTACAGCTGATGTAAAGTGTAAATGTGCCCCTCAGGTTTAAGTCAGAAATGGAGGCTTTAAGTAATACGAGCAAGCTGAAGTGGGACCTGGAGGCACCTAAAGTTTGGTTGGAAGAAGATTTTTCTCCAGTGGTGCAACTTGCGCGAAAGAAACTGCGTGATTTCGCGAAAGAAAAACGGAAGCCAAACGAGCGCTTTTCCTTGAGCTTTAACAAACTCCACATGTGCAACGAAATTTACCCAGATGATCTTGCCTCGGATAGAGTATTTCCTGTAAAAGAAGTAGAGAAGCGCCAAATCGAATGACAGCCTGCAATTACGCACATCACGCAGACCAATGTCAGCCCGTTGTCACTGCTCTTGGCAAGCTTTCGCAGCATCTTCCCCAAACTTGACACATTGAAAGGGATCATTCATGCCACCTCGTCAAATATTTTGGCACGGAAACGTGGCTTTCAGATGACATCAGTAGCAATGATCTCTCTCTTCCCTGATCGTTTGTAATTTCCCGCAAAGATAGGACTGGTTCTAGAGGAGGTGGCGTGCTTATTGCAGTGAAAGAGGACTATCAGCCGCCAATCATTGCTGTCGACTCACCGTTAGAAGCACTTTGGATTTCGCTCAAATTTGGTCACACACGGTGTGTTTCAGGCGTCTGCTACCGGCCACCAGACAGCCGTCCTAAGTTTACTGACGTATTTAACGAAGCACTCGAGTTGGTTAAAAACAGATTCCCTAATTGCCTCCTAATAATAGGTGGTGCTTTGAACTACCCTGCTATACACTGGTCATCATCATCTGCTAGTACACATATTAACCGGGCCGATCACCTTCGCTTTGCTGATTCTCTTCATTATCATGACCTGACGCAACTAGTTCACGACCCCACCGGCGGTGATCACATTCTAGATTTTCTATTCACAAACAACCCTTATATTGCCGAAACACATGTCCTAGAAGCCATCAGTGACCATGAAGTAATGCAGTGTTCCTTCTCGCTTCCTTATGCTGACAAAACAAAAATTTTAAAAATACATTCTGAATTTTTAATAAAGGTTATTTTCTTCTTCTTCTGAACTATGCGCGAGTTGACAATGAAAACATGAACCAAATGCTGCAAACCTTTTCAAACGAATTCCAAGAAGACTTCGGAAACCGTTCGGCTAATCACAGTTGTGATTAGTCATATTTCGCGATAAGTTAAAGGAGATAGAAGCTTCCCGCGTGCCAATATTTACGATAAAATAACATGCTGACGATCCATGATTGGCACGAGAAGTAAGCAGGTGTCTAAACAAGAAGAAAAGGACGTACAAAAAGGCATCACGAACTAACACCATTTCTGACTGGCAGAACTATAGAAGCATATCTGGATGGCCAGAAAAAAAAAACTGTTCTTGAAGCGAAAGATCAGTACTTTAATTTCATAATTCCTTACATGTTAAAAACCGATCCCAAGAAATTCTGGAAAGTCGTAAATCCAAAAAATAAACACTCGGTACCAACACTTCAGGGGGAAGACGGCAGTTATGTACCACTAGCTGACTGTGCCGAGGAGTTAAACAATAATTTTGCCACGGTTATTACAGATGAACTACCTTTTGATAATTCACACCAGCTCTCACAACCTCTTATTGCCTTTCCTGTTATACTCATCGTGGAAGATTGGAAGTCAGCGTTTATAATACCTATGTTTAAATCCGGTGACAGTTCCATTCCAAGCAACTACAGGCCCATTTCATTACCTTCAATTAACTGTAAGTTACTAGAGCATATTCTACCCAGGCATATTATAACATAAGATCTAAACAAAAACAACCTACTCCTCATCAACCAGCACGGCTTTCGGAAAAATCTTTCCTGCCAAACTCAACTCTTTGAATTAGTAACTGATCTTCATCTTTCACTGCACTCATCGAAGTACCTCGACGCCGTCTTTGTCGATGTTTCGAAGGCATTTGAACTTGATCATAACACAATGCAATGGATCGAACACTTTCTAACAAACCGCCATCAGTCCGTCAAACTACAAAATCATATCTCGAGCCGTGAAAGCGTTGTATCAGGGGTACCACAAGGGTCAGTGCTGGGCCACTTCTATTTTTAATCTATATTAATGAGATAGCAACTAACATAAATGCCCCAATTCGATTATTCGCAGGTGACTGCATAATATATAAAGGAATAACAAGCCCTACCGACATTACTCACCTGCAGTCTACCCTCATTAAACTAACAGAATGGTGTTCTGTATTGCGGATGCAAATCAACATAGATAAAACAAAACATCCTAAGTTTACTCGGCATTGAAAACACAGGGCTATACATACGGAAATAACAATGTACCAATAGATTCAACTTCGACGTTTAAATACCTAGGAATAAAATTTAATTCTACTTCAACATGGAACGATCACATAGAACAAATAAATTCAAAAGCATTAAAGAAACTCGGCCTTCTCAAGCTAAGAATTTACCTCGCCAACCGTGACACTAGACTATTAGCATATATCTCACTCATTCGGCTTTCGCTAGAATACGCATCTATCATTTGGCACTCCCGTCATGTCACCTGGACTAACCATCGCGAAGCGGTCCAAAACGAAGCAGCACGATTCATCATGTCATATTATTTATTTATTTATTTATTTGAGTACCCTAAGGGCCCGTTAGGGCATTACATAGGGGGGGGGGGACGACGACGACGAAAAAGTTCAAGCGTAAGTGGAATGTGTACGATGCAAATATATGAAGGCATTAGAACTATAAAAAATGATCTAAACATCTAGCAGAAACAAAAATAAAAAAAGAAAGAAAGAAAGAAAGGGGAAACGGAGTTTATAAAATGTTTAGTAACGTGAAAAAGGCATAAGAACCTAAAATGCGATGAAAACAATCAGTACCCAACAGAACACGCGTTTAAGGATACAATGAATGGTGATTTAGGTAAACAGCCTACACAGATACATATCGGATGAAACGGAATGAAATTTATACAATGCTAAGCACATGAAAGCACTGGTTAAGTAAATATTCAACCAAATGTGGGTTCGGACAGGTTGATACACTCTAAAAAGGTTAGCAGTGCTGCATCAAATGATGATTCCGTAAGCGAGACAATGTTTGAATTCGCGATTTCAAAGCATCACCAAACTGAAAGACACACACAGAATTCCATCCCTTACCATGCGCAGAACATTTGCCAGATTATCTTTTTTTCACCCCCTTGTACCATAGTCACGTGTCATTTTCCCGCTCATATATTTCTCCAGCCCATCACATCTCGACTAGGTTAGATCACGCGTACAAAGTTAAACCAATTTCTGCTCCCACTGAAAAATACCGGAATTCACCTCTCGTACTATCAATAGATTAGTGGAATTCATTGCCATCTAGCATTGCCACTATCAACGACTCTCAATCTTTTCAGTCAGCGCTTCACTCCTTTTTCGAACGTCAAGGCATTTTACAATAGTTTTCCTTTTTGTATTCGCTACTGCATGACGTGTCTGTTGTGTTTTTTATTACAAACTAAACAAAGCACAGAAGTTATACGCATGATGCTCTCATTGTCCTGTGAAGTGTTGCCTAGATTGGATTGAAGTGTTGCCTAGAAGTCCAGGTATTCAACTGTCCACTTAGTACTGTACCTTTCTGTTTTTAGTTTCATGCTCCTTGCTATACTTGACGTTGCATTCTCGTGTTTATTGAATCGCTGTTTTTGCCTGCATTGCTATTATATTTGTTATCACCTATTCTACCCCCCCCCCCCCCCACACACACACCCACACGCACGCACACGCACATTGTACATGTAAGTTTTAAGGGCTAACTTCGGGAAGCGGTTCACTGGGCACAGTCGTATGAAGCCCATAATTCCTTTCTTCGCAGGGGCCACCATGGCGTTGGGCGTATTGACATTGTTGAGAACCGGGTAATCGGAATGAAATCTCGCGGTAAGCCAACAACTTGCTTTATTGGAATTTTTGTTTGTATATACGCTGCTCTATAGCTGCGAAAGGTTGCATGCAACCATCATCTATAAAGCTGCGCTGCTCACCGTCCATCGCTCCTACCTCGAGGAAGGATATGAATTTGCCCCGGAACACTGGGTGTTATAAATCGCAATTTTTGATTGCACATGTTTATTCACTTTACTATAAATAATTGATTGGCTACCCGAAGAAAGATATCGCGCTTGAACTTTTTTTTTATTTGCTTTACGACGGAAAACTTAATTTGGATCCCGGACAGCATTTGCAATGCCTTGGTCGAGTTTCAGCAAGAACCAACCATGTGAATTTTGTTTTGCCTTGTACACTGAGAGCTGACGTTTTTAAATGCGCAATTTTGTCGCGGACTTTAGTTGACTAGAATAGTCTTGATCTTCGTGTGTTTGTTAACTGCAATTATTTTGACACATTTCAAGAAAGACTGGAAATATTTGTATTAGTTTGTTACTTCACCCACCCTGTAACAGCCTGAAAAGGCTAACAGTGTTGTAAATAGTAATTAAAGAAAACGCAGCGCAGTCTCTCCTGGGCCATGACGGTGGACTTGGCGGATGCTTGCAAGCGAATGCGTCTCGTGCGTGTTACAGCGCCACGACACGAGGGTGCTTCCTTGCGTAACGGACTTGCCGAATTACGAGAACGGTGACGAAGTTTCGTATACCTATATGCAGCTGCTTTACGCAGTGAAAGACGACTCTGTCGACATCCCCTGTGCGCTCCCATTCATAGTCCACTGAATGCAGAACACCTGCGAGAAGATGTTGCCGGCCTCTTGCTTATCGTGCGGCGCGTCGCTTACACGAGCGCTTTTCACACGTTGGTGCTCGACCAGCCATGTGCTTCTGGCCCCTCTCACTGACCAACTTGTACCCACATTGGCGAAAACTAAAGGCTGTTAATTCGGCACACGATGACAAACCTGCTAGGCCATTAAAGCTATTGCTTTGAATGTATTGCATATGCACAGGTCTGGTGAGGCCTCTTTATTTTTACACCGTTAGTGTTTGTTCTGATGCTAGATGCTTGAACGAAAAGATGAGGTAATCGTGAGGTAATTCTTAAGATGAGGTAACGATGAGGTAATTCTTAAATATCACATGAAAGAGAGAGTGAGAGAGAGAGAGAGAGAGAAAGGGAGGGAGGGATAGTTCGTGTTTTTTGCAATAAATGAGCGCTGACATAACAATAAGCTTCGGATGTTTGTGTTGCTCGGTTGTTCAGTTTACACAGGTATTTCTGAAGTGTATAGTAGTGGCGAATGTTGCCAAGAACACATTTTACTATTAGGTTAAATGCCGTGCGGGCAGGTGACTTCAAAGTGCTGCACTTCGCGACATTGACAGCAACACGGCGTGTCCTGTACTTCACTCCGAGGCTCTCTGTGATGATTTGCGAGTACTTCTGACGTCATCAGCAGGGATTCTTGCTAGGAACACGACGCGAGAAGATGCTGCTTCTATGTCGGTGCTGCTCACCTGCTTGCTTTCTGTCTCCTTGCTCCTACGTGTTGGTTGTTAGAAAGATATATTACGGCTGATTTACGCCTGGAAACAGACCGTCATGAAGGGGCGTCGGCGCGTGGTACAACCGCGCCCTCTGAAGCAAGCGGACGGCACCGAAGCAACCATAGTTTGGTTCGTTTCCCCACATGGGGCTCCTGACAAGTGTGAATCGAGTTCGCGAAAGCAGACGCAAGGAGTGGATGCGGCCGTATGTGCTCACTTCGTATGGTGGCGACTTGTCATCATAAGAACCCGCTGTCCTTGGCTAAAGATGCATATAGAGCATGGAAAGAAAATATGAACGCGTCAGGGCCAAACAATGTTCTGGAGAACGATGTCGGATAACTTGCCGTTGAGCTTGGCCATGTTGTCATGTCCACGTTCATAGTTCTTTGCAGAGGTCTCAGTTTCCGACCAACTGCTCTGCGGTAGATTGAAGATGGTTGCTTACATCCATTATAGCGGTGATTCCTGCTTAAAAAATAATCGGCTTGGCGATGGCAAAGACAACAATCACGGTTCAGAGATCGAGTGACGTGGTGCAGCATGTGTCAGTTAATAGATGCATTGTACAATTGGCACTGAAGCGCTCCCTCTGATCCATTTTTACATCACTGATTTGTAAAACCACGTGATAATCTGTAAAATCCCATGATTATAATCTACACTGACCACTGTGTTGCCCTCAGCTATTTTTGTCTTTTGATTCTATTTTTAAAGTAAAGCCGGGAGTGGTCGCATTTAACGATGCTGTCATATCCTTTCAGATATCATTATGTGATTATTGGGCACAAAGCTGCATATCGAAGCCTAAAAAAAGGAAAAAGGATACGTTTGTCCCTGTAGTCTTGCAAGGTCGTCTTTGTTAAAAGAGGAAAAAAAAAGCGGTGCAGTGGAGATGAATAGATGCATTCTTTCCTTTCTTTTTGACGGCACATTTTTGCACTAGTGCACACAAAAATTGTGCAATAATTAATGACTAATTAACTCTTTAGTTAGCTGAAATTCAGCTTTAAATTAATTCTTGTAGGCATACACTTCGTTTGCGTAATTAAAGGTGGTCAGTGAACAAGGCTTGTCAAATTAGTAGGAATCCCGAAGCTATATATAAAAAAAATTGACATAAATCTTCCCAAAAGATACCATGCAATATATTGGTGTTTCGCACTATTTTGTCGCTCAGTGAGCAAGCAAGTCTTTCTAGGAAAGTAAGAACGCAAATGTATTTCGGTGGCTGTCTAGACACCATTGCTAGCCTCGGGATACCTACCAAGTGGACATGCCTTGCGCTTTGACTGGCCACAGTTCAGCAATTGCAACATTTTTCATAAATTAAATAATTAAGAAGTAATGAATAAATATCAGTTAATTAAACATTTCATCAGTGGTTATCGCACAATTTCTTATTTTTTTCTGGCGCGAATAACGTTTTATCGATAAATTTACGTTCGATGCGCTGTTTCTAAGAATGACAAATCTTTGCTGAAATGTCCGCGATACATGCAATGTGACCTTTCTTGATTGCCCCAGGGAACGTAAGGTAAAAAGTAGGGGGTGCTTGAATAGCGAAATTTGCGAATCTAATAGAATACGACTACTCGAGAAAAACAACCTTCAGCTATTGAATACATACGCTTTTGTTTCTTAGTATTGAATATTTCAAATTTATATAGAAAATGGGAAGTTTTGTGGAGTCTGTTCGGCAATAAAAGGCTTGTTTACGTCGTTTGATACATTTAATAACGTTAACTGGATGTCAGTAGGACTGATAGGCTTGTAAATGAGAAACAAAAGAAATATACTCTTATCTGGTACACCATGGCAATGACACTGCGCCAGATTTGGAACAGCATACCCCCAAATGCGTGTAGTGTAAAGTGTAGCGCTCGTTGAAGGGGCTAAGTGCAACAATACAGCACCGCACACCGTTTTGAGAGAATTCAAACATAAGGAGATTGGCTAGATAATAGATTGTTTTGTATAAATCGAGACAGCGAATTCATATGCTCTATAAGACGAGGCATACTTACTCAACGGCTGGTAACTGTTGTGCATACGTGATCTCCTCTATGTGTTTGTTCAGCAACCGAACCGTCTGCGCTACAACCGCGGTTCTCCTGCACTAAAATCATTCAGACAAGTCTCTGTTTGCATCAGCCTTGCCCCTAGAAACTGCAAGAATTGTTGTTGTGCTTTATACGTAATATTCGAGCGAAACAAATATTCGACAACTTGGAATAGTGAATCATCGAGTCAAACTCACATCGAATAGTAAAAACTATTCCAGTCGTATTCACAATTTCGAATATTCGCACATATCTACTAAAAAGCAATGACCTTCTGATAATCTGAACTTGAGGTCATTAGAGCTGATTCTATTTGTCTCTCTCCGAATTATGAGCCGGTGCTACTCACCACACGGGATTCCTGAAGTCATCGGCATAACTGAAAGGCGTATCTAACAAAATGCTGGTAACAATGCAATTTTTTTTCAGCAGTTGCAGTCACTTGCATCAGTTATTCCTTACTGGCGCATATCCCAGAACCTAGTAGAAACAGCTAGCTTGCCACTTTTTTTTTTTTATTGATATGATATAAGGAGATGTTGGCGCGCAATTTAAGGCGCCGGCTACTCCTTATCTCTTGGGTGGTTCCGCCATACATCATTCAGAGTTCACGGTTACATATCAAATAATCTTTTCACACAAGCACCAGGACTTATAAAGCAACGTTTCCACAGGAAGACTATGGCAAATGTCTCCACACCTATGTAGTCGAAAGTCTCAAGAGTACAAACGATACTGTCGCCTAATAACACATTTTCTAGTCAGCGGGTCAGCGGGTACATACAATATACATGGCAAATGTCTCCACACTTATGTAGTCGAAAGTCTCAAAAGTACAAACGATACTGTCGCCTAATAACACATTGTCTAGTAAGCGGGTGGTATATACATCGTGTAAATATATTAGCACATACAGTCACAACAGAGCAGTCAACATAACATAATTCCCAAACAGATGGACATATAGAGTGACATTGAAATGAACAGAACAATGAAAGCACTAATAACGTCCAACGATGCCGCTGTCTTCAAAAAATGTCTTTAGTGCTTTTAAAGCGCTCTTCTGCAAGGCCCAAAAGTTTCCTTAAACTGAAAGGTCTGCGGTCTAATTTACTTAGCGCTGATTTAAGTCGGCATCTTGGTGTGTCGTGATGTGGGCAATCTAGAAGGAGGTGATATATATCTTCATCTACAAATCCACAATCACATTCGGGGGTTTCCGCACGGCCAATTCTGTGTAAGAAATGCTTTGTGTAGGCAGTGCCTAGCCTTAATCGATGAATAAGCGTTTCCATAGTTCTATCTAATGACAATGAAAATTTGAATTCAATAAATGGATCAATATGATATAAGTCAGAGCTCTTAGAATTCTGGTCAAACCAAGTGTTTCTAGACATGTTGAAAGACGTTGTCCTTATAATGCAGCGTAATTCATTCTTTGATATTGGGAGCGGAGCCGTATCATCTTTCAGGTGCGCTTGTCGTGCTGCTTCATCGGCTGCTGTGTTGCCAGGAATGTTGAAATGCCCTGGTACCCACTGGAGTGCTATTGCATGTTGCGCTTCGCTTGCCTTTGTGAGGTTTTTAAGTGTTTCATATATTATACTGTCGCTGAATGTTTTCCCCTTTGTGCTGCAGAGTGATGTTAGAGCCGCCTGTGAATCGCTGAACATTACCCATTTTTGCGCTTCTGTTACTGACAATATAAATTTTACCGCACATAGGATTGCGAACAGTTCAGCCGTTGTGGACGAAGTCGCACGAGATAACTTAAATGATTCTTGTTTGTTGAGGTGCGGTATAATGAATGATGAAGTTGAAGAGGTTGCAGTACTGGAGCCGTCTGTATAGACGTGTGTGTATCCTGAATACCGCATATATATCTGGTATAGTGCTAGTTGTTGAGCAGCTTGAATGAACATGTCTCTTTTGCTGAATATCCCTTCTACTGACAATTCGATTTTTGGAACTGTAAGCAGCCATGGAGGATATTCGATGTCTGAGTTCCAAAATTCCTTTCCTGGCAATATGTGAAGATTTTTTTGAATTTCTATATGAACATAACTTCTATCTCGTTTCATTATGTCTAGAGCCAATGGGTGGTTTTTATGCTGGGTTTGAAGACGGAAATAATGCCGGCATGTTTCTGTAGTTCGCATAACTGGAAATGGTGATTGGCGAGCCTCAGCTATTACAAGAGAACTCGAAGTTGCTCGTGGAACTCCTAGACATAGGCGTAGTCCTCCAGCTAAAAGTCTTTGAAGTCTCTCTTCTGACGTGTGGGAAAGTCCGTTCTTCACTGCATAATCATTTCCATGCTTTTATGGAGCACGCTGATGGTCGCCGACAGAAGACATCGCAGCTGAAGGCGACGAAGGGACTACTTCGGTTTTTGAAAGAGACGGACTTGGAAAAGCGGCTGTGACAGTGATATCACGTACCACGCATGAGTGATGTACTCTAACTGACGATGTGTGTGCTGTGCTATGTGCTCTCTCTCTCCCTTCCCCATCTTCCATCCCCCATCCCGCTCTCATGTGTAGGGTAGCAAACCGGTTAAGCTAAACTGGTTAACCTCCCTGCCTTTCCTTCTCCACTTTTTCATCCTTCCTTCCTTCCTTCCTTCCTTCCTTCCTTCCTTCATTATGGTCGTCCAGTAATATATCAGCGCTGAGCTATGATTTCTCTGTTCCTTTGGATGTGTCCCGAGTCTTGCAATTCATGGCGTTACTATTAGCACGTCTCGCTAGTTGGGGGGGACTTGCTCACCGTCGCCTTTCCTGGTCAACGCCGCAGGCGTGTACGAGACGCCTGCCGGAACAGTCCTGCGAGCGGCTCATCTGGACCTCGAGATATTCACTATGGACAAGGTACACTGGACGTATTTGTGACTGCCTTTTTTATCCTGTTTTGCTTTGACTTAGCCGAGTGTTGATTACTTCTGTCGTCGAAGCAGCTACATGCACCTTTTTTTACTGTGTTCGGTAGTGCAAATGCATTTATTTTGCTGCTAAGGCCAACGCTGCGACATTATCTTCAAGCCGCAGCAGTTCTTCATTCGAGAGCAAATAACTTTGTTCGAGAGAAGATAAACGAGCAAGCAAGAAAAGTACACGCCACTGGTATTCCGGTGATCGCGAAAAATGAAGCCGTGGTATAAGCTAAACGAGACGCATTCGATTTGACTTGCAGCCTAATATTCTGTTGTAACTCGAGTACTATGATAGCCCATGTTTCGCCATCAGGTTTGACTTAAATTTCAGGCCTTACTTCTTCTTTTTGACCAAGGGCAACATGCAATCATCGTACCTTCGCAATCTAAGGGATATTCGGAATATCCGGTATCCGAATATGAGGTATCAGAATAAATAAATACATAATTCAAAACAGTTTTATTCTGGCGGTGCAATGAGAAAAAGTGTTCTCGCACCAAAAAAAAAGGGGGGGGGGGGGCGGGGGGAGTATGGGGTTGTGAGGGTAGATGGGGTCGTTTATTTGAAAAATATGATCAGAGCCGCAAATATTTGCAGCATGAAGAACAGCTTTCGATTGGTCATATAGTTAGTTGGATAATTAACCTTTACTTACCAAGACACGAGAGATGTATTGCACGGCTGTCAGTTTTGTTTACACCTGACTAAGGTAAGTTGTAACATTGCGTCACCTCCGGTAAGTCGTAATGTCACGAGTTCAAAGTCTAACTACTTACTACTCACAAGAAATCAAAATGATGTGCAATACAACTTAAGTAAAAACGCAGTTTGAATCATGAAAAATAACGAAAAATAGAAAGTGAAAGCCGACTTATAAACAAGCTGCACGAATTAAGATAAATTTATGTGGTCAACATAGGATAAACTGAAGGTTTGAACAGAGAGAGAGAGAGAGAGAGAGAAGGAGGGAGAGAGGGAGCGAGGAAGAGGAAACTTTAATGATATCTGGAGAGGTCAGCCTAGCGACATGCCTGGCATGCTACTCTAAATGAGATCCTGAAGTACGAAAGTGAGGGAATGAGACAAAAACAAAGCACACGCACTACCGCACATACGAACACAAATGCGCTAACATAACAGTTATTTATACAGAGACTCGATGAGGCCCGTATCCCGCAAGAACGCTGCGAGTGTCAGGCTGTTAGCTGCTTGGTGAAGTATTCTAAGCGTCTTTATTCAAAACAGTAGACGTCCACAAAACTAACTTCTTAGAACCGTATAACGCGTGTGGGCTATAAGCATTGTAGTTATCTAAATTTATGGGTTTCATGCACATTTATGTATTCTTGAAAGCCTTGCTTGTCGTGCTTAATGTGAACTTGCATATGAACAGCAAACTTCTTTGATTCATCCGTGAAGTAGTAAAAAAATTTCGCTGATGATAGGAAGAGGCGGTTATTTCGCTAGGAGGTACGAGGACATCCGCACTAAGTGAAACACTTATTAGTCTGTTCAAAAGCTTGTAGCTGCTTAAATTTGTGCTGCGCGCCTTATTATCCACTCTACTGTGGCTGAGAGCAAGAACGAGAGATTATTAAGGGAAGAAGGTAGGGATGCTAACTGGAAAAGGGTCTGGCTGGCTACCTTACACAGATAAAGGGCGAAGAGGGAATTGAAAGAAGAGCTGTGGGATTACTTAAAAGGTCGATAGAGCGTGCTATCTTAACTCTACGCAAAATCTACATGCTGCGTTTGGATGCACACGCCGAGCTGGTTCAGTTGCTGTGGCGTCCTACTACTGAGCACAAAGTCGCCGGTTCAATTAAAGGACACGGCGGCCACGCTCCGATGGAAGTGGAATGCAAAATCACTTCGGTACTTATATTTGAGTGCCCGTTAAAAAGCTCAAATGGTAGAAATTAGCTCGGAGCATTTTGTTCTTTTATGATTCTTTAGGTGGTACTCACGCTTAGCGACAATGTAAGGTTTCCCAACAGACTCGTTAGCAATGTTCGAAACAATGCTAAAATCATTTGCATCACCTCCTTTATTACCAGCGCTTACCAAGGCGCTTGTCACCTTTCATTCTTATTGAGCCCAGCTCACAGCCTTTTCTTTTTGCAGGAAGTACGAAGAATAAAGCAGGGTCTGTCGCTGGAATTCTCCCGTCAGGTGTATGGCGGTAAGCGGTTATCCTTTCTTGTCTTTTTGCGCTGGTAGCTGTGGAGGCTTGATGATAACCCGCTGAACGTTCTGGCCAAACTTTGCTTGAACATTGAGCTACCGCTCGTGCTCGTGTACCCATACACTCGTCGCACGAAGTTTAATATCGCGATCTCTGAGCAGCAGCAGCAGCAGCAGCAGCAAAAAGCAAAGCAAAGCAAAGCAAAGCAAAGCAAAGCAAAGCAAAGCAAAGCAAAGCAAAGCAAAGCAAAGCAAGCAAGCAGTCGTGTTATGGCACTACGGCCGTCTGGTCTCACGTCGAGTTGTGCGCTGTAACTCACAACGCGTTTAATTTGGCCTTGTTGCTCCTTACACATGCGAGAGGGAAGGTTCATGCTGTTCAGAATGTGGTGCGGTAATTACGAGAATGTTGTGCGTTAACGTGTTCCTTGAAGTCATCAACAGCGGGCGAACAAGATAATCCTTAGGCTAAAGCCTGTACTGAAGCTGGAGCTTGAGGGGCCAGCCTGAGGGTTCCCTTGTTCGCCTACTGTTGAACACTTCAGGTCTCCATCTTCGCGTGAACACTTTAACTATACGTATACGTTGAGTAGCACAAGGGCACGATACTACAATAAATCGCTGAGCACTGAAATTTGTTTCAGCGAGGATTGAACAGATAATTTTGCGCGCTTCAAGCCCGAGCGTTTTTCTTGCGAACGTGTCATAATATTTAGGAACAATTGCACGTGTGGCTTTAAGTAGAAATGATTTTGAGTACTTGAATGTTCTCGCTGTCTTCTAGTAGCTTATGGTTTAAATCCGCCCGAGCTCAGTCTCTTGCAGTTGACGTTCAATTGCAGCGCAAAGCAAGAAAACCGCTGAGCAGTTTTTAGTATGCATGCATTTTTCATTAACCCAGTTTTTTTGATAATTTTTCATCGGGAAGAGTAGTGTACTAGAAAGTGTCGGTAAGGATACTCGCGATTCTACAGGTGCCCGAGTTGCGGAGCTTGAGAAGAATCTCCTATAGGAAACAATTCCAGTGCTGCGACACTTTTTGCATGTGCACATGCGACCCTCTGCACACTTTTCAAGTTGTCTCCGCATGTATATGGTTCCCTAAAGAAACATGCGGGGGAAGGAGACGGGGGGTAGTATGAGAGGAGGGTCAAGGCCAGTTTCTTTACGCGACTGAGTTGACCGCTTACTACAATAAGGAGCCTTGTGAGCAGAAGCACGCGTCGGTAGTTTTCTTATATCGCTTGCATTGTATTGGATAATAGAAAGATAGTAGAGAGGAGGAAAGTGGTGGCAGCGAATCAGAATAAATGTACGGTTAGAAACCTTGTATCGGGGGAAGGGTAACAAGTATGATGAGAAAGAAAAGGTAGACGTAAGCAGAAATGACTGTAAGCGCGCGCGCGGTGGGGCGCTTGACAATGTTTGCCCCTCTGTCCCGCAGTCCCGATGCTTGGAGAAAAAAACGTTAAAGGTATAATTGAAGGCACGCAGGCGGACGCCGATTGGGATCAAGATCCAGGAATTATGTTTTTTGTGAAGGGATAGTTGTCAGCTAGGTGGGACAAGCGCGGAGGATAGCGCTGTTCTTTGCGCATTGAAGCTTTACAGGTGCGTCTTAGTTAGCTTAGTATAAGTATGAACGCTCGGAGGCTAAGCAAGAGCAGCGGTCAGCATGTCCACTGAACACAGGCCTGCGCTGCGTATCGCTAGCACTTACGTCACACACTCGTTCTGTCTAGTTTAGAGTCTGGTTTCTGATGCCACCTCTGCTGCGTTGGCATGCCCTCCCTGTGTGCAATGCAGGATTGTGGTACAGCCCCGAAGCAGAATTTACTAGGCGCTGCATAGAGTCGTCGCAGAGCTGCGTGACCGGCGCGGTGCGCCTGGACCTCTACAAGGGCCAGATATACATCAAGGGCCGCCGGGCGCCCAACTCACTCTACAACCAGGAGCTGGTTAGGTGAGCACATCTCAGACATGTTACATGGCTGCAGCACATCGCCTCGTACATCTTGAAAGCGAATCGGGACGACAATTATCTTCGTTCAAGCTATAGTGAAGCGTCGTTGGCGAACGTGGCCTGATCGTCTGTTTACACGTGAACTTGACTAGGTGAAGGACGCATTAACAAGAGTTGCTCGTGTCATGTAGCATATACGTATAGCGTGGCTGCTGCAGGCGTTGTATCAGGCCACTCGCTTAACCACTATTGCATGGCTGGACAATTGGGTGTCTTGGCTTGTGATCACAACCATGGGTGCTTTGTAGAATCGTAGCACACACGTAAGGGGCAGTTACTATTACTTTAAATCTGTATAATATAGATCCGGCTCCCTAGTAATAACATTCTTATTCCAATAAGACTTTCGAGCTGTACGTGCATTAGTTCTGAAGATGACATCAGTTTCGAGGTACGCGCTGCTAAAATTTTGGTAGAAATGCGTTGTTGTTCCCCTTACTTTTTAATCAAAAGAAAACGCCGTTTTATGCCTTGAAGCTGAAAAATAACTGACTGCCAATGTATTTCGTCACACACATTGGGAAAGAATATCTCAAAACTCGATTCATCCTCAAAAGATTTTCTAATTGGATATCCCATGCGAGCTCAACTGCTACATTTCGTAAATTGCAATATGTGCCGCAAAGCAATTATTTAAAAACTTCATTAGATAAACTTTATTGATTTGTCGATTCTGCATTACGATTTCTCGTGAAAGTTATGTTCATCTCTTCGAGTAATCCAACTCAAGGATCAGGATTGTGCTGTCTGCCACAGTCAATTAAAAAAAATATATAACAGTCTTACTAAAAAGACGCCCGGTATATGCATGCCTGTTTCGCAGCTCTCGAACATTTAGTTTCATGCAAAGACGAAGGAAATCTGCGCTTTTAAGATATTGGATTCACAAAGTCGTTTGTGTGCAAGAACACTACCAGAGAATGGGCTGCGGCTATAGCACTGACAGCGCTGGCGCCATCCGATCAAAAACTGTTTTTGAGTACAATAAGCTTCGTGAATACGACTAAGAAATATTAATGCAACGTCTCTGCGAGCAGCTTAACGCGTGTGTCGAATGGTCCTGATGTTTTGTACGACGCGTTTGTATTTACGACAGCATGGACGTCCAGGGAGATTACACGCCTTCCGACGCTGGTGGATTCACCAAAATCCAAGCGCTGAGGTAAGCCACCGTTGAAATCTGTGCAGACTTTTTTTTGCGCGTTCCTTGTCCACGCAAGCTCTCGCCTGCGTTATAACTGCGTCTCGGTAAGGCCAAATCTAAGCGCACCAAGCCAACGCCCCCTAGATAGCAAGCCTGTGCACTCTGCTTTATGACGTCATGCATGCTAGTTGGACAGAAATTTTCATTGCCAAGCTCGGCGTGACGAAAGCGGTGACGTCAAAGTCACCATGGCTTACTCGAGAGCGTGCCCATTAGATTCTATGGCAGCCGGCCAAGGTAGCATGAGGTCATGGATCGAAGTGCACCGGCCTTAGGCTAGAAAGGAGGCGTTGGTCAATAATACACGAAGCGCACGTAGACAAGACTCAAGAACAAGATATCGGTAGTTAAAGGGGTACTACAACAATTTTTCGACACGGTAAGAAAACGTTTGCGGTCTGTCAATGCTACCGAATTATATAATTATTGTCAATGCTACCGAGCGAATTATTATTCCGCTATAAGCAGCAGGGAGCCCACAATCTCGCATATTATATAGATCGCTTCATCCGTCTTTCGGCTTTCGAGGTCCCTTCTATTATGGCCCGTCTATGACGTCATAGGCCCATGCAACTGCCCAGGAACGCCAGCCGTTGGGAGATTGTTCAGGATCCTGAGTTACTCCCAAGCGAAACCTCTCGCACGTATGCCCACCCGTTTAGTCTACTAGCCAAAAAGGGAAGCAATGGTTAACGCGTCCCGTCCGTCCTGTCGCCGCTCTTTCGTCGCTCTCCGGCACTTTTGCCAGACGATTACCTTGAAGGGTTACCATTATTGCAACGCAGAAAGAAGAAAAAGTAATGGCATCTTCTGCGGGTCCTCTTGGCGCACTCTAAAAGCTTTCGCTAGTAGCGTTGTCTTCGATTTGTAGAAAGAGAGCGCGATCCTTCCGTTCGGCTGGTTCTTTTCGATCGCTCTGCTCCCGCCTCGAGCGCTTTGCTGCGCTCTAAGTCCTGTCGTAGGAGCAGTCGTCGAGATTGAGAGCGTTTCCCGTCACGTGTTCACAACACAGCATCGCGGTGTCGCCACTGTTGGCCACGGTCCACCGTAATCAGGCCACTGCATGCTCGCGTCTCACAACAAACGATCGTCCCATCGGCGCATCCGCCGTTTTTCATGGCAGTGTCGGGAGCTTTGGCTAGGCTTCGACGCGAAGTCAGACTTTTGCTGTATTCACGTGGTTTCGCCTCAGCGATTTCCTCCTCTGAGAGCCCGTCCTGCCCGAGACCGTCTCTGCCCGATCC
The DNA here is from genome assembly GCF_023375885.2 of Dermacentor andersoni. Lineage (NCBI taxonomy): Eukaryota > Metazoa > Arthropoda > Arachnida > Ixodida > Ixodidae > Dermacentor > Dermacentor andersoni. The sequence continues at coordinate 217,938,892 of NC_092814.1, read as the reverse complement.
TGAGTCGGAGGATGTAGGCGACTTGCCGAAGATACCATAAGAAAGGAACGGAACAGTAGGCAGGGAATTGCTGCTGGCACCGCCCCAACTTAAAGGTAACATGTTAAGAAGGAATCTGACAAGTAAACAATCCGCTCTTTATATCTTTCTTATTATTAGGTCCACTTGAAAAAAATTTGCGGGAATAAAGTAATTGAAAGGCATCGTACTTATTTCAGTGTTCTCTGTTTTGAAGAAGGGTTGAAAGATGTTTATGGCGGGCTGTAGGAGGCATCCACTGAGGTAATCGAGGCCACCATGTCATTGTATAGCCAGCGCGATGAAAATCTGCATTTTATCTCTATTCTTATCTCTCCAGCAGAACAGTAGAAGCTGTGAATAGGACAGAAAAATGGCGTACGTGAAGTCACGTTAATATTCCCTATTGGGCGTTTATCAAGATGATGTGTGATAGGGCAATCGGGAAAAATATAAACTACAAATGAAAAAAAAAATCTAGGCCTGAACTTACCACCACTAACTCTAAGTCATCATCATCATAATCATCATCCTGGCTACGCCCACTGTAGGGCAAAGGTCTCTCCCGTACTTCTCCAACTCTCAGTATGCGATCAAAAATATTCATCGGCGATTACGATACTCTCTAATGCGAAATCTAAGCGCAGCTCTATACGTGTTTTCATTTCGCCATATATTTGCTGGTATGGACAATGGCCTCGTGCGGCACGTTGTTAACGGAGCGAAGTGTGCCGCGACTGACTGGCCAATCGGAAGATCGCGATAGGCAGCGCGTGGCTGACAAGTGGGCGTGATTCACAGCAGCCGCAGCAGACAGACCTCCGTTCATGTAGCGCTTTGGTGAACATACAAGGCGTAGAGTGCCTCGATGCGCGCGCCCCCGCAAATGGAGCGGAGGCGAGCGAGCGCATCGAGGCACCCGAACGACGCGCGTTACTCTGGTGCCATCTCCTAGCCATCGTCGCTATAGTCCGTCTTGCGCTTTTCATCTTAAACTTTAGCCATGCCCTCTTCCTCCTCTTTGCGCCTCATGGTACCGCTGCCCCCTCCTCCAACGCTTTCCAGGCCTCGCGCTATCTTTGCTCTCGCCGTCATTCATCGCTGTTAGGATTGGGGGCTCAATCCCATCGCTCGTAACCCGTTCTCAAGATTGGAGTCCGGCATGAATTAGAAGGTAGCTGGCCCATGCCGTCGTCCAACTTATCCACTCTGAGGACGTTGATGAAGGGAAGGACTGCTTCTCATCGAGAACGAGGAATATGGGTTTATTTACAGTATTTATATCAGTCTAACATGACTGTTTGAGAAAGTACATTCTTCTCACATTCACATTCTCACATTCTTCGCTCGTGACAGCTAGCGCTTTCATGCACTGCGTTAGGTTCCACTGCCTTCGGGATCGGCCCACATTTTCTGTAAGATACATCGAAAGTTTAAAGTTCGCCTATAATGATATCGCCTTAAAAAGTGCGCGCGGTGAGTGTCGCGATCGCTGGCAATCGACCAAAACTGCGTGCGTGAAGACATTTCAAAACAGTTTTTGTTACTTCTCAAGCGCAATGCACAAATCTTTCGACGTCAATATGTGATTTCGGTAGGGACGTGGATGAACCATTACACCGCCGAGTCGGAAGAGCCGTCAAAGCAGTGGTCAGCGCTTGGAGATAATGGCTCGAAAAATGTGAACATTGTTTTGGTCGGCCGGGAATGTGATGGACATTTTGAATTTTTTTAATTCGCAAGGATATTCTTGGTTGACTATTTACAAAATTCATACAGTAAATGAAAAATATTATGCATGGCTGCCCAACCGCTTGAATGATGAGCTGCGAAGGAAACGGGCGGCCCGCAAGGACATTTTCTTTCATCGCGACAACACACCGGCTTACTCTGGGCAGAAGCAATGGATAGAGGGCATATATTGCACGAGATAGGTTAGAATTCCTGTCCCGTTTTCCCTATTCCACTGTTTTGTCTCACTGCGTTTTTTTTTTCAACGCTCAAGGTTAGAGTACGGGCAAGCGACTTTCTTTCGGATGAGGAAGTCATTGCCGCTGTGAAAGGCCTCGAGGCGAATTACCTTTCTGATGAATTAAAAAAAAAAGGTACACTGCTGAGCCAAATATGTCGAGCTTCAAGAGGACTATGTTCAGAAATAAAAAAGAAAATTTTGTGGAAGAAGGCAATTTCATTTCTTTTTGCCTTACTTATTGAGCAACCATCGTAGCGAACGTGCGTGAGCTACCTAAAAGTGCTTGTAATCAATTTTAATAAAGCAAATGGGAAGGAAGCAACACGAAAATATATTTACAGGGAACCGTACGCATGCGAAAAGTACCACTGTTCGCACTCGCCTAAGGAATATACATCGCAGCTTGCTTTTGTCGCGCCATCAGAGTCTCGCAAGTCAATGGAGGCGATCAATTTGCGCTTAACGCAAATCACCGATAAACTAAACAAATGCGCGAAAAAGAAGGGAGCTCTCCGGATATGAGCAGAACGTTATCCAGTGACATAGAGAAGCCTCTAAAGATTGCCACCGAATTATGATAACTTGAGCAAGTAGTTAGAAGAACAACGTGTTGTTGTATTGGTTACGTCACTATGCTTGGGGCGAGAAAATTACCTCTTGTCTCGTTATTTATTCAGAAAGAAATCTGATCACAGCTGCTGAGTTACTATTGCTACTTGGTGCGTAAACTGTTTCTTATTTTTATGTCCCCCTGTTTCTTTTTGCAGACTACGAGAATGGCATCGTGTCAAGAATGCACTAAAGTAGAGATCGACAGGCACTGATAATATTCTCGTCCACAAATGACGACTTTGAGTTGTAATCACGTTATAATGGCGGACTGTATTCCAAGATGGGTTGTATATTTGTTAGCTGTTAAAAATAAAAATAGAAAAAAATACAACGAACGCATTTTAGGATGGATATAACTTTATTTTATCACTGTACGGGAACCCTCCTAAAAAAAAAAAAAGAAAGATATACATCTTCAAATATGTATGGCGTCACATGTGCAGGTCATAAATACCAGGTTCTCTAGCCGAGTGCCATCCATGCGGTATAACCGAGCTCAGATTGGTCCACCTTGACTGATCAAATAGGGCACCACTGTAGGTTAAATGAGGCGTACAACTCCTGCGGGACCCGCCGTGGTTGCTCAGTAGTTACGGTGTTAGACTGCTGAGCACGAAGTCGCGGGATCGTACCCCGACCACGGCGGCCGCATTTCGATGGGGGCGAAATGCGAAAACACCCGTGTACTTAGAATTAGGTGCACGTTAAAGAACCCCAGGTGGTCGAAATTTTCGGAGTCCTCCACTACGGCGTGCATAATCAGAAAGTGGTTTTGTCACGTAAAACCCCATAAATTAATTTTTAATTTAACTCCTACGGAGACGGTAGAGTATCCGTCTCCAGTGCAAGAGGACCGTGATCCAAATCCCGGTGCCGCGCAATTCTCCACCGGAAAATACAAAAAAAAAACCGTGTGTTGAGAAAATTGCACAAACAGGCCTGGAGTGCGGCCTGATCCCGGTGACCAGAACCGGTAACGCACTCTCTCGCCAGAGCAGGATTGGCCACCCTGGTGCAGTACTTGGCCACAACCTCCTATATGAATACAACAATCGAACCCCGGCCCTCAGTCCCCAGCAGCCGCGAAGCAACTGACCACGGCGGCGGTCAGATCTGTGACGCTGCAGAGGGTGCTAAGAATACCTGGCTCCGGACAGGCCGCCATTGGAATCTGAACCTGGCAACGTTTAACGTTAGAACGCTATCTAGTGAGGCGAGTCTAGCAGTGTTATTGGAGGAATTAGAGGGTAGTAAATGGGATATAATAGGGCTCAGTGAGGTTAGGAGGACAAAAGAAGCATATACAGTGCTAAAAAGCGGGCATGTACTGTGTTACCGGGGCTTAGCGGAGAGACGAGAACTAGGAGTCGGATTCCTGATTAATAAGGAAATAGCTGGTAACATACAGGAATTCTATAGCATTAACGAGAGGGTGGCATGTCTTGTTGTGAAACTTAATAAGAGGTACAAAATGAAGGTTGTACAGGTCTACGCTCCTACATCTAGTCATGATGACCAGGAAGTCGAAAGCTTTTATGAAGACGTAGAATCGGCGATGGGTAAAGTCAAAACAAAATACACTATACTGATGGGTGACTTCAATGCCAGGGTAGGCAAGAAGCAGGCTGGAGACAAGTCAGTGGGGGAATATGGCATAGGCTCTAGGAATAGCAGAGGAGAATTATTAGTAGAGTTTGCAGAACAGAATAATATGCGGATAATGAATACCTTTTTCCGCAAGCGGGTTAGTCGAAAGTGGACGTGGAGGAGCCCAAATGGTGAGACTAGAAATGAAATCGACTTCATACTCTGCGCGAACCCTGGCATCATTCATGATGTAGACGTGCTCGGCAAGGTACGCTGCAGTGACCACAGGATGGTAAGAACTCAAATTAGCCTAGACTTGAGGAGGGAACGAAAGAAACTGGTACATAAGCCAATCAATGAGTTAGCAGTAAGAGGGAAACTAGAGTAATTCCGGATCAAACTACAGAACAGGTATTCGGCTTTAACTCAGGAAGAGGACCTTAGTGTTGAAGCAATGAACGACAATCTCATGGGCATCATTAGGGAGTGCGCAATAGAAGTCGGTGGTAACGCCGTTAGACAGGAAACCAGTAAGCTATCGCAGGAGACGAAAGATCTGATCAAGAAACGCCAATGTATGAAAGCCTCTAATCCTACAGCTAGAATAGAACTGGCAGAACTTTCTAAGTTAATCAACAAGCGTAAGACAGCGGACATCATGAACTATAATATGGATAGAATTGAACAGGCTCTCAGGAACGGAGGAAGCCTAAAAACAGTGAAGAAGAAACTAGAAATAGGCAAGAATCAGATGTGTGCGTTAAGAGACAAAGCCGGCAATATCGTTACTAATATGGATGAGATAGTTCAAGTGGCTGAGGAGTTCTATAGAGATTTATACAGTACCAGTGGCACCCACGACGATAGTGGAAGAGAGAATAGCCTAGAGGAATTCGAAATCCCACAGGTAACGCCAGAAGAAGTAAAGAAAGTCTTAGGAGCTATGCAAAGGGGGAAGGCAGCTGGGGAGGATCAGGTAACAGCAGATTTGTTGAAGGATGGTGGTCAGATTGTCCTAGAGAAACTGGCCACCCTGTATACGCGATGCCTCATAACCTCGAGCGTACCGGAATCTAACATAGAACGCTAACATAATCCTAATCCATAAGAAAGGGGACGCCAAAGACTTGAAAAATTATAGACCGATCAGCTTACTGTCCGTTGCCTACAAAGTATTTACTAAGGTAATCGCAAATAGAATCAGGAACACCTTAGACTTCTGTCAACTAAAGGACCAGGCAGGATTCCGTAAGGCTACTCAACAATAGACCATCATCACACTATCAATCAAGTGATAAAGAAATGTGCAGAATATAACCAACCCTTATATATAGCTTTCATTGATTACGAGAAAGCGTTTGATTCAGTCGAAACCTCAGCAGTCATGGAGGCATTACGGAATCAGGGTGTAGATGAGCCATATGTAAAAATACTGGAAGATATCTATAGCGGCTCCACAGCCACCGTAGTCCTCCACAAAGAAAGCAACAAAATCCCTATAAAGAAAGGCGTCAGACAGGGAGATACGATATCTCCAATGCTATTCACAGCATGTTTACAGGAGGTATTCAGAGGCCTGGAGTGGGAAGAATTGGGGATAAAAGTTGATGGAGAATACCTTAGAAACTTGCGATTCGCTGATGATATTGCCTTGCTTAGTAACTCAGGAGACCAACTGCAATGCATGCTCACTGACCTGGAGAGGCAAAGCAGAAGGGTGGGTCTGAAAATTAATCTGCAGAAAACTAAAGTATTGTTTAACAGTCTCGGAAGAGAACAGCAGTTTACGATAGGTAGCGAAGCACTGGAAGTGGTAAGGGAATACATCTACTTAGGGCAGGTAGTGACCACGGATCCGGATCATGAGACTGAAATAACCAGAAGAATAAGAATGGGTTGGGGTGCGTTTGGCAGGCATTCTCAAATCATGAACAGCAGGTTGCCACTATCCCTCAAAAGGAAAGTGTACAACAGCTGTGTGTTACCAGTACTCACATATGGGGCAGAAACCTGGAGGCTTACGAAAAGGGTTCTGCTGACATTGAGGACGACGCAACGAGCTATGGAAAGAAGAATGATGGGTGTAACGTTAAGGGATAAGAAAAGAGCAGATTGGGTGAGGCAACAAACGCGGGTAAACGACATCTTAGTTGAAATCAAGAAAAAGAAATGGGCATGGGCCGGACATGTAATGAGGAGGGAAGATAACCGATGGTCACTAAGAGTTACGGACTGGATTCCAAGGGAAGGGAAGCGTAGCAGGGGGCGGCAGAAAGTTAGGTGGGCGGATGACATTAAGACGTTTGCAGGGACAACATGGCCACAATTAGTACATGACCGGGGTAGTTGGAGAAGTATGGGAGAGGCCTTTGCCCTGCAGTGGGCGTAACTAGGCTGATGATGATGATGATGATAACTAGAGCTATAACTGCGGCCACTTCACCATCTCCCTCAAACCCTATCCCCTTTCCCTTCCTTCCCTAATACTAACTACCAAGAGAAGATGTCGTTGAGGGGAAGTTCGAAGTATGGCGGGACAGGAAATATCTACCTACCGACCTCCCGCAAAGTGCTTTGAATGAGGCAAGGAATGCTTCGGAAAAAAAGTTGGGGAAGAGTGAAACAGGGTTGGAGATGAGCATGGGCGTAGAAAGACGGAGAGAAAGTGGCAGTGGAAACATTACAGGCGCGGGTGAAAGCCCGTGTTTGCTGACGCAAGCGCTGTCGTCACCAGCTGGATATAGAGAGGAGCATGCGCACAACGGCGAAGGAGGGGCGGCAATGAAAACATTCCAGGATTATGTGAGCACCGTATTCGTTGGCAGAAGTGCTAACGTCACATGTTGGCTATACAGGAGAATGTGCATGAAGAAAGGCAAAGCAAGCGAAGCAATGGAAACATTCCGGGATTCCTTGAGCGCTAGCATTGGCTGGCGCGAGCACTGACGTCACAAACTACGTAGTGAGATACACACCCACAAAGGCAAAGGGAGAGTGACAATGAACATTCCAAGAGCAGACGAGCGCCCGAATAGGCTGGCGCAAACACTGATGTCTGCAGCCGGTTGGAAAGGATCATGCACACGAAGGACGTAGGAGAGGTAATAGAAAGATTCGATGCGCTGATGAGTGAACGGTTTGGTTGGCGCAAAGGTTGGCACCACCAGTAGCCCAAAGTGACTACTAGTGGAGACAATTTTTAATGCGAAGCATTCTAAGCCTCATTCTAATGTAGGCACTTTGCTGTTTGTAGGTTCCTGTTTTGCCTCGTTTCGGGTACATTCAATAGAAACAAATACGCGGCCGCTTGTGGGATCAAACCTATGCTTCCAAGCACAGAAACGCGATGCTCTAACCATTAGGCCACGATCTTTCATTATTGCGATTAGCATTGTGAAACAAAGAAGTCTTCGCAGTAGAAGGGCGGAAAAAGGAAAGTTTATTGCCCGAAGAACAGTAGCAACGCGTCCATACTGGCCGTTGGAATAAACCAAGAAACTCCTGACCACGAGCGCGCCGCTTGTGCTGAACGCACTTGTCTGCGTCGTCGTCCTCTTCCTCTATAATGTCTAACAAGCATTCTTTGGAAACTTCCTCCAGTTTGCGGTATGTATCTAACCTCTTTCACATACAAAGGAACCCAAGTTGTCTACGAGCTTGGGCCACTAGACGTGTGCTGGCTGCTTTCTTGCTGAGCAGACAATATGAGCTCCTGGGTATGTGCCCCCGAATAGTCAACTTGCTGCCGGCTGCTGTCTGGCGTAGTACACAACTAAAGTCACTGGGTATGTGCCCGAACAGACAAATTCTGCAGGGTGCATGTAATCTTCGCATGTTCCAATTCTTGACAAATCTCCAAGGATGAATGTGCCAAGGTGATAAAGGCGGTACATGGCCTAAATATTGTACGTTAAAGCGTAAGTGTCCCATCCGCAACAGACACTTAGCTCCGCGTCGATCGCGGCCACTTGATCGATAGCCATTGCAGTGAAGTCACAACCAGAATACTATGGATAGTGGGCATTGCTACAAAGTTTCATGTGAGGTGCAGTGATTACAAGATATGCTTGGTCGTGCTATCATTTGGTATTGAGGTTGGAAGCGAGATTGCCACTGCGTCTGTGTGCTGATGCGCCCATATGGTTTCGTGACTCACGGACGACCTGGGAATACAATAATCATGACATCACATTACACATATCACCAATTACACACCAATCATAAGAAAAGATTGCTCGTCACATTAACGTCACCAATTATTTCCTCAGAAATAATTAGCCGTCAGTAAAAAAAAAAAGCTATTATTTGTCAGCGACATTAGGCCACGGTCGCACGCACACTTCTCTCACACGAAAGGCAACTAGCTCTATGAGACATTTCTCGCGTGAGAGACATGCCCATTTCTTGAGCTCTTGCCTTGTCCAGCGCGAAAAGCTTCGCATACATCGATTCCCACAGTGCGTGGGATATGAATAATTTTTTTCACTGTTGGGTCGACAGAAGCTCTAACAGTGCCTTGGGTTTCACGGATACGCACTCGCAGTGTGCTATATTTTTGGGTACAATATTCTAAAACTTTCTGTTATAACAAAATGTTTTGCCGAATGCTTTGTTTCAATGAGAATCATTCGTTGCCTCATTCATGGCACCTTCGCGGCAGGTCGGTAGGTGGGTAAGTATTTCCTATTTCGCCGCACTTCTAACTACACTTAATAAAAAGAAATTCTTGACTGACAGTGGAATGGAACCTCTACCTTTGAGCACAGTAGCAAAATGCAGTAACAACAAACACGTTTGTCGGTTTGTGAACGCTTTGCGTAATCCAAAACGATGCTGTGTAGCCAGCTACCAGTAAATTGCTTCGCATAACATCGTTTCGCAGAGTTTGTGAGGTCTGTTTCATTTTTTTTTTCAGCTGCAGCTCTCAAGCACTGGCGTGTTCTGCGCAGGAATAACCTGAAAGATGTGTGCAGTGTTTCAGTCATTTCATTGAAACGCTCTTCTAAAATTAAATCAGTGCAGTGGGGATGTAATGATTGATTGCGCTTGCGTACATTTTACGTTTATTACAAATGGCAAAGAGATACTTCGAAAAGTGCCACGAAGACAGCCAGAGCAACTTTTGAGGTCGTTTTCTAGTATGCGGAATTAGCACTCGCGCGCAACCGAGTTGAATCAGTGGTTCGCCTACAGCTTTTACGTACTTAAGATTGACTGAAACATTTTTGCAATGAACCCAAACCGTGTACAGCCGCGATAAAAGTCTGGAGACCGCAGATGTCATGAATTTTTTTTTTTTTTGCACCGTGTGAATGCATGCTAAAAGCAAGCGGTACAGCCGGTTTGCAATTGTTCGACCAATCCACCGCGTAGAAACGACTCCATGTTGCACGGCTAAGCTAGAAACAATATGTAGTTATGTGGATGTCATCACCTGTAGTTTTGTTCCCGATCGTGTGTATTGGCCAGTTGCTTGCATTGTCACAGTGGCACTGTGCCATGGTAGAGCCACGCAAGAGACATATATAAGAAAATAAGGAATCCCTGGGCCAGTCCTGCACGTTATCGTCGTATCCAAGAGAAGAACAAGCTATACGACTAATTTGTCCGTACTAGAGATCTCTCTGCATTGATGAATTACAAAGTGTATTGCATTAATCTCATCAAAGATGTCTGGAATGTCGAACTCCCTGCTATATAGACATACTCGTGAGCACGTCAAGTCTAGTGAAAGAAGCTTTCTATTAATTTAAATCCTTTGATTCCCAACTTACCTGACAAAATAACCGTTAATGGCTCTGATTTGAGTGGTCTATTATTGGGAGATGTGTTTAATGACAGCTTTGTGACTTCTGCAAACACACATTTTCACAGCGAAGCAGTTAACATTATAGAATTTAAAAAGTCCCACATTATTTCTTGCACCGTTTTTCTCTTCCACGTTGCGTTCATACAATATATGTATAGGTGTCTATTCAGACGCGATTTCGCAGGCGATCGTCTTAATCAGCGTGCTCGAGGTTCCAGCACGCTTAGGAACAGATACGCGCATAGACGACGAGGACGTCAAGGAAGACACGCCATCGCCACCTGTGCTCTCAACCAGTTCTAATTATGACATACCATTAAGGCCGAACGTCGACGTTCGTCAAATTTCAGCGCGCATCGCATATCTAGCAGAGTCGGAGAAAAAAGAAACGTTGAAAGGCCATTTAACTTCTAGTCTAAATCGATAAAAGACAATGTCTTCCTGGGCGAGTTGGCGATAATAAAGGGGTGTATGAACCGTATAATTGATTGTGAGAGCCGCGCTAGTGCGACGTTTCATTGAAATCAAGTAGAGGTTGTATTGTCTTCCAGCTTTTTGTGAGAACTTAAGATCATCACCAGAATATTGTTACGTAGGAAGACGTTCCCTGTACCTCGTCACGGAGCTTCGCAGTGGACGGTACGTCGAGCCTTCCTTCATGGCTCCCGGCGACGACAACCGGACTCCCCCGGCTCCGACACCTGCTGCCACTTCGACGACATACATCACTCTCCCCGCTCCCCGTGATCCTGGCGTATTCTCGGGCAAAGATGGGAAAGACGTCGATGACTGGATCAGCCTGTATGAACACGTCAGCCGCAATAACCGGTGGGACCCTACTATTATGCTCGCCAACGTAGTCTTTTACCTCGGTGGCACACCTAGAGTTTGGTATCGCACGCACGAAGATGAGCTCACCAGTTGGGATTCACTGAAGACACAGCTTCGGGACTTGATCGGCAACCCCTACGGTCACCAACTTGCCGCGCAGAAGGCGCTTTCCAGCCGTGTGCAGACGTCAACAGAGCCCTATGTCACGTACATTCAGGACGTCTTGGCTCTGTGCCGCAAAGTTGACACCCACATGACTGAGTCAGACAAGGTTGCCCACATCCTCAAAGGCATTGCCGATGACGCCTTCAACTTGCTCGTTTGCAACAACGTAGCGACGCTGGATGCTGTTATAAAAGAGTGCCGCCGCCTGGAACTCGCTAAAAGCCGACGTATTGACCAGCAGTTTGCCCGTCTGCCCAACACCCCAGCGACATCTTCCTGTGCCGACACTCCTCGTCCCAACAACACTGCCGATGTTACCAGGATCGTCCGGCGTGAGATCGAGGCCGCCTATCCGGCTGCCTTCGACTCCAGTCCCACCAACACATCTGCAGTCACGGTCTCACTGATCCAGGCAGTTGTCCGCCAAGAGTTCGAAAACATGGGTCTTCACACCATCTGCTCGGCCCATCGTCCTGATACCCGCCCGGCTTCTTCGATTCCGCCCCGTCCCGCACCTTCTTACCCCGCACCTCCACCAGATATGTTACGTAGGAAGATGCAGAGGAAAAGCTATGTACAAGTATATTTACAAGAAAAATACGCTGCGCTTGGCCAAGAGGCAACAGCCCGCGCTAGCTTCTCATCGTCGTCGTCGTCGTCTTCGCACTGCTCGCCTTTTCGTGATCGCACATATTGTTCCGTAGCAATATTATAATAATGATAATTAAAATCACAATCGGAATAATCACCATCATCATCCTCAAATCATCAACTCGGCTCTCTAAATAAATTATGAGGTTCGCCATCATAATCAACTCTGTCATATTTTTAGACTGCGCTATCTTAGGGATCGGCTCAAAAATCGGCTAGAAATAGACGTTAAAAACAAGCCTGTCGCGCGTGTTGGCAAACGCGGTCATTTTCGTTGCCGAGGCTGTCACGCTGTGTAATATTGCTCTAGTTGTCAGTGCAGTTCTCCAGTGTGACAGGTTGGTCAGCAAACCGGATTCTGGCCAACGCCTAAGCCAAATGTTCGGAAACATGTTGTCCGGCTGCTAAAAAAACATGCTGCACAATTTGAACAGACCCTTGTAGTTCGTTGCTTTGTTAAATAAATGTTTAGTCTACACCCCGCTCTCCACGCTTCGTCGTGTGTTCTTGTCTAGTGTTGCACTGCTAAAATACTCATTAAGAAGCTTCGCGGGTAGTGTGGGTAAGAAAGGATGGATGATGCCTAATACCGCCTTGATCAAATATTCTTTAGACTGAAGTATGGTTGTTGTTTTCGTCTCGCGATGTACCAGATGCATCGACCGCACTTCAGTGGACCTGCAGCATATCGCGTGAACCTGCCCTGGGCTCGCTCCATAGCGCGAACAAGCCCTGAAAATGCTGCATGGAGGGATAGGCCGCCTGCCTTGCACGCTTGGCTTCATACTACTGCTAAACAGATGCTGAAATACGGTTTTCGGGGGCCTGTTCTATATCCATGAGGGTAGCCTCGGAGACTTTATTTGACTTTACCCAGCGTCTGATCCACCTTTGGCACACATGAGTTCAGTCAGGGGGCCACGGTGTAGCCTAAAAAAAAGAAGAAAAACATGTTTTAATTATCGTCATCATCATCACCCTCATATAACACACACGATTCGCCTTAAACAACCACGTTGGTCCACCTGGTTATGCTTGGCAGAACACTAACCGATGCTTCATGACTAGCTACCTGCAAAATGCGCTGCATAACATGTTAAGTATCTTTATGTAACAGATTCACTTGTTCACAGTGCTTGTATGAGTCACAACTAATTGGCCATTTATTTAGCATAGAAAAAGTCAAGAAGTTCGTTGGCCGGTGAAGAATGAAAGGTCGTAACCAACCCATAACCCCTCCTGTTTCCCTTCGCTCTGAGCCGCGCTCGGTTTTCATTGCCCGCAAATCCATCCTCCGGCATGACACGCGTGCCCTCATCCCTCCGCATGTCTGCTCCCTTCCCCACAATATTTCTCGGATGGAGGAACTCTCTCTACGCAGACTTCGGGCCGGGGCGGCCCTTACAACAGCCATCACTTGTGCTTGGGGGTAAACCGTACGAAGACATGAGTTTTAGCAATGCTCCACTCCTGCGTCTGCAGCGGATGCTCGCCGTCTACTTTGGACGTGCTCTGGGACAGAGACAATACTCGAATGTGTACTTAAAGGTGTGAAATTCAACAGTGATAAAGCTGAAGACTATGAAAGATGGATTACGGACAACATATATTGTTAGTCGCTATTCCAGTATCTTTATGAAACGGGCCTGCATGCTTATATTTTGTTCCATACTCACGTTATGCTGCGTGGCAACTCAAGCGAAAAAAAAAAAGCGTCGTAAGAAATGAGGACTTAATTTTAGCTTGCATGCTCATGATGGGCGAAAAAAAAAAAAATCGCGACGCCCACTGGCTCCAAACATATACTAACGACTGGATATAGAAGTGTGCGAATAAGGACTTGTGAAACTGAATCGAATACGAATGGAGTGAAGAGAAACGAAACGAATCGAATCGAATATTCGATAACTTTCGAATACTGAACAGCCGTTATCACAGTTATTATAAAGCGGTGTTCACATCCTAGTATCCCTGAAGTTAGTAGCTTCTGCGATTACTTAGTAGCTTATTTAGCGTTCCTTATTAAAATCGCACAAATTGAGCATTAGGAGTAAACAAGTAGTTTCTTCGCATGCACTTGATTCTGCAGAGAGTGCGAATGATCGCGCTGTAGCCAGCAAAGTATGGATACCTAAGCAACGCAGCATGATCTACTAAGCAAGTTCTGATGTTTTATGTGTATAATATGACCGCGGGGTTGAAAATTGATCATTCTCTTGCTCCAATTTTATTTTTAATTGTTCGCAGTTGACGTTTGGAAATTCGAAAAGTATCCGAAAAATATTCGCGTTTACGAACAGGGACTAATGGTGCCCGAAATATTTAACCATAATATTTAAAGAATCCTTACGGCGAGCGGAACTTCCATATGATTGGAAGTATGGAAGAATTGTCCCCATTCCTAAATCACAAAATCCATCACATATTGCGATATACCGGCCTATCTCCATTTTATGCACATGTATGAAGACACTTGAACACGTCATTTTCAAACATACATCGGAGGTTCTTGAAAATAACAACCTGATCGATTCCAGACGGCATGGTTTTCGCAAGAATCTGCCAACGGTAACACAATTGCTCGAAATTCGATTCGTCATTTGACAGTATCGCATATCGCCCACCCCAACTGTATTGTGTTCGTCGCAGAACTGTTTCCGTCAATGCGAACGATGTACGATTTCTCATAAAGCTATATCCCAATCACTAATTCAATTCAATCACATGCGACAATTAATTTTGCATACAAGCCTTACGAAACAAACTCGAAAGTTACTCTCAATGTTTACATGGCAAATGTCAAAGTATCCCTTTGTCGCTTGTAATAAACGTTAAGTGTAAGCAACTGCAATCAATCGTCACATCTCTTTTTATTAGCAGAGTGTTTCGACGAAGGGAGTGAAATTCGGCTGCTATCCATCAGGTTGTTCCCGCTCAGTGTACGCAAGCGCATTGAGAGCTGCCGCTGAAGAATATCAGTGCCCTTCCACTCTGTGAAGAAAAATGACCAGCGAAGCGTTATATGTGGGCCCCTTAATAACGAACTGCACCTCCGTTGCGGGTCGGCCTGGCACTGCACTATCTTCGGTATCGGCGCACGTATGGGTAGTGTTTAATGCTTGCTTCACACCCGCCGTGGTTGCTCAAAGGCTATGGTGTTGGGTTGCCCAGCACAAGGTAGCGAGATTGAATCCCGGCCACGGCGGCCGCATTCTGAGGGGGGCGAAATGCGAAAATACCCGTGTGCTTAGATTTAGGTGAGCGTTAAAGAACCCCAGGTGGTCGAAATTTCCGGAGTGCTCCACTACGGCGTGCAACATAATCAGAAAGTGGTTTTGGCACGTGAAACCCCATACTTTAATTTACTTGTTTATTTAATGCTTGCTTCACCTCCGCCGCAAATCGGCCCGGCGTATCACTATCTTCGGGGTCGGCCCCCGTATGGGGAGTGCTTAACGCCTGCTTCACCTCCACCGCGGGTCCGCCTGGTATTTCACTATCTTCGGGATCGGCCCACGTATGGGGAGTGTTTAACGCATGCTTCAACTCCGCCACGACCCGCCGTGGTTGCTTAGTGGTACTAAGCACGAGGCCGCGGGATCGAATCCCGGCCACGGCAGCCGCATATCGATGGGGGCGAAATGCAAAAACACCCGTGTACTTAGATTTAGGTGCACGTTAAAGAACCCCAGGTGGTCCAAATTTCCAGAATCCCACTATGGCGTGCCTCATAATCAGAAAGTGGTTTTGGCACTTAAAACCCAATTATTTAATTTAAATGAACCTCCGCCACGGGCCGGCCCGGTATTGCACTATCTTCGGGTTCGGCAAACGTATTGAGAGTGCTTAACGCCGGCTTCACCTCTGCCGCAGCTCGGCCCGGCGTTGCACTAACTTCGGGATCGGCCCACCCATGGGGAGTGCTTAAGCCTGCTTCACCTCCGCCCCGGGAAGGCCCGGTATTTCACCAGCTTCGGGATCGGCCCACGTATGGAGTGTGCTTAACGCCTGCTTCACCTCCGCCGCAAGTCGACCCGGCGTTGCATACTAGTCGGGATCGGCCCACGTATGGAGTGTGCTTAACGCCTGCTTCACCTCCACCGCAAGTCGACCCGGCGTTTCACACTAGTCGGGATCGGCCCACGTATGGAGTGTGCTTAACGCCTGCTTCACCTCCGCCGCAAGTCGACCCGGCGTTGCACACTAGTCGGGATCGGCCCACGTATGGAGTGTGCTTAACGCCTGCTTCACCTCCGCCGCAAGTCGACCCGGCGTTGCACACTAGTCGGGATCGGCCCACGTATGGAGTGTGCTTAACGCCTGCTTCACCTCCGCCGCAAGTCGACCCGCCGTTGCACACTAGTCGGGATCGGCCCACGTATGGAGTGTGCTTAACGCCTGCTTCACCTCCGCCGCAAGTCGACCCGGCGTTGCATACTAGTCGGGTACGGCCCACGTATGGAGTGTGCTTAACGCCTGCTTCACCTCCGCCGCAAGTCGACCCGGCGTTGCACACTAGTCGGGATCGGCCCACGTATGGAGTGTGCTTAACGCCTGCTTCACCTCCGCCGCAAGTCGACCCGGCGTTGCACACTAGTCGGGATCGGCCCACGTATGGAGTGTGCTTAACGCCTGCTTCACCTCCGCCGCAAGTCGACCCGGCATTGCACACTAGTCGGAATCGGCCCACGTATGGAGTGTGCTTAACGCCTGCTTCACCTCCGCCGCAAGTCGACCCGGCGTTGCACACTAGTCGGGATCGGCCCACGTATGGAGTGTGCTTAACGCCTGCTTCACCTCCGCCGCAAGTCGACCCGGCGTTGCACACTAGTCGGGATCGGCCCACGTATGGAGTGTGCTTAACGCCTGCTTCACCTCCGCCGCAAGTCGACCCGGCGCTGCACACTAGTCGGGTTCGGCCCACGTATGGAGTGTGCTTAACGTCTGCTTCACCTCCGCCGCAAGTCGACCCGGCGTTGCACACTAGTCGGGATCGGCCCACGTATGGAGTGTGCTTAACGCCTGCTTCACCTCCGCCGCAAGTCGACCCGGCGTTGCACACTAGTTGGGATCGGCCCACGTATGGGTAGTGTTTAACGCCTGCTTCACCTCCGCCGCAGGTCGGCCCGGCGTCGCACTAACTTCGAGATGGGCCCACGTATTGGGAGTGCTTAAAGGGCCCCTGAAACGGTTCTGACAAACTTTGTAGACGCTTAGGGTGCAGCTAATGTTAATTATTCGCACCACAATTTGTGTGAAACGTCTCATATTAAGATAGCTACGAATCATTACAAGTTACCCTCCTCCATAGTCTTGCATTTCCTCCTCGAGTCGTTCGCCGAGTGATCGGGGCTAAGCTCCGCCTTCACTGGCTCTGCGTCATGATGGCACGTCGTGTCGTCGACTTCCGGTTCTCTCGGAGCGAGCGCGCGAAGCCTCTCCAAACTCTCCGCCAGCGGCATGGCAGTCGGCCCCAAGCGAGAGCTATCGAAGCAGCATGCGTTGCGAGCATTCTGTCGCAGCGCCGGACGTGTCTGGTATTCTGGTAACTTCAGGCTAGCTGGGCGTTTCGACGGGACGGTGGAGGCATAAACTCAAGCTGATGAAGGAATTTTAGCGTAGACGTACTTGAACTGCCTGATCGGTCTCTACGGTCCAGCCACACGTTGGCGCAGAGCTTAACCAGTCAAACAAAGAGCTAATATTGCTCTAACCAAGTGTAAGACATTTTAAACGTTTACAAAAACAACGTGTTAACGATTACACTCCTGGGAAAAATTTACACCAGCAGCAAAGAAGAATACATTTTGTTACTGCCACTGTGTTTGGTTGAGCTCTGTGCCACCTGGTGGCTGGACCATGCAGACCATTCACATTTGCGCTTCTGCTCATACCGTGAAACGACACGCAAGCGGACACGGCCAGGCCCTGTCCCCTTGCGCTTGCGTTTACCCTAATACAGGACTCGCGAAACAATATTGTGTTAGTAATCTTCCGGTGTAAAGTGACGGCCGCAAACGGGCAAATCCTGGCGCCGATCGGATAACGGCACTCTGATGCGCTGCAGCCAGTCCGCTCGTTTGGTGCCTTCCAGAGGGACACGATGTCGCAGCTTCACATATTGCCAGTCACTACGTTTGCAGTCTACAACGCAACAAAGTCGAATCATAGTGCTCGCGAAAAGACTGAGGCTGACTTTGACCGCGTTGCTCTCGTCAAAGTGGAGCACGTTGTAACGCAAGCAGACGATGCGTGCTGTGTGTGGGAAGTGCTTAACTGTAGTGAGAAATTGTTCTTGTGCATTCTCTTTTTGTTACTTAGAAACTACTATACTATTACTAAATTACTATAGAAACAAATTAACTAACATTCCAACAATTACGAACATCATCTGTTCATCATAAAGGAGGAAAAATTATAGATGACGCACCCTGGGCAGCCAATCGGATAGCTCGCCCACATGGCGTCAATTGAGTTATTTACGTCAAGTAGGTAGATTCGGCTGAACATTCCGCCGAGCAGTGTGCTGCGATCGGCAGCGATGCACATTTTTAAAACGTTATAATAATTTACACGCTTTACGCGGAGGACTTAGATGCGTCAATTAGTGATCAGAATGACGTACTCTAACGACTTAGTACGTTTGTACAAAATCGACAAAATCGTTTCAGGGCCCCTTTAACGCCTGCTTCACCTCCGCCGCAGGTCGGCCCGGCGTTGCACATTCTTCGGGATTTTGTTCTACACGCGGACACGATACGCTGTAAAAAAAAATTGACCAGCTGCATTTTTCCGCAAAGCTTGGGAATTTATATATCGAAACTGGTGTCATCGTGAACATTTGTTGCAAGTGGGATGATCCGGCTTGCGAACTCCGCGGCTAGAATTTGCAAATTGCAGTATGGGTCATAATGTAATTAGTTAAAGACCTAATAAGTGAATTTTTATTAATTCGTCGATTTTGCATCTCATTTATTTGTGCATGTATTGTCCGCCGCTTCGAGTAGACCAGCTCAAGAACTAGAATTGTGATATCTGCCACAGGCAACCTTTACAGATTTTTAAAAGTGTTCGCTGTATATATCTTGCACTTGAAGAAACTTCGTGTGACCTCGAAGAATTGAGCTCTTAAGTAACGGCGTTATATGAGTATATACGTGACCTCAAGTAGGAGACAGTTTCACAGTCTGAGTCCTCTCAGTGGTGTATTCTTCCTGCGTGTAATTTTCGCATATTTGGCTATCACTAATACCGCTTCGCTTTCCGGCGAAACTGCAGCTTCTCCTTCTTTTTTTTTCTTTTTCTGTGAGTGCGAGTTTAAGCGCTGCTGAGCATGACTGCTGTTGATGGCTCTTTCGAGTGGATTCGGCTTGGCCTCATTTCGGTTGCTGAGTGTATTATACAGTGTTCCCGAGCTATCATGCACCACGAGCTAAAAAAAGAGCAGTTGTGTTACTGGAGCAAAACCTAGTGCATATTGTTTCCAGTACAGTGGAATAGCCGCCAATAATTTTTTAGTTACTTTCAAACTTCAAAATTTTCAAAGTGTCAATGAGGCATTTGTAGGCACCCCAAAATGACATCTAGCTGCGGTGTTTTCAGTGACGTACTAATAATTGCGTACATTTTTTTCCGACTGGCAAAGAAACATCACGAAGTATGAAAAATACCGCGTGAGTGCGCTCCAACCCGCATCCTAAATGAGCGCCCTCAAATTAGCTGGTTAAAAGCAACTGCACTGCCTGTCGCAAACCCGAAGAGACAGTGCATCGCCTTGATAATAGTACGGAAGGAGCCCCAACAGTAGGTTTCGCAGCTTCGCCAGCTATTCTTTCGTCTCATTTCTACATCGCACTTATTATCTGTCTTCCAAGGCCGACCGACCACATTGATAACAAAAGCCCTTTGATAACGCGGCCGAAGAGCCACTCTGACCGCGGACGAAATGCAAAAAGCAATGTGATAGGCATATAATGTTGAAAAATCGCTGCTTTGCTTGCACCGTTTTATTTTTCATGAAAATGTATGCGTGCTGCAAGAACAGGTTCTTGTCACACACACACACACACACACACACACACACACACACACACACACACACACACACACACACACACACACACACACACACACACACACACACACACACACACACACACACACACACACACACACACACACACACACACACACACACACACACACACACACACACACACACACACACACACACACACACACACACACACACACACACACACACACACACACACACACACACACACACACACACACACACACACACACACACACACACACACACACACACACACACACACACACACACACACACACACACACACACGCACGCACGCACGCACGCACACACACGCACACCACGCAGATACGTGATGCGTCTATTACAGCACTAACAAATACTCGCAGCAGCAATTTCCTCTATGAATGTCCTCGCAATTATCACGAGTACGAGGATATAAATTTTACGAATTCAGTGCTTTAATGAGTAACCTTCGGCCAAATTTCCAGGTTATCCGGGTTAGTACAGCCATTCAAATCCCGGCCGGGGCAGCTGCATTTCGATGGGGACGAAAGGCAAAAAAAGTCCGTGTCCCGTGCATTGGAAGCATGTTCAAGATGCCCTGGTAGTCAAAATTAATCCGGAGTCACCCACTTCGGCGTACCTCATAATCAAATCGTGGTTTAGGCAACTCCAGAATTCAATTCAACTGTAGCATCTTAGGCTGAATTCTTGTAACTAATGATCAGGCAACCTCCATCCGCCGAGGTATCTAAGTGGCTATGCCTCTGCGTGGTTGAGCTCAAGGTTGCGGGTGTGGTCCCAGCCGCAACGTCCGCATTCTGAGGAGCTGAAATGCAAGAAAACGATCGTGAACTTAGATTTAGGTGCACGGTAAAGACTCCAAGGTGGACTAAATGAATCCATCCGGAGTTTCCCACTATACGGCGTCCCTCACATTCACATCGTGGTTCTGGCACGTAAAACCTCAGAATTTAACTCAATTTTAAGATTTGACTCTCCAAACATAGTACTAGTCCGTTTCGTTTCCACTGCTGACGCTCTCTGCTTCGCCTCAACACTGCAAAGTTATAGAGGCTTATCAGAGTGATACGAAGTGTAGATAAAAGAATGAATGCTAGCCACCAAGATGTCAGCAAGGTTTAGAAAACGAAAAGAAGTTCTGCACACACACACACACGGACACACACACACGGAAAGAAAAACGAAAAACAAACAAAGGAACGTACATCAGATTTCAGCCTCCTATTATTATCAATGAATTCTTAAGCTCCGTTAAACACCTGCGTCGAGGACGTGTTTGAATAGGTCTCCTTCTTCAGCTACGCAGTACTGAGTCCACTTTATGACATCTTCAGGGGCTTTCTTGATGACCGACGCCGGAATTCTACGGCAGACGTCCGTTATTTTTGCCCTGATCTGATATCCGTCTCGATTATGTAAGCACGATGTTTCACATAACCCCAAAGAAAGAAATCGAGTGGAGAGAGTTCAGGTGATCCAGCCGGCCAATTTACAGGCCCGTACCTTCCAATTTATTGCGCATGAAATATAGTATTCAGCCAGTTTTGTGCTCGGCTGCTGGTGTGTGCGGGTTCCCCATCTTGCTGATACCACAGAAGAGGATGACGTGACAGCGGGACTTCGCGGAGAAAATCATCCACCACTCCTTCAAAGATTTCGTTTACGTAACGCTGTCCAGTCAGTGTGTGATCGAAGAAGATGGGACCGGTTATAGCACTGGCGTAAATTCCGAGCCACACATTGAGCGACGCTGGTATTTACCCAAAGTAGATTGGAGGTCCCTATCTTTTCAGCATTGCTGCTGGTTAATGTGGCACGGGTGAAAGGCCGTCATTTAAAATCCTCCGAACTGATGACTTGGAAATTGGTACCTTGGCGGCCACGTCCCGCACGCTAGCATCAGGATTTGAGGTCATAAATGCTAGAACATCCATGCGTTGACTAGGACTCAAAGATGGAGTCCTCCGCCGCTGTTTCTTGAAGCTGCCGGTTTGTCTCAGGTTTTCATAATTTTTGGTGATAGTCGATGAGTTTGGTCTACCTCCACACTTCCATGACTGATATATATAGATATATTAGCGGCATTGCTCTTGTTGCCATTTGCAGATTCCAAGGCAAGGATAATGTTTACCTTTAAACGAACCTTTAAATCATTGTACTGACGTTGTCAATTCGATTTTCTGGTGATAGGTATTGTGGCAAAAAAAAAAGTTCGTGCACTTTATCTACGCTAAGATAGCAGCTATCACAGCTTGTTTCCAACTAACACCAAACGCGACGTGTTACGTCTGCCGGGGCGCGGCAGATAAGGCACTAGCTCGATGAAGATGAATTTCTTTATTTCCTTTATTTCGTTCTGGATAACTCATAGAGAGCCTGTTCAGGGCGCTGCTTTATGATGGGGGTGGAAGTGTAGTCACGTGGTATTCTCCATATTTCGCGGGGTTTATTTATCAATCGTAAAAAATTTGTACGCAATTAGTAGGTCGCTGAAATTATCACAGTTAGCTGTCCCTAGGCTGTGTCTATAAATGCCTCATTGACACTTTGATCATTTGGATAGTACGTCTGGAATTGGATAAATGATTACGATGACCTTAGTAATGACCTTAGTACAATCTCAGTAACGAAAAAATTACTTCCAGCTACTCCACTGCACTGGAAACAATATGCACTAGATTTTCCTCGAGTAATGCATTGCTCTTCTTTAAATCTTGGTGAATTATAGTTCAAAGGGACACCCTGTATATATTTATGACCGCTGCATGCAAGGGACGATATTTGCAATCCTAATAAATGTTATGTTATAAATTATTAGAAATGTTTTTTTTTCATGAGTCGTTAGCATTGCTTACTGGAAAGAGAAGCGATACTGAGACAAAACATTCACGTGCATTTCACACGCCATTGATAAAACTCTGCCGAAGGGGTCACGGAAGGCTATAGATATTTTTAATGATCAAAGAAGCACTCGAGGTGATTTGGAACGAGGTGAACATAGAGCAACATATTCATTCTCTAGGCGTAAGCTATCCATATTGTTAGAAATAATTTTTAATTGGCTACCTCCCTCTCTTTAAAAATAGAATTAAATTTGTCCTGCGTATATATTTAAATATATTGTGTATGTGCATAGTATTACATTGGAAATTTAAAACAATGTTGAAGTGAGAAAATACGGATGAGGCAGCCACCGAAGAGGGCTTCTAATGCGCGTGTCCTCCTATTGTCAGGATGTGCAGAACTAAAGCAAAAGCATGCATTAAAGCTTGTGCACGTCTGCGCCAACAATGATGCAGCAAGCTATTAGCCCCAGTAAAATATCAAGTGAAAATGTCGAGGAAAGTGAAAAGAAGCCTCAAATGATGTGGGTGACAAAACTCTGGTAATGGCATTTTAGGTATGTGTGTGGGCGGAGAGGCTTCGGCATCGCCCGGGGGGAGGTGGGGGGTGGGGGCTCAGCCCATAATTTGTTAAATAAATGTTTATTCATGATGACGTCATTCTGCTTCCTCATGACTTCTCGTGTTGTGCTGGACTGTTTAAATATTCATCAAGAATTTCCGTAGGCCGTGTGGTATACTTGGCATACTTTGTCACCCACTGGCAAAAGCGGGGGGAGGGGGAAAGTGTTTCCCTTGCCTCCCCCTCCACCGTAAGTACGCCTGTCGCACTCGGCTTTCTTTGTACATTGGCTTCGTCACATGGCAGTAATGCACCGAGCTTAAGCAGCACTCTACCGCAACGGTTATGGCGGGCAAGTGGTGCCACGATGCGAGTCATTCACGCATTTGATTTTGCGGTGGGACCACAGCAGTCTTTGTTTATAACTGAAGGCATTGCGAAATTCTCTCAGGTGCACGTCGTCTGTAAGAACAATCTTGATTTATCTTATTCGTATTATAAATACCATTGCTCATTTTTTTTGTCCTGTGATTATTGTTTAAACAGAATCGTGCCAATTTAGGCGACTTCTCGTTGACAACCAATTAAATGTTAAAAAAGGGGAGAAAAGAGGAGATTCGGAAGGAACGTTTATTAATTGAAGTGAACAGACTTCAATAAAGCGTTCCAGCGCAGAAACACAGCGCGTTTGAATCTTTACATGCGACAGCATTTGCTGACTTTCGAGTGTGACATTCAAGCGGACGGAAACCAATCTGTATGGTGCTTAATGCATTACTGACTGAATCATCTTCCACTTTGTACCGGGTGTTTCAAGATGACAGTCCCTCATTGTTTAAATAGGGGTTGGAGACCCAATGATAGTTCTTTTGTCTGCTCAAGATCCACTGCAGGAATGAAAAAAAAAGTCCCCGGTGAATCAGTGTAGTAACCTTATTAACAATAAGGTTCGCTAATGAATCTCTGAAGCATCAATGTTAGTACGACAGTAGCGTTGCAGGCGTTGCACCCCAGTGTTGCCCGGGATGACACCGAACGAAAACCGGCGGCTTTTGTAGAGCTTTCCGTGTTTATGTTGTCCGTTCCGCTCATACCAGTGTTATGCACGAGGCGTTGTCGTGTGCACGCAACTGCACGGCGGCAGTAGCGGTGGTGTTTGTGCGCGCAACGCTCGATCGTGCCAGCCATGGAAGGCGCCCACACGCGCCCTGGCTTCGCTCAAGAGCCGATTGAGCGAAGCATGACGGCACATCCGCTTGGCTCCTGCATTTCCCCAGCCAAACGCGTGCAGCACGTCACCTCGTGCCTTCAAAGGCGCAAATATACTCTGACGTCTTCGGCGCACCAGACAGCGGTCGGCGAAGCCAGATATGTCACGCCGGCGAGGATGGGAGCGACCAAAATTTGCGAGCCGCCAGCAGAGATTCCTTTGCGTTGAGAAACTTGGCGCTCCGGCGGGCGCGCCACGGGGTGCCACATGTCCCAACATGTGACGTAATTTGATATCCTGATAACGCGCGTTCCTGACATACTAGGTTTCTCTTTTACACATCAAATAAGGCTGTTTTTTATTTATTTTAAAAAGTGATTTGCTATGAGATCGTCGTTAGCTTACAAGTCGCAATTGGCATCGGCGGCCTAACATCAATAATTAATAATTAATTAGCGAATCTTTGTTATATGGGATAATAACTGATCCACCAGTTCTCGCCTCTATTGTGATTCTTGGCCAGAAATAACAACCACTGTGCCTCGAATCCTCTATGTTTTAATAATTAAACAGTCGCCGGTGAAGAACTCGGTACAGCTCTTTCTATCAATTTCACTGTCACGTGACAGCAGCCGTTCCTACGTTATCTAATTTGAAACCTTTGACAACAAGCTTACTTAACTTTCACAGCAAGATTACTTAAGCTATATTCGAGTCACTTGCACATGATTGGAATCACCTTTCCTTTAGATTTGTACTCAAATAATTTGGTTGATTCATGGATTTATGCGGTAATTCTGAGCTCATGATTCATGGGCTCAGAATTAAATTTGACCACCTGAGGTTTTTGTAATGTGCACCGAAATCTAAACGTGCACCAGCGTTTTTGAGTGAGTGAGTGAACACTTTTATTGAGTCTTTTAAGAGTTTCGCGGTTACGAGGTCTCCGTCGTCTTCATCTTCTTGGCGCTGGCGACTTGAGACTTCTCTTCAGCAAGGGTGGGCCCCTATCCCAAGGCTCCACTGAGTCGTGCTGCATCGCTCACGTGCTGCACTAGGGCCCTTTGGGCCGTGAGCTCGCTGCTGGTGAGCCGACTCTCCCATTGCTCCGCACTCGGGTGTTCGTGTTTGTGGAATGCTTTGTTGCGTTCGCACTCCCAGGTTATGTGGTAGAGTGTAGGTGTGGCACCGCACCAAGGGCAGGTGCCACGTCCAAAAATTTACCCCGTGACTTCGCGCTCAGCAGCAGCACGCCATAGCCAATAAGACACCGCGCTTAAGTACGGCAAACGTGACACGACATGTGGGGATAATTATAGGGACCAGACGCAATCCGTCAGCCATAAATATCTTGTCTACGCACCAGCGTGGCACTATATAAGAGGCACGTAGAAGCAGAAGAAGAGGAAGCTCGTCAGGTTCACTGACACCAGCTATGTCGTCCTCGCGATCCTCCAAGTCTTCCAGGCAGTCGGTGATCTCAGAGCCGGGTGATGTGTTTGCCACCGCTGCTGGCGCTGCCAAAACGCCACCTGCGGCAGCGCCTGTGGCAGCGACTGCCGCTGGAACGTCTGGAGACCGGGAGAGGCGAAAGCGAAAACGCTCTAGCGCAGCGGCCTCCAGGCACCGCAGGGGACACCGAACCAAGGCTCAAGGCTCAACTGACGAAGCAAAGCCCGCTGCAGCGCCCGTACGTGTACCTCTGCAGGGTGGGCTGTGTGTTTACAGAATGCGGTGCAACCTGGGGGCGAGATCATCACGGCATTGTTTGCAGTCACGTTGCGCCGCCCGAAGGGGATATAACATTCTAATGATTCCGAAACATAAATTATTCATCTATCTTCTAAAGTACTGACTCTCTCGCTGAGGTTTAGCGAGAATGTTGTAGGGGGTCAATGCCAGTTGTCGCTCTATTCGCTATTTAGTGCGTTTCATACAGCTCGGTCACTCGTGAAGTACGTATACCATTTACGCCATTGCTTGCGCCAAATAATATTGTATTACTTTGGCTTTGTATGAAATTATTCTGTAGAAAAGAATTGACTCGTACATTATAGCTAAACGAGAAATATCTATAAGAAGCAAATGTTCGACTTCTCATGGAGGGGTGTATGTGTGGGAGGGCAGAGACTGACGGGGAGCAAACACTAATGTAACGTAGCGACATTAGCATAAGACTGTTGTACTTCGCCCACTTTATACTTTGCTTCTTGTCGTCTGCCATTATCATGACCCACGTATTTATTTTTAAATTATGGTTACGTTATCTCTGTGGTAGAGGTTAGGCCGCGTCGTCATAGTTTTGTCACATGACAAATTTCACACCAGTGACAGCTGACCGGGAAATAATGCCAATAAATAGCTTAAGCCACAATATATCTTTTTTTCTGCCATTGTAACAAAAAGTCCAACACCTCTCGCGGATAACGTAAGGAGCTGCGCACTCTGTACCTGCATCCTCTTGTCTACATAGGGCGAAAAAGGGGGCTGGGCAGCCAGCCTTAAACCATGCGCAGTAAATGGTGAAAGAGAAAGCTACATAAGCATGCATCTCCCTTTTGGCAACACTTAAGACGCACGTGCACGAGCGCGTTCCTCATCTACGGCGACCCAGGCTTCTGGCATCTTGCAAAGGGGAGCGCAGAATTGTTGCCAAAAAGAAGAGAGAGAGAGAGAGAGAGAGAGAGAGAGAGACCAGACAGGAAACACGCTCTTTCCTGTCTTTCAGCATCTTTCCTGTCTGATCTTTTTTTTCCGCACCACTTCCGCGCTCCCCTTTGCAAGACGTTGAACCAATTAGCCCAACAACTAACTATTCTTCTGACACGATCGACTACGGCAATGCAGATATAACGATGGATTGCAGCCAACAAATCCAAGTCCTCATGTGAGACATGAGTGCGTCTCGCGCAGCCTGTCGAGCCGGCAAATGTCGCACCGGTGGTCGTGGTCGAAGACGAGTCGTCGGGGACGCAGCCGCCTGCGGCCACCGACACACAGCGTGGAACTTCGACCGCGGACTTTGGTGCGAGAGATGCAGGTATGCGTGCATGGATATTTGTCGTGTTTGCAGAGGACGGGTGCGTGAGATTTTTGAAGCTCCTTAGAAAATCGGGCAGTATACCTACCACCAGAAGGTCGCTGTCACGTACTAGATCAGTTATTTGATTGTGATATAATGTGTATAACATGCCCTATTTAACATGAGGCATTTTATTCAATGTTCAGGCGCGATACGACACAGGTGTAGCAGCAGCGATCTCAGAGTTGCTAAATTACGGCAGACACCGTGAGCTCCTGACTGGGAGCTTACCGTTATCATTGAAAAGGAAGGTGTACAATAGGTGCATTTTACCCGTGCTGCCATATGAGGCAGAGACTTGGAGACTGACAAAGAAGCTTGAGAACAAGTTAAGAACCGCGCAAAGAGCAATGGAACGAAGAATGCTAGGCATAACTTTAAGAGACAGAAAGACAGAGGTTTGTATCAGAGGGCAAACGGGTATAGACGATATTCTAATTGACATAAAGAGAAAAGAATGGAGCTGGGCAGGTCATGTAATGCACAGATTAGATAACCGTTGGACCATTAGGGTGACAGAATGGGTATCAAGAGAAGGAAAGCGCAGTAGAGGACGTAGAAGACTAGGTGGTGCGACGAAATTAGGAAATTTGCGTGTGCTAGTTGGAATCGGCTGGCGCGAGACAGGGGTAATTCGAGATCGCAGGGAGAGGCCTTCGTCCTGCAGTCGGCATAAAATAGGCTGATGATGATGATGACGACGACGACGACGATGATGATGATGATGGTGTAGGGATGTCATTGAGATTGCCATCCAATAATGTTGAAAACTCCACGTATACGTCTCTCATTAGCACTGCATATTTTACGGTGTATAGTGCTGAAAACTCGTGCGTCGTAGTTCACAATCAGGGCGTAGAACCTACAGCAAGAACGCGCAACTTACGCTTCATCGCTGATATTACAGATACGTTTTGCGAGTAGTGAAACAAAGCCGCATCTTCTGACAACAGACCATGAATTCTCTGTTGGGCGGTCAGCGAGTCGAGTCATGCAGCTATATACAGCACGATGGTGATGACCAGCGTTTTAAATGCATTAAAACAGCCAACCAATCTATGAGACGTCGTCAACTATTCGATCACTTAATCGAAATCGATTATACAGCGTGACTTTACAAATGCACCTTCGATGAAGATAAAGAAAAGAAAAAGTATTTCACAGGTGTGCGCCAATCGGACAATTGGCATATGGAAGAGAGCGAAGCTATACAGACTTTCCTTCTGTTTTTGTAGACAATACAGATTAATTAATTAATTAATTAATTAATTAATTAATTAATACCGCAGCCCATTAGGGCTATGGCAGGAGTGGGTGTACATGCGAGGAAAACTGATTATGATATGCAGAAACAAGAACATAGAAATATGTTCTTGGATAAAAAGGCTATAAGGGCAGCGAGCGTGGCGTTTTGGCACTCGAGTTCCTAGGTGAGGCGGACATACTATGCCGCTAACAACGTGACCTTCAGAAGACTAATTGACAAACGAACAAACATTTATTAATTAACTTTTTTATTTGGGGCACAGGGGCAGTTATCTAAACGGCGAACTTGAAGGCAGTCACATTTTAATGCACCTACACCTTTAAAAAATCTTGAAAGTCGGGCCTAATTCGAGATAGCCATCATAAAATTTCAACGGTAAACCCAGGCAATATCGAAACCGAGCGCCGCGGGAGCGCAGATTTGGCGGCCTCGCTATCAGACCGAAACGCCCCGCGACAAGTGCGAGAAAGTTTGAAAGCCGACGCCTCGGCCAGTCGCGGCGCCTAATAGTACGTCATGCTTTGCCTGGCAAGCATGTGCGTATGTGCGTCGGGTCAGGATTTGCCGCAGCATGCTACCATTCAAACGTCGCTCCAGACTTCTTTACGGGGCGTTGCGATCTGGCGCGCAGCGGGACGCGCTCGGTCTCGATATTGCCTTGATACAGCTTTTGAAGTTGACGATGAATATTTCGATTTATGTGCGGTTTTCAACATCTTTTCATTGTTTCAACACCCAACATGTTTTCAACAATGATGGGTGTGCCTGAAAAATGTCACTGCCTTCAAATTTTCCATTTAGACAACTACCCTCAAGGCAGTAGTAAAAATGTTAATTCAAGATTTTTTGTTAATCAATCTGCTTAAGCTCACGTTATTAGCGGCAAAGCATATGTCCGCCTCGCCTAGGAACTCGTCTGCAAAAACGCCACGTTAGCTGTGCTCATTACTTTTTTATACAAAATCTGTATGGTCTAAAAAATCCGCCTCCATTCCACCTTGCGAAAGTAGATGTGCAGCGAAGCTGTTGCCGACGTTAGACAAGCACCAACACCACAAAGCACGTGGGCGGAAGTGCAGCATATATCCTCATCCTTCTAGGCCCTCCGCCAAGCGTAGGTGCCCTATTGAACTAATTGCATCAGAAAATTCGTAAAGTACGACTTTCACAGAAACTGCACACATGGTAGCATGGGATTGTAAATTGAATGTACGTGAAAACCTACTTCTGTTACGCGTCAACTCAAAGACAAAACCCTTTTCCAGCTGCAGTTTGAGGTCTGTATGCGTCACTGCGGCCGCTAGGTGGCGGTAGTGTTTTCGGGTGAGCACAGCACGAGCCCACAAAAAATCCCGAGCAACTAGAGGCTAACAGCTTCGCTGTAAAGGAAACGCCCTGTATAAGCGAGTTTGCACACCCTTCGGAAGTACTACGGGTCTGTTTGCTGGCTGACGGCGTCGCCCTAACGCAGAAGCAGTGGCTGGCCGTTCTCAATGACGGTTCCCACTCAGGCTGCGTTGCAGCACCACGGCGCCTGCTTTCACCGCCTCAGCCGTACGAACTCCCGGCTGACTTCCAACCTGGATTGTTGCGAGACATAATTGCCGCTAAAGGAACGCACGCAAACAGACACGAAAGAAAAACAATGACGACGACCACGGGCGGCACTTCTGATTTAATTCAGGGAGGAACGCACGCAAACAGACACGAAAGAAAAACAAAGACGACGACCACGGGCGGCACTTCTGATTTAATTCAGGGATGAACTTAATATACGCAGGATCGCATGCGCAGACGGCATCATTCACACCTGACGAGACAACCAGCGTTCAATGAATATAATACGGCTGTATTGATGTATCGCCTTATACTTGTGCCCTCTAAGGTTTTCTATATAATCGGCTTACATTAATTCATGAGCCGTCTGGTTCTTGCTCCTGCCAAGGATCTTTGTATCACGAAACCGGTGGTTCACACTTGCAGTCCTTGCAGTGCGTAGGAAGATGCGAGAATTAATTTTTCTTTATACTTAGATCATGCTCTCTGGTTCTCAGCGGCCAGTGTGTGCAACGTAGGGCTTGCCGCACGTCAGGGGACATCATACAAAACTCATGTATCACATTTGGCATATGTTGCGGCGTGTTTTAAATGCATAGCATTTGTTTGCCTAATCGTAGCCAGAGTCAAACGCGAGGCCGTCCAAGGTCACAGTTTGTCGCCGACGCCCGCGCACCCCCATGCGCCTGTTCGCTGACCGCTGTGGGCTCGGCCCCTCGTTGCTATACATGCGCACGCGCGCGCTCTCACGCGTCCGCGCGCACACCGCTACTGGCTTGGCGCCTTCTCTCCTTGCTCCACTAGCCGGTACGGCTGTGTGCGCCATAAACAGACGTGGCTCAGTTGCGTTAGCAGCGCTCTGTTGCGCGTAGACCTCTACTTGTATATATAACAATGGGCCCTCGTAAACATCACGCGGAAAAGGAGCATAAGCCCAGGTTTTAAGCCCAGGCTTCACTTACGTTTGCCGACATGTGCAAGCTCGCACTTGTGCGCCTTGAATTTGCCGCGCTTCCCGAGGAATGGAGGTTTGCACGGCGGAAGGAAACTAAGGAGAGGCCCTACCCGTGCCTTACCCCCTCCGCGCGCTAGGAGAAAAGTGTGGCGGAAATGACGTAGTAGGTTCTCATTTTTTTGCTGCTTTTTTATTTTTTTTTTGTTGTATGGCCACGCCTTCTGGGCCACAATGGCGGCGTTGTTATGTTTTTGAGCGCTCACACGTGTTGCTCTGGTAGGTTTCGGGCCGTGGCAAAGGCGCTGAGTGGGCGGGTTTGCGTTAGTCACCGTGTCTTGTTGCGCTGTGTTACCTGCACCGTGCTCTGCCAGATGTTGCGCGAGCGCGCGCGCTGCGCGCGCGACACCACGCGCAGCGCGGCGTGGTTTCGCGAAAGATGTAAACAAGAGAGGAGGGTGGCCCAAAAGGCGGAGCATCGCCATGAGCAACGCCAAATTCCGGCTTCACTTTCGCTTCACAAAGAGTGACGTCAGGGCCTCTCCTTAGTTTCCTTCCTCCGTGAGGTTTGCCTCTGCAAGAGACGTGCACCCACGTGACTCGTCCCATCAATGACAGACATTGTTTTCTACTTTGTTTCTGACAGTGCTTAAAAATGCTGAAATATTGATAAACACAATTGTTTTATCTTTAGTATCGTTAGATGAACGCAAAGGGTAAAGAAAAAGCCCATGCGCAGATAGTAAAAATCTGCCTAACTGAGTGTTGATTGTACCACGCCGTAGCTGCGTAGCCGGACGCGTGAAAACGTGAGGCAGCCAGAGCGCCCGATATAGGGTCTTGAACAGATATCCGCGCTTGGACGCGTGCGATCAGTCCCGCATGCGTAAGCACGCCGACGTGAGCTTGCGCGCGAAGGCTCTGCAGAGACTACAGAAGTATGCGATGCGTACCGAACTAGCGATGCAGGAGGCGAAGCGACGGACCGACGTGACACGCGCGGCCGAAAAACAACGGCAGGCCAACCGAACGGCCGCCGAGCAGGCCTTTGACGACGCCGATTGAGTGCGGCCACTTGCGGGACGCGTACTTTCAAGAGGACTTTGTCGCAGGCGAATTTGGTGCGGCGTGCAGCGTCTGCAACTGCCTCTGGTTCCGATCGCACGTATTCGCAGCCTGCACGTGTGGGGGTCCTCGAGCGAGCGTTTCCCTGGGAGAACGTGCGTTCGTGTGGGCTTTGTGCCATGGGCAGGGAAGAAATTCTTCGCCCTGACTTCGATAATCAACAAGGATGGTTATAATTTTGTTCTTAAAGCCTTGCCTACTTAAACATGCTTAGACAGCACGGGAACGGCCTCTGTTTTACGCACGAACTTCCACTTTGTAACAACTCGCAGTTCTTAGACATAAGTTTAGCATTTAATAGCAAGCATATTTACTGGCAATACTCGCCGCGGGCGAATAATGGGCTGGTACTACATGACTCAGCCCATTCTAAAATAGACGGGGCAATGCCATGCTCTGACTGGAATCCGCACTCAGAAAATCATGTGCTCAGGATGCAAGCGTCTTCGACAATGAGGTGCATCGCTTCAAGATGGCAGGATTCCATGGTTCGTTGTTGACCTCAGTGGTGGAGACCGTCCTGCAGAAGGTAAGAGGTACGATCGAGAAGAGCAGCGAGAGTGAGTACGACTACAAGGACCTTAAGAGCTGCAGTGGTTTCATGTATTCACAGGATGACCCACAACCTCAAGATGGTTGCAGGCAGGTATGGCGTACAGCTCGCTTTCTCAGTCCCTGTTAAGCTAGCTTAGCTTTGCCCTCGTCCTCTGGTGGCGGAACAAGTCGGCAAGCCTGTGGGAAAAAAACACGCCACAGCATATGCCGAATGGGATACGGGAGTTGTGTATGAGATCCCCTTGACGTGCGGCAAGTCCTACGTTGAACCGACTGGCTGATGTCTGAATTAACCAGCGAACATGAGCTAAGTTTAAATAAAATGAACTCACGCATCTACCTACGCCCTGTAAGGGCTGCAAGCGTGAGCGACCGGTTTCGTGATATAAAGATTCTCGGCAGCAGCAAGAACCGGGGGGCTCGTGAATTATTGAGAGCCTATTACGTAAAAAGTTACAGGGTGCAAGTATAAGTGATACGTCAATACAGCTGTATAACTCTGAGATTAGACTCTTTTAATACTGCAGTTGTCTCTTCAGGTGTGAATGACGCCTTTTGCGCGTGCGATCATGTGTGCATTTATTCTTGGATTCACCCGCCGTAGCGGCATAGTGGCTATGGCGTTGCGCTATACTTAGTCCGAGGGCGCGGAATCGAATGCCGGCGGGATTCATAAACGCCCCTGCACCGTTCATTGGGTGTGCGTTAAGGATCCCCTGGTGGTCAAAATTAATCCGGAGTCTCCCACTACGGCGTGCCCCATAATCATGTCGAGGTTTTGGCACGTAAAACCCCTTAATTAAATTAATTATTGTTGGATTCGTACGTCGCTGAAACTAGTCACTTGGAAGAACGCCCATGGCCGTCGTCATTGTTTTTATTTCATGTCTTTGGTTTGCGTGCATTCTTTCAGCGACAATTATGTCTCGCAGCAAGTTCCAACTAGGCTTACGACACGTTCTCTCAACGTGGAGCCGGTTTAACGCGACATGGAAAAAAAAAAAATAATCGCTGGTAAAAAAAATACGGAAGAAAAGCCTGCGCAATGATTTGTTTATTTGAATGAGCACTACACAAAGTACATTTATTTATTCACTTACTTATTAACATACATTACAGGGGGGTCCCTGGAGGCATTACGTATATGGTGATGTAGAGAAAACGTGAAGGCACTAATAAGAAATAACGGTAGTTGCAATTCAATACATAAATAGCAACAATATAAGGCAAGTGACGGATAATATATACAAGTCGTTACATTTAAGAAAATATAAAACTCAACAGGGCAATGCAAAATGCAAGAAAACTGTCTTAGAAACACTTATAAAAATTAGAAAAGAATGAAAACGAGTACACCGTGACATTTTGCTATTACGAAAGATTTAGTAGCTAACACATGAGTGCAATAAATAAACGCACAAATAAGTGGATTTTAAAGAATACTAAAATAAGACCCGAAGAAAAAAAGAAGGGGTGGGGGGGGGGGGGGGGACTGACTGCTAAGGCGTGCAATTATGTAGAGCTATCATAAAAGAATGTATGATTAGTAGATGACGAAATTTTTCGTCGTGACTCTCAGAGGCTATAACACCAAGAAGGTTCGTTCCAAAGATGAATGGCTCCTGAGAGTGCGGGGGATCGAGTTAAGTGCTAGTGTTTTGCCGTAGGTGCAAATGAAGTTCAACTGGTTGTACTATCTCCGTGGCCTACAATAAGGAACTTCAATATGCAAGTGTGATAACGTTGTGCTATGGACAAATTTATGAAATAATGACAATAGAGAAATGACGCGAAGAATATGTAATGTTTGTAGTGAGAGGTGGAGTTTAATTTGCGTTATACTGGTGGTATAGTCATAACAACGCGGAACAAATCACGCAGCCCTATTTTGAATTGATTCTGATTCTGATGGGGAGACCAGACAGGTGCGGCGTACTCGAGTTGAGGTTGGACAGAAATTAGGTAAGCTAGTTTACGAACACCGTTAGTAGAATTATGTAAGTTGCTGCGTATGTACCCCACTAACCTGGAAGCGCTGGCGCATACGGACGTGATGTGCGATGACCACATCCAATAATCGTTCATCATAATATAATCACTTTATAATAATTGATCATTACGTTTCAAAACAACTCAGACACGCATTGCGCTGCATTTACATTTGGTATGAACCACGCCACCACTCGCCATAGCACGAAAACCGTTGCGGAGTTCGCTTTAACAGCTTCGCTGTAAAAGCGCGAAGAAAAAAAAATACGCAAAATAATATCGATAACACAAATTAATGCATGATATAGCACTGATTAATCATGTCACAAGGTGTGAAGTAATAATTTTAGAATTTTCCATCTTCTACCATGATCGCCAGAAGATTGTAGGCAGGTATTTCATTTTGTAATGAGCTCGATACTATTGCCACGTAGTCGTGTCGTAACCAATAATATTGTAAAATTATTGTACCGGAGTACAGGTAGTATGTATTTTCACTGCAACTATTAGCGCCTGAGTTTCGACCTATGCACGTATTATTAACATCGCGCGGTGCTTCGAATTTTGTGTGACTTCTCCATCGATACAGAAGCCGCGCCGGCACCTGTTTCGGAGACCTCGACGGCCTCTATGAGCCAAATGTCCCACCTGCGGGTTCCAGTACAGGGCGACACGCGCGTTCTGAATGAACAGGCGGTGTCGGACCAGGACGGGGCCAAACTGACCCCCGAGGATCCGCTGTCAGCAGCTCCGTCAGCGCCACCGTTGAGAATGCCGTCTGTAGACGTGGACGAAGGCGTGTCAGAGGAGACTGCACCGTGGCCTCAAGCACAGACCCCGCCATTGCCCAACGAGTCGCCTTTACCTGCGTTTCCAGCAGGACCACTACCAGTGGAACCAACGGTGCCCATTCCAGCCGTATCCGAGCCCTCCGAGGCTTCAAGCGCTCTAGGTACGGTGTATGCAGCGGACCTAACCACCAAACACGTATACGGCAGCTCAGGCTTGTTTCCTGACTTTTCATCCAACGCGCTGGGCGCTAACGCGAATGTTATATATTACAACGTTTTTAGTACGCCGTTCCAGCCTACCGTTAGTCATTGCCCCTACAACGTAAACATAGCAGCAGCTGTAAAGATGCGCGTATTCACATTTTAAAGGTAATCGATGTTCTTTGGCCTAAATAACTAATAACCGCGTGTGTTTGAATGTTTAGATTATTTTCGTCAGGTCTAAAGCCGACGTCAGGCGGAGTACAACAAACAGGAGCGAACGAAAGATAATTGGGGCGCGCCAGACGTTATGTTAATTGCAGAATTGGAAACAGGACACCTGGCGCTGAAGTTAAGTCTATATTAACCCTGTAAATTTTAGGAACACAAGACTGCCTTCCGACCTAACGAAATAGGACCAAAACATCCAAACCCACGTGGCTGTTGTTATTCTTTCTTCTAAAAGCGGTTATGGACAGTTACTCGTATTTGTAAAAAAAACTGTACCTGTATATAGTATAAAGGTTACTGCGTTTGCAGTCATACAGATATGGCTTGGAGCTGACAGTGCGCGGAATGTTTGCGCAGTTAACACCTGTAGCGCCAGTAAAGGTGGTCTGTGTGCGTTATCTGCATGAACGTAAGTCCTCTAGCATATACCGCATATACCCGTGTAGGGGCCGCACCCCCAACTTGACAGCCCAAAAACAAAAACAACACGAAAGAAAAACAAAAACAAAATTCCAACCAAGGAGCAATCGCGTTCGGTGCGCGCATCAACGAATGTTTCGGGTGCCGCTACCAGATAATGATGCGAGCTGACCGACTGACGTGTGGAGCGCGGTCACGGCTGGCTCCTCCGTGTTCCTCCGTGGCAGCGCGCCAGCGCCATCTTTTATTTCTGCGGTTAAGTTTCGCAGTCAGCTCATTCGGCTCATCTGTCAGTACCCGGGAGTCCGCAATGGAGAGGAAGCGTTCGATGGCGTACGACGCTCCATCTAAAACTCGAGGTTGTCGTGTACGCCGGCAAGCGAGCAGGCGGCCGCAACTTCGGCGTCGACGGCTTGTGCGTACATCGGCAGCTGAAGCAGAAAGAGAAGCTCTTAAAGGGACGCTAAACGCAAATGCAACGTTGACGGGGACTGTTGAAATACCATTCCAGAAACCTCGCGGCGCTTGTTTCGCGACAAGACTTAATTTACCAGAAAAGTGCGTCTAAAGGGTACGCATACCTTTAGCGCAATTCAAGTGTGCCGACTTCGAGCGGGGAGTGGTGACGTTCCATACGCCATCACTGTCGCTGATTAAAACGGTGCCCGACAGACGACGCTACGGTTTTCTGCGAAAAACGCAAACGTCCGGCCATAGAGAAATCGAGCCAAGATAGTGCGTTGGATCCGTCGCTGCAGCTGCTCTTGGTCACTTGGCGCGGACCGTTCCGGAAACCCGCACCATCGCATCGACGCGGCATTCTCCGATACTTTCAGTTTGTGAGAGTTTCGCGAGCCAGCAAAACCAGGGCAGCACTGCGCGATAACGAAGCCACTGAAACGCGAAAGCGCAGGCGGCGCAGGGTGGATAAAACGAAACCTTTCGACCACCCGCGTCGTTGGCAAGGGTAACGTCAAATATTTTTTTCTGAAGATCAAATATAACTAGACAAGTAACATTTTCTTTCGTCTTATAATGCAAGTCGATCATTGTCTTGTGATGAGTGGTTGAGTGCTAGTGACAGAAATATGAGGTTTGCCTTCGTGCCTTCGTCATCGGGCTAGTACTTGAATGTTCCGGGTTAGTCTATAATCGTGTCCTGCGTTTAACTCAATTCCTCGATTACTAAAGCTTTGTTCGCGATAATATTGACGCCTTAGCAGTTCTAGAGCACTAACCTATATATCACTTTGGCTTGACTTAACGTTCTCTTGACTTAACTTAACGAGCTCCTTCAAGCTGATAGCCTTCGGACTTTGTCGTGTCATTGTTTTAGTAATGACATTGTAAAGTCCTGAACATGCATCGACAATGAAGAAGCAGTATGGCAATAAACCAATTTCTTGAGTTATAGAATCGTTATCATCAAGCTTGTTATATTAAACACTTTATTGATACTTCTTATCAGGCGGTCATAATACAAGGAAATAAAATACTGAAGGTTGGAGAATACAAATACAAATACAAATATACACTCAAGCAATCACGGCGCCACGGAAAAAAGAAGGAGCGCGTCTGCTTCACTAAAACTGCTACAGAAGTTTCGTAGGCTTTGCTTTGACGCGCGTCGGCAGCCCACAATTCCGGCGGTTCCTAACAATGCAAGTTCAAACTTCGCGCCCATCTGCTCCGTCGAGCTGCAGAACCACTGATTCGAGGCGCAACCTTTTTACAGTCGATAGCTCGAACGAGCCTTCCCATTTTTTTCTTCAGTTGTCGAAGACTGGATGTTCAATCCTGCGCTTCACAAAGGTCAGCGGACTGCCTCATTCGGTCTGAATTTAACATTTAACTACAAGAAAGACAGAGAGGGCGAGCAACTAAACGTATTTATTTATTTGCATAATCTTTTTAAATGCAGTAGTTTGAACTTAAGCATGCCAAAACATTTAATGACGAAAAGGACTTCTTCTTGGGCAAGTTGGTGCTTAGCTTTCCAAGGTATACTTTGTGGCGCAAAACACATTTCTTTGAAAGGGACAGAAGAAAGGAAGACTGTGAAGCGCCAAACTACCAACTGTTTAATGACAGCCTGAACAAACGTATAGAAGAAAAGACAACTTCCGCTCATGCGCAGGGAACCAAGGTGTGGCAGAACAACATGGTCATGATAACATACTTTGGATAAAGCACATTTCTGCGGAATATAATGCGATAGATGTATCGCTGACACAATCAGACCCTCTCTTTTTAATATAAAACGCTTCCAACAACTCCCTTGCAGTTTGGTCCTAACTTTTGCCAAGAGTCAATACTTGTTCAAAACATGGCGTACAACGACAGGCTTTACAGTGCGCAGGAAGATACGCCTTGTCACACTTACCGATACTATTAGCGTGCTCCCTCAGTCTGTCATTAATACAACGTCCCGTTTGTCCGATGTATGACTTGCCGCAATCTAGGGGTATCTCGTAGAGCACCCCTTCAACGCAGTCCCTGAAATGTTTGGCGTGCTGCTTCTGGCAGCCCCGCGGCGCCTCGCGTGTGATCCGGGGGCACAATTGAGCTAACTTGTTGGGAGCCGAAGAGACAACCGGAATGCCATATCTGGTAGCAACCTTCTTGAGGTTATGGCTCACACGGTGCACATAAGGTACTACTTCTGGCTTTACTCGCTCCCTTTCCTTCGAGTGCGTTTTCCCACTCGGAGCGGTAGTTTTCAGCTTCTGTAGGAGGGACTCGACCACGGCATTTAAGACAGACTGAGGGTAGCCTTCTTTTCGAAGTCTCTCAAGTTGATGGCAAAAACTCGCCTACATCACATGTATTTGTATTTTTTGTTTCTGTAATTTTTTTTTCGCAAAAATGTTTTCCAGAAAGACTTCTTGTTTTAAATAGATAGTTCTCAATTTTTTCAAAGAAATAGCTCATCGTCGAGCGCCAAGGTTGGGACAGTTGGCGTGGAATAACCCATTGACGTACCGCTTCCGAAGCGTTATGGCGTGTCTTTGCACTTGCCAATTTTGCGACACTAGAATACAGCCAGGAAGCAGGAACCTTTCCTACCACAAGTAAGTTTCTGTTCTCGAAGTCATAAAACACGCATTTCAATGAGCACATAGACAAGCAATGTATAATAAAGCCCTCAATAAAATTTGATTGTCAAGCCACTAGAAGTGTCTATGTCTTGTATCAGTAGTGCCTTCCTTTTGCTATTCTGAAGTTTCATAAAGCACGTAACGCTACAGCGGCAACCTAACACACTTAAGAAGCCAAGGTCCAAATGGTCCAAACATGTTCTTTCAACGTTTACAATGCCGTCGCTTTTTCGTCAGGGCTTCGACTCCACACCGCGACACAAACATTGTCCCAGCCGCTGGCCTTGTGCGCTGTCGCCACTTCGAGCAACATAACAAAGGCAGAGAGCTTTGCGTTGCACTGTCCCACTGCAGGTTATAGCAATTCTGCTTGAAGCGAAACCAAAACTGCCAAAAAATACTTGTAGACTAGTTCGCCAGTCAACAAAATGCCAAGCCTGTACTTCCCATCATTCCCATGATGGTTGAACGATCGCAGCGCCAGATTTCCCTCTAGTTATACTAATATGAAACTCTATGCTCCGCAACAAGTTCGACCTTTCCCGTCTTGCGTACCCAGTAAATAAACACATATACAACGTAAATATAATGTAACAACGCAGAGACAGAGAAAAGGGCGTTAAACATAAAGTTGGAGAGACAGCGTACTCAATGGGTGGAATGGAGAGGAAGCCAGTTATGGAACACTATCGAACAGCAAATAATGAAACCGAAAGGAAGAAAATTGCGACAGAACCTATCGCACCATGACTGTCTACGGTAATGCTTGTAGCATTGAATCAATAAAGAGACACGACGTACTGCCACTGTCGAAACTAGTTCTGTATGAGGAGCCATAAGCTTCCGTAAGAACTCTCGAAGCCCTCTTTTTCGCGGCGGCGGAACCCGCCACCGCGAAGGCTGTGTGTGCTTCCGAAATGCATGGCGCGCCAGCGCGTGCGAACGCTGAGAAACGCGTCATGCGGCAAGCGGGCTCCTCTTTCGCGCTTCGTTCTACAGACACGCCGCGCAATCTTGTGGCACTGCCGAAAAGTGCGCGCGTGGCCTCCGACACAACGAGCGTGGCGCCTACGAACGCAGAGCATTGTTCCCTCGCTTGCCGATCACTCAGCGGCACATACTCGGCGCATTTATGGCGCAGCCTGCTATAGTGCATCGGGTCGCTGTCCTTGAAGAACCCTCGTGACGTGAGGTCGGTTCCGCTCAGCGTTGGATATATTTACGGGATCTTTTTCGTCATCGTAGAGTAGCACATTCCCAGTGGCACACACCTATGTTGAATTCCAATGGCGGAGTCGGAGCAGCCGACGGACTCCGCGAGCGAGCACTCGACTCTGGCGCAGAGCAACGCCTCCAGATACGTGAGTGGTACACAACCTGCGCCGCCGGAGCAAGGCGGAAGCGGAAGTTCTATCACCGAGTTACCCAGGATACCTTGCGTGTTGTCATTTCCTTCCGCTGTTTGCTCCCAGCACCGCCGCACCGGTCACTTGTCTCTTCAGCGCCGTTCACCTGTTGTTTTTTTAAAAGCGTGGAATGGATATCTCGCCAAGCGTGCAGCAGCTTTTGCTTCCTCGCGAGTCGTGACCGGTGGCGCCTCCCAGCAGACAAACGGGGTAAAGGAAATACGTCACGCAGAGTTCCGGTCCACTCCGCCGATTTTGGCGGAGCATCTTTTTCTGCTCCACGGACCGACTCCCGCTCTGAATCCCCTCCGACTCTCTCATTGGAACACCTTACTCCTGCCCTCACTCTGTCATTGGAACAAACTTGCTCCGAAACGAGCAGAAAAACTTGCTCCGACTCCGCCATTGGACTGCAACACAAGTTGCCCACGTTGGCATCAAAGAAGTTCGTTGAAGAGCGGCACACACATACTAGCGCGTACCCACCCAAGGTAGCATCAAAGAGGTTCATTAGAGACCAGCACAGACACGACCCGACCAGCTCTCCGAACACCATATATATATATATATATATATATATA
This sequence comes from Dermacentor andersoni, assembly GCF_023375885.2. Classification (NCBI taxonomy): domain Eukaryota; kingdom Metazoa; phylum Arthropoda; class Arachnida; order Ixodida; family Ixodidae; genus Dermacentor; species Dermacentor andersoni. The sequence goes on along the minus strand of NC_092814.1, from coordinate 217,897,294 downwards.
TATATATATATATATATATATATATATATATATATATATATATATATATATTTTTTTTTTTCAGGGAAAAGTTCTGTAGGTCCGGTGCATAGGTAGTTGAAGAAACGAAGGAGCACGCTTACGAAAATTGCATTTTGAATGTTTTTACGTTTCGGCCGTGGCATGGCCTTCTTCAGAATAAGCACATATAGAAGTGCGCACCCGATTTTATGGACATGCGCACGTGGGCATAATCAGCAGTACATGCCCGTGTACACTTGCAAATAATAACAGAAAAAGTGCGCCAGTAAGTATAACTTTAGCACGATAAATGATATGTATGAAATATTATGGTATCACGATGATTGTACATGAAGTTACAGAATGATATCAATTGCGACATGGCAAAACTAGGAACAAATTGATTTGGCATGCTTTGTCAATTCTGTACAAGAACATAGACATCAAGATATGGCACAAAGGAACGGCATTTTTCCTACGCTCTCGTTGATACCAGATAACACAGTGTTAAATTTGTGAATGGGAAAGGATTCTCGTACTTCTCAATCATGGTGCGATTTGACGCCTGATTGTATTACCGTTACTTTGATGTTGTCAAACGTATGACCTGGCAGTCGAACATGTTAAGATAATGGAAGGTGTGGCAAGCTGTTAACGTGTGCTTGAGCGCTGAAGGGACGGCGTTATGTGAGTATATACAAGACCTCATATTAGGAGACAGTTCAATTTCACAGCCTGAGTCATCTCGGTGGTGTAATCTTCCTTCGTGTAATTGTCGCATACTTGGCTATCACTAATACTGCTGCGCCTTTCCGGCGAAACTGCAGTCTCTCTTTCTTCTTTGTTCTTTTTCTGTAAGCCCGAGTATAACTGCTGCTGCGCATGATTGCTGTTCATTCTGATTTCGAGTGAATCCAGCTTGGCCTCATTTCGGTTACTGAGTTAATTATACAGTGTTTGCAAACTATCGTGCACTAAGACTTAAAAAAAGAGCAGTTGCGTTACTCGAAGGAAACCCAGTGCATATTGTTTCCAGTACAGTGGAGTAGCCGCCAGTAATTCTTTCGTTACTGAGATCTAATTTGGTAATTGCAAATAATTATCTAACTCGAGAAGTACTGTCCTAATTTTCAAACTGTCAATGAGGCATTTGTAGGCCCCCAAAATGACATCTAACTGCGGTGTTTTCAGCGACGCTTTAATTGCGTACAATATTTTTCCGAATGGCAAAGAAACTTCACGAAGTATGAAAAATACCACGTGAGTGCGCTCCCACACGCATCTTAAAGCAGCACCCTCAAATAAGCTGATTGAAAGCTGTTGCATTGCACGTCGAAAGCCCGAAGAAACAGCGCATCCCTTGATAATGGGACGAAAGGAGCACCAACAGCAGGTTTCGCGGCTTTGCAGCTATTCTTTCCTCTCATTTCTACATCACCCTTATTAACTGTCTCTCAAGGCCGACTGATCACATTGATAACAAAAGCCCCTTGATAACGCGGCCGAAGCGCCGCTCTGTCCGCGCACGAAATGTGAAAAGCAATGGAATAGGCATACTAATGTTTCAAAATCCCGGCTTTGCTCGCGCCACATCGAAAGAGTACGCGCGAAGCTATATTTTGCGCCAGAAGCTTGGTTCGAACCAAATCCAAATTAACGTGACCGGTTTATTTCATGAAAGTTAAATTATGGGGTTTTACGTACCAAAACTACTTTCTGATTATGAGGCACGCCGTAGTGGAGGACTCCGGAAATTTCGACCACCTGGGGTTCTTTAACGTACACCTAAATCTAAGTACACGGGTGTTTTCGCATTTCGCCCCCACCGAAATGCGGCCGCGGTGGCCGGGATTCGATCCCGTGACCTCGTGCTCAGCAGCCCAACACCATAGCCACTGAGCAACCACGGCGGGTTTTCATGAAAGTGTATACGTGCTGCAAGAACAGGTTCGTGTCCAAAAAATAAAAGCGAAATAAACAGACCGGGAAGCGACCAATGTGTAGAGAAAAGGCAAAACCGGTGCGTTCAAGAAAGTAAATATACGACTTTGAGCCGAAGTGGCAATCACGATGTCTCCACAATTAAAAAAAAAATCAGATTTCAGCGTGCCCTTATTACCTATGAAGTCGTAAGCTCCGTCGAACACCAGCTACTGCCTAGAGGACGTGTTCGAATAGGTCTCCTTTTGCAGATACGCAGCACTGTGTCCACTTTATCACATATTCAGGGGCTTTCTTGATGACTGACGTCAGAATTCTACGGCAGTCGTCCGTTATCTTTGCCTTGAGCTAATGTGATGTCCGTCTCGATCATGTAAGCGCGATCTCTCAGATAACCTCAAAGAACTCGAGTGTAGAGAGGTGAGGTGACCTAGCCGGCCAATTTACAGGTCCGCGCCTTCCAATCTATTGCGCATGAAAAGTCGCACCCAGTCAGTTTTGTCGGCTGCTGTGTGCTGGTGCTCCGTCGTGCCGATACTACAGAAGTGGAAGATGTCACAGCGGTACTTCGCTGAGAAACCCATCCACCACTCCTTCAAGGATTTCGTTCACGTAACTATATCCAGTCAATGTGTGATCGAAGAAGATGGGACCGATGTCCGCACCACAGATTGAACGACCACTGGTACTGGTGCCGAGTGCGCTTTACCCATGGAGTGGATTGGAGTCACTCTAATAGTGTGCATTATGTTTAATTTACCTGGCCATTTCTGCAAAAATTGGCTTCATCTGTGCACATGATGTTGCTCAAAAAGTCCGGTGACATATCGGCTTTGTGAGGACCCAATTCGAGAAATCTAGACTATTTTACAGGTCCCTATCTTCTGAGCATTGATGCTGGTTAAGGCCGTACGGGTGAAAGGCCGTCATTTAGAATCCTTCAAACTGATGACTTGGAAAATGGTACCTGGGCGGCCACGTCCCGCGGCCTAGCATGAGGGTTTGACGCCATAAATGCTAGAACATCCGTGCGTAGGCAAGGACTCAAAGGTGGAGTCCTCCGCCGCTGTTTCTTGAAGCTGCCGGTGTGGCTCAGGTTTTGATAATTTTTGATGATAGTCGATGCGTGTGGTCCACCGCCACACTTCCATGACTGATATATATGTTTGCGGCGTTCCTCTTGTTGCCATTTGCAGATTCCAAGGCAAGGATCATGTTTACCTTCTGCTCATTAGAAAAAGACATGGCGACTTGGGCGAAACAAAACGCACCTTTAAATCATTGCACTGACGTTGTCAATTCGATTTTCTGGTGATACCTTTTGTGACAAAAAGAAAAAAAAGAATCCGTGCACTTTATCTACGCTAAGATAGCAGCTATCACAGCTTGTTTCCAACTAACACCAAACGCAACGTGTTACTTCTGCCGGGGCGCGGCAGATAAGGCACTAGCTCGATGAAGATGATTTTCTTTATTTCCTTTATTTCGTTCTGGATAACTCAGAAAGAGCCTGTTCGAGGGCGCTGCTTTATGATCCGGGTGGGAGCGCAGTCACGTGGTATTCTCCACATTTCGCGGGGTTTATTGATCAGCTGGAAAAAATTAGTATGCAATTAGTACGTCGCTGAAGATACCGCAGATAGATGTCCCTTGGCTGTGCCTTCAAATGCCTCATTGACACTTTGGTAATCAGGATAGTACGTCTCGAGTTCGATAATTAACTACAATTACGTAAGTAAATTTCAGTAACGAAAAAATTACTGGCAGCTACTTCACTGTACTGCAAACCATATGCACTAGGTTTTCTTCGAGTAACGCATTGCTCTTTTTTAAAATCTTGGTGCATGATAGTTAATTGGGATACGCTGTATATATTTATGACCTTTGCATGCAAGTGACGATGTTTCCATCGCTTATAAATGTTGTAAATTATTAGAAATGTTTTTTTTTTTCTTGAGTCGTTAGCATTGCTTACTGGAAAGAGAAGCGATATTGAGGCAAAACATACACGTGCATTTCACACGCCATTGATAAAACTCTGCCGAAGGGGTCACGGAAGGCTATAGATATTTTTCATGATAAAGAAGCACGCGAAGCGATTTGAAGCGTGGTGAACATAGAGCAACATATTTATTCTCTAGGCGTAGACAAGCCATACTTTTAGAAATAATTCTTAATTGGCTACCTTCATCTCTTTCAAAAATATAATAAACTTTGTCCTGTGTGTATGTTTAAAAATAATTTGTATGTGCATGGTGTTTACAGTGGAAATTTAAAACAATGGTGAAGTGAGAAAATATGGTTGCGGCAGCCGCCGCTAGGGCTTCCAATGTGCGTGTCCTCCTATTGCCAGGATTCGAAGACATGAAGCGAAACTATGAATTAAAAGCTGTGCACGTCCGCGCCAACAATGATGCTGTAAGCCTTAAGCCCCGGTGAAATTTCAAGTTACAAGGTCGAGGAAAGTCCAAAGAAACCTCAAATGATGTGGGTGAGAAAACTCTCGTAATGGCACTTTAGGTGTATGTGTCGGAAGGGGGTGGGGGGGGGGGGGTCAATAATTGAAGGCTTCAATAATTGTCCAAGACAATTATTGACGCCTTCAGTGAGATTATGAAATACTTTACATTAACAACGGAAGAGCCCACTAATGACAGTTTAAGGTTTTTAGACTTTGAAATTGTTTTTAAACCTCATCACGTTTGCTGGAGCTACTCGCCTCGCTCAAAGAAAGGGCTTCTCTCGTTTTCGTCTGCACAATCCAAACTCGTAAAACGAGGCATCGCTAAGGCATGTTTGCGAGCTGCTCTGAAGCGCTCGTGCGAACACTCTGTTGAACAGAGCTTTTCAGCGCAAGTGAACAGACTAACATCAGCAGGCTACCCGACCAGCGTGTTGTGCAGTGTTGCTGGTGGCCTTGTAAAAGAGTTAAAGAACGCCGGAAAACAAACTATGCATTCACCGCCTTCGAGATCTAGGGCCAAACAATGAAATCTTCCTTACCTCAGTAAGGAAGCCTTCATTGCGGTGAGGCTACCTTATGTCACTCTGAAAGCTTCCTTACTGAGGGGCCCTCGGTGAAGGCTTCCTTGGTGCTTCCTCAGCATAAGATAGCTCCAAAGCTACCTTCATGCGTCCTTACGCCGCTCCTGGCCCTGAACGAGCGCTTCACCTCACTGCTTAACCACGTGACCTTTGCTTGCGCATGCGCGCTGTCGCCCACCTGCGGAGAAGCGCGAGCACGGTACGTCTTGCCAGGCATGTTCGTTTTAGTCACGCGTGCGGCATGAAAGCGTTGCTATGCGTTGCACGACGCCGGCGTGCCAGCGTTGATGGAGCACATCAAGTTTTGCACTGTAATGCGCTACTTTTTTAAAGTTTAGTAAACAAAACTAGAAGAAAGCGTCCACGCTTCTCTATATTAGCTCTTCAATTTAAAGATTGTGCGACGATACAACATTTTTTATTGAATAATGGTGTTCACGTAAAGCTTTTAAGAGATAATCTCGAACCAAGGCATGCGGCAACCGCTCCTTACGTGAGGACGGGTGAAGGGAGCTTTCAGAGTACGCTTGCTTCCTCCATCGGTCCTTCGCTGTAAGAAGGCCTCACGTAAGGTTAGGAAGCGCTCGAAGGAAAAGAACGTTTCATTGTTTGGGCCCTAGGCTTGGCGTCATCCCTTATGTACACCGTGTTTCCCATAACATTATGAAAATTGCGGCCAAGGCAGGAGTGAGGGTGGTGTTCAATGCCCCTAATAAACCGAGCGGGTTTTGCAAAATAGTCAATAGGGAGGCTACTGTCGCGCGCATAAGCTGCTACAAGAACCATGTTCGCGGCTTTATTGACTACAACGCAGGTCGTCTATAAAATCCCGCTTGATTGTAAACGTTGCTATATCGGACAATGATCGCCTGCGCGAGCATGCCACTTCACTAAAAGGAAACCCGTACAGTCATCTGGTTGCCCACTGTAACACGTGTGGTTGCACCCCGATCTTTAAGAAGTGCGAAATATTAGCTGCATCCGATTCAGTGCTGGTTCACAGCACCACTTTTGCAAAAGTGCCGCTGGTGCCATCGCGGTGCAAATTCAGTTCCGTGGTGTAGGTGCAACGCGTCAGCAGCGCCACGCCTAATAGGTGCGGCAATTTTCAATCGAGCGTGTGCAGGCGCAGGCCTTATCGTCTGCATGCCGCCATGAGCGAGTGTTGTCGTTTGTTGCAGTTGCAGTTTGGTTTTTTGTGCGGTCGTTTTCGTGCATTATACGAGACTTCAGTCAGATATCGACTCCACCATGGACGACTGTGAAGAATTACTTTTTATGGAGTTCAGGGACTCTTCCGATGATGAAGATGACGAAACAGACGCCGTGCTGACATTCGCCGCAACTCACTTGATTCGGACAGACCGGAATCGAATTCCGAAGTACTACGAGAACGTAGTTGCACGGTATTTCAAGTTCGAGTTCACGAGGCTGTTCCGACTATCCCGAGAGACATTTGAAGAACTGTCGGCGCGCTTTAAGTCCTCTCCGCATTTCCAAACGTCTCGAGGAGGGCGGCCACAAATTCCCGGCGAGAAGACGTGCCTTATCGCTCTAAGTTACCTGGGCACACAAAACAGCATGTACCCAATTGCCGACACGTTCGATGTGTCAGAGTCGTTGGTGTCCCTGTGCGAGAAAAGGGTATTGGACTTCCTGTTCGATATAAGCGCAGATGTGATCGTGTGGCCAACGGGGCAAGAACAACAAAAAATCAAAGCAGGCTTTCTGGCTCGAAGCAACGGCAAGGGCGCAAGAAATACCATAGGGTGCATCGACGGCAGCCACGCAGAGATCAAATGAACAAGTGAATCGACGGCGTCGCAATATAACAGAAAAAAGTACCCGTCCCTCATAATCTAGGGGATCTGCGATGCCGACAGCCGCTTTCTGAACGCGTTTGTCGGATTTTCCGGATCGGCACATGACGCTCGTGTGCTAAGGGAGAGCCCCTTCTTCAGTGACGTCGAGCAGAAGTGCGGCGCCGACTAAATCTTAGGAGATTCGGCCTACCCGCTTCTGCCTTGGCTGATGGCACCATATAAAGACAACGGAGGGACGTTTCCCAGATGCAAAGAATAATTCAACAGGAAGCACAGCCAGCAACGCGTCGCTATTGAACATGCCTTTGGTCTCCTGAAGGAGAGATTCCGTAGGCTGTACTTCGTTGACGCGGATACCATTGACAGGTCGTGCCTGATTATTCTGAGGGCATGTGTGCTCCACAATCTGTGCTGCAACAAGCGGGACAATCTCAGTGACCCCAGTGACCGTCCCAGAGATGACGACATGGAGGAGTCAGAAAACACCAATGCAGTTGAGAGCACTGCAGCTGCCCGTGCAGCATGTGAGCAACGGAAGAAGACCATAGCTGAAAATCAGTGCTGAATTGTGCGCGGTGCAGTGTCACAATTGTTCATGGGTAAAATACACTTGTATTCTTTCTACACATGACAGGATTCCATCTAAGAGGCAAAATAAATGTATCGACACGATGCTGTACCTTTCTCTTATTCTGGCTCTCATGTCGCTGTTCTGGCACATGGCTCCCTTCTGGCCTTCTTGCTGGTTGGAAATGCGTACAGTATTTTAAGCAAAGTTGATGTGCAAGAAATGCAGTCTACTATTTATTATTTGCTTCGTATGCTGAAACAAATCTTCCCATAAACTTCATTTTGGTTTCGTGTCGGGCAGCCCTCTTCTCTTTTAGTGCATCTAACTTCTCCAGGAGCAATGTGATAGGTGGCCCGTCACTTCTCCTTTTGGGAGGCTGCCTTGAAGTGCAGGGTACTGCGTCAGGCTCAGATTCGGGCTCAGCTTCAGGCTCAGCCTCTTCCTCTTGTGGCTGTCTGTAAAACAAAGAACAATATGGTAGTGTCATACTTCATAAGGCCTCATAGAAATAATGACAATTTGTCCTTAGAAGTGCATTAACATCGCTGCAAAACTGTGCGATTTATAGTGCTCTCTTTTAGATATCATGCCTAAGTTCACAATTGATACTAGTGTTCTCTTCGTAATATTGCTACACTGTCGATGTGAATGCTTTTACATCTGATGATAACAATAATGTGAACTTTTACCACCTCATCCAGCTATTGGCATTTCTGTCATGAAGTTTAGGCCACATATTTCTAAAAGCATTGTCGTGCTGTTTTTTGCCTTTTGCAAGGGGCCACTTCCCCCAGTATTGTGCAGCCAAAAGATAAAACTTACGTCTCTTCGAAACACGGTCGAGCAATCCTCAGACCTGGGGCATAGAGCACTGTTGGGTTGACGTCGTGCTCCATTTACAGCACTTCTGCAAGTTCCTTAGAGTAAAACATAACTAGGCTTGTAAAACACCAGCACCAAAAGACACGAAGCTGCCAACTGTGTTACGGTAGTAGGCGTATAGTGCAGCTTTTCAATATTTGTATAGCAGAAGTCTTGCTACAATGGGGTCAAGAAGTGACACCAAGTCCGTGTAAAGGTACTCCACCGAAGTCATGGAATCATGGTTCCTCTAGGATTGAATCAGCGTAAAACATCAACAAACAGCAATAGATGCAAAATGTTGGTAATTTTAGGAAGGTTCTAATTTTTTTATGGTTAAGGACTGTAAAAGGATTAATAACAATTGGGATAAGCTACTGCGGGTACTGCATGCTTTCATAATATGGCCGTGCAAAGAAAACGATAGCATTCCCTATTTGTTGAAGTACTGACCCTATAGGTAAAAGGTGACACCACATGCAAAGCCAAAAGGTACAGATCCATTTCCTGTATAAAATTTTGTTCTTGCAGTAGCGCTGTAAACAAGTTCAGAGTATTTAAAAAAAGATGAACAGCTGCATTGAAGTTTTAAGGGAAATGGATACTCACATTCATATAAGTGTTTAATTGAGGCAAGTGGAATAGTACAGAACAATTACTCTTCGAACTCGCATCTTTTTGCTCCCCGCCCAGACTTCTCGTTGTGCCCCTTCGCTCTTTTGTATGCGCGCTCGAGGGACTTCCACTTATTGTGTACTTGCAGAGCTGTGAGCAGACATCCAAATTCTTCGTTCAGCGCATCTGTGAGTTGCTGCCACAGCTCCTTTTTGTATCTGCAAGACAAAACTATAGTCTGTTTAACACGGGCACGTGTAAATAAAGCAGTATTTGTCTGTATCGGAACCCGCCTAGCTCCTTCATCTCCTTATAAGCTCTGATCAAGAAGAGTGACCTCCTGCGGCTCCACAGGGCTTCCTCACAGTGACTTTTTTCTGCCGTCCCTGTAGCGGCAGCAGAAAGGCCAGGGAGCAACTCACTCCTGGTATCCTCAGAGTCACCCTGCCCACCGCTTGATGACTGTACGCGTATCCATAGTATATAGCGCCGTCTGAAAAAACAAACAAACATTAATGTTCATATACACGCACGGCCGATCCACCACCGTGGGTATATATGCGCATTCCCCACAAGGCAGCAACAACACGGACGGTCACAACTAGGCCTTTAGCAAAATGGCAGCTACAACACAAACGCAAAGTTACCTGCTGTCGCGTAGATTTCTGCGCCATTCTCCCTCACGACGACGCCGGACCCATCTACGACAAGGTAAACTTCCCGCAACTAGCCGTTGATTTCAAGCAGCATATCTGCGTCGTCTGCACACGTCGCCTGCATGCCGCGTCCAAGCGTGCACAACTTTCTTGCACCTCCTTCGAAGCTGGTTCCGCGGTTCCGTGCACCACAGCGGCACCACGCTTGCACCTCGCTCAATCTGGGACGGCGGTGCAGGGGGCGCTATGAATCGAGGACTTGAGTGCAGCGCACCATGAACCGGTGCAAAAGGTTCAGCGAACTACGGCTGAATCGAACTCAGCTATTGGCAGATATAGGGAAAATTGTGCGCGGGAAATCTTTGAGGCATTTTGCATATTCAAAAGTGGCGACGCGTGTGTTAGTTCTGTGTCCCTCACGCTCTCAACAAGAGAACTGGATTATCCTCTTGGCTGACGCTTATCCTTCTTTTTATGTCCTTTGTCACATTCAATGATGACTTTATATGTTGCTTCTGCAAATAAAGCATTTGGTTGCTAGTCAGCGCTCTGTCCTGTGCTCTTTACTCGCTCGTCCTGTGTTGCGCTGTTCCAGTTTTTATTCTATAGAATACCATAGTTGCTGAGAGATAGCACAATAAGCACAAAACGAAAAACACATACACTCAAAGAGGGCTTCCTCTGTGTGTATGTGCCTCTTTATTTTGGTGCGGTTATTGCATTATCTTTCGGCAAATTAATATATCTGAACGTTTCAAACTTCCAAGACGCGCTTTCTGTTCGGTGGTGGGATCAGCTATTACGTAAAGAACTCTTTGTATATATAGTAAATATGGGCCCTGCTTGGACCAACCAACGGAATTTACCACGAGGGGACTGGCGCGTGCGCTTCTTTGACAGCCGCGAAGCCCTCCAAGCCAACGGGCATCCTCAAGACCCCCACCGCGGACCGACGCGCTTCGGGACAGGAGGTGGTTCCCGACATGATCGTGGTGCCGCTGACTTCGTGGGCCGGCACTCCGGATGTGACGGCGGACCGGAAGTGCGCACTGCCTCCCGTGTCTGCATCCACCTTTGCCGAATGTTCTGCTTTCGTGGAGCGGTCCCGTACGCCCCAGCAGGATACGTCGCTTGTTCGCCACCGGGGCAAAAAAACCCACTTCGGCGTTCCCTCTCTTAAGGTGAGTGTATAACGTACCATTTTGCTGTTCTTAGAGATGGGCGGCTGGAAAGAGTAGCCTACCTTTGTCTTTTCCTCCTTTAGCAGGGTCTTGTCCGGTCGTGTTATATAGGGCGCACACAAGGATATTATGACTTGTTCGTGGCATCCAGAGCCGTTGCATTTGATGCTTTCTTTTGACTCCTTGATAGCTAGAAGTTTGCCGAGGGGATGCTTGAAAACAGTACTTTTTTATTTTTCCTTTATTCCTTCGCTTTATCCACTTCCACTTTTGTGACTTATCAGGCAGTTTTCAGCGCAACGGCGTTGACCAGAGGAAATAGGTAGTTATTGCCAAATATGGCGTATGTCAAATGCGCATGCACAGGGCGGTGATGGCCGTACGCAGCTGGCAGTAACAGCGGCAGTTCAATTCATGAGGTCAGTGCTTCACTAAAAGACGGCATGAGGAGAACAGAGCCCTGTTGTATCTCAAGGCCGCGCACATACTGCATCTGCTTCATGCCACGCACCCGCGGCGGCGGCTCAGTGGATTCTGCTGCTGAGCACGAGGATTCAATGCTGCCGCTCTTATTTATCGTGGCGATTAGTGCACGTTACTCAACCCCTGGTGGGTAAGATAAATATGGAGCCTCCCACAACGACATCCCTCATAGCCCACTTCACTCATCCCTCATAGCTTCAGGAGGTTAAACCACGCACTTCTTTCTTTTTTTTTTTTCTAGATGCCACGTTAAACTTCGATTTTTGCATGGTAAGCTGCGGCATCTTTTATTTAGGGGACAAAGAACCGCTTACGTCCAGTGCAGGGAAGGGCTTGTTGCACATCTCGAAATGTTCTTACACATATAATTTTCATCATTGCCGGCAGATCGTATATGCTTTATTTAGACATCATTGATGGCCGACGCTTAATTTAAAAAATTAAATTATGGAGTTTTACGTGCCAAAACCACTTTCTGATTATGAGGCACATCGTAGTGGAGGACTCCGTAAATTTCGACTACCTGGGGCGCTTTAACGTGCACCTAAATCTAAGTACACGGATGTTTTCGCATTTCGCCCCCATCGAAAAGCGGCCGCCGTGGCCGGGATTCGATCCCGCGACCTCGTGCTCGCAGCAGCCCAACACCATAGCCACTGAGCAATCACGGCGACGCTTAATATTGTGAGCTGTTCAGTTCAAACGTTTTCTTTTTCCAAACTCTGGGGCGCTATAACATAAAGCTATTCCAAGCTTTTCTATTCCATTTTTGCTATCAGCCCTCCACAAATGGATTTATTTGGGTATAATAACGATTTTTGCGTGGTAGCATAACGTTTTCGAACACTTTTAGCCCGTACACAACATCGCTCTGCCAAATTTTCTTCGCTGAGCGTCCGTTTTAGCTGCGTTTTAGAGCGCAGCTCTTATAAGCGCCCGTTCCTGCATCGAGCTTAGGCGTCTGCGTAACTGAGCGAACGAGCATAGCGAAGGATGAAAGAGCGAACGCGGAGCGCAGCGGAGGAAGACTCGAGGAGGAAAGCGGAGAGGAGGGTATGGCGAAAACATGAGGACAAAAGCGTAGAGCGGCAACGATGGCTACGAGATGGCACCGGAGTAGCGCGCGTCGTCTGTATGGACACAAAGCGCTGCATGAGCGGACGTCTGTCTGCTGCGGCTACTGTTAATCGCGCCCACCCCTCACCCACGCGCTGCATCTCGCGATCTCCCGATTAGCGAAGCAGTAGCGCCACACTTTGCTCCTTTTGTAACGTGCCGCACGAGACAGATTGTCGGCGCCAGCCAATATACTGCGAAATGAAAACACGCATAGAGCGGCACTCAAATTTCGCGTTAGGGAGTATTGCAATCGTCGGTGAATTTTTATTCTATCGTTGCGCACCGCCGCAATTTTCTGCCAGACAGCGAAAGCTAAGCAAGAAGAAGCGCTCCAATCGCATATGCTGGCACCACCCTCCTCATTCGGTTATCTGCTTTCACTGCACTAGCCCGGCCCCACCGAAGCCCTCTCCTCTTTTGCATGCTCCTTACCTCTAGTTAGCCAATTAGATAAGGATAGCGTGTCAAGTAAGCCAATGATATTCGCCTTGAAAGCAAACAAAAGTGACCTCCTATAAAAAAGGAGAGCGTTTCATTGGTCTGTTCTAACAACGCCGCGGGTCACCGCCCGATGTTTCCGTCGGCGCTTACGTAAATTTGACGTCAGGAGATTGGAATAAGGACAGCTTGGAATAGTTTTACGTTACACGGTCCTTGATCCTGTATTTCAGCCACAGTTAAAGAAAACATACTTCTCTGAGTTACTGAATCCACGTATTGAGGAAACATGTACGCGTCGTTGTTAGTTTCATAGCCTCCTTGTAACGCCCTTCAAGTTTCTTTGGTGGAGGAGTTTAAAGCTTAAAATAAATAAATAAATAAATAAATAAATAAATAAATAAATAAATAAATAAATAAGACACAGAGGCTGTGTAAGACGCCGTTTATTGCAGAACTCGGGAGCACATGGTGTTCTTTAGCTTGCACACTAAAGCTCAGTACACGAACGTTTTTTTTTTCATTCAGCCTCCTTCGGAACACCGCTATACCGGATAGCCAGGAATAGGACCGCGAATTGCGTGCTCCGCAGCAGGACGTACTGAGCCAGTGAGCCCCTGCAGAGGGCGTTTATTAAGCCTTTCTTCTGCAGGCGACAGAATGATAGCATAGAGAAAGAAATATGACAAGAGGGGACACTCGGCGAAAGCTAGCAACAGGAAATACGTCACGCAATAGTATTAACGCTGACCGTTTGATGCCGCGAGCATCGAAAAAAAGAGAATGTCAAATGAGGTTAACAGAACGTGTTTCACTTTTTTAGTTCTTTCCCGGCAAAGGTAAAAATATCTGCGTATAAATTAAATAAATCTTTGTGGCTTATTTCCGTTGCCTAGCGACAGGCGAATCAGTGAATGACGAGCCAGAAGCATGCGTCATTCGTCAGACACACCGCCTAAGTGACAGAGACCGGCCGCGCATCTGAGCGATGGCCTATATATTCGGTCACCCGTCTGCCTGTTTTTCTGTTTTTGAATTTAGCCTGGTTTGGTCGGCTTCCGGCGAATTCTTGCGTTCCTTCTGAACTTCGACATGGCAACACTGCACTATTGGACTATACAGCAAGGTGAGAAATTTTGTTTGACAGTCTGCGACGCATTTCAAGCAATTAGGCTTACGGCACGGCACCTATAGGCTAGACTTGTGACGCAGTTAACGAAAAGCAGCGCGGCCGTCGTGGCGCAGTTAATTTGAATTAATGAATCCTATTGGGGGATGTTTGCGACACTTTCTATGAGCCCCAATATTATTTTAACTTATTTCGGTAGTTTTTGGGCACGCTATAGTGGCACAGGGCGCTGTGACGCAGTTTCGCGTGCACCGAATCTTGCTGCGACAAGTTCGTGGCGCTTTCTCTGACGCCCAGAATTGTTGAAAGTTATTTTCGGTACTTATTTTGTTACTTCTGAGGCACGCTCGCCGCGCCTGTCGTGACGCAGCAAAAAGCAGCTCGGCCATGGTGACAGTTAGTTTGGCGCGTACTGAATCTTACTGCGACAAGTTTGTGACAATGCTTATGGCCCCGCAAATTAAAGCCTTCTTTCGGTACTCACGCTTGTAGAAAACGCGACGAGCAATTGCGAAGAGTGATAACACGGGAGCGTGTTGCTTGCGCCGGCAGAACGCCCAAGAGATAACGCCAAGGAGCTCAAACGCCAGGAACTTCCAACTCGAAAATTCTGTCTTCTGAACGACTGAAGACAGGCTTTGCACAGACAGGTCTTGAGTACCAGTAGGTGTTCTGCGAGCGTCCAGCATGGTCTGGTCGAGAGCCTGTGTTGTGGGCACCTCTGTGTATTCGTAGCTTACTATCGCGTCGGTTGTGGCCAAGTTCTCCTGGAAACCGCGCACTAGCTCTAGTTCGTGGTCTCGAAGTGCAAGAAGTAAGGCCCGGGAAGAGGGGAATGCTTGTAGATATGTTTTCGTGGTTTGTACGGTATTGTTTGGGATGAGTCGGGTATTTGCTGCGCCATGTATGTAAAAGCGAACTGCTTTTGTTTGTAATGCCGCCCATTCACCACTTTCGCATATTTAGTTTCTACACGCATTATTCGTATATGTGAATACCAAAACCACACTTGCTTGTAATTTAATTTTTTCAGCTGACGTCGTCCGGTGGAGCTTCGTACGGGAACTACTGCTGCTTACCTGGTGCCATAACGTTGTATGAATGCACAAAAAGCCCGCAACGAGAACTTATATAGCATAAAATAAACATTTCCTCATTTCACAAGGCGTCTTGCGTCTTTATGAAATTGCACGTGGCACATATTCGATGGAGGCTTGTAAAGGTCGTTCGCAATCAATTTTAATAAACGATTTCGCACGAAGACTGCGCGCGGTTGAGCTACAGAAGCCACACAAAAAAAAAGGAAAGAGAAAGAAACCGATCAGCGCAGCAGGCGTCACGCCTACCAGCTAGCGTTCAAAACCCGCGCGTCTAAAACCGAAACCGGAAGTGTGGTTCAGGTATTAACGCCGACGGCTTGGTGCGCTGCAGTCAATTCGGCCGCTGGGCTCCATGGGAGTGGCCGCTCTTGTGCAATTTCTTTCTCTATGATGATAGTTGCGGTATATATGGCGAAAGGGAGACGAGGGATAAGGCTACAGGCAACGCGAAAGAACAGGGTGACACGACACGCAGAAATGCTTGCGTGTCGTGTGATGAGCGAAGCTGCTTAACCAAGTAGCCGTATTTTCTGTCTTCTTGCACGAAACAATGCCGTATTGTGTCACGGTGTAATTCGCGGTGAAGAGGCAGAAACAGTACGAGGAAATGTGAATGAAGAACTTTTTATTGGGTGCAGTTGTGCCCGGAACGCTAAACACGTATATATGGCAGCGATGACAGCGATAGCGGCGCGCACGATCGGCGGTCGTCGAATCTAACTACACTGGTCAACTGCCCTCGCAATTTATGCCGTATATACATGAGTCGCCGTGCGTTCCAGAGCAACACTTGGTGCATGATATTAGCGTAGCACGTGTAAACTGGCTATACACGCCTGTCTCGATGCCGAGTTGCGGACAACGTTCACGAGGTTTCTGGAGCAGCTAGCGCGTCGCATGTCAGAACGATGACCTGCTTACAGGGGTGATTTCGTCAAAGTAATCGCTGGCAAAAAAGTAAAACAACGCGTGCGGGGCAATATTTATTAGAATTTGGCCAAATTACTCAAATGCAGGTTACCTTTACACTGTGAGTGTGATAGACTAATGCGCTTTGCACGTGATGTAAATAAACAGGGCATGTATTGATTGACGTGCCATGTTGGTGCACTAACCTTCATTTCAATTCTTTCATTCCCATGACAAGCGCCGACTGAAACCACCTTCCCGCTTCCATTGTTTGGACCGTCAATGCCAGCGAGTAAAGAAAAAAAAAAAAACGTGTCAACAACTTGCTGTAATCCTTTTAAGCTGCTAAAATATGCTTTTTTTTGTTTTGATACCACCCATTGCTCTCTGTAATATCTTGGCCCTGAGAGAAAACAGATGAAATTAAATGACAATGAACTTCAATATGTATTAGGGCGGGAGTGCAAGTTATTTCTCATACGGGTTTAAGTATGTGCCATTTATACTAATGCAATATATTCTGTAATCATGAAAACATTTATTGAGTGAAATATAGATGTTTGCATTGCTAAGCGCTCTATTTGTCCTGTACCTCTTTCTCGTTTAGGTTGTTTCACCTCTGGCCTTGGCGTCGCCGAGGAGGGCTTTAGTCATCAAAGTGGCTGTGATCTTGGTTCTGTTTCTTTGCGTCGCGGGTGCCGTGCTCATATATTTCCTATGGCTCTACCGCGCCAAAACCACCACTGACAATAGCTACTGTGATAGTACCGACTGTTACCACTACGAGGTTTTCATCAGCGGCTCACTCAACAGGAGCATCAACCCTTGTG
Source organism: Dermacentor andersoni (assembly GCF_023375885.2). Taxonomy (NCBI): domain Eukaryota; kingdom Metazoa; phylum Arthropoda; class Arachnida; order Ixodida; family Ixodidae; genus Dermacentor; species Dermacentor andersoni. The sequence continues at coordinate 217,880,593 of NC_092814.1, read as the reverse complement.
ACGACTTCAGTGCCTTCGTGTGCTCTGCTTGGAATTACCCCAGCGTGTACCACCACAAGTCGCGCTCGTCCAGGGAGGACGTCGTGGACGCCTGGTCTAAGAACTTCGAGCTGATGCTAAGAAGAGGCAAGAAATACCTCGCAGCGGCTGAAAAGCCGCTCGGTATGCTCAGCCTCTGCAAATACAGCTCGTTCCTCGAATCGTCGTCAGGTACAGAGACACTTCAAAGGTTCATGGAGGAGCGCAAGATTCGCTGGCCTGGGCAGCCGTTTGGCGGTGTAAACCCGTTAGGTGTGCTTCTTGATTTGGACTTCAACTGGGGCTTGGCGTTGTGGTTTCGCGTCGACTTGCTTCGAAAGCAGGGCTCCAGTGGCCAGCGCGCCTTGCGCATCAGTCCGGCTGCGCGCATCCGCGGGTGGCTGAGCCTCCATCGGCGGCTTGTGTCTGCTGGCAGTTTCTTCGATTACTGGCACAAGCACTACAAGCTCTTGGCGGCTCCGGGGACGCCTCCTGCGACACAGCAACAGGGAAATAGGGCTGCGGAAGTGCAAATTGCTATGCTTCAGCAGTTGCTTGATGCCAGCGGGAACCACACGTCGTCGGCTACAGAGTTACTCCTCAAAGATATGAAAAGCCATACTCCCAGCATTCCACCCGAACAGTGGGTGTCCATGCTCAACGAAAATCTTAATGCCGACCCGGCGTTCACTGGCGACGATCGCATCATCACCAGCCAGCGAGCACTCCTTGCTGCCCTTAACAAGATAATCTCTGGCTACCATCACGACGAGATAATGGAGAACATCTCTTGGCTCTTTGTACAGATGATTTCTCCCGCCGTAGATGCGTCGATCTGGTCGCTGCTGCCACGAGAAACCGCGATGAAGCCTGACGACGATCCAACAACTGCCGCTGCAATGCAGGTCGCATTCTGCTCGTCGGAAGTTGAGGCCGCGTACCGCTTTCTCATCATATCACTCTACACCGTACAAAACTTTCCTCTTAAGGTGCGGCAAGAGATCGATACGCGGCTCAGGGACATCCGCAACACAGCAGTGAACAAGATTAACGCCGTTGATTGGCTTAAGCCCCTGTGGAAGAGGCGCGCGCAAGGGAAGTTGAATGCGACTAGGACATTTCTGTGGCCCTCCGAACAGCTACTGAGCAACATGTCGCTGTCTATTATGTACAAAACATTTCCCGCTAACGACGTAAACTTCATTGCGCTTTGGCTACGCGTGCGCAGGTCTGTCCAGGAACTCTCCGTGGAATACGACGAGGCGTTACGCATGCCGGCCAACTTGGCGCTGCCGCTGGTCGATTATGATTATCTGCTCAACAGCGTTGGCGTCTCAGCGCAGACTTTGTCGCCACCCGCATACTACGAGCAAGGTACACACGCCATGTTTTACGGAGGCTTGGGCTTTTTGTATGCAAGCGAACTGGTGCGCGCTCTGGACGCTGAGGGATTGCGCATTGACGTGGAAGGGGACATCGTTGGCGAGCTCTGGCTTTCACCTCTTTGGCGGCGCGCTGTTCTGGACGTTGCGGGGTGCCTGGCCGGAAGTGGCAGCTACTTCCCGGAGATTCCTGCTCTCGAGATCAGCTACAGTGCCCTGGAGACAGCGCTGCTACGCGACGGCGGCCGGCGGCAGCGGCTGCGCATCGGCTTCACCGAAAGGCAACTGTTCTTCGTCACCCTCTGCTTTCTCACCTGTGCCCGGCCCGGCACGCAGCCTCCGGCTGACTGCAATAAGGCGGTGATGAACTTTCCTCCGTTCGCCGATGAATTTGGTTGCCGCGATACTTCGAAGATGAAACCTGCTAAACAGTGTCCTTTCTTCGGCCAACGAATTTAGCATTGAGTACATGTGCACAGATAGACGCAACGTTACATGATGCTGTGATTACGTAGCACTATACTGGTTCATATATACGCGCCATGACGCTCGTGCGCGAATTTTCTAGTTATTGCAGCCTTCGCACCCCGCTGAAATAATATTTGTTTGCTGCAACAGTTCTCCAAAGCGTGACGTTTCATCATTTATATACTGTATCTTGCGCGAACTTCACGTGCTGCATCGTTTCTATAGGCGCTGTTCTGAGCACGGATTCGTGTCGTCATTGAATAGCTGTGCCTGCCTTGACAGCGCTTTGGAGCTGACTTATTCTAGGATTTGCGTTTTACAGTAAGCTATATATTATTGAGAAATATGTAATCACTGCGAAACATTTCCAGACTTTTGAAACTAACTTTAGCCAGACATTGCACGATAATCATAGCATAGAAGTGCCCTGTGAAAGTCTGTGAATATGTAGCGGCCTTCCAGTCTCAATCTTTTTTTGTGCTGGAAAGCAATTTTTAAATATAATTCCTACGCTAGTACTCTAACGCGCACAACATAGACACTATTGAACGATGTTAATAATGTACATATAGCGTGCAATATCAGCGCAATAAATCCTGATAAGTAATGTGTAGCTTTAGTATTGTAGAGCGAAACAAATTGACGTCGTAAAAAAAAAGGCCTTGACAGTTTTAAACTCATTTTCTTCCTGGGACATACATGTAATACGCATTATGTGAACCGGCGGCATTATGCATTATGTGCAACCATATGCAACGTATCATTGGCTAGGACATCAGCAATCTCGAAGGTATAATAATAGCAGCGGAATAATTCTATACTGACCTATGCAGTACCCAGAGGACTCAGGAGTACTCTATTCGAAACAATAATGAACAGTATAAACTCCTCTATAACTAGACATGAGGTCAGAAATGCCTTGCAAGGCATGAAACGGGGAAAAGCGGCAGGAGAGGACGAAATAACAGTCGATTTAATCAAAGATGGAGGAGACATAATGCTTGGAAAACTGGCGGCTCTTTATACGAAGTGTCTATCGACTGCAAGGGTCCCAGGAAACTGGAAGAATGCAAATATTATACTAATCCACAAAACGGGAGACATTAAAGAATTGAAAAATTGTAGGCCCATTAGCTTACTACCAGTATTATATAAAATATTTACCAAAATAATCTCGAATAGAATAAGGGTAACACTGGACTTCAGTCAACCAAGGGAAGAGGCTTGCTTCAGGAAGGGATACTCTACAATGTATCACGTGCATGTCATTAATCAGGTTATCGAGACATGCACAGAGTATATTGAGCCTCTCTATATGGCTTTCATAGATTACGAAAATGTATTTGATTCAGAAGAGATACCAAATGTATAGCGGCATTGCGTAATCAAGGAGTACAGAACGCTTACGTAAATACCTTGGAAAATATCTACAGAGGTTCTACAGCTACCTTAATTCTACACAAGAAAAGCTGGAAGATACCTGTAAAGAAAGGGGTCACAATCACAAGAAAGACACAATGTCTACAATGCTATTCACTGCATGCTTGGAAGAAGGATTCAAGCTATTAAACTGGGAAGGCTTAGGGGTAAAAATCGACGGAGAATTCCTCAGAACCTTCGGTTTGCCGATGACATTGTTCTATTCAGCAACAATGCAGACGAGTTGGAAAAAAAATGATTCAGGGCCTTAACAGAGAGAGTGTAAGAGTGGGATTGAAGATTAATATGCAGAAGACAAAGAGAATGATAAATAGCCGGGCAAATGAACAAGAGTTCAGGATCGCCAGTCGGCCTTTAGAGTGTGTGAAGGAGTACGTTTGCCTAGGTCAATTAATCACCGGGAACCCTGATCATGAGAAGGAAATTCACAGAAGAATAAAAATGGGTTGAATCGCATACGGCAGACATTGCCAGTTCCTGACTGGAAGCTTACCATTATCGTTGAAAGAAAAAGGTTTACAATCAGTGCATTTTAGCAGTGCTGCCATATGGGGCAGAGACTTGGAGACTGACAAAGAAGCTTGAGAAGAAGTTAAGGACCGCGCAAAGAGCGATGGAACGATGATTGCTAGGCATAACGTTAAGAGACAGAAGGAGAGCGGTTTGGATCAGAGAGCAAACGGGTATTGACGATATTCTAATTGACATCAAGAGAAAAAAACGGAGCTGGGCAGGTCACGTAATGCGCAGGTTAGATAACCGTTGGACCATTAACGTTACAGAATGGGTACCAAGAGAAGGGAAACGCAATCGAGGACGACATAAGTTTAGGTGGAGCGATGAAATTAGGAAATTCGTGGGCGCTAGTTGGAATCGGTTGGCGCAGGACAGGGGTATTTGGAGATCGCAGGGAGAGGCCTTCGTCTTGTCTTGTCTTATCTTGTATCCTCAACAGTGACGCGTACCCACTATGGGGGATCGGCCAAGAAGCAAGTGGTTTTTCGTATGCTTAGAAGTAAAGCGAAACTATATTTGTATTGTGGAGCGTGGGACGATAGAACTGTAATTTAGAAGTGTAATGAAAAATTGTTAAGAATATTAATAAAATATGTTAACGTAAAGGAATGAAATAATAGAAATTATTGATATTTTTTTAGAAATTAAGCAAGGTACTCTTTTTGTCTCTCTAATAAAATTGTAAACTGCTAGAAAAGCATCCCTGTGGCTGGATTCCAGTGAAGTCGCCCCAAAAGAAAGAATGGTTGGCGAGGTTAGCGGTAGCCCAAGTTTGGTAAATGAGTATTCTAATAGTTTTTTTGTCTTAGAAAACGGCGGCACGAGAGAAAATAATGTTCGATAGTTTCAGGTGCACTGCAAAAAGAACATAGAGGGGACAATGCCTGGCTTTTGCGCCACTAAACATCAAACATTCAGGGGACATTGCGAGACAGGACCTGTGTAAGTAAAAATTTAGAGGAGGTATACGACATCTCATTTTTGTAAAGGAAAGTTCCAATTGCCTTGAAGGAAACCAGTTATTATTCCATGGGAAGCCAAGATGGTGGAATTCAGAAGACGGTGTTAGCATGGATATTGCAGAGTTTTGAGATATAGCGAAATTTCTGTACCTAGCCGTAGTGACATAAGCTGATGTCGGCAAAACAGATAGGATAGGGCCGTTGAGGGATGCTCGTGCGAGTGAATCAGGCATTTCATTTAAGTGCAACCTATGATGTCCCAGTATCCAAAGCAAACATACTTTCCGTAAGTACGGAGGTACCATCGAACGAAATGTTCTTTGAATTCTTGAAGTTAAAGATGCAGTTAGTGCTGTACGTACAGATAGCGAGTCGGTCACAATAACAGCTAATGGGTCATTTTGGGGAGGTTTCGTAATGCTAATATAATTGCTAATAATTCTGCTTGTAATATAGGTGTGAAGTCGGGAAGGCGAAGGGAGTAAGACCATTGAAGAGATTCAGAGAAGATCCCCACTCCTGCCTTCTCATTGCACACAGAAGCGTCAGTTGCTATTACATTTTCAGTGGTTAGCTGGTGTAGGTGGCCGTGTAAGATATTTATTAAATCTCGCCTTGGTAATAGTTTAGCATGATTTGGAAATATGACCTCGAACTCAATTTTGAGGTCTGGTAAGGCATTATTTGAATGGGAAACTTGGCGTATGGACACATCCAATTTTTGTAACTGTGCTTGCACAAATATTATCTGAGGACTGTGGAATCTCGACCAAGATACTTGAAAAAACTCAGACGGTTCAGTGAGAAATGCATATTGCGTACGTCTTTTCGAAAAGTGATACATTTTTAAAAATGTCTGAGCTGTAAGCATGCGGAATCTGCAATCTAGGGTGGGCATATGAGCTTCCTGATTTAGAACAGCGTTGGCAACAAATCTAAGTAGCCCGAGGCACGACCGTAGAGCTTCTCTTTCTAAAAGTATGAGAGGTTTAATTTTGTAGGCGGGGCCACCGGAACCTATTACGCAGCAGAATTCTAATATGGGCCCAACATTCATTTTATAAATCATCAGTAAGGTATCCCTGCGTAGTCCAGAGCGACAGTGGCTGAGCCGGCGGAGCATAGCAACGGCTCGTTCTGCCTTTGTTTTAATATGTTCAATGTGACTGCGCCAGGTGAGTTTGCCATCGTAAATAACACCAAGGTGCTTGACTTCGTCAACTTGAGAAATGATTTCCTGTCGGTATTCTAAAGATATATGTACCTGTGCAGTTAATGGGAATACTAAGACCGTACTTTTGCTAATATTTAATGACATACATAACCCCTCTAGCCATGTCTCCAGCATACCTAAGTAATTTTGCAACGACTGTTGTAGTGAATGTATATTATGTGCGAATGTAAAAAATGCGATATCGTCCGCGTAAGCATAAACATGTACTTCCGGAGACAAAGGAATTGCGCTTAGCAAAATGTTAAATAATATAGGGGAAAGAACGGAACCCTGTGGTACACCTCTTGTCTGCTTGTGTTTAGACGTAGATAAACAGTGTTGGTAACAATAAAACTCTCTATCCCTTATAAATCCGTAGATCTAAGCGGTTATATATTTTGGGAAATTCGTAGACTGAAGCTTATCGAATAGAATACAGTGTTCTACAGAGTCGTATGCTTTTGATACATCTAGCGTCACCAAAGCTGCGTACTCTCGTTTGCGGCGAGCAAGTTTAATGCGGCTCTCTAGATCTACATGGGCGCACCATATAGAGTGCCCGGAACGAAATCCAATCTGGCAAGGACTGAGAAGGGTATCATCCTGCATAAAATTTGTTATACTGCCGTGAAGAACCCTTTCGATTAATTTGACGACATTGGAGGTAAGATAAATTGGTTTTATGTTTTCTAAGTCAAGTCCAGATGATTTTTTCTTTAATAGTGGAATAATTTTAGCTACTCTCCACTCGCTTGGAACCCATGAATTCTTGAGAGAGAAATTTATTATGTTTAGCAGGTCCTGAGGCGCATAATCAAATAAAACTTTTAGCATTCCTGTTGTAATTTCCTCTGGACCGGGGGCTGACACCGGTAACGAACTAATAATACCTTCAAGCTCTGTCGCTGTTACGGTTACAAAGTCGTATACCAAGGGAGGTTTCTTTAGTCCTATCGGCAATTTATGTTTGAAACGTCGCGCAAGTCATTGAGCAATTTTCTCAAGTGATTCTGATAATTCTTTTGTTGATAGAACGACAGATTCGACGTTCACGGGCGCCGATATAGCTTTGCGAGATCGAAGAAATTTGAACAGGGCTTTTTTATTGCTAGACTTCGAAAGGTATGTGTAGCGCCTGGAGTCATAATCCTCCTTAGCTTTTGAGACTGTTCGTTTAAATGTGGTAGCTATATATGTATAATCAGCCCAATTAACAGGACATTGGTTGTATAAAAGCTTTTTCCACTCAGGTTTTCTACGTCTAAAATTTCGCTCGCAGTCAGAATTTCACCAGGGACAATATGATCCACCCTTAGTAGATTGCACAGCAAATTGCTCTTTTTTTGATGACTGTTTTAGAATTGAACATAGGCTCATTGCTTTAATATCCCTCTCCGTGCTCTCCTAGGCGTGTGAACCTGATTTTAAAGCATTTAAAATGTTTTCGTAATTAACAAAAGCGCAAACATTACTATCTAAACTAGTTAACGGGGTAAGCAGTTCAATAATTATAGAGAGGTGATCCCTGTTAGTTCCGGAATCTACAGTCTTCCAGGAGGTGACAGACATGCTCGAGGTAGCAAACGTAAGATCTAGGGCAGATCGCGACGGATCCATAACGAAAGTATGTGCTCTCGAATTTAAGCAAGAGAAATGATTCGTTAAGACCCAATCCTACAAGCGTTTGCCACAAGTGTCCGTTCGGATACCCCACGACACATGATGAGAAATAAAATCTCCCACTATATGATGTTCTTCTGACTGCGAGCAATAGAGGTATCTAGATAACGGGTATCTTGCACTCCAGCGGGGAAGCACGTGTTAATTATAGTAAAAGGTGTGCAACCAGGTAGTATTATACCCAGTGCTAAAATTTCACTGTCTGGAGACATTATCTGGTATGCTATAGTAGCTCTATGGCAGATTTTTGATGAGACAAACAAAACTAAACCACCGCCTCGGGATAGGCGATCCAATCGAAAACATCGGACATTTTTAGATGAAAAGATTGACCAGCAGCAAGCCAAGTTTCCTGTAAAATAATAATATCTGGAGAATATTTAGACATAAGATATAATAAATCTGTTGCAGCCGAAAGTATGGAATGACAGTTCCACTGAATTACTGTTAAAGTTGCTATGGTGAATAAATCCGAGCAGCAGAGACTGCTTGGTCTAAAACGTTCTCTTTTAAGAAGTCCTTCTTAGTCGGAATCTCTCTAACGTACTTTTTTGCCTTGGAGTTGGTGGGAGAGCTAGATTTTTTCTCTGTCGGTGACCTTGTTCGTTTAAGAGATCGGGGTTCCATATCTACATCTTGATTTTCCATCCCATCTGTGTCGGAGAGACAGATTTGGTCGACTTACTCAGAAGTTGATGGCTTTGATGAATCGTTATTTGTGAATGGCTGCGCGGTCGATATTTCAATAGATGGACTCCGCGGTAGACCCGACACCGGATCCTCAATATTGAGTTTATTAGTTAGTTGAAGCCACGGAGCTAGTTGTGAGGACAGCACCTGAACAGGGGAGTCGGTGAGATTTGTCACAATGCACTCCATTGCTTTCTCCAACGCCTTTTCCACGGAAGCTGCCACAGCCTCAGAGATTGAGTTGTCCATACACAGTGTTTGACGGGCCGTTATACCAGCACACCCTTTAGTCCTGATCTGAATTTCACCAATGGCCTCACGACGAGAGCATCGACGTTTATCAATTATTTCGAGGATTTGCGCTTCTTTTGACCTCGCAAGGCAATTAGGCTCATCTGCAGGGTGGGGACCACTGGAAAGAAAGCAGGACTCATCTCGGGAAGAACAGTCATTTGAATGATGGCCTTCTCCACAAATGTGGCATCGCGTATTGGACCTGCAACCTTTTATGGAGTGCCCAAACCGCCAGCACTTTAGACACTGAAGGACACGAGGTGATAGAGGCTCAACTCGTTATATAAGTGACCATGCCTTGATTTCTGATAGGTGGTTAATTCCAGAAAAAAGTAGCAATGACTGTTTCTGTGGGCATGCGCTTATTATCAACGACACGGCTGCAACGATACACAGAAATCACGTCTACCGCCGAAAACATTTCCAAAATTTCTGCCGGACATAGACTTACGTCGAAACCGCGGATTAGGCCTTTGGTACATGCAAGGGGATAAGGAATGAAACTGCTCACCGGATGTGTCGCAAAAACATCGCACTTCAGTAAATCTTGAACACAAGCCTGGTCTGAGGAGCAGCAAAGAATGCTCCCGCGGCCAAACTGTCGAACCTCGGGGATTTGTTGAAAATTGGCCGAGGCCATCCGGAGTTCGGTTTGAATTGCCTTGGGATGCTTCATGCGAATCGCTCCGCCATCACTCGGAACCAAAGCCACAGGTACGCTGCTCGTCCCACTGCGTAAGAAAAGCTCCACCGGCAAATCAGAGTTAGGAACAGAAGCCGACCAGGAGGAAGCCTCCTGGCCAGGCGATGAGAGTGACATTGCAAAGAAATAGGAAATTACTCTGGCAGGTTAACAAACATTGAAACAAAAGGTCAAAAAGAATTACGCAAAAGACACAGATTAAAAGAAGACCGCCAGCTATTTGACCAGAACCGATGTTCGCGAGCTCAGGCACCAGGCCCTGCAGTGGACATAAAACAGGCTGATGATGATGATGATGATGAAAGGTAGCAAAATACTTTTTATCTACGCTTAAATGGTGGTATGAGGCTAGTGTGTATCTACGCACCAGCTAATCTCACTTAAGTCAGTAATGGAATATTCAATTTAAAACAGCGCGGTCAACAAATGTACATTTTGCCCACTTGAAAACGAAATATTGTCGAAGAATAATCTACAAATTGGGCAATCAGCTCGAGTAAATCTTTTCTTCTTTTTTTGTTGCTATTTATTTGCCGAGCTTCTTTTTTTCTGCTTTGGTAAAAAAAAGACGATGCACAGAAGTCGTGCGAGAGTATTCTTGGCAGCTCTTGAGGTGGAGCTGGGGACGAAGAGGCGGCCGGACGACGACGCGATAAAAAATTGAGGTCTTGTGGGCGATGACTGCGGCCGTCCCCGTCAGCGGAACGGAAGGAATGGTTGTACGGATGGACAAAGCAAACCCACTTTCTAGCTCCGAACGTTGTCGTAACTACAAAAAAAAAAAAAAGGATTTCGTGAGTGAAACCACAAAATATGTTTCGTCTACGGTGTCAAAACTATGTGCGCAACTACTGTTGCCGAGGGCGTGTGCTGACCCTCGGAAGAGTTTCCTACAATAAATTGCCAGAGCCAATTCTGGCGCCAGTGTCTATGGAAACTTCAAGAATGGTGGTTCAGTCCGTATGGCATCTCCCTGGATTTGCCCTAAACTTCATCCTTCTGGCGTCAAACGGCTGTGTGGCTTTGTGAATTTATCGTTTTCTACAAGACACTGCGTTATAAATGCAACAATTGGCTACGATTACGCATATGCGCAGAAAGTGCATGCGTTCATGCGTTTAGAAAAATGTGATTACCTGTAAATTTATAAGGACAAAGCCCAGTACATATAGCCACAAGGTCGTCTGAAGCCATAAGCACGAATATTCCAGACTTCCAGATATGTGCTTCCAGTCTGGAAGCACATATCGATGTATTGCACGTGAGTTACATAGTAGCTTAACGATAGGAGCACCAAAGTAGAGTTGCCTGTAGTAAATTTTTGTAGGAAACTTTGTGCTGCACCGCGACCCGCGCTACCGCAGCATATACTACTCAAATAAGAAGAAATTGTGCTGCGCGCACAACGGCATGTCTACTGCGTTTTAACGGCTACCGAGGTTCACGTTGCAATTTATTGGCTGTAAATAGCTTTGAGTTTCGTGTTTGGTGCTCCTGGGGTATCGCGAAACGGCGGGTCGCTTTTCCCTCGAGGCTCCACTCTGGAGCATTGAGAAAAGAAGCCGCCTCGCTGCTTTCGCCGTAGTTATCACTGCACGAGTTCCGCACCTCGTAAACAGCCGAGCACGGACGGACGCGGGGACACGAACACTTTCGTTGTTTGGGGCTAGAACTCGAAAGCCATTTTGAGCTCCGGCTGTAAAAGGTCCGCGTGTGCTGTATCCCGCTGCGCATCTTCCTAAATTTGTACCGAACACGGTATGCGAAAGAAAGAAGCAGCGGTCGCGGACAGCTACTTTTTCTTCCTTGTCGGCGACGGCTTCCAATGGCGAGAACACGCCACAAAACGCGCCGATGTATCCCTTTGTCGCCTTGTCGCGGTTAGCAAGGACGGGGTGAGCGGCACTGCGCCGGCGGCATGTGGATTTGAGCGGAACCGCGAGCAGCTCCCGACAAGAAAGCGGCATCTATTGGGCTCGGTTGCACACAGGGGCCGCTCTGTTGTACGGGAATGTAAAAGAGCCTACACTGGCACGCGGTGTCGAAAACGCGTGGCGTGCGTCACCGCGAAGCGCGCTACTGCAGCGCGGTCTGAGTTGCCCGCGCGTGAAAAAGAGCCAGAGGACAGCCAAGGCAACAATAGCGTATAGAGCGGCCGGGAGAGATGTGTTCGTCGGCCAGCGTGCGCATACATATATGACAAGACTCGCGCCAAGCGTCACGCCTCCTGTCAGCTAATAGTGGAAGCTTGCGCATTTTACGGAAGTTCAGAACATAGGAAGGGGCTGGCTACAAGAAGGGAAGGGCGGTGCTCTTCGCATTCGTGTGCGTGGGAAGCCAGTCATAAGGGACAGCGGTATATGCCGTTCAGGCAGCTGTCGAACACTGAGTTTAAGAAAGGGTAGCGCGCCTTGCTGCACACTGGCGCTTCCCGTACACTGGTCCGTGCAGTTAGCGGCAGCCGTCTGTGGGCGCACCGCTTCAGAATCTTGTCTGTGCTGGTGGGTTGGATAGCGGCGGTTCTTGAAATGTGGGCTTATTCTCTGCGTGTGGGTAGACGCCGTTCAAACACTCAGCGATGGGCCTGCCTTTGTACTGCTGAAAAGTGCACAGACATGCGCCATTGGCCTACGCAGTCTCCGTCTCGTATCGGTTTTTGAATCGATACTGGCGAAGTCTGATCTGCGTGCTAGTGGCAGGCTACAGGTCGCATCGATATTAGGCGAAGCAGGGACGTGCTGCAAAGTGGTTTGAATTAAAGTCAGGCACGTACCGAGGATTCTTTTTCGGGGAGGGGGGGTGTAGCTTTACTAGTAGAAATGTGAATAATGCCCACCATTCACCATAAAGACGCATAAATCGCAAAAGAGAACTGAAATAAGGTGTACCTCACAGGTACGCCTGTGAGATACACCACTCCTTTACTTGGCAAACAACGAAGCACATCAAATGGACTCGCGCATGACACAAGCGCAGGAAGAACGCTGCCAAGAACAAGTAAACAAGCGAAAGTAAAAAAAATGAAGAGTTCTAGCAGCGTTTCTTGAATTAGCCCTGGAAGAATTACGGAGAAATATATATGTTTCCGGACCAATCACAGTTATTTTGGATCCCTCGTTTACTGCTCTACCAATTTAAGTGCCAAAACCGACCCGTGTTGCTATTCGGGAAGTTGCGTAACGATGCGTGGTCACCAGTCCCGTACAACCGCGTAGAGTGCAGGACGCTGCGGTTCTAGACGTACTGCGCCCACCGCGGAAGGTTAGAAAAACACTCACATTAGCACAGCAGAGAAGTGGCTACGTCAGGCGGCTCCACTGATAACTGTAGAAGCGTAATTCAAAACACACGGAATTAGTCTCCACTTCCGTCGGCCTTTTCTCTACTTCCTTTTTAAATAAAGGGATGTTGATCCATAAATATTTTCGCACACAACAGTTAAATTTGTTAATTTTCACTTTTCCTTCCAGTTTGGTTATTGCCTTGGCTCTATCCCTTAGTAGATCGCTTAACTTCTCAACTCTTTGCGACACTTCTTTCCAATTGCCAATTGTGCGAAAAGTGCTGTACAATTAGGGAAAAGCCAGACGAGGTAACGGGCGACAATGATATTGTTTATGGTTTTGCCGGTTATTTCAGGGTCTGATGATGGACGCTGTTTGGCATTATTTTATTTTCCACCTTATCTAACCCATATCGCGGGTCTATGGTTCCGAGGATAAGCCAGCGTCACGGCGAGCCGTGACTCTAAGATATGGTGAAGCAAAAGGAAAAGTCTAACGCAAGTGGCGTTTTCTCCGGCCGCAACTCGTTCCTCGAGCATACAGACCAGCTCACTACGAACTGAATCCCTTTCCTGGTCCCTGGATCAGTCTAAACAAAGAAGCTTGAACTAACAAAGCAACAGCGATGAGCGTGATCGTTGAATAAATGGTGACAACTGAACTCATCTCTAGTTAATCGGGCGGGCACCGAATCGATGAGAAAACTGGCCTTCACGCCCCAGGAGATGCCGATAACCATCGCAATCCAAAAGGAGTGAAAAAATTGATAACCAATGACAGCGAGAGCTGATGACAGTCAAAGCTCTCAAACGAAAAGCAAAGTGCGTCACCCACGTATGGGGAGTGCTTAACGCCTGGTTAACCTCCGCCGTGGGTCGGCCCGGCATTGCACTACCTTTGGATGGACCCACGTACGCGGAGCGCTCAACGCCTGCTTCACCTCCGCCGCGGGTGGGCCCGACGGCAGTGCAATGCCGGGCCCACCCGCGGCGGAGGTGAAGCAGGCATTAAGCAGTCCCTATACGTGGACCAATCCCGAAGATAGTGCAATACTGGGCCCACCCGCGGCGGAGGTGAAGCAGGCGTTGAGCGCTCGCCAATCGTGGGCCCATCCCGAAGATTTCGAAGGGCGCGTTACAGGTTCCCGAGCCCACAGGAGTATGTACCATTGAACTTGGATTCTTTTTGAACTAGCACAAGGATCGGCCCACATGATGATTTTTTCTGCTGACGGATGACGAAAATACTATGTAAGGTTAGTCATATACAGCTCTCGCTGTAAAAGGCATCAAAATGTTGACTGCCGAATAAATTGATTTGTCAGCGCTTTAGGAATGTGTGTGAGGAGTGGTAATGTGGTGGGGAGGGGGGGGGGGGGGTATGCCTCTTAAATTCGGGGGGGGGGGGGGGGGGGAGGGGCTCCCGGCCTCCATCGAAATGCGGCCGCCGCGGCCGCATTTCGATGGAGGCGAAATGCAAAAACGCCTGTTTCCCGTGCATTGGGGGCACCACGTTAAAGATCCCCTGGAGGTCAAAATTATTACGGAGTCCCCCGCTACGGCATTCCTCATAATCAAATCACGTGAAACCCCAGAACTATCTCTGTTTATTTTCATGGCTGATTGCTGTTTATCCGAATTTGAGCACACCATCTCTCCGTGCCCGCAGAATCTGCAGCCTTGTAGGACCATATATGTAGTCTCCGCATAGTGGCGAGGATTCGCCCGGTTGTGTAGGTTGAGTGCGTGTGCAATGCGCAATGTTTGCGGCTATGTTGTGGCTTCAAACACCCTCTGCACTTGATTTAATACCTTCATAGTTTTCCCTAGTTGTCAATGCACAAAACGTAATTTTACTCATAAATATATTTGGGGGAACTTTACTGACATGTCTCCTGGTTTCTTTTCACATAGAATCAACTCTTGCCTTGGTTTAATCTTGTGTTCTTCCCTCTAAATTGTGGGATGGGGAAATATACATTTTGCCTTGAAAACTTTGTCCTTTTTGTACCATTTTGCAGGATACTGGGCAGTAATACACATAGCCAACCACTGTTTCTGTGCGAGAGCACCAGCTAAGCTACCTTTTTCCTTTTGGCGTGGATTGAACTTGTACTGCTCGCGGCGGAATTTGTTGTGAGCTTGTATATGGGCGTTCGTTTTACAACGTGTCGGCGTTACTATTTTTTGGCCCGGGTTAAAGAAAAAGTGCAAATCAATGACTATGCACGCTTGTTTTATTCACGTTACATGTTAACTGATAAGACTAATAATTATGCGTCTGTTTTTTTCCCAGCATTGGAAGGCCTTTTGCAGGATTTGTGAGCGTTATGTAGCTTCGCCCCTACTTGCTAAATACTGATCACTAATAGCTCGTTTCAGAAATTTCAAGTGCACGGATGTCCAAATTTAAAGGATTGTATTTATGCTTAAATATGTCACAGTGATCATTCCAGGCTTCTATAGTGCATGTATGTTTGGACTACGTATGCAAGGCACCCTAAAATACGTGAAAGCTTTACGTAGCTGAGGGTGGCCTTTTAGGCTTTTGGCGTGCGTACAATGAACTTGTGAGCCTGGGGTGCTATAACGTAAAACTATTCCAGTATGTTTTTATTCCAATCTCCTGACGTCAAATTTACGTTACAGCCGAACCAAGCATGGGGCGGTGACCCACAGCGTTGCCTGAACAGCCCAATCAAGCACTCTCCTCGTTCATAGGAGGTCACTTTTGTTTGCTTTCAAAACGAATAACATTGCCTACATCCAGCGGTCTTTCCTATCTAGTTGGCTGACAAGAGGCGAGGAGCGCTATCAGGTGGAGAGTATTTCGTGGGAGCCGAGCCAGCGCAGTGAAAATTGATAACCGGATGAAGAGGGTGGTGCCGGCGTCTGCGATTGGTGTGCTTTCCCTTACGGATCGCGGTGGCGTGCAACGGAAGGTTAAGGGCCTGTTTACGCTCGAGCCGCCCATCGCCGCAAGCCGCACCACACGCTTGCGGTCGCGCGAAAAATTGCAGATATCGAACACTTGTGCACAATTTTCCGTTTACACTGTGTGCACAGTGTAAACCGTACACATTGTAAACCGAAATTTGTGCAGAAGTGTTCGACATCTGCAATTTTTCGCGCGACCACACGCTTGCGGTGCGGCTTGCGGTGATCGGCGGCTCGAGCGTAAACAGGCCCTAAGAATGCCGCTAAAACGGATTCTCAGCAAAGATGAGTTGGCAGAGCAATGTTGTGTGAGTGATAAAAAGGTTCGAAAACGTTATGCTACCACGCAAAATTTTTTGTTATAGCAAATGGATCCATGCTCTCCGGCAGGTGCGAGTAGCCAGTGCCTGAGCGATCGGCAGGCAGCCATCTTCTATTCCTTTCGGAACGGGGCAGCCTGTGGCTATTCAGAGAAAAATTCAGTTTTGTTCGGCGTATTAATGCATCTTTAACGCGTAGATGTCACTGTGACGCGGTCAGTTTTCGCGGTTTTGTGACGTCGCGCTAGAGACAGGTGAAGTGGGCGCCGCCCGAAATCTTTTGACCAATAGCTGAAGGCTAGTGGCGAAAAGGGAGCGAATCCTAAATAATTACTTTTCTTTGTTTGGTCTAATCATGCATAATCAGTGTGTACAGGTCATATCACATGGGGAGTTATCGCGGTTTTCGTGACGTCGCGTGACAAACAGGTGAAGTGGGGGGTGGCCCGAAATTTTTTTATCAATCGCCGAGAGCTGATTGCAGAATTGCAATAGAACAGTTTGGAATAGTTTCACGTTATAGCGTCCTGATGAAATGAGCACTGCTACGTACGTAGTACAATCCTTTAAAAGTACAATCCGCAAAGTACAATCCTTTAAAGTTGGATATTCATGCTCTTGAAATTTCTTAAACAAGCTTTCAGCTATTATTCTCCTTTGCAAGAAGGGGCCAAACTCCCTCAACCAGCAGCAATTTATCAAAATTAGTACCACTGCGGCTACTCTAACTAGCTGCAACTGCGCTACTGAAGTTGCTCCTAGTCTGCTCCAGTTAAACTAAATTATTGCAACTCCCTCCGGAACTTCATTTACGCTAACCCTGATTGAGTGCATGCATGTACATAGTTTAGAAAAAGCGTCGTACATGTGACAAGCAGCTAGTTCTCCGCTTTTACACTTTCGTGACACCCTTTGTTTTTAGAGTGACGAATGACGAAGGCCAATCCCACGACGAAGGCCAGCCCCACGCTCCTAGCTACTTTGCTGGCGTTTCCGCCGCGGGACCGGCCTTCGTCGGAGTAATACACGCAAGCCCCTGTGGCAGTCTATGAAGTAGCACAACGACGTGTGTGTCATTGCGAAAAAGTATACAGCACTGCGCATGGCTTGTGAATGGATGAATGAATGAATGAATGAATGAATGAATGAATGGCGTGAAAAAGAAACATAAGTAAGCAGAGCAAGATGTAACGCCCAATGTTGGAATCTGTGTGAAGCAGGTAATTATATGATATACGACTAATGGTGACGCGTACCACTGTGTTTACTTTGATCCTATGCAGCGTGTAATCTAATGCAATGCTTACGTTTATGTACCGCAAAGGTCTTAATTTAGGTATGACGCAGTACTTATGCTCATTACGATTCGCAAGCTATACCGAAATGCACACACCGAATCAAGTGGATCTACACAGTACGAGACATCTGCGCGGCGATGTTACGAGAACGAAGGCGATGTGTGATACTAGTCTAGGGAAGAATGGTAATTACATGTGGATGCACAGAGATGTGTGCGGACATATCTAAATACATTTAAGGATTTACCACCTCTTCTGTTACAATGGTAAATGACCATTTTGAAAGATTGACCAAATCTGGTCCCCTAAACCCAGTGTTGCATACCTATTTTCCAAATAAAAAAACCAATTTAAATAATAATAATAAAAAGCTGTTGAATATACCGCGTTATTTCATTCAGAAGGATGTTTGCTTTCGAGGTACTATCAACCAACATTATATGTGCAGGTCTTTTTGTCGTGATTTACTGTTTGATTACGTGGATGCACTCCTTACTGGCACTCCTTCAGTCAGCATATAAGGCTCAATATAAGCGCGTTTCTGGAAGCTTGTATTCGGCGCACACATTTTGTTTGAATATGTATCTATATATCCCCAAAGATATTCGGCGAGATATCGAGCAGCCGTCATACCAAATTCCTTGGGCTTAGAGTGAAAAGTTTCTTTTTAATACATAAACAAGAAAGCGCCACAACAGAAGATACACTTACAAACTTTTAGACAGCATGATACCAAAACTGAAGGAAAAAAAAAAGCGAGAAAAAAACAACATGAAAACGCGATACCGATGCAGTAATAGCAGGCAGGCTAAACGAGTAAAAAATGATAGTAGGGGAGACCTTTCACCAATTCCACAGGTGCACACTTCATTTGTTAATGTGGTGCAATTCTCGACACACTCTTTTGTAATGGGAACGGAGACCGGGTCTCATAATTGTTGCAGTTATTTTTCACACACACACACACACACACACACACACACACACACACACACACACACACACACACACACACACACACACACACACACACACACACACACACACACACACACACACACACACACACACACACACACACACACACACACACACACACACACACACACACACACACACACACACACACACACACACACACACACACACACACACACACACACACACACACACACACACACACACACACACACACACACACACACACACACACACACACACACACACACACACACACACACACACACACACACACACACACACACACACACACACACACACACACACACACACACACACACACACACACACACACACACACACACACACACACACACACACACACACACACACACACACACACACACACACACACACACACACACACACACACACACACACACACACACACACACACACACACACACACACACACACACACACACACACACACACACACACACACACACACACACACACACACACACACACACACACACACACACACACACACACACACACACACACACACACACACACACACACACACACACACACACACACACACACACACACACACACACACACACACACACACACACACACACACACACACACACACACACACACACACACACACACACACACACACACACACACACACACACACACACACACACACACACACACACACACACACACACACACACACACACACACACACACACACACACACACACACACACACACACACACACACACACACACACACACACACACACACACACACACACACACACACACACACACACACACACACACACACACACACACACACACACACACACACACACACACACACACACACACACACACACACACACACACACACACACACACACACACACACACACACACACACACACACACACACACACACACACACACACACACACACACACACACACACACACACACGCACACACACACACACACACACACGCACACACACACACACACACACACACACACACACACACGCACACGCACACACGCACACACACACACGCACGCACGCACACACACGCACACGCACGCACGCACACGCACACACACGCACACGCACACGCACGCACACACACGCACACGCCCGCACACGCGCGCGCGCGCGCGCATATTTTATCCTGTGCCTCTATCACTACACCCAAAGCAAATGCACGACATCCCCGTTCTGCCGTAGAATAAAATTAATGCAATATAGTAAAGAAAGTCTCCGCTTTCATTCTGGCCGGTGCACATCCTTGTGGTCTAAAACGTGCGCAAAGGTAATTTTTGGGAGATAATCTTTCGGAGCTCAGATGCGCCTCAATTTCTACACATTTCCAACAGCTTGTTCATTTCTTTTTTTGCTTATTTTAATTTCATGCTTCTCAGTCACTTTATGTCACTCTTTAGTCAGAATTCGCGTTTTGTGTGACGAAAAGCGGTTCAGAGCAACAAAATACGAGTAAACGAAAAGCTGCATGGCTTACTCAGCAAGAAAAGGTGCGCCCAAAAACGGGAGTGGTACCGCATTATGGTAGGTTCAGCCCCTTGCCCCAGCGTGGCCTCCTCGCCCGAACTCCACCTCAACACGGGTACATTTATTTGACGCCCGTATACAATACGTGCAACGTAGAGTCTTAGCATAGCTGCTTTTTTTTTTTTACAGCTTGAACTGCATTTGCGTTGGTGAATGTGTTCGTGTTATTGCCGCTCCTTATAGATCTCTTCGTGTACCTGCCGATGCAAGTGGGAAAATGCAAAATTCACGAAAATGAAGTAAACATTTATCTCACGTATAATGTCTCTTTGAAATAGGCAGCATATGTGCGTGCCATTTTTGTTTGTTCATTCGTTTTCATGGAAATTGCAGAGAACTGTGCTTGTCACTGAGCAGGGAAGTTATGTTATTGACCCAAAATTGTTTTTCAGTGCACGGTATTGCTGTCTAAGCTAAGAAGGAGGAGGAAATACAGGAGGAGAAGCAGGAAGATGTTGTTGAGTGCAGGCGGATCTAGCCTTGCGAGACTTGCCGGTAATTGCGAGAGCGCCGCCTTTCAAAATAATAGAAATAGAGACTTTAAGAGCATTGTCATTAAGAAGCGTAGCGCGAGACAGGCGAATTCAAGACGATGTGCACAAGGAAGCAGAAACAGACACCAGCATGTGAGCCACCCAGCGCCCATTCTCTGGACACAGCACCCTTCAATGAACCTGCTTAGCTTTGCCACTCACAATTGATATCACTTGAGAACTCCAGCAGGAGCCGAGACGCCTACCTCCCGAATGTACAGTGTGCTCTCGGGAACCCCATGTGATCCGCACTATAGCGTGTGGAGGGCCTCGTTACTGAGTGGCTTACGCAGAGTTTTTCGGGAACTCTGGTTTCCAGAGGGAAAGGTTCTTTAAATACGGACTTTAAAGCGCTGCGATACAAGCGCACAAACGCGTAGTAACGTGGTTTCTCATGTATCGCGTGTTTTCTCCCCAGCTCGAAAAAAAAAAAAAAAAAATCCAGCTTCATGGACACAAGAGCATCAATTGTTCCTGTGCAGGATCTATTCGTTTTATCAAATACAACTTATGCCCTAAAACCAAGCATTAAAATATTTTACCATTGATCATATCTAAATATAGCTAGCTAAGCGTACTAAAGCATTATCATTAGCAGCACCACGCGACTACGAATATGCCCTTCCGTTACATCGGTTTTCTTATTAATTGGCCAATCTAGAGCGGTCTACAAGCTCTGTTATATAGAGGGTCATCCTCCGGCGGCTAGCACTCCAAATCTCCGTCCGGAATAGTCGTGCTCCAGCGACATAGCAAGCAGGAGTGCCAAACTACGTTAAAGAAGTACCAGCATTCCTCACGCCACAGCGGTGCTTACTTGTCAGCCTTATGGGACAACAGTGCTTTCAGATGCTCGGAAAACCTGGCTATCAGTGGCTTACCACAATCTCGTGGTTTGTGGAACTTCGGTTATTTGGCTCAAATAGGAAGTTTAGGACGGCAGAAAGCTAAGCGATTTTTTTTTTACAGATTCTTGGCTTGAAAGGCTTCGCATGTTGTCCTTTTCGTTCCTCCTTTGTCCGTCACTTCTACGCGCAGCCTTTCAAACCATGAATCAAATGCTAACGTTGCGAAAGTACAGACCTGACCAAAAAACGAAATCTCTCAGTATTTGTTTATAGAAGCTGTGGTGAATTACCTCTCCTCCGAGGTCGCGCCCACCTTGGTCCTCTTGGTTCAGTGAACGGAACAGAAACGTGAAGCGCGCGTTTGCAAGCGTTAGGACTTCTGTAGCTTCAGCCGGAATCACGGATGCTCGAACCCGAGGCCCTACTTTTCGATTCCTTGATTAGCGGAGAAGAAAAAACTGCGCAATGGTGCGCCGCGAATCATTATCTATTGCTGCAGCAGAAGTGCTATACACACTGCTGTCTCATCGTCCAGCGGTCGCTAAATGTTCCGCCGGGCACTGTGGTCACCTCATCATGCAAGGCAACGACGCACATGGCGAGACGCAGAGGGCTTAATTCACTAGTTAAACTTTGCTGCACCGCTCTCGTTAATTTTTTTTTTTTTTTTGCGTACGTACATTGAGTTGGAAATCTGAATAACGCTCAATGAAAACCTTATTTGCACTTCCCAGCTCCACAGCCGACGAAGACCATTATATGTTTTCGCAGAGAGAGAGAGGCGCTTCCTCTTATTTTATTTTGCATTCATTTGCATGAGCTTCGCTATAAAAATTGACATGATTGTCATTATCCGCCTTTTCGTTTCGTTCCTTCGTTCCTTACCCTAAAGCCGAGTAGCAAGGCTAGAAATAACACTGGTTCAATTGTCCACCTCTAGGTTTACTTATCTCTACCCTGCGAGTACTCTATCGCTATTTATTTCTAATCATGCTGCTGAGGAAAACATTGCACACGTTCTGTAAAACTACGATATTTTTTTGATATAGATGTCTTTGGCAGGACTTAAATCTTTAAGCCAGCTGAACGCTTGTTTGCTTTTTGCTTAAGTGACATGAGTAAATAAGCAGGTGCAGAACTTTGCATGTGTTTGTGCTCTAAATTTGATTCTATATTGCGTTTTTCTTGATTTTGCGATTTTATTGTGTTTGCCGTGGGGAGGAGGGGCAGCCGGTGCCTCCTGAAGGCACCAACGTCACCTCTAAAATCATTTTATTAAAGGAAAGCTATTGTTGACCCCAGAGATTGGTGCCGGTTACTACTTGTCACATGACACAACACAAAGGCAAAAAAATACACACACCAACGCACATCATAAATGTCCTAACCGCTACAAATACTCGAAACACAGAATGTCATAAGATCGCAAGTGAGAAAAAATGTATTACTGCAGTGGGTGGTCTGGGTTCGCGGACAAATATTGCTAAGTTGTAAGCAGGGGAGCGAGATATTCTCTAAGACCACGAGGTTTGTGACGGCAGTCTTGCATGGCCGTCGAAAATGCAAAGCAGGGCAGCAGCCTCCAGGGTTTCCATCGCCACACATAAGTCAAGAGACGCCATGCCGAAAAAGCGTCGCATCATCCTAGTTACCTGCTACATCAGTGGTTCCCGAGTCGTGAGCAGGGGGATTAATCAATAGGTAACATTACTAATAAATTAATAATCAATAGTGGTCGTAATGGAGACACCCTGCACACTGGTGCTGGATGCGTGTCATTAAACCGATGAAATGTCCCCGCGTAAACTTCAGAAACACAATGAAGGCAAAAATGCGCTCGCTTCTTTCCTTGCTAGCACCTTGCCCGTCACCCGCCACGGTTGCTAAGTGGCTGTGGTGTGGGGCTGCTAGCAGGAGGTCGCAGGATTGAATCCCGGCCACGGCGGCGGGATTTACATGGGGGCGAAATGCGAAAACACCCGTGTACTTAGATTTAGGTGCACGTTAAAGAACCCCAGGTGGTCCAAATTTCCGGAGTCCCCCACTACGGCGTGCCTCATAATCATATCGTGGTTTTGGCACGTAAAATCTCATAATTTAATTAATTTAAAATGTTAACTTTGCCCGTCGGCAGTCTCTTTACGGTGAACACTCGCCCATAACAAGCTGCTACTCTAGTTAGCTAGGCGGCCGTCACTATTTACCGTTGTCATCGCTGTCCTTGTTGAGCAAGACATGCATTAGCGAGATATTGCTGGAAAGCAAAGTGGTACAGCCTCACTAACGCAGTGGACACGCATGAATAGACGTGGCCTAACAAGCGCACCGATGAGCGTCGAACGTTTATGTTCTATAATGACAAAATAGGGACACAGAACTGCAATGAGTAGGTGTGATACAGTAGCCAAGGCCAGCATACGTTTAATTTTTGTCAGCACAAAATGGAGGTCACAGTATGAATAAAGCTTTCGATTATCTTTTCGAAAAGGTTATTGGAGAGAGCGCTATAACTTTCCGATTCCTGAAACTTACAAACGCGTAATGTTTTGAATAAAGAAAAATATGCTGATTCATTCCAGAAACCCCTTAAATGGACGTTATAAGCTGCAAAGTAGGCAATTAAACGATCATCTAATGTTCAATCCATGTCCAGAAATCTGCAACAAGCATAGCCTCTTAGTTGTCCAGCCACAAGACGATTTGCTAGCACTTAGTTTCATAACTTGGAAACATATTTTTACTTCTATTAGAATTCTTTGGGAAATTTACCTATAGGTTTAGGCAAATCTCTATGTGTCTACGTATGTGTCTACGTCCGCGCCTAACCTCTTTCCCACCAACATGGGTCACTATGTCGTCCACGTTCAAATGGGTAAAGCGCAGGGCTGCTGTGCTGGGGGAACTAGGTTCGAGACTAACCATGGGCTCAAATTGAGTCACTGAGTATGCAACTCTGGGTATGCGCCGCCCTTCAACAAACCTCTTTCGCGCCAACTTGTATCACTGGGTATATGCCACTGTGTATGTGCCACCCGTCAATGAATCTCTCTGATGTCAACTTGGGTACCAGGGTATTTGCCACTGAGTATGTGGTGTCGCTCTTCAATTAGCCTCTTTGATGCCGACTTTGGACACTGGGTATATGTCATTGCTCATGTGCCGCTCTTCAATGAACCTCTCTCCCGGCAATTTGAGTCACTGGGTACATGCCACTGTGTGTGCCGCTCTTCAATTAACTTCTTTGACGCCAACTTGAGTGCTGCAGGGTATTTGCCCATGGGTGTGGGCCGCTCTTCAATAAACCTGTCTGATGCCAACTTGTGTCAGTGGGCACGTGTCACTGGTTAAGTGCCGCCTTTCATAATGATAATTCTATCAAAAATCAACAATTATCCACCAACCATAAGATAGTTTGCTGATAGCATCAAAGTCGCCGTCATCTCTAAAGGTTGGATGCACCGCCAATTGTTCTTTGTGTTCTGAGCTTTTCAAAAGATTCGTGCGCCAAAGGTATGGATGCCCGCGTGAGTTAACTGCCTCACACGTGCAACGTAACACGACCTGCAGTGGCTTGCATGAATATCGCATGGTATGCACAACTGCAGGAAATCATCGGTCCTTCTCGCCATTTGCTATTACCTCTCTTCGCTTCTGCACGACTATCCAATGCCCTCGCGTTGGGAACACGTGCACTGATCCTGCGTTTAATGCGATGCGGGAGGTATCGACTTTCGACGTGCAGCAGGCTAAAAAATGAACTGTCACTAACATGGGAGGGGTGGTTCGTGAAGACGGGACGGAAAGAAGGATGGAAAGGAGGTCGAAGGGCCAAAGCTCACTTCCTTTCACGAATCTGTTCATGGCGGCTCGTGAAAAAAGAGAAGGAAGACGGTGGCCGCCGGTGTTAAAAATGAGTCCTTTATGCAAATTTGCCTAACCTTGGTTGCCCTGGCGTTCCCATACCTCCCGTGTTGACTACGCCTGTTCCTGCTGCTCGCGCGCGCAGTCGTGTGGAAGCGGGTGCTTTAGAGCTGCGAAAAAGAGGCACCGCATTGAAGCGCTAAATACTGTGTAGGTGGTCGAGCTGAGTGCTGCTACGACGTTTTTAGTGGCTCGGTTACCTTCTACGATGTTAACCCTGGACAGGTACCTGCGTAGTTGTCACTGATGGCAATTCTGCACATGTAGTTTTATTCGCAGCACAGAAACCGGGGACAATCTACGATAAGTGAAGCTGCTGGTGTTTAAGGGGTCGAAAACTGACCAAAAATGTAGTGGAAATGAATGAGCTCACCGCAGCA
This sequence comes from Dermacentor andersoni, assembly GCF_023375885.2. Taxonomy (NCBI): domain Eukaryota; kingdom Metazoa; phylum Arthropoda; class Arachnida; order Ixodida; family Ixodidae; genus Dermacentor; species Dermacentor andersoni. Next base: position 217,855,126 of record NC_092814.1, on the reverse strand, counting down.
GGTCTCCATTGTCCAAGTTACGCGCTTGGTGTGTTAATGTCGCAAATCGCCTTCACGGACAAGAGCGTACGCCGAGCCCTTGGTGCCAGTCTTGGCGATTTCTGTTAAGTGCACAACTTTCAACAGTTGTTGTGTGCTGCGAAGCAAGTTCCAGCAACTTAACGTTGCTCGAAGTGGGCTCAGTGGCGTCTCCTTTTCCTTCAACTCGATATAAGGCTTACAAAGCTGGCCAGAATTCCTCCCCACCACAGGACTGGACTCTCGTTTGGAATGCTCGTACTCTGCGTGGGATAGGATGTAGTGTGCCCTCCTCTTTTCTTTTTCGATTTTGTTCTATTCTTTCTCTTTCTTTCTCTCTCTGTGGTGTTTTTCTTGGTTTACACAATCAATCAATCAATCAATCAATCAACCAATCAATCAATCAATCAATCAATCAATCAATCAATCAATCAATCAATCAATCAATCAATCAATCAATCAATCAATCAATCAATCAATCAATCAATCAATCAATCAATCAATCAATTGTTTATTTGTTACACTGCCCAGGAACCACTACAGAGCCTTCGTACTGATGTACTTAAATAGTAATACATGAGACAAAATGTAGACAGATGACAAATGTATTAGACAAAACAACGTGAAATAGAGACAAATAGGGAAACAAAAAACGAGCAGGCGGGCCTAAAAAGAAAGGGAGTTAATCATACGACATGCTTTTCTGCTAAAACACAGGAAATGAACTCTGGAATATGTCAATACAGGCAGAATACTTATTACATGTTTTCTTGAGTCGAGTCATAGGACATTCTTAAATGCGACAAGGGCACGGAGAAATCGTGGAATGTTTATTGCCTAGTATACTTTTTTGGCACGGAAAATTGCACATGATCAAGAACTTTTGCTCAAGGTATAATGCCATGGACCACATTATACAGAAACAAAAACTCTGATTTAACGTGTCTTGATTTTAGAGGTGTCAATTGAGGTATACTTGAGAACGGCAAAATAGTGCTTGAAAATAGATATCAGTTTATCCTGGACGTGTTCAATAAGGTCAGAATTAGATTTGCATGCTCAGCCCATTGGAAAGCACTCATTAGAATGCAATTTAAGAAAGGGGAAAGAGGAGTGGAAGTCATGCGATATACGACAAACAATTCCAACAGCACGAAGGCCACGTTGTTTTGCATATTTAGCATGGGAAGAGAAGCTTAGTGTTTGGTCAAAGTACACACCAAGATCTTTTATTTAATCGAGCCTGGGCAGTGTAGCAGCCAGAAAGGTGTATTAAAATTGCACATGCTGCATTTTCTGCGTGTAACTTAATATCATAGTTTTGGAAGCATTTAAGAGTAGCTTATTGTCCCTGCAACAGTTTGAGAGTAAAAAATGTCTTTTTTTTTTTGAGGTCAATGCTGTCGTGAGCACCATTGTCAGTCTTAAATAGCTTTAAGTCGTCAGCATATAGAAGGAATGAAGAGTGTTGGATTGCTTACGAAATGTCATTTATGAACAATAGCAAGGGAAGAGGGTCAAGAACAGATCCTTGAGGAACTCCAGCAGTGACCTCATAGCTAACAGAACTCTGTCCATTAATGCCAATGAAGCATGATCTATTGCTTAGGTAATTAGATTCAAGGGCAGTGATGGAGAAGGTATGTCGATTTGCGGGAGCTTTGCAATGAACAGCTTAGGTCACATCACTTAGGTCAAAATAAACAGGGTCTAATTGGCCCCTACTGTGTACCAAAGTGGTGGAAGCATGGGTCATAAATGTAACCAAGTTCGTTTTGTGGAGCGCCCAGGTACAAAGTCACGCTGTTCTTCTATTATTATTACTAACAGAAAGCAGGGAATGCAATGCAGATTCAAACATCTTTGGCACAACGCAGAGGTTAGATATAGGCCGTTTAGTAAGTAACTACACTTCCACCACCTAATTTCTGTACGGGCACAACACGTGCTACCTTCCAAGCGCTAGGAAACGTACTATACTTTAGGGAACTGTTGAAGATGCTTGTGAAAAAAGGGACAAGTATGCTTCCATACGTCTTAAGCAGTGCGGGAGGGATACCATTGGTGCGACAAGAAAGGGAAGCTTTGAGTCGCTTTATATACTTCAAAACAAGGTCTTTATTGACTGATTACGTACACACCGTACCAGACTGGGAAGGAAGGTTACTCGAGGCAGAAATATCTTTTACACCAAATAAGAATCTGAAATAATAATACTAACAACAATAATAATAGAGAAAAAAGGCATTTTATTTCTGCATGGAAAGTAGCGTAAAACTGCATGTCGTGATACTTTATGATGATAGCAGCGCTAATGTTGAATACCACCCTCTCACGTGACTACACATTCGTGTACGTAAGTTAAATATCGTTAAATGCACTGTTCTTTTTCGCATAGAAGATGCACTCATTATATTTCCATGCGTTCGCTTTGTTTTCAATGTGCTTTACAATGCTAAGAAAGTTCACGTTTAGATGCGGCGCAGGCCGTCACTGGAACGATAGAGTCCAACGGTATCATCATCATCATAATAAAAAAAAACATTTGTTGGTCTCTGCAGGGTCTTTTGTTTTAGTCCGTCAGGGTCTCCTCGGACGCTCTTGACTGGGTTTAGCATGGGTGGGGACCTTTGTCCAGGGCTTCAACGGCGTCAGCTGCCCTGCGTGTTCGCTAGACGAGACCAATTTGGTCCTCGCAGCGGTCGCTAGCAAGCAGTGCCTCCAATTGCCTCGCACTTGGATTTATGATTTTGGGGACTGCTGTTATAAGTTGGCATTCCCATGTGGTGAGATACAAGGTGGGCTTTTGACCGTACATGCACCGGGCATTTAGCTGCGTATCTGGTGGGGCACATATTACTCAGAAGGTTTAAGTTGGGGAAAGTTCCTGTCTGGAGCCGTCTCCAGTCAGTGGCCTCCGCCCTCCTGAGGGATTTACGTGGGGGAGGATATCGTATCCTGGTTCCCCTGTCGTATGCTAATAAAGCCGAATATTCATTTGGAACAGACGGTAGACTTTCGAGCGTGGATTCTTCGGGTGCTCGGATTGCAAGCCCTCGAGCCACCCTGTCATCCTCTTCATGCCCCGCTATTCCTGCATATCCCGGCACCCACAATATATTGGGCTGGATCGGCTGTGGTTGTGCTGTGTGGTGTTTACACCGCCTGTAGTCTCGAGGAGTACACGGAGCTTATTCTACCGCACAGGAAATGCCGGCAGGCGTCATGAGAATCAGAATTGTTAGATATTTGCCGGTTCTAAAGCCCTCCGCCACTGCTAGAGTGACAGCTAGCTCCTCAGCTTCAGTCACGGTGCTTTGGCTTATTGAGCCGCTTGTGATTTCGCTATAGTTTGCTTTGATGACCGTTGCCACTCTGCGTCCTCGTTTCGGATCTTGGGTGGTTACGTCTACGTACACTATGTCGTTTTTGGTGGAGTACGTGCATTGGATGTAATCTGCACGTGTTGCTCGCCTGCCTTCGTACAAGTTCTGGTCCATGTTATTCGGTATCAGGTTCACTCTGAACTGCCTGCCGATTTCATCTGGTATGTTAGCTGTTCTTGCCTTTATTTCAATTTCTTCGGTATAGCCAAGGCCTAGGAGGAGTGCTCGGCCCATTGGTGTTTGCAGGACTCTTTCTTTTTGCGCCTGGAGCTGAGATTCACGATGTTCTTGGAAGGTATTGCGCACCCCCATGGCGAGGAGTTTCTCTGTAGGCGTGCTGATTGGGAGTTTCAGTGCCGTCTTGTACGCTTTCCGAATAATTACTTTCGCTTGTTGCTCTTCATGGAGATTTAGCCATTGGTACGGGAGAGTATACATGACTCTGCTGATGACTAGGCTTCTTAATAGTTTCAAAGTCTCCTGTTCCTGCAGCCATGTCCGACGAGTGGCGATTCTCTTAATCATTCTGGAGACTTGTAGCGTTGTATTTTTGAGGAGCGTCTGGGTGTGGTTGCTCCGTTGGTTAGATTGCAGCCACATCCCCAGTACACGTTGAGGCGGAGACTTCTGTCCATAGGTACAATCCTATTTAGTTTGTGTCTCCAGACATTGAGTAGCTCGGATTTATCCATTGAGCATTGCAGGTCTCTTGCTTTAGTATATTGTTCGACGCAGTTGCCGGCTTCTGGTAGTTTTGCTTCCCTTTCCGCCAGGGAGCTCTTGGTGATCCAAATGGTAATGTCATCTGCGTACATTGCATATCTGATGTACGGGATTTTCTCCAATATTCTGGCAAGTCCGGCCATGGCTATGTTAAAGAGCAACGGGGAGATTACTGATCCCTGGGGTGTGCCCTTATTGGGGACTTGAAAAAATATTTGTGCGATCATCGTTTATGCCTATTGTAGCTGTTCTGTCTGAGAGGAATGCTTTAACGTAGCCGTGGATGCTTTTGCCGCAGTTCAGGTTGTCTAGTCCAGTGAGGATGGCTTCATGGTTGACATTGTCAAAAGCTCCTTTGATGTCTAGGGCAATGACAATGCGTTCCCCACGGGTTGTGACTTTCTTGAGGACTTCTTCCTTAAGTTGGAGGAGCGCGTCCTGAGTCGAGAGTTTTGCCCGGAAACCAAACATAGTGTGTGGGTACAAATCTCTCTCTTCCATGTAGTTTTGGAGTCTCTAGGTTAGGATCCGCCCATATAGCTTACAAGGTTGCGAATGATAGCATTTCCTATGCGATCAGCTCCCGGAGCAGTATTTTTGGCGGTGTTTCGTATTGCTGAGTAGACCTCTTCCTACGTTATGGGTCTATCGAGTGTGAAGTTTTCAGCCCCTTTATACTGGCCATTATAGCTGGGTGGTAGGTGGTTTCCGAAGCATTTCGCTCGTGCTTTTTCAAGAAGCTCAGCTTCCGTACCTTCGAAGGTGGGAAGAGGTCTGATAAGTGCCTTATTGGTTTTTCTTTTGGACTTCAAGGGGCCAATGAGTGCGCTCAGAATATTCCAAGTGCGCGCCGTACTAAATGTGCCAGCCAAGGAATCGCTCAATTGCTGCCGATTGATGCAAACTAGCTGGGTGGCGTAGGCTTCAGCCTTGGCTGTTATTTCAGCACTTTTGAGCTCTAACTTCGTGTTATGCTTCTGGCGTTTCCAGCGTTTCACTAGATCACGTCTGGCTTCCCAGAGGCGTAGAAGGTGCCCGTCTAACTCCAGTATGTCTACTGTCCGTTCTATGTGTTTTTTGCAGTGGTTTCTAACCTCCGTGAGGATTTCACGCCATTCTTTGAGGGTGCATGGTTATGTTGCCAGACTGTTCCTCACTTTCTGCTCAAAAAGTAGTCCAGTCGGTTATCTTGGCTTGTCCAATTTGCCTTCTCGCGACTCCTCCAGCAACTCTCGTATGCAGTATGCAGTGGTCGCTTCCTAGCGTCTCTTGTAGATTTAGCCAGGTGATGTTCTCTCCTCCTTTGATAAATGTTAGGTCAGGGGTCGTGTCCTTATTTACGCTGTTGCCGTTTCGCGTAGGGGTGGCTGGGTCTGCGAGCAGCTCGAAGTTCAGGTCCTCTGCTGCCTGCATGATCATTTTCCCTCTTGCATCTGTGTACGAATAGCTCCAGCTTGTGTTGCGGGCGTTGTAATCTCCTATGATGATTAAAGGCTTGCTTCTGACTAGCTTGCATGCTCCTTGGAAGAGCTCTGCAAATTGTGGCACTTTTTGCTTTGGGGGTCAGTAGAGGTTGACCACAAAAATGCTGCCCTTAGCCTTGCGTTTTGTTTTCTTTGTTAGAATTTCTACTATAACATTATCTATATTAGTGTTCGGAATAACATCGTGCCCCATGGCTGTTGCAGTCTTGTCGACTAGAATAGCCACCTTTCCCTCTGTTGGGCTCTCGTAAACCTCGTATACTTGCAGGACGGGTCTTCTTCCGGCCTCCCAGTGTCCAATTACGGTAGGCGGCGTTATATGTGTTTATGTATTGTTTGAGCAGACCTTGCTTCCTGCGATATCCGCGGCAGTTCCACTGCCATATGTCGTATTGTTCGTATTCTGCCTGACGTGTACTTCCCATGTTAGTGCGGGAAGAAATAGCTTGAGGTGTCTGAGGGGTTGGAATCATTTCACAGGGCCGCTAGTCCTGGTCTGTGGTAGATACACTCTACCTTGTTCCTTACTTTGCTGGCTGTCATTTGCTTCCTGATTGATCTTTTGACTTCACCGATAGGTTGGGTAATCTGCTGCGTCGTTTGTTGCAGCGTTTGTCATAGTTTGGTCATGGTAGCGTATTCACCATTTTCTAACCCTGGTGGGGTTGCTTGAGGTGTAGTCCTTTCGTCCTTTGTCTTTTAAGGTCACGGACTACTGCTCGGAGTTCTGCCATCTCGTGGTCTTGAGGTCCCTGCTGAATTTTGAGGAGTTGTCATCGTCTTTTAAGTTTTTGATTTTCCTCCTGTAGTTTCTGTTTGTCGTTTATGTGCGAAGCAATAGTGGGGGCTACCTCTCCTGGCCAGCTTACCTTGCCATTGCTGTCGCCGCCTTGGGAGGACTTCTGCTTACTCTTCTTGTTCCCTTGGCTCTTTTTGGTTGCTGTTGTGGTTTGCTTTGGCGTAGTCCTCCCACTGGGGGTAGGTCCGGGAACGACTGGGACCTGGACCACGAGCGGCTTCTGGACGTGTACCGCTCGGAGCTGAACCATCTTCTCCTTTGTGGTTGTTGTTGATCTCCTTGCGCACCGCTGTTGCTGCCTCATGTGGGGTTGTTTTTGCCCTGGTCTCGGCGGGCCGGTCGTTGGCGGAGCATTTTCAGCCGATTAGGGCATTCTCATGTGCCTGTGAATGTGGTTCTTTCCACAGAGGCAGCATTTCGGCGCGCCGGTGTGGTTATCCTGGGGGTCGATGGGGCCGCATTGTGCGCAAACTTGGACATCCGGCGTAGAATAGCGGCCTGCGGCGGAGCCCCTCCCCCCCCCCCCATGACAAGGGACTCTAGGAAATAAACGTATAATTGATTTTGTACGTGTGCAAGTTCGCAACCCCCACAGGGTTCTGTGGTTCCACTAGGCAGATTTAAAATAGCGAGAAACACACACACACACACACACACACACACACACACACACACACACACACACACACACACACACACACGCACGCACGCACACACACACACACGCACACGCACACACGCACACACAGACACACACACACGCACACACACACGCGCGCACGCGCACGCACGCACGCACGCACACGTGCACACACACACACACACACACACACACACACACACACACACACACACACACACACACACACACACACACACACACACACACACACACACACACACACACACGCTCAAGTTTTCCGACTGCGAGTAAGAAACACATCAGTGAAGTGCTGAACATTGCTGTGATTTTGGTGGCTGGGTAATATTCTCGTGCGTTTGCATAGGTGTCTGCATATTGCCGGCTCTGGCAACACAACATTCGAAGTAATGAACAGCTCACGCGCAAAGACTTAATTCCCAGCGAGACGAGAGCGTATAGAGCTTTTAATTCATTACTTGTGACGGAGTTCGGATTCCTGACACTCCGCAGATGTCGCGAGACCAAGCTACTGTCGGTGGGCGCCACTCCCAACATGCGCAATCTGACTTGTTGAATCGCCCGCTAATTCCATGAAATATTTATTGTGTACGATCTCCCACAATAAAGAACTGTCACCTCGTCTAACAATCGGCACTAATGATTCTAACCGCGCCTTTAACTTTCTCAGGCGTAGCCTATTCTCTTTGCCCTGCATGCATCCGTAAAACTGTAGTAAGGTATGCAAAAGGGCTAGCTGCTACCCTACGTAACCCTCGTAAGATCTAAAAGAAGGGTACGTTTTCACGCTGTGGAACCCGCACCAGATTAACCTTAACGCTCAAATCCAATCAAAATAGTGCAGCCAAGTTTCTCTCCTCGGAAAACTCACGTACTGCAAGGGTCAGCGTCACACGTTGAAAAGTGATAGCCAGTTTATCTAACCTTGAAAGTTGTCGTAAAAATGCCGACTTTGCTTTTCGCAGAAGCTTTACCACGCTCCGCGACATATACAGGTCATGTCATTATTCCAGTCCCATGGGACTTTCAGCCGTAAGTTCTACCATAATACTGTGCAGTCACTGGATGCCCATGCTAAATCTCACGCGACATTCTTTTGCTAAGGACAGCAGTTATGAACTAGGGAATAAGCTGAACCTGTCCGGCCTTTTCGCAAGAATTTCGAATGCTTCTCGTGCTACACAAATAATAATTTTAAGAAATCCGTGGTGGTCTGGAAGATTGAGCCAGTGCTCTAGCTAGCTTCGTGGTGCTGCGTACGTAATCATGTAAGCTGAACGTATAATTGTACGCGAGCTGTTTCGGTCTGCATGGCAACCTTGAAATGTAGAATCGCCGAACTAGGCTTTTTTGATGATTCTCTTCAACATTACATCGCAAGCATGCATCGTAAAGTTGTAGTTAAGAAGTTGTGTCACAAAGTTGTAGTTAAGTAGGTAATTGATGTAGTTAGTTTACTTAGTGAATAGATTAATTAAGTTTTTCTTACAAATGATCTTCGCTTGAGCAGACAGTTCATTTGGGGTGACGTAATTCCAGTAACTTTTGTGGGATTAAAAAAAAACGTTCTGCATAAAAGGAATAGACGATTTTGGTGAAGCAACACTGTTGGAAAGAATAAGCTCGCACAAACGTGAATGACGAGGACATACACAGGCGCCGTGTAATGCCTCAGTGCGTGTGTATACCTTGATGATTCAAGTTTGTGCTAACTTGTTTTTTCCCCCATTGTGCTGGCTTCACTAAAATCATAGATCACTAACTACCCCGTGAGTACCCATTAAGTAAGAAAAAAAACATACATCCTGCATGTATACCACATATAAAGGAAATTTTAGAGCCGGCTCTCGCATTGGGCTGCCACGAAAAAACAAGACGCTCGCCATGACGCTCGCCGAAGCCGGGGCCTTCGCAAAAGGGAGAAGCGCGAACAGAAGCAGCCGCTCTTCGAAAACGCCAAGCAGAAGCTGGTGTGGCGGCTTGTAAAGATGTGGACCGGGGAAAAAGCCAGCCTGAAAATGGAAAGCACTCATAAATGCTATTTGCACTATTTGACTTGAGGGGATCGAATAGCCACTGCAGTATCCCAGTATTTATTTATTGAGCTATTTGTTTTGTTATTTAGTTAGTCAGTTAGTTAGATAGCGAGGTATTAGATAGTTAGGTTAGGTTAAACTAGATGAGGTTAGGTCCATCGACGGGAACGATCTCCCTTCAAGCGACATCTTTCCTTCCAATCCCGCTCGCTCACTGTTCAAATCACTGTTCAGCTAAACTGATATACGTTACCCATCTCTCATGTGACATCACAGCCTAAGGGGTATTTGAGGCATTGATAACAAATAAGTAAATGCGGCGTGCCCTGATCTCTTCGCGTACGTCGTCCGCGAGCACGACACAGCAGCTCGGTAGAAGAGCACGCACTGCGCCAGCGAGGTGATCAGCTTATTTTTATGCAACGCTCCGATGACCGGGAACCGACAGAAAACGAATGTTTGCCCTCGGCTCAAATAAGCGCAGTAACAAACAGCACTTACTAACGAAAAGTTTTGTGAATTCGGCAGGGACCGAATTCGAAAAGCCTTTCGTTCGTATACGTGATCTTTTCCATTTGCTAATGATTTGTCCCGCATCAGGACTGGCTGAAAATTTCATTTACGAAGAATTCTAACGAAAAAGCTCTGTGATAACACGGGCGCTAATTCGTCGAAAAGCTATTATAGTAAATTATTTAGGGCGCTTTGAGGCTTGCAAGTATTTTTTCTATGGTTACGAAGTCTAGCACCTTGTTCTAAATAAAAAAGTGAAAAGTCCAGAATGTCATCTCAATACTCCCTTTAAGTGTCATGTAGGGCGTCTCCTAAAGAAAGTATCGAAGTTGTAAATGTTTTGACCAACCAAGAGCATCATGGATCACATATCTATATCGAAGACCTTCGCTTCCGACATGGTTCAGGTTTCCCAGGATCTACCGTTGGAGATATATGCGGCGATAAAAGTGAGAGCCCACCAGCTCTCGTTAGGCGCCTACACATGGCGATGCTCCACTCCATCAACCATCTCGAGGCGTCTTTCCATTGTCCCACGCAGTGCTGGTAAGAGGCACGACGGCTCACACGCAGAAAAAAAAACGCGCTTAAAAAATGAGTAAAAGAAATCGAAGAGCGCCGACGAGGTTTAAGTTTGACGCCAAGGGCGTAAGCTTGACAAGAGCTGCCTTCGTGGCTTTGCACCCATCTATACCCCAGGCGCGCGTCATCCGAGTACGGCGGTAACCCGACACCGGTGCCACCGCAGACAAGACGACCTTCCTTTTCGCTTCGCCCGCCTCGTGACAAGACTTCGATGGGTGCTGAATGGGAGGCCTCCGGGGCGAAGGCGCAACATGACACTGCGCGCGCGTATACGTATACGCCTCTGGGGGGCGCACACACCCGCGGAGAGATTCACAGCGAGTCGGTGTGGCAGTGAACGGCCAACCTCATCGCTGCCTTGTTTCTTTTGGCTCGATTGTGTCGCGGTCGGTGAGTGAAGAGCGGGCGTGAGCGTTGCCTTCAGGCGCTGCTTCTTGAGGAACAGCGTGAAGCATTCAGCTATTTGCGCGGAAGCGGAGCAGAGAGGCACGAACGCTGCCTCCCATCAGAAAGATGGGGCGCCCGTCCTGCGACGCTGCTACCTGCTCACCCGCCGAGGGCATGACGTAAAGTATTTCATGCGACAATAGCTCGCATTCCCGCCTCCTTGTGAATCATAGTGGTCTGGCGGATGACGAGGCATCTACTTGGAAGTTGTGCGCACGACTACGTGGTAGGTTCCTGTCACCGGAGGTCGATATAAAATGCAGGAGTACGCAGTTGGGGATCGTTCCCCAAGACGGGTATATGCCGTCTTGATTCCCATGCTCCAGTTCGTCGGCGGCACTAGTTGTTGCCGGGGTGCAAAAGGACTTGTGTGCACTGTTGAATCGGTACGTAAAAACAGAACAGCGTAAAGAGAGCTGCGCCCAAAGAGCGACGGATTGGCCCCGAAAAATACTTCTGCGAACAGCTAAGATGTGGCGTGAGCAGCAACGAAGTGGTCAAACAGCATCTCTTAAGCATACCACTGTCAGCTATGCTTCTATTTATCTCGGCATATCACAGCAGGAAATGATCGTTATATCGAAATCAAACGACACTAATAATCAGATTCAATTAACGTGAGAACTTTTGCAAAAAAAAAGAAAGAAAAGAAAGAACCAGTAGAATTGAAAAGGCAAGGGAGTTTTTAGGCAAGTGAGCAGGTGTGCGCGACGTGTGCACTTATATAAGTGTGCCCGTATGCGCGCCTGCGAGAAGCAGAAGTGAAGGTGGAGGATACGGCAAGGAGACGATCGAGGCACTCACAAAGAAAAGACAATCAGCCATATTTTAAAAAAACTTCGCACCGCTGGAGTCTATCGGCGGAAGTGCTGGTCATGCAATGCTTGTTCCGCCAGTAAGCAGCATCCTGGTATGTATACGACATGAACTGGGTTTCCGGATATAAAAAGAAGCCGGTCAGTGCAATGCACAAGTTTGTCAGTGTTATAGGCACCCGTAGGGGAGCATGGCTTTCCCATGAATTGTTCACATGCTCGAGAAGGAACGCAAGTGCAAAATATAGCGAAGAAATTCATACGCGGCTGCTACGAATTGAAGCTAATCAAATGACAATAAATGTTTCCTTCCAAAAGTAACTAGAAACACTACAACAATGCTGTAGAAAATAACGTAAACCACACGCTGTGTACTATTGGTGGAAGCTACAGCCCCGGTAAGTGGGCCCAGTTTCGGACAAACATGACTGCCATTAGAACTCACCTGCATTGCATAGGTCATGGTGTATAGTAGCGGTGAAGCAGAAGAAGGCACTACCAGAAATAATAAATAAAGAAGCAAACTCTTTTTTCGGTGTACTTGTACCCAGAAAGCAAAGCGACACAAATGTGACAAGAATATAGTAGCATGATCAGTGGTCATAATAATATCGAATTACACTGCTGAAATCCGTCCGCTATTCATACGTGCGCCTCAGCATATCGCAAAACAAGGAAAACAAAAATTGTCGGCAATGTATAGATGAACTTTGGTTTGCGATAGGATGCTCGCTTACATTATAGGGCAGTCGATGTTAATTCCCGTATGGTTAAGCTCACGTAAACACGCACATACGAGAACTTGCTGTACTATTCGCTTTGCACGTATATTCTGATAATGACTGGCTCAACACGCTACCAAGGCAACGACAGCGTTCTTTATGTATCAGGCAGCACGATCCAGGGGCCGTTCTTTTTGTAGAAATTCGTTTTATTGTTCATTCTTGTCGCCCTTCTGCGTTGGCTCGGACATCACATGCCGTCATAATCGACGGGATCGTCCCCTCGGCACTGTGGGTGATAAGAAAAGACGAATAGAAAATAAAATGCGCTGCTTGAAAATAGGCTAGAAAATCGGGTCGTAGGAGTGAGGTTTTGCAAGACCGGGCCTGCAACAACACTGAGATCAAGTAGTGACTTTTCTTTTTTCCTCTCACTTGTCATCGCCCTCACGGGTAGGGCCTGTCATTCATACAGAACGCTATGGGGAACGTTGGTCCTCAAGAAATTAACGATTGTGGCAGATAGGACCCTGCTACACGTGAACGTATGTGTATAGTCAACCTCTGCTTGAGGCAGGCATTGTGTATAGACACCTCGCACCAGCCAGAGGGTGCTTTGACGGTCTAAAATCCATCCATCCATCCATCCATCCATCCATTCATCCATCCGTCCGTCCGTCCGTCCGTCCGTCCGTGCATCCATCCATCCATCCATCCATCCATCCATCCATCCATCCATCCATCCATCCATCCATCCATCCATCCATCCATCCATCCATCCATCCATCCATCCATTATCACCACAGCGTCGCTGAGCCCAGCCGCTAGGGATGCGAAGAAAATGATAAGAAAAACGCACCGAACGTTTCCAAGCTGAACCTCAGCATTGTTCCCCATTTCTTTCTAATTTTAATCGCAAGCATGCCGATTCATGGGGGCCGTGCACGCTTGGACATTTTCAATATCGTGGACGCGATGGTAGCTGTCACGGCCCCCCGAAAGTTTATCGCGGTCCTCCCATTTCACTTTCACCGCTCGCTAGACAGTGTGTTCTGGCGCTACTCTCAACTCTGTAAGTTAAGCTTCAGCGCAGGGTGTCTATAGGGCTTGCACACGACACAGAAAAAACGTGTCTTTGCAATACCTGACGCCATGGGTCGAGCTCGCTGCTTTTGAAGCAGTATTTGCGAGAGAGTAATGCAGCTTTGGTGGCGACGCCTCGTTTCAACGCACAGTTGGCTTGAACGCCGGTTTTAGTAGCGCGTGCATCTCCTGCGCTTACAATGCGCGCTCGGCGAAAAGAAGTTGCGAAAGGAAGGAACTTGTGGGCTGCTGCTGGAAGCCATGCAGGAGAATAAGCAACAAGATGAAACAACCATATATACCACCTATATACATTCTTGGTTGTCACTTTATATGCTGGGTCTCAACTGAAGTGGTTAAAGAAACCCAGGTGGTCAAAATCAATCTAGACCCTCTCACTACTGCGTTTCTCATAATCTCATTCTGGTTTTGGCACGTAAAACCTTTAAATTCAATTAGACTGTAGTGGGTACATCTACGTCCAAAATCTTCACGGGACGTCCTAGCGTGAAAACCGAGAATCGTAAAATAGAGAAAGGGCCCGATAGGCAGATGGCATAGGTAGAGGGGCAGAAACACGCAACGTCTCGTGAGCTCAAACAAAACACGTGCAATAGAGCCCTATAGAAACCTGGGGAAAAGGCCTAAGCACAGCGTGTTCAGTGCGTACAGGCGAAAAGGCCCGTAGAAAAGAAAAGCTCCAGAACGGGATTGGACGGTTGGAGCACGATCGCTTTTTTGTTGTGCAACCGAGCGACGGTTTGTCGAGCACGCACTCCACAAACTGTGCACTCAGTACCACACACACGGGCGACCACCGCGCTGTCTCATCGCCTCACGGCGAGCAGCGAGCGATGTACAGCAATACGACCCTTGAACCCCCGCGGGCGGCGGATTGTCATCACGCTTGGCATGAACAAGTAGCGGCAGCAACAGCGAAGGCGAATTGCGAGTTCGAACCGCGAACCGCAAGTACCGGCTGAGTGTGTATGGACGCATGCAAGCACTGCTGCTAGTGGTATACTCACAGTTTGCATGTGCCACCACACCCTTGCGCCTCCCTTTGGGAGTTTCGTGCGTCAGATTGAAAGATGCTTTCACTATGTAATAATGGCGAGGGAGCGCCAAATTTTTTTCTCGAAGGTTGACAAGATGGGCTAGTTGGTTTCGTTGGGGAATGGACGTTGCACTGTTTCAGCGTTTCGCCAAGAGGTTTGACTTTTAGTGAATCCTGATGCTTCCTGCTGGCATAGGCGAGATAAAGATGTGTACCCTTCATATACTTTATGAGGACGGTTCCTTCTGTGCATCTATGTTGCACGGCCTCGCAAGAGAAAGTTTCAGTTTGTGCCGCAGGACCGGAGGTGATGTGTCTCGGGGGGTGGGGACGGGGGTAGAGAGAAGCATTACTTTCCGTAGCGACAAACGGCTGCATATTTTATATAATACTAGTGCCGTTTCTGTTGCACACCAATAGCGAGAGAACACGGAGCAGAAGCTCGGCACGTTCGATCTGCTCTCTTTCTGTTTCAAGTAGGGTACAAAACCTGCGTGCATTGTTGATCGGCTGTTGGCAGTCAGACAATGGTCACGCTTTCGCGAGCACCGGAAGACGACAGAACTGGTAAACAAGCCGGACAGGGTCGCCGCAGCGCGGCTTGTTGTGTCCTTCCCACCCTTTGCGATTGATGGGTCCGTCAGCGCCGACGCAAGAGAAAGGAGGGGAACCGCGAGGTGAGGGGAAGTTTTGTGCGCCTCCGTGTTGCCTGAAAGAAAATAATAACAATAAAAAGAGGCCAGAGGGATGCTGCTTGGAAAACAGAATGCCGTGAATGAACGAAGAGGAGGTTGTGCGACCGCAATGGAAAGAGCTCAACGAGCGCCATAAGCATCTCGGGTTACGGGGGGTGCCAACTCACGATCCATGCGACACTGAGTTTTAGTGGTCAGAAGTGTTTCGCTCGCCATCCTCAGCGATGCTTTCAGCTTTGTGGAGCAGGAAGCTTTATTTTTCTGTTTTGTCCATTCACTCGCATAAATAAGAAGCCGCGTTTCTCTGAATGCACGCAGAACATGAATGTATAATAATAAAAAATAACCATGACCGAAAAGCTGTCCAGCTTGAGAGTCAGTCAGCAGGAAAGAAAGTGCTGCTGTACAAAGAAAGAGAGAGAAACAAAAGAGCAATCGGTTTTTGGAATCATCCTAAATCATGAATCACATTTGATTATCGGGCTGCAGGATTTCATTAATATTCTCCAAAACAGATGGAAACGATAAGGTAGCTTACGTAAATCTTCTAAACAACCCGAGAGCGGTAGAACCCTTTGCAGAATCCCTATGTTGCTGTTCTTTTATATCGCTGCTGCGCGAAAAAAAAATGTTTCCGATCAGTCACTAGCAGGAATAATACAAAGCGGTCGTACACTGAGTGCCTGCTAACCGCAAGATGTCATCGAGGTTTCGGCGGGACGTGAAAAATGGACCTCTTGAGTTGGCCGGATGTGCTTTGAAATGTTAAACCATGCCATTTTCTTCCTGACCAGAGGGAGCGCGGTAGTACTCAGAGAAATACAGCTTCTGACATGCACTTTTTTATTATTCTTTTGCAGTCACACTACATAATACGAAATATGAAATTACACGGTTGTGTGGCGGAGGAAGTTACTGCTCCGTTCCAAAGAAGCAAAGTATTTCTTCTTGTGGTGGGGCGAGGATGTACCCACGAGCATGAGGTCGCGTGAATATGGGCTCATAGTACTAGGTGAGTAGTGTAGGAAGAGGTGTTTTGGAACTAGTAACCGGGACGAACGTGGTAACACTGGCCGGTTTCTTGGTTAACCTAAGAGCTATGAATATCTTCCGCAAACGGAAAGCGCGATTAAAAAAAGAAGCGTGCAACATTTATGTAAAATGCTGAAGAGATGTGCAAAGTCAAGAAAACAGTGATCGCAGAATGGTAAGAAGCAGAAAAAGCCTGCTATCGTTTGGGGCCTCGGCCTTTAAATTTAGCCACAGAGATGCGCCCCGTGAAACAAAACGATTAACGGGTTAAGTTCAGTTTTATTTGTTTTTTATCTATCTTTACTGTTCATTCCACTTCAATTGCCTTGTTCTCCCAATTATTTAGCGCTCTCTTTTATCTCTTATTCTTAAGAGGAAGCTTTAGCTCAGGTGCTCCTATATAAATACATGTAAAAGGAGAATTCGTTTTTCTCAGCAAGCACTGTACCACATTTGACGAGGTTTGTTGCATTTAGAAGACAAACGTTAAAGCTAGAGACTGCTCGTTTAAAATTTCTGATTTAGACTGTTAATATTTTATTAAATATTGACAAAAATTTAAAACTTTCAGAAAACGAAACTATCAAGTTTACAACTCTGTGACTCATCTAGGAAAAATGATATCACAATTCTGTGAATTGAATCTAATAGTACATCTCAAGCAGACAAAATTGAATACTTACACATGAATCTAAATTATTAACTCGGTCCAGGGATTATCTCGGAAAAGCGTTTTTGCGTTTTACATATATTTGAATCGGCCGCATCGGAGTTGGGCCCGAGCTAAGGCTTCCTCTTAACGTAAAGAATTATGTGTTTTTCTTGCTTATGAAATCTGTCTTTTCGCATTTTGTTTTTCCTTAGAGTGGTTGTCGGTCTTGTGTTGCTTCCCGCTGCCCGATACTTTGCCTATTCTTCGAAATGTCTAGGCGCCGTAGTTGACGATCATCATCATCATCATCATCATCATCATCATCATCATCATCATCATCATCATCATCATCATCATCATCATCATCATCATCATCATCATCATCATCATCATCATCATCATCTTCTTCTTCTTCTTCTTCTTCTTCTTCTTCTTCTTCATCGTCGTCATCCGCATCATCATCATCATCATCGTCATCATGATCATCATCATCATCATCATCAACAACAACAACAACAACTACTACTACTACTACTACCACTCAGACTCATGGTCTCTCTCCCTTTCACTCGCCATTTCCTCCCCACGTGTAGGGTAGCAAACTGGACTCAGTCTGCCTTTCCTTCTTCCCTTATCTCTCTCCTCCTCCTCCTCCTCCTCCTCCTCCTACTACTACTACTACAATAACAACAACGACAACAATAACATAGGTTGCAGCATAGGCGAGTATACAATTTTCTGTTATAACCATCGATGTTATGTTACATAACCAGTCAAGCAGTGAGACTATATTATTTAAAGCTCTTAACAGCCTCTTCAGAGGGCGTATTTTGAAGGCTGGACTGCGACGAAGTGTGGCAAAGTGAGGAAAGTAGCTATCTCTTGAAGAAACGCTAGCTACTTTCCTTGGTGCTTCTCCGTGATATCTTGATGATTTCGTTATGTATCCTGTTAACTGCTGTTGCTTTGCTTTATTCGATATGTCTTCAATATATGTCATTGTTATGAGTGTTTTGCTGGTTTTGTGCTATTGTGCTCGTCCGCCATAAGCCCTATCTTGTTGACTGCCTGTATAATCACTGACGTGTCTTTTTTGATTACTTGATCCCCCAAAGTGTCCTTTTCTTCTTGTACCTTAGTTTAGGGTATGCAGTATTTTGTAAATAAGAAGTAAATAAATGAAGAAGTAAACGGAGAATACATATGGAACTTGTCACCTGCAGGTGACATCCCGTTGAATGAGTCTGCCG
Organism: Dermacentor andersoni; assembly: GCF_023375885.2. NCBI lineage: Eukaryota > Metazoa > Arthropoda > Arachnida > Ixodida > Ixodidae > Dermacentor > Dermacentor andersoni. The sequence continues at coordinate 217,837,168 of NC_092814.1, read as the reverse complement.
AAGACTTACGACAAAGGATGAGGAACATATATCAAAACATTAAGGACAAGTCTACGGATACACAGGTACAAACCCAATTTTAAACAGCTGCACTGAGAAGAGACCCGTTAGCGTAGGAAATTATATACCAGAAGAACTGAATGTAGCTCTCTAAAAGAGATAGTTGGAGCGTAACCAAAACATCGGATGTGGAATGAGCTCGCGGTGGCGCGTACTCAAAAAGTTTTGCAACGTTATGACCTGTAGCTTATTTCTCCACAAAAAGACTTCTGAAACGTTGAGGAGGTGCCTGTATGAACTGGTGAAAAGAACAAATTCGATAGCACATTTGGTTCGCCTGGTATGTTGACGTAGGGCGATGGGAATTATTGCAGACTATATGTGGGCGGTCGTCTTAAGCGGTCGTATGACGAAATTGGTTTTGGTCCCACCGGCGCTGTGAAACAGTTTGTAAATATTGTCACAAAAGGTTTAGTTTGGCGGCGCGACAGCATGCCAAACTAAGACACGGCTGAATGAGGAGGATGAAACAGCGCCTCAAATCAAGCAATCGGCCTAAAACTTTTTCTATTATATTTAACCGCTGTTGTTAATTAATTATGTTACATTTATTTCAATTTGTCGCTGTTTTCTGCCAGAAAACATAAAATTCTTTGGGTTGTCATGTCTTTTACTTTCGACACGGGTTTACCTTCGTTATTTGTCTAATCTCACTTGTTTTTAAGATTATTCTCCCCGGTATCGGCCAGTCACCCATAGTGGGAATAAGCAATGGCTAGATCCTTAGCGGTACTTCATTATCTATTTAAATGATTTCTGCAAATACATATTGCCACCTTTTTTTTCCCCTTTACAATAGCATGGGTTGTCACACTACGATACCTTTGAATGATGGCTCAGCTTGATACGGGCAATGAAACTTCGTAAAGTGACGTTATGCGGGATTTAGAGGTCGTAATATGAGACAGTTTCAGACATATATATCGAATACCAGACCAAAACAATGGAATAGAGCATAAGAGGATTGGTGTTATTATAAATGCCGCACCAATAGTGATACCTGTTGAGTCTGAGGAGAAACAGTGATAACCCTGTACTGAATGACATGGGTGTGTACTACACACACCACGGGATGACAGGGGCTGGCCCGCATTTGGCGAAGAGTTAAACGAGTTTCTTTTTCATGTTCAGAACCAATGTCCACAGTTGAGAGCTTCGTTCGTGTGGAACGCGTTAAAATGTGTCTCTTACAATTACGCTTGCGCGCAGTACACGAAGGACTCGGAAATATGAAACAAGACAAGAATATGGTAAAAATTTTACGAAAAATCACGAAAGGAATGCAAACTCTGTGCGGTAGGGAATCTGCAAGATTTCTACAGAAGCGCCTTATTTTGGCGCTTACGATGGCTTACGCTTACTTTTAAACGCTTGCCTCGACGCGAATGTGTTCGTAGACTTTGTTGCGTTACGAAAGAATGCAGCAGAAGTCTGCGACGAGAACGTTGGCGAGGAGGTCGAAGCGCCAGCACCGCCATCCACGTTTTATTAGCCGCGGCACAAGCTCACTCCGGGTGGCCGCAGCTGCAAAGAAGAACAGCGGGCGACCGACGGGGCCACGCGCCATTGGCCTCAGGGCTGGCTCCATTGTGTGCCGCAGACGCTCGTCCGCCTCGCGGCGAGCGGCAGTTGAGAGCCGTTTGGCAGCGCGGTGGCGCGCGCACTGCAGAGTCCGTTCGTGTGGCTCCGCGCGCTTGTGGTGTGCGGTGCGCGTGGCAACCAGTCGCTCGCTATAGTGCGGGGGAGACGATGATGCAGCCGTTATTATTTGGCTCGCTGCTACGACGTTAGGAAATTTGCAAGCGCAAGACTTGGGGAATTAGAGGTCGCCTTCGTCCTGCTCTGGACATAAAAACAGGCTGCTGCGGCTGATGATGATGACGATGATGATCAGCTGCATATCGCGGGCTGCCACGACAGCGCGAAAGACTTCTCGCCCATAGACTTCGCCAGCCTGGCGCATGAATCCTCGTCAGTGTCTGGCAATTGTGACTGAAGATTTCTCGATCAATTATTAACAGATCCTTACGTCTCGTGAGCGTCCCAAGGCCGCTATCTTGTACACGTTCGAAAAGCCGACGTTCAATTTCGCATCGCGCGATTGTCCAGGCTTCGTGGATATCGCGGCCTATAGCCAATCTAGTCCAATCGCGTGAGGTGAAATCGAACGTCGGCTTTTCGAACGTGTACAAGATAGCGGCCCAAGTCACATCTGTGAGAAGTCTGAGAGCATTTGTACTTTCGTTGACATGGAACATGGCGCTTACTCTTCAGTCTATCCATAATACTCTGGTCATAAACAATAACGCACATGTAATGAGGGAGGCAGTAGACTGTTCGTGTAATACTGTCCGGAGGCGTCAGTACCGTGCGCGATGCCCGCGGAGCGGGCGCTCTGTGCGTCACCCGACTGCTCACACTTTCGTACTGAATTATTACTGTGTCAAATAACGAATGATGTGCTACGTTGTTAAGTTAAATAGGTTTTCTAACTCCGATTTGTTTTACATGGACTACGGGAATGTATTGAAGGACCCAGTGATCTCTCACCCTTTCGTTGTCTTTAAATCGTCAAGAAGTGGAATGACTCACTGTGGAACTGAAAGAAAGATTGGAAGTGAAGTGCAACAAACAAGTACCAAATATAAAGAGTGTTCTCGACTAAATTAGAGTTAAGTAAAGAAATGAAACACAAAAATAAAAATCAAGAGCCATAAAAAACAGGCTTTAGAAAAAGAAAGAGAAAGAAAGGAAGGAAACCTGCATGATTTATTGTTTGCACTCTGCAGCAATGACTGCTCTCAGAAGCCTGCCAACTAACTCATTCTGCTCCTGCAATATCCACTCTTTTTCATAAATTTGACATGTCTCCTGTCTTTGAGGTGGTCGCACTTGTGCCCCTGTATGGGTTGAATATACGTGTCAAATCAGTAACCGGCGCTGCTGTTTGCAGCGTGCTTGAAGGCAGCACTACGGTAGGGTGGAAGTCAAAATATCGTTTTTTATTTTTTTTTATTTCGTCGGCTTTCTATTGAACGCGAAAGAACCAGGCAAAAGATAGCACGCCATGAGCAACAGAAACTGGCGTTTTTGAAGGTGTTCTAAAACTCAGTATATAATTATATGCAGGAAATATAACAATTAGCATGTTTGTTAATCAATCCTTAATTAAGGAGAACACAAAGATACTGGAAGTTCCTTCAGGCTGTTGCTGAAATGATGCTAATAAGTTCGCCTGGAGCGCTGGACCATCAGTGTGCATTACTTTGTATAACTGGTCTCATTTGTAGCTTTGATATGTCACGCGCCGCGTGGCTTCGACAGGTGAGGGTAAGCGTGTCTACACTATAAGTAATTCCTGCAATGCCATCAGTCCGATTTGCCGGTGTACCAAGAACACAGGGTAACAGAGTACTTACATAATGTGAGTTATGTTGACAGTCCTTGCATTTGTAAAAGGCGGCCTCTGTAGGTCACGGTACGTTTACTTCACGATTGGTAACTCGCGTTACGTGACGTGCTCAGCGTGTGGGCAAACGTCGCCTGCGCGTTGTGGGCGACGAAAGCGCTTCTGGGGCCATATTTTGTATTGATTCACTTAATGATCTCTTCATTTGTTCTTTATCGTGGGCTAGGACGGCGCTGTTGTTATTGGGATCGGCCGCTCGGCGCCACGGATGCGAAGAAATGAAAATAATGGAAAAAAAAGGAATGGATCATTGCAAAGTACAGCCCCTGGTCTTTCAAGACCAAGTCTTATCAGAAGGCCAAATCCGATTTCTCTCTTCAAGCACATGCGAAACACCCGAATTCCCGCATTAGACAACCGCGGAAGCAATCTGAACGAAATTTGCCGCCATTAAAGAAATGAAGTTGAATTATACGGACTATTCGAAGCAGAATTTTAATGTAGGCTGTGTATTTCTTTACGCAAATCCTTGAAATAGATAAATACATTACGAAGAACTGAATCCCTAAATCTTTGTTGCATGCTATTCTGTACGTCCGACTAATTTCTGCTATTTTTGTTATGAGTTCCTTGCGTAGAGGAAGCCTGTATGCCTACAGACCAACTCTATATAGCTCTTCGCAGCCTCTAGTCTGCTTTTCGTCAAAGAACATATGAGCCGGTGGTATCCATCATCAAGAAAATGAACCATCATGTTCTGCAAAAAGGTTTCGACATATCCTTCAGTGGTTTTCGGGTCATTGTGGCATCGTTGGCAGCAATTTCGTTGACAAGGCTGTCCGACCTATCCATACCCAGAGACTTGCAACACATTTGGCGACTACGTACACCGCAATGGAACTTATTCCGCTTGCTCGCACAAAGGCACACGTTTTATGGAGTTCCCCGACTGCCTCCGAATACCGACTGACTGACCTATACCATTCGATATGGTTACACGTGCCAGCTAAGCCTCTCCCACGGTAAAGCTACAATGCTGCACCGCTTATGAGTGGGAGTGGCGTTTACGAACGCTTATTCTTACCGTATCGGAAGAGCCAGTAGTCTGACGTGCGGTTCCTGTCGTTGCGCGGAAACCGGCGAGTACCTGTTATGTACCTGTCCTCGGTATACGACTTTCCAACGCCTCTGTTTTCAGACAATTTTAGACCGGCTGGGCTTCAGACCATTATCTGAGTAAAAAAAAAAAAAAAATACTGAAACCGTGACCACACCCCTCGCTTGCGCCTTTCACGCGAGCGGCGGGTGTGGCCTATGTTTTAAACAGTACCATACGTGCTGTATAGTGCCTTTATGGAAGTGCATCGGTCTAAGTTGTCGTTCATAATCCTCCTACGCATACTTGTGTGTTTCGAGGATGCACAAACAAAGTTTGATTAGGGTGCGAGGATTCACCTAATCAAACTTGGTTCAGTAAACGCCTAGCAGATTCTTTGTTCGCGTGTAGGAGACTTCGCAAATGGCCGGAGTATTTCTGAGCGCTTTCTTCCGCTTTGGTGAGTGCATTCATAAGCGTGCGTCAACTGTTATTTCATCCATTCTTATATCCGGGAGCAGGGCATGTCAAGAATTTGGACAGGGTAGACTTTCCAAGTTTCATTAAAATCGTCAGCATTTATCCTCTATCCAAAAGACACTCATAAAAGAGCTTATACACGATAATCTCGATCAGTATAATCATCTTCGTTGGTTGAAATTCAAAGCCGAGCGCAACATTTCCGACAAACATGTGAAACATTGAGCGACAGAAGAATGTTTCGGCAGAACAAGCCCAGGCAGAACAAGCCCAGGAGTACCCTTACTGGGACTACTTTGTAGTCCCAGTGAGGGTACTCCTGGGCTTCCTAATAAAAAAATTCGTGTGGAATTTAGGTATACCGCGAGTTGTCAATGTATGCGATAGCATTCTTATAAGTTTGAGAGGCATATATATTATATCAGTACAATGACGTCAGATCCAACACACATGCTGGAATATATGTGAAGCGAAGCTTTCGTGATGCCGTTATTTAAATGCTACAAAACTGTTCATGTTCGGCGTCATGCATCGTCTTCGTCCTCGTGATGCGTAGATGCCTCACACTATGCATACGCCTGATATGGTGTTTTGCATTTCGGCATAGCTTATAAGCGGCGTAGTGCATGAACATAAAAATTGCACGAGATTAAAGCTCTGACCTTCGTGGTGGATAGTCATTGCATGAGATTACACGTTGCATAGGATGGAAGTAATCAAAATTGTACGCATCGCGTGCGTTGTATAGCATGTAGGTAGCTGCACTAAAGCTTCACTTCACATGGGATTCCAACATGTGCTTTGAATGTGCATAGCATGTTTTAAGAACGTACGTTTGCAGTGGCGGAGCTGGGGTGCGATTTTGTAGCAATTCTATTACTTTTTCCATGCCTTTTGCCGCCATCACTGAGCAGCCATTGGTCGAAAATGACCGGGCCGCGCCCATTTTGTCTGTCAATCACGCGACGTCAGGAACCCGCAAAAACTGTAATCGTCATCGTGACGTTGAGGCACTCATTATGCGGAGCAAAAGGCACGGATTTTTGGAACGGCCTGAGGCAGGGTCGTTTCCGAAGGCATGAAAAAAATGGCCGCCCCTCTGATCGCTATGGCCGTGGCTCTTCGCCGTCGCCGGCGTGAACAGGGAGAGCCAGACGACGCGTTTGACATGCCGGATGACCATTTTCGACGGCGTTTTCGCCTCTCGAAGGGAACGGTGCGGTTGTTGTGCGAGGAACTGGCGGGGGAACTAGAAGCTGAGCGAGCGACGGGACTGTCGGTGGAGCGGAAAGTGTTGTGTGCGCTGCGCTTCTTTGCTACCGGGAGCTTCCAAGCGTCCGTTGGGAGCGAGGAGACGATCCGTGTGTCGCAGTCGACGGTGAGCGAGTGCGTGCGACGTGTGGCAGAGGCTGTCGTGAACGCAGGGGCCCGCAACAAGTGGGTCCATTTTCCAAAGACAGCCGAGGAAAAGGCAGCCGTGAAGGAGGGTTTCCTTCGGCGCGGCGTTATCCCCGGCGTCATCGGATGCGTAGACGGCAGCCTCATAGCCATCATCGCACCCAAGGGTGAGCGCAAGGCTGTGTTCATGTGCCGCAAGGGATACTACGCCCTCAACTGCATGTTCGTAAGTAAAACTCACGTTTTCTGCGATCCTTTTTGAAAGTTACGTTGCTCTTGCCAACGGGCACTTTCTCTGGTTTACGTTTTACCTCAGATCTGCGACGCGGACATGAAAATCTTGGCCTTGGACCCTATGCGACCGGGGTCGGACCACGACGCTTTTGTCTGGCGGACGACATGGTTGCGCCGGCGGTTCCAAGCGGGGCGCATCGTGAATGCCGGGGAATACCTCCTCGGTGAGAAAAAAACATTTTTTTTTGGCGCAGTCACGCTTCAGCAGCGCAGAACGCCGTGTCCGCTCCAACCCAAACTTTTAACCAAACCACAAGAACATCAGTAATTCCGGAGTAAAAAAAGAAAATTAAGACATTGACTGCCACCATTGGCAATGTTCGAAGTGTTAAGTTACAAGCACATTATGTGTCTGCGAGGAGCTGACGAAAGCAACACGTATTAGTGCTTTCTGCACCCAGTGACTGCCAGAAGCAGAAGAAATGAACACACATTACTGCTACTACTGTCATTGATAGCACCAACAAGTGTTGATTTCTTGTTTGTGGCAGGCACCGCGTACACTTGTAAATTGGTTAAGAGTTTGTGACGGGTATGGACATGCTCAACTCATGCTTTTACTTGGGACTTGCAACCCTGAAGTCTACCTTTGTTGAATGATGCTGTAGCTTTCCTCAGTTGACAACTTGCCTCTCGTCAGCGGAGTACTCAATGTACTATTTCCATCTTTGTGCAGGTGACAGTGGCTACCCCTTGGAGCCGTGGCTCCTGACCCCGGTTCCTGGCCATCCTCCAGTGCACACAGCCGAGGGGCAGTACAACACAGCACATGCCGCCATGCGTTCCGTAGTGGAGAGGTGCATTGGGCTCTTAAAGAGCCGTTTCCGCTGTCTTCAGCGATATCGCACCCTCCTCTACGAGCCGGAACGTGCAGCCAACATTGTCGCGGCATGTGCTGTGTTGCACAACCTTCGCCTTTCTGAAGGCGACGAGTCAGGCGATGACAGTGATGACGACAGCAGCAGCAGCAGTAGTAGTAGTGAGCTTGACAATAACGGCGACCCCACGCCACACAGTCTGCCCCGTAACACGGGCTCTAGAATGCACTACTTGAGAGGGCGGGCTGTTCGCGACAATGTCATTGGCATGTTTGGCACAACCCGTGCGCAGCACATGCGTTATTTGAGGAGCGTGCGGCGGCAGCTGCGACGTCAACAGCAGCGTCAGCATCGTTAGGTGCATGCACACAGTTTTAAGTAATTGCATTGTGCATTTCATGCTGTGAAATTGCAGATACATTTCCCGTGCTAAGTTGTAGTTGATGTCTGCGTAATGCAAAGCATTCATGATTTGTTGAGAAATGTAAAAGTTGTTAAAAAAATTAAATTATGGGGTTTTACGTGCCAAAACCACTTTCCGATTATGAGGCACGCCGTAGTGGAGGGCTCCGGAAATTTCGACCACCTGGGGTTCTTTGACGTGCACCTAAATCTAAGTACACGGGTGTTTTCGAAATGCGGCCGGGATTCAATCCCTCGTGCTCAGCAGCCTAACACCATAGCCACTGAGCAACCACGGTGGGTACATAAAAGTTGTGTAGTGAAGGGTTATGTAAAGCCTGCACTTATAGTAAGTAAAACAGTATCGTTAGAGGTGACACATGAGATTGAAAGCAAGCTAAAAATAAGTGCATATTCAAAGTGTCTGCCACAATTTGCTTGTTGCTGCTGTCGTCATCTAGATGCATGTAGCCTGATTCTTACTCGTATCCCCTTACGCATTGATGGACATAAGCGCCTGTCTCCTCACTTTCTACTAGCACAGAGAAGCTCACAGAAGCCAAGATGTACAGTGCACGTCACACCTTCCGCTCCATGGAACGTGCTGTTGCACGCGCAGCTTCTAGGTCCTCCACCATTTTGTCTCGCAACAACGGCAAAGTTCCTTTCGAGTGACGAAAATGCCGTCCAACTGGTCATCCGACATGTCAAACGCTGTGGCTCCCGCGAAGTGTGTGCACGCACGAGCAGTTGACAGATTTCAACAAAGTGACCTCACTTGTATATAGCAGAACTCAGCAATGTTAAACAGTAATATTTGTACAGTGCAAGCTAGCACTAGAAATGTGGTTGCGATGTGTAAATAAAAGCACTAGAGGAAAACTGCACCTTTCTGTATTTCAGCCTTCAACGTACACTTGTTTATGTACACATCACATGCGACAGTCTCTACATTGAAGAAGTGTGAGAATCATGAGTACTCAGTAGTAGAGACATTATGCAACATATCACAGACATGTTGGAATAAATATCGGATCACATTGTTCTTGCATCATAATATATCACAGGTAACGGCATGCATCGTTTAAGAAAACTGTTGTACACTGCACAAGTACACAGTAATAACAACTGGCTTAAACTGCACCAGCAACAGAAATGAGCAGGTGCTTAAATCACATGCCAACCGAATATTTATCACAGCGAAATGTATAGGTACATCACTACATGTGAAAGGAACATGCTGTTGTGGTGCTCAAAGTGAAAGAGCCATAGCACCATATTATGATATTCAGTAAGACAAACTGCATAAATATTACACACAAATTGCACCACAAGGGCTAAAATACAATGTATCACAACCTGAAAGATTACTGAATGACAACAAATTGTTTGATAATGAGACAGATGTGCAAGAAAAGAGACATTCCAGCTCAGTACGTAGTGACACAAACAAATATGCATATGCAACAAACAAAAAATAAACATTACAAATGAAAAGAAGGAGCATAGGCAAGGAATTTTCATAACTTTTTTCTTTTTTACTGTGTATATTGACAGGTTGCTTTCGACATTATAGTAAGGCCTGAAAATTTCACCATTCGATGACAAGGATTAAATTGTAGAACACTTGCAGTGTGGCGTCGTGCTTAAATTGACATGACAATAACTAGGCACCTCAAAATTGCAGTGCCACAGTCGGAATGCCCACACACACCAGGCCTACAGGCACTTTTGCAGGTGAGCCTGATGGTGTGCACGCTCTTATGGCTGAAGTAAACCTTGAAGAAAAAATTCATGCTGCAACGGCTATGCTACTTATGGTTGCATTAAAGGGTGACTTCAGCAATTATTTATTTGCAAACTAGCAATATTTGCCCTTCATATCATTAATACATCAGCAAATTTTAAGATAAGTTACAAATTCCTTGCCTATGCTACCTTTAATTATGTGGGGCCTGAGAGGGGGGAGGGGCTTGGCTGCCACCATGCCCCAGTGCAGCCAGCAGCAGCTGAAGCAGGCGCTCGTTGGTCTCGTGCGACCGACGCGCCACTTCGAGGCGTTGCCGCTGCACTTCGAGGCGCTGAGACTCCACTTCCCGCATTGCCGCCACCTCCTCCCCGAGGTGCCGCAGGCTCTCCATGTGGGCCTCGTGGTGCTGCCGCAGGCTCTGCAGGTGGGCCTCGTGGTGCTGTTAGCAAAGATGTGTAATTAGTTTAATTACAGAAGCTCAGTAACAGGGCCTTTGTGTGTTGCATTCATCCCCATTTGCAGGCTATTGTCTTGTCATTGTATATTCAAACACTGGAAATATCTTTCTGGCCCATCAAACTTGTGCCGTCGCATTCCATTAAGAAGTGTTACATTGCTATACCTGCTTCCTTGAATTCAACGCCACTTTTTTCTTTTTGCCACATAATTGCGTAGATATTTACACATGTTATATCACGCGAATGTGTACAAGATATCACCACAGGACTACACGTATACATTATGCTTGTTCACTGATTAATATAATTTTTAGAGAGGTCATATGCTCATCAATTTCATACGCAGAAAAATATACATCTGTGGCCTTGCACATACCTGCCGGTTTTGTTCCAGCAGTTGTTGGCGGAAGCGAGTGTCCTCTTGAACTCTGGCTTCCTCCAACTGGCTCTGGCGAACGTATGCGGCAGTAGCCGTCATCACAGCACCATCAAGTTCCTGCTGCCTGGGCTGTCTACGGGGTGCCCGTGGCTCTCGAGGGGTAGGCTGCGGCACCTGGGGGGTAGGCTGTGGCACCTGCGGGGTTGGCTGCGGCACCTGCGGGGTTGGCTGCGGCACCTGCGGGGTTGGCTGCGGCACCTGCGGGGTTGGCTGCGGCACCTGCGGGGTTGGCTGCGGCACCTGCGGGGTTGGCTGCGGCACCTGGGTGGTAGGCCGCGGCACCTGGGTGGTAGGCCGCAGCACCTGGGGGGTAGGCTGCAGCACCTGGGGCGTAGGCCGCAGCACCTGGGGCGTAGCCGGTGGCTCTTCATGCAAGGCAAAAGCAAAGACTGCTCATTCACTGTTATCCGACCTACACAGATTGATTGTCCTAACCAGTCACTTTGAAATGTCATTATAGCTGCATAGCTACAATAATGATACACAAAACAGGTAGTTAGAGCAAAAGATGCCACAGAAAGTTGCTGGTAGCAGTAACCCATAAGAAGCACAAGGAATCTCTATTACAACATCAAGTCATTTGTAGTCTTGCATTTCTCCTTCATGAATGAGAGCTGGATGTTGGACACAAAGGTAATAACAGCAGAGTGACGTACTTTACTTCATAGCAAGATCATACAGCAACTGCAAACAACAATGCTACTACAAAAGCTAGGTCACTGCCTTACGTGTAAGGCCACTTGGCCCAGCAACAGCTGCAGGGCCCGACACCACGAAAGCAGTTGTCGCTGGTAGATTTCTGCGGGAACCGCTGGGCCCTGCAGCTTCCTCTGAACTTGCCTCGTCCTGCAATCAGAGTAGTGTTCAGACATTGCGAGCAGTGTGTGCAATGCGCATCATGTACACAAGTTGCTGCTCAGAGTACATAACCTATATTGTCACTTGCACAAAAAAAAGGGCTTAAAAATTTTGCAATATTGTGTTCCAATGTAATGCTGAAAATTTGTGAGGTCACAGCAGGTCACACAAACAACACTTTTTTAAATCCAATGTACGCACCTCGCTATCGGGGAAGTACTCAGGGGGGGAAACAAGGACCCCTCCTGTCCTCATAAGGACGTCGAGGACGCGGCCGTCCACGCCACCCACTTTGCCACCTCCAGTAGCCCTGCAAACACGGCAACAACGACAACGTGGAACTACGTTACTGTCAGCATCATTAGAAGCTCACCTCTTCTCGCTCGCGGCCCTGGCCGCTTCTTTTTTCGCTTTATGGGCCATCTTGGCCCAATGGTTCCGCCAACGGCTGGTGGCCTTTACGGCTGGCCCCTGTGCGTTAAGCACCGCCGCCACCTCCTCCCACAGTTCGTTTTTTCGAGCAGCAGTCATACGTGGCGAGAACTCTGTAGAAGCTCTCGCCAGGTATGGGTGCTGCTCGATGAACTGCACGAGAATAGCCGCCTGCTCTTTGGACACCCGCGGCCCTTTTGCTGCCATTTTCTCTTTGTCAAATTGGGAATTTCAGCCGGCCCGCAGCACAGTAAGAAATTTAGAGGCAAACATTCTGTCTAAGCTAAGCGCCTGCATAAAGTGCTCACTACGACTTATTTCTGCCTTTTTATACCACTAATGTAAAAAAAGGTGAAGTCACTACTCACATTTAATGTTGTAGCAGCTTCTTTCTCGGAGCGTATCAGTGCAGGAAGTATTACCGATGCAGCGATAACTTTAAGGAAGCTATCGTTATGTCATGGCGGTGCCCTATGGAAAATGCCTTGACAGTTCTCGATCCACTATGTTGCAAAGTTTCACCTCGGGGGCTACGGATAATTCTTCTTGGCTCTTCCTAAAGAAGAAATTATCACACGTCAGACATGCAGCGAAAACCACACGACAATGCAAGCACTACACGAGCAATAATTACTCACCTCAATCAGTATCTGACGGGGGCGGGGCCGCAATTACGGGCACGCAAGGGGCTGTCAGCTGTTCAGACAGACACGCTAGGGGCTGTCAGCTGTTCACAGGTAAACAAAGGCTGCCATTTTGCTTGCGCTCAACGGCATGGATTGGATGCACATCCGACTACTATGTGGCTACGACTTCAAAAATAGAGCACTTGCGTTTGCATTTCTTTGGACTGCGGCAGCTTTTGCGTTGTACTGTAACAAAATGAATTTGCTTTACGCAGCATGGAAGTCCGCTTTTATTAAGTGCCGTTTTACAAAACAAATTTGCTATACAGTCCCGGAAAAAGAGAAGAGAATACGAAAGAAACATCCGGCCAATGAAGGGAGCTTCTGATTGGACGATCCAAGAAAACGTCGTGCCTACGTACACACAATTTCCAAAATCGGTGACGTCACGCGAGAAGGCATTGGCATGAAAAAAGTCATTTCTACAAAATCGCACCCCTGATAAGTTATGCACCATAGCACAGGGCCTGCCAGTCAGTCTTTTTTTGCCTCGCACGTCTACAGATTGGAACCACTGTCCTGCTGATATGGTGACTGTTATTGATAACGCCCTTTTTTTTTATCGAGAAACTTTAGCCAACTTTGTATAACTAGGAACTTCTTAATTTTTTCTTTTTGGTTTTCATGATGCGTCCAATATTGTATAGCAAGAAACTTTTTTATTTCAATGTTTCCTTCTTTTTTTCACTGCATTTGTTGTTTGCTATGTGCCATGTCTTGTATCCCATATTGTACCACTACCCTCTATGATGCCTCTGGCCCTGAAGGTAGTAAAAATAAATAAAAATAAATAGATATATAAATACTGAGACGCCCTGTTCTCAGGACACGTTCTCCTAATATTCTATCACTTTTGCGCTTGCGATCTATTTCTTTGCTGGCTACTTCCGACCTTGAATACACAGGCAGTTGAAAGAGAGCGCGGCTCGCTTTCGTGGCATGCCGCTAACTAGGGCCCACCTCGTTAGTTCAGGCGGCGTGGCAGACGTTGACAGATGAGCATGAATGATGAAGCTGCTACCCTCTTTGCAGCTTCACACAAGCTCCATGGTTCGAGCTGCGAACTCACACTCCCTCCCTTTCTGGCGCGGTACTTCCGATGCAGCAGGTGACAAGGATTAACCCAAGCACTGTCACGGTGACGTCTGTTTGCGCATTCGCTCAAGAGTTATGGAGTGTTGCCTGCTCTCGCGGCCCAAATAGAGCCCGCTATACAAAAGGGCGTCACCTCCCCGATCTGTTGATCTGGTCCGCACACGCCGGCCGTCCTCCCGACTGCGTACAACTGGACAATGTTTGCGGGCGCATACAGAGTACGAGTCTAGGTGCTTGAGCAGAGGACAGCTAGTTATCCGATTGCGGGGACGGTCTGCCCGCAGGAAGGTCGGGTCACTTTCACGCGAGGCATGTGCACACAGCCGGCGTTAGTCCAACCAATCTAGTAACGTTGGTCCAGCAGGTTACTTTCAAGGTTTAGGGCAGCAGCTCCTGCTTTTAGCAACTGCGCTTCGTTTGTAACAACTAACAACAAATAACTATAAGGGGAAGATGTCTTGGAGCACTGGAAGGGCACGAATGTTTCACGAGAAGATAAATTTAGCATAAAAGCATTTTTATGTAAATAAATATAGAACGGGTAATTTTTAGACTAGCAATAGTTTTGTGATCACGGCCTTCGCCGCCGGCCCACTGAAATGAAGCGCTCTTGCTGCTTCTTTAATTTCTCAATGGAGATACTGACACACCTACGTTCGAATTTTGCCAACGGGAAATTCTGCCGAAAACAGAAATTAATTTAGCGTCAAACTGATAGAAGTGGAGCAAATAAAAGCGAAGAAATTACGTAAACAAATGGTTGCTCAGGGTCCGCATAAATCGAACGTCAATCCATTTTCATGTGACTTGACCTCACGTTGGAAATTAGGCTATCAGCTTCGAGATAAAGGCAGTTGCGTGCATAAATATTAGACGGATTTTTTTTCTCTTGCCGTGTAACATAGGGCGTCAAAGCCAGATGATGGTATATTAAAGGTGCCCTACTAATCTTTGTTTACCTTTATGTGTATTTAGGCCCTTTTGAAATGTTCAGTGGACATATTTCGGCAAACCTACAAAGAATTGCGCCATTGAAGATGAATGTCTTATTAGCATGTTTTGTTGAACAAGAGAGCTACAAAGCACGTTTACAGGCACGTCTAAGAAAAGAGAGAGAGATAAACAAGACACCCTACCAAATGCGGAAACTTGTTCCTCGATCGTTTCTTTGGTTGCGAATAACAGTAGAGTGGAGTGGAAAACTGCACACTTAGGCAAGTTTGGGCTTTAAAATAGAAGCAATAAATAATTCCGGTCATGAGAGAACCTTCGAAGCACACTGGCCACTTTGCATAAAGATCATGGACTTTACTTCTGTGGGGTGAGACAAGGCCGACTTTCAAATGCTGCCTTCGTTCCACAGGCAATGCATGTACAATGTACCGCGCATTCGTCGCCTGAATTAATCACATCACTCCAGTGCGAATCTAAACTAGAGCTCCAGAGGAACCTAACCGAGTAGGTGCATGTGGGTATACTGCACCGCGAGGACACGTAGCTCCCATCGTTCTGAAAGCCCTGCTACTGCCATGAGCCATTTCTGACTGCCCGAAAAACCGTCTTCGTCGCTGTTGAAAGGCACTTTTCAGAGACGGGACTCTTACGGAAGACGAGACGACCCGAATGTCCTTGAGGCATCACATGGCCATTGACTGAGTGGATGAGCGAATTCAATGGAACGTAACCAAAGGGCGCTGTGGGTGCCCATAGCTTGAAGCCAAGGAGTTGTTGCAGCAGCAGCAGCAACAGCAGCAGCACCCACAGCTCCTGTTGTGCAGCCATGCGAGTCAATGTGCCAAATGCACATTCCCTATCGTGGCACAAGACGTCACTACAGAAGAGGGGCTGCGCGTACGCAGAGAGCGTGAGGGCTTCCAGACGCACGCATACAGCACAGGGCCTGTCACTCATCCTTTCCGATACTGATCGGTCCCCGTCCTTTCCTTAGACTGAACGCCCGCTGCTTCACGATCAGTATCAGCATTGTAAATGGACGAGGACGACTGCTGATCGCAAGATTGACGCTAGCGAAGTAGATATTCTTTCATTCTTACGACTATTATCTCTCCTAACAGGCATCTCGGAGGCAGCTCCGGAATTTTTGTCATTGAAGCTTTTTTTTTAATTTTTCCGCTTCTCTGCATCAGAACTTAAGAATGGAAAAAAAGCGCGTTGCTTCATGGATACTGTAGTTGCCGATGATGGCACAATGGTCCGGGAGCCACTGAAGTTTGAATGCATGCGCAATTTAAACAGCGTGGTGGAAAGCTTGTATTATTTCAGATAGCAACTGTACATGAGGACTGTGATGTAGGCTTCACTGTCGAGTTTGGAGCGCCGCCTTGGGAAAGAATGGACGAATGGTTAGGTGGCTGTTGATGGATCTTGCCAACAGCGCCTCTGAGAGCCGCTAGTTCCATTCCAGCCGATGTTATGGTATGGGAGAACTTGAACCTGATCGACGCTGACCTTGGTGGTATGGCCACCACACCGGACGAGCTGTTTTGAGTAACAAAACTAT
Organism: Dermacentor andersoni; assembly: GCF_023375885.2. Classification (NCBI taxonomy): domain Eukaryota; kingdom Metazoa; phylum Arthropoda; class Arachnida; order Ixodida; family Ixodidae; genus Dermacentor; species Dermacentor andersoni. The sequence continues at coordinate 217,820,972 of NC_092814.1, read as the reverse complement.
CTGTACATACATGCACACAGTCAACGTATGGTGTTGATATAAGTGATATAAAGGCACTTGCTTCAGAGTTACCTAACCTGCCGCGGCAGCCCCGTGGCCATGGCGTTGTGCTACTTAGCTCGAGGTCGCGAGTTTGAGCCTGGCCACAGCGGTCCCATTCTCATGGTGGTGGAATACAAAAACGCTGCAGATGGTGAAAATTAATACGCAGTCCCCCACTACGGCGTGCCTCATAATCGGACCTAGGTTCTGGCACCTAAAACTCCGGAATTTGAATAAGCTGAATTTGAAAGTTACCTGCGGCAAGTAGAATTTCATTCCAATTCCAGCAGCATCAAAAGTTACGGGGTGTTGCTTGAGGGATCCCAATTCAGTCGACGGTCGAGTCACGGGCGGGGAGCCTGCAGCGTAAGCGATGCATGGTGAGCAGGCACAATACAGAAAAATGCAGCGCGTGATGAGGCTAGGTGCCCAGATTGGACGCGGGGTAAGTGGCGAATGCGGATTCTGAGCGCTTCAATGGCTATATATGTAGACACCGGATGGTCTTGTGGGCAATGACTATTGTTGAGACTGCTGAAAGACATCCCGGAACGCCAGGCCATACTCAGAGGGTTTTGGCCTGTACACTTTGTAGTACACGGTGATTAGTCTTCGATGTGTTCAGCAACACCGCGAGGCTGTAGCGGAGAAGTCCCCCAAAAGAGGACCCTGCATAACTATAAGAGAGACGTCACTGAGAATCACCACACCTCATACTGTCTAATTTCACCCATCGCACGCACTCACCTCTTCATACCGAAGCAACTATACCGGGAATCAACGCGAAAAAGAGCATGCCTCAAGTCGGTTATCCTCCAAACTGGCCTGTGCCTTATCATCCAGCAGTACTCTGATGTGACCCACATCTTTACTGATGGTTCTTCAACCCATCAGAGCTCTTGTTGTGGCAGGGTTCCGTCACCAGGTCAAAGGCTCTCGTACCGCCTTGAGAGAGCAACGTGAAGTACAACAGCAGAACTTTATGGAATAAAGAAAGGTGTTCACTAGACACGGAAGCCGCCAGGACATCGGGCTATAGGAACAGATTCAACAGGACATCTATAAATGATCGCTAAATGAACCGGACTCAGAAACATTATCCCGTAACTCGAGATGCCGGCTACCTTCACCACCTAGCCAACGCCGCTGGCCAATCCATTAGCTTCCGGTGGGTGCTCTAGGACATTGTGGTCTTCAAGGAAATGAGACAGCGGATGAAGGAGCCCACGGAGCTCTTCAGCACACACACACACACACACACACACACACACACACACACACACACACACACACACACACACACACACACACACACACACACACGCACACGCACACGCACACGCACACGCACACACACACACACACACACACGCACGTGCGCATGCACACACACGTCACCAATTCACGAGCAGGTGACTTCAAGCTCAGGTGGCTCATGAAACAGTATGCTGTTAGTCGAACAAGGGTGGTGACCGTCATGTGCAGTGACTCTGGAAAAGGCACACAGCAGTAAGAAAATATCTGCTTTCCTGTTTTTGCTCATGCCACAATCAACTGATTATTCGCGGTTGAGTCATTAATAGAAATAATGGAGAGTTAGCATTCCCCCGCACAAGGCTGTACTGGTATAAAATCACCTCCAGCGCTTGTCGAATGGGTGCAGCAGTGCTACTTGCCGAGGGGTGGCTCAGCCCCTCTTCAAAAAATGGAGAGGGGTCAACGCCCCCCCCCCCCCCCTACAGAGTTTAAGCACTGTCCGGACTCAACCGATTCACCAGCGTACATTCCTCCACTCAGTAGACCCGGACTTGAGATTGAAACTTTCGCGTCAACTTTCTCGGAGGCAAGAAACTTTTCATCATCATGTTCGTCTTAACATTGCATTTACGAACAGTTATTTGTGCCGACTTGGACAATCTTCTGATCTCTACTGTGACAAAGGTGGTGCTACAGAAATGGTCAAACCTATCCTGTTAGAATCTGAGTCTATAAAAATTAAAAAAAAACATTTGATGAAAACGAAATGGATAAACTTACTCAGGTACCACTCACGCTGAGAAGCACGTTAGGTCCTATGCCTTGTCCGTCTAAGCAGCGCAAGGCTTTAAGCTTGTTAGCTTATCTACGGGATATTGGCTTGCTTGGCAAGCTTTAGAAAATGCTGCCCATACATATTACACTGACCAGACTTCATTTTCACAAAGCCTTTTTTTTAATGCAACATAGCGAACATGTGTCAACACCAAGTCCATTTTTCGCACACCGTGTTTTCTTCCGCCTTTCTCTCTTAAGGCCTTTCAATCCCTCACTCGCTCCCCCATGCAGAGTAGCAGGTAGGTGACTTTACACATTGCGGCGAAATTTACTGCGTTTCATTAAAGAGTTATTTTTTCTCTCTCTCTCCCCTTCTTTCCTCACCGATGAACTTGAAAAGCGGTACAATAGAAATCAGCTTACTCTTCATGCGAGCGACTTGAGGGCTTCAGGACAGATTGCGATTATTGATAAAAGCCAAATATCGGTAAACCTTCTCTTTATACACAATTGTATGGTCACTAGCAGAGACGCTGTAAGGCGCCACAGGTTTTCGCACGAACATGAATAATGTGCATTTTTTCGCCACGTCTTCTAATCTTTCTCGCAAGGTACGCCCGCGTGTGCGCAGTTGGAGTTGTTTCAAGTCTGATTATCATCATCATCAGCTTGGTTACGCCCACTGCAGGGCAAAGGCTTCTCCCATACTTCTCCAACTACCCCGGTCATGTACTAATTCTGGCCATGTTGTTCCTGCAAACTTTTTAATCTCATCCACCCACCTTACTGTCTGCCACCCCCTGCAAGCTTCCCTTCCCTTGGAATCCAGTCCGTAACCCTTAATGACCATCGGTTATCTTCCCTCCTCATTACATGTCCTGCCAATGCCCATTTCTTTTTCTTGAGTTCAACTAAGATGTCATTAACTCGCGTTTGTTCCCTCACGCAATCTGCTCTTTTCTTATCCAATAACGTTACACCCATCATTCTTCTTTCCATAGCTCGTTGCGTCTTCCTGAATTTAAGTAGTACCCTTTTCGTAAGCCTCCAGGTTTCTACCCCGTACGTGAGCACTGGTAAGATACAGCTGTTATACACTTTTCTCTTGAGGGATAATGGCAACCTGCTGTTCATGATCTGAGAATGCCTGCCAAACGCACCCCAGCCCATTCTTATTCTTCTGATTATTTCCGTCTCATGATCCGGATCCGCCGTCACTGCCTGTCCTAAGTAGATGTATTCCCTTACCACTTCCAGTGCCTCGCTACCTATTGTAAATTGCTGTTCTCTTCCGAGACTGTTAAACATTACTTTAGTTTTCTGCAGATTAATTTTTAGACCCGCTCTTCTGCTTTGCCTCTCCAGGTCAGTGAGCATGCATTGCAATTGGTCCCCTGAGTTACTAAGCAAGGCAATATCATCAGCGAATCGCAAGTTACTAAGGTATTTTCCATTAACTCTTATCCCCAATTCTTCCCAATCAAGATCTCTGAATACCTCCTGTAAACACGCTGTGAATAGCATGGGAGAGATCGTATCTCCCTGCCTGACGCCTTTCTTTATTGCGATTTTATTGCTTTCTTTATGGAGGATTACGGTGGCTGTGGAACCGCTATAGATAGCTTCCAGTATTTTTACACACGGATCATCTACAGCCTGATTCCGTAATGCACCCATGACTGCTGAGGTTTCGACTAAATCAAACGCTTTCTCGTAATCAATGAAAGCTATATATGAGGGTTGGTTATATTCCGCACATTTCTCTATCACCTGATTGACAGTGTGAATATGGTCTATTGTTGAATAGCCTTTACGGAATCCTGCCTACTCCTTTGGTTGACAGAAGTCTAAGGTGTTCTTGATTCTATTTGCGATTAGCTTTGTAAATACTTTTTAGGCAACGGACAGTAAGCTGATCGGTCTATAATTTTTCAAGTCTTTGGCGTCCCCCTTCTTATGGATTAGGATTATGTTAGCGTTCTTCCAAGATTCCGTTACGCTCGAGGTCATGAGGCATTGCGTATACAGTGTGGCCAGTTTTTCTAGAACAATCTGCCCACCATCCTTCAACAAATCTGCTTTTACCTGATCCTCCCCAGCTGCCTTCCCCTTTTGCATAGCTCCCAAGGCTTTCTTTACTTCTTCCGGCGTTACTTGTGGGATTTCAAATTCGTCTACGCTAGTCCCTCTTCCATTATAGTCGTGGGTGCGACTGGTACTGTATAAATCTCTATAGAACTCCTCAGCCACTTGAACTACCTCATCCATATTAGTAATGATAATGCCGGCTTTGTCTCTTAACGCATACATCTGGTTCTTGCCTATTCCTAGTTTGTTCTTCACTGCTTTTAGGCTTCCTCCGTTCCTGAGAGCATGCTCAATTCTATCCATATTATACTTCCTTATGTCAGTTGTCTTACGCTTGTTGATTAACTTCGAAAGTTCTGCCAGATCTATTCTAGCTGTAAGGTTAGAGGCTTTCATACATTGGCGTTTCTTGATCAGATCTTTCATCTCCTGCGATAGCTTACTGGTATCCTGTCTAACGGAGTTACCAGGGACTTCTATTGCACACTCCTTAATGATGCTCACAGGATTGTCGTTCATTGCTTCAACACTAAGGTCCTCTTCCTGAGTTAAAGCCGAATACCTGTTCTGTAGCTTGATCTGGAATTCCTCTATTTTCCCTCTTACCGCTAACTCATTAATCGGCTTATTATGTACCACTTTCTTCCGTTCCCTTTTCAAGTCTAGGCTAATTCCAGTTCTAACCATCCTATGGTCACTGCAGCGCACCTTGGCGAGCACGTCAACATCTTGTATGATGCCAGGGTTAGCGCAGAGTATAAAGTCAATTTCATTTCTAGTCTCGCCATTCGGACTCCTCCACGTCCACTTTCGGCTATCTCGCTTGCGGAAGAAGGTATTCATTATCCGCATATTATTCTGTTCTGCAAACTCTACTAATAACTCTCCTCTGCTATTCCTAGAGCCTATGCCATATTCCCCCACTGACTTGTCTCGAGCCTGCTTCTTGCCTACCCTGGCGTTGAAGTCGCCCATCAGTATGATGTATTTTGTTTTGACTTTACCCATCGCCGACTCCACGTCTTCATAGAAGCTTTCGACTTCCTGGTCATCATGACTGGACGTTGGGGCGTAGGCCTGTACGACCTTCAATTTGTACCCAGTTCACGTCTGATACCCAAATGCAAATACCGTATGCTTAAATTGAGGTGACAGCCGTCCGTGGCAGTGATTGTACTAGTCCTAGAGGAACGTGGTTGGAAAGAGTGCGACTCGACAGCCCATGCAGTAGGATCACAGCGATCGATTGTTTCAGGCCAACGACAATACCAAACAGTGATACATCGTTTCAGGCCAAGGATGCAGGAGGCAATTTGTCGATGACGAAAGAGAATAGCCCCTTGCTTGCAAACACACTTTAACTGGAAGTATTGCTGAATGTATTTTAAAGAATACTGTTTTTTACCCCAGCCGAAATATACATCCACCGGAGTCGCTAAATCCGATAAGGAGCACGATACAGGCGAACACGAAAGAGTACTTCCATTTAAACATCAGAGATTACTTTGCGGGAAGTACTGAAAATAATTTACAGGCTAAATCGCACCTCCAAAAAATAAATTCAACTATTCCTTTGAGGAAACCCCAAGGTTCGTCTGATTGCTCTTGGACAATCCATGACGCAGAAATTTATGGAAGATAGTTGACTAATCGAAATTACAACACTTCACGTAAAGATGGCTTTTCAACATCACGAAATAAAAACATGCGTGAAGCAAGATGCCTGACAAAACGGTGAGTAAATCCCATGGGCCACCGCGTTCAAGTGAAATCAAGAGGCTTTACACTACTCACAGACACCCAGAACGAGCTCCAAATAAACATCGCAAGAACTCTGTGGAACTCTTACAACTGCAGCCGTGAGAATTGTAATGCCTAAAAGGTGTGCATGAGAGGAGTCACAAGAAATATGTTGAAAGCTTCAACACGACTCAATATGGACAGTCGTCGCCGTTACTATCAACTAGTTTTGCGAGGTATTTCTTTGACTTCTGTTGATCAATGAACTTTGCAGTTCCGGTACTGGGAGAGAGGTACTCCAGATACCGAAGGTTCTTCTTGCATTGAATTCCTGCAAAGGCAGTTGGCATCGCGAATCATTTGCCGAACCAAAAGCCCGAAGTCTTGCCAAAATTAACTCCGAGCATAGGTGTTTTGCAAGGTTTGCGGTGCTCGGACACATCCTAAAGACCCGCTTTCTTTCTTTCTTTCTTTCTTTCTTTCTTGCTTTCTTTTTTTCTTTTTGGTTTATTCAAGGCAAATTCGGCACAAGATTGCCTACACGGCTAAAGGCTCCAGTAAGCTTATCACCAGTAAGCTTACACATTCAGAATTTTGTGTTTAATTTCATGGCTGTGTTATGAAGATAAATAGTCTTGGACTTTTTAGTCATTCTGAGAAGTGTTGTTGCAACGAACTGATAGAGCAGTCTACCAAGTTCGTAAAACACCTGTTGTTTTCCAATTGACAGAGTAGTTTCTTCGGACATTATTTTGCTATTGGCAGAAACGCCCTAAACTTCAACATTTCCCATTGGCTCCCGTACTTAAAATATGGCAAGCAATTTGAAACAAATTATCAGTGCGAAAAACAGTGAGGTGTTGGAATATGCACCTGGAGTCTATATCCTAGCGACATTTTAAAATAATGGTCTCTGTGATTTGTTATTCGCCAGAAACAATGCTGTTCCAAAGAAACCGCGCCTGCTTCTAGCTCGCGGTCGGTAGGGGTGCTGGTTTCGGTTCTTAATTTCTGGTCTCGAGCTACAGGTGAGCATGGCCAGAAGAACAAGTTTTTGAGTAGTGTTTGTCTTAGAACTCCATGACCCATTACGCCGCTTATTGAGGATCATATGTGCCTAATTCCGTTTTAGTGACCGAAAGTGGTTCCTCCCTCGCAGTTGTTCAGTGTCTATGGCATTCTGCTGTTGAACACGAGAACGCGGGTTCAATTCCTTACCGCGGCGGCTGCATTTCGAGGGGGACAGATTGTAAGAAACTCGTAAAATACGCAGATTACTCAGTCCTACCTTACGGCGTCCTTATAGCCATAGTGTCACTTTGAAACATTATATTACATAAATAAATAAATAAATAAATAAATAAATAAATAAATAAATAAATAAATAAAAGTTGCTCCAGTGTTTACGGTCTCGCACACTTAGGACTGTGCACACTTACGACACTCTCTTGCTGCTGGTATTAAAAATCTAATAAATGACCCGCTAAGCTTTCTAGAGAGGAATTCCGACAAAATTTCTATAGAGGTATCGTAAATATATTTGTCGGCGGTGTCGCTTACGGAAAGAACTATGGAAAAAATTTTGGCCCTCGGCGACAGACGCCAGTTTCTTTTCAAGGTCTAAAGTTGTTTTCACGACTGGAGTGATTCAGAGCTTCCCCGTCTGGTTGTGGTTTGTTCCTTTCACACTACTGGTCTCATTGGCTTCTTCACCTCCCAGGCGCTTTTCTGTTTCGCGGTGACGTCGCAGCAGAATTAGACGGATATAGAGGAGCGCACAAAGGAACACACGCTCCGTGTGGGATCGTTTCACGGGACAGCGGGCGCAAAGGAACGCGCTGAAGCGCATGATCACCCTCTCGAGGAGAAGCGCCGCCTCACAAAAAAAATGCAGGTGCCCGGCACCGGTCAACTAAGAAAGCGCAGACGCTGAATGCTGTATGCGGGCGCGTTCCTCACCGCAGGCAAGTCGTTGTGGTTTCATTGCGGTGGCGGGGCGGTGTAAGCACTCGAGAACCCGCCGACACGGCGCCAACATTGGGACCTACTTTGGTCTGTGCCTGGACGGAAAGAGCTGCATCCACGTATGCTGCGTATGGAGACTACCAACAGAGACCCCTTCCTGCGTTGCTACCACTGCACGAGTGTCAGACGAAAGACAAAAAAAAAAAAAAAAACAGGAGAAAAAAAAAAACATTTGCACTGCTTTGGCTGCACTGCGCCTCACCGGGCGCATCTTTTCACTGGTCTTTCCAAATGCAGTCCAACCAGCGTTAGTGTTACACTCTCCGAGCAAAACCAAGCCTTTTCCTTCTCTCGCTGATTCTCGTGCTGATGTCTAAAAGGTCTCTTGCTGACAGAAAGCAATATTAAGGCTTTCTATATGTCTCAGGTTTGACTTACGCATAACAGAGCACGAGTGAGACATGGGTACTGAGAGAGAGTTGTGAGGGTTCCGAAATGCCATATTTCAGAAGCAGCACAAAAATGGCGCCAGCAACAAAAGCGGCCCCTTTTTGTATAGGCGGTTTCCTTTACGACCTGCACGATTCCCATTGAACGTCTCGGTTCCCTTTGCATGACAACTACAGGTTCGAAAGAGGAAATTTGTCAATGGTGGAGTCCCATTCGTGCCGAAACCGCACGAGACTCGAATTTGCATCAAGTGGCCGCCGGACTTCGGCTTGAAAGGATTCTAGTTGAACAGTGAGTTCGCGCTGTCGCAGGTCATTTTTTCTGCGAATCTCTCGGAAGTTCATTGTGGCAGGAAGAGCTTATAATATGCGAGAGCACGTGTCAGTGACCGCTGGCTTTCGAACATACGAGGTTTCAATGTGCTTACGAAACCGGGATGCTGCTTACCGACTGAGGCACGATTACAAAGACTGGACTTCCTTCTTAGAGGGAAAAAAGGATACATTTTGAAATTAAAAATGTAGACGGAAATTCGACTGTCAGAAACGTCAAGAGGGATGCAGTGGAACAATTTAGTCCCCTCCTTTAGTTGTATGCCATGTTTCGCAGTTGTGATGACCGTTACATCACTTTGTTTTACGTTATACGTATACCAGTGGGAAACCGCCACGGGTTTAATAAAAGACTTGTTTTTTCCGCATTTTTGGTTGGCATATATTGCGGCTCGGTATGCACTCGATGTTGTGGCAACCCTGAAGCATGTAGTCTCGGTGATTGGAGAGAAATATTGAAGCGCATGAGCCACAAACCAACATTTTGGTTTTTAAAATGCTTGAATACGCAAGTAGGCTTGAAATAAAAGCGGAACCTGACCACAACGGATTTAGTAAGGATAACATTTCGGCTCCTACACGGGAGCTTTGTTCATAAATGAGACTAAAAGCGGTGGAACAGTCGCTCGCGTATGCCGTACAACGTGTCCGAGACACCTGGCGTACATAGGTGGCACATTTCCAGCGTTTCGATTAAGAGTGTCCGTCATGTTTGAATATGACGCGACCCTAGATGAAGACGCATGTTTCGGTTCTTTTCATCGGCAATCACACGTGCCTGGTCCCAGCTAATACCGTGCCCTGACAAAACACAATGTTCAGAAAGTGCACTCGAAGACGCGTGTAGCTTCTTGACGTCGTTTGTGTTTCGTTGTGTAAAGAAAAAAGAAACGCGTGGTTATCAAAGAAAAGGATCGAGACAGGCGTTTTTATTTAGGGTCGCTTCGTATTCAAACAGTGACGGAAACTCTTCATGGAAACGATGGAAATTTGCTTCCTGTGTACGCCAGGTGTCTCGGACGCGTTGTACGGCATACTTAAACGACTGTTTTATCACTTTTAGTCTCATTTGTGAGCCGAAATGTTAACCTTACTAAATATCTTGTGGTCGGTGCCTGCTTTTATTTCACTAAGTTCTGTCCCGACCCTAGGGAGTTCCGTCATATATACCTTCAATTTTAATACGCATGCTTGTTACGTAGGGTCTTCGCCAGTCAGGTTATGACAGGGATAGCTAAGAAATGAACGCAAGGAAGTCGACTAAAGACAAGACCAAAAACATGGTCTAAGTCGTTTAGCAAAGTAAGATGCTGGGCTATTTTGTGCATAGCTGCCAGTGCTTTGGGCGCAACAGGCAAGTGGAAGAAAGAACAAACGGACATAAAGAATGACTTAAGAATTATTTAGATCGCTTGTAAGATGCGTAGACAGCTTGGTAAACTTTTCTATAGGCGGCCGGGGGCGACGAGCGAACTACCGTTTATTGGTCGTGAGGAGGAACCATGTTTGCCGGTCGCCCGCCGTGCCACTATTCAGGCCAACGATGATGATGATGATGATGATGATGATGACGACGACGACGACGACGATGATGATGATAATGATGATGTGTCTTTAGAACATGACCCGTACCTAATATGAGGGATAGGCCAAGGCTTGAGTGGTTTTACGCACAGGTAATACATTCAGAAAAGTGAGCTCGAAAAGGCAAAACCTTGAATAAAAGATTAGAGCGTAATTGATAGGTTAGAGCAGGTACACACCTGGTCTCATTTATCAATTACGCTGCACACAATTATGTTTCAATAGAAAAAAAATAATATTCGTTGAATAACTTAGAATGCAAGTAATTTGGAAAACTTACAATACGTATAGTAAGAAAAGTAATAATTAACATGATATACGTTTTATTGCTAGAATAAAACCCCACACAGCTCGTCGAACATTTCCTTTGACCAAGACCCAGTGCGAAGGCCTCAAGGGAGAGTAATACGCCAACACCTAAAATCAAGCCTAATTTACAAACTGAGCTGCAAGAAGTCGTTTTCTTTGCATCATAAACCAGCGATTGATATAGAAATAATAATCAATAGATTCAATTTCCTGACAGAACTTGCATAGCGGCGACATCACCAGACTAGTCCTGTGTAAATATAGGTTTAACAGGGGAATATGGCATCGTCACCTAGTAATCAGGACCTCTCTCTCTCTATTTCCTTTTTTTTTTTGATAGGCACCAATTATTTTGCAGGGAAACTTCAGATATCGAATTTTTGTTATATAAATTATTGATGGTTCGATAAAATATGCACGTACGGAAAATTTCCGGTACCTGATCATTGTGATACACTCCGATACTGGGCGAATATAAATTATTGGTCCATTCAGGGGATGCTCATGCTATAACGAATCGGCCATTATGTTTGAATACAATTCACAGTGAGCCGGCGCTCATAATTATACCATGGAATTTAGCTGCGTGAGAACTAATGGAAGCAACGCTTTTAAAACTGGCACATTTGATGAAGCTGTAAATGAAGAACAAATGGAAAGAGAGTCTGTGCTAATCACAGCCGTGAGTGCATTTAGAGGGAGCTTACGCAGCTCGAGAGTCATTGCCGAAAAAGCTCGAAGGGGAGTAAGCTCGAAAAAGGGGAGTAAAATATGGAAATAATAAAGAAAACGACCAGCCAAGTGAAAGAGAGAAAATACCTAGCCCTGCCTTTGGCTGGCTAGCCCTGTCTAGCAACTGGCTGAAGCGTCTTTAGCTATACCGTTGTTAGCTTGCACATATGCAATGCAAGATAATCTTGCAGTTGGCTATGTAAATTTTGTATTGAGTGAAATATCACGATTTGGGGAGGGGAGGGATATCATCAAATTCAATTTTGATATTGCGATTTAATTCTTTTGATCGAATTACGTCCTTTATATGCGCACTTAAAGGTACACAGGTAAAGGTGCTTCTGTACAAAAATGATCTCAGTTTCAAGTAGGCGCCAACGAGCAAGAAAACAAGATTTTTATTCATTAATAGAGACATATTGATATCGCTTGAACGAGAAGTCAGTTTTAATACGTTTGTACTCTTACGATGTGAAATATACAGGATAATGTTGGTATATAGCCGCGCTTCCCGATATAAAATATTGTTCGCCACAACCTATGAAGACTCAGGCACAGATACAGGGCTTCCCCTTCTAAAAGGACCAAAGGCCTTTTTATAACGCTTTATAGTCTTATAATCAGGGCTGCCAGAAAATATCACGCATCCGAATTCTAATATTGGGCGCACATACATTTTATATATCGTTGGTATAGAGTGTCCCTACGTAATTCATATTGTCGGTTGCTGGCCCTACGAAGCAATCATAGGGCGCTCATTTCTTTAGACGCAACCATCTCAATATGAGGAATTCAGTTGGTCTTCCCGTCGTATGCTATGTATAGATATTTAGGGAATTCAACTTGAGGAATAGATTCTTGATTGTAGGATATTGATATGTAAACCGCATCTGTTAGTGGAAACACTAGGATTGTACTTATGCTGACATTTAATGACAGGCAAATAGTCTGAAGCCATACTTCAAGCGTATGTACATATATGTATATTTTCAAAATCTGGCAAAGAGTGTGAATGTCACAGGCAGACGTAAAATATGCAATATCATCTTCATAAACATATACGTATACTCCTTGGCAAAGGGGACTAGCATATATTAATATGTTGAATAAAATGGGAGTTGGGGAGCACCGTGACTGTGCTTGTATTTATACGAGGAGCATCTATCTCTAAAACAACAAAATTATAGTGCTCTTAAAAGTTCAGCCATCCACGCAATCATGTATTCTGGGGCAATGTGAGTCTTTAGACTATTCAATACCCTCCGAAATGGCTTAGCGGTTACGGTGTTGAGCTGATATAAGCACGGGGTCGCGGGATAAAATCCCTGCCGCGGCGGCCGCATTTCGGTGGAGAGAAAATGTAAAAACGCCCGTGTTCCGTGCATTGGGGGCACGTTAAAAATTCCCTGGTGGTCAAAATTATTCCGGAGCCACCCACTACGGCATGCCTCATAACCAGATCGTGGTTTGGCACGTAAAAGCCCAAAAATTCAATTTGTTTTATTTATTAAATAAAATACAATATTCAATGCCGCCATATGATTTTACTATGTCGATTGTCACTAGAGATTGTTTTCTTTGTCGCGTGAGTTGAATGCGGTTCTCAAGGTCAGCATACGCACGCAAAATCGAAAACTCTGGTCTGAACCCAACTTGGTTTCAACTTAATATAAAATTATCAGACATCCAGGTAGTAATTATGCAATGTAGTACTCTCTTCATGGAGCTTGACCATATCATATGTAAGAGAAATCGGTCTGAAATTGTTTGGGTGATAACCCAGTCCTTCTTTTTTTTTAGGCACCAGAATCACGTTAGCAATTTTGCAGTCATATGGAGTCTAGAAATCTTTAGGGCATAGTTGACAGTGTTTAGAAGGTCACTAGAAGATAGTTTGAATAAAACTTTTATCATAGCTGTAATTACATCACGACCAGGAGTAGACGACGACACACATCAAACCACATGCGCAAGTTCTGTTAGTTCTTCTACTTCTGTAAAGTCTGTCGCAAGATCTGGGGCCCTATAACGTAAAACTATTCCAATATGTTTTTATTCAATCTACTGACGTCAAATTTGCGTAACCGCCGACGCAAGCATCGGGCGGTGACCCGCAGGGTTGTCTAAACAGACCAACCGAACGCTCTCCTCGTTTATAGGCGGTCACTCTTGTTTGCTTTAAAAACAAATAACATTGCCTACAGTGAGCGGCTTGTCTTATCTAATTGGTTGACAAGAGGCGAGGAGCACGCTCAAGTGGAGAAGGATTCGATAGGGCCGAGCCAGTGCACTGAAAATCGATAACCGGATGAAGAGGGTGGTGCCGGCGTCTGTGATTGGTCCGCTTTCCCTTACTTAACTTCAGGTGGCAGGTCGAAAATCACGGCGGCATGCAACGGAAGGTTAAAAGTGCCGCTAAAACGGATCGTAAGGTCGTAAACGTGCCGAAAGTGATCGAAAACGTTACACGGCCACGCAAAAAGCTTTATTGTACGCAAATAAACCGATGCTTTCCGACACGTGCGAGTACCCAGTGCCTGAGCGATCGGCGGCAGCCATCTTTTATTCCTTTCGGAATGGGGCAGCCTGCGGCTATTCAGAAAAAAATTCAGTTTTGTTCGGCATATTAATGTATCTTTAATGCGTAACGTCACTTTGACGCGGTAAGTTCACGCGGTTTTGTGACGTCGCGTGACAGGCAGGTGAAGTGGGCGCAGCCCGAAAACTATTGACCAATAGCCAAGGGCTAATGGCGAAAAGGCGTCAAATCAGAAATAACTATTTTTCTTTTGTTCGGTCCAATGATGCATAATCAGTGTGTACGCATCCTATCAGATGGGAAGCCGTCGCGGTTTTCGTGACGTCTCGTGACAGGCAGGCGAAGTGGGGGTGATTCAAAAATGTTTTTGACCAATCGCGAAGGGCTGATTACAGAATTGGAATAGAAAAGTTTGGAATAGCTTAACGTTATAGCGCCCCTGCTTTCGGCACGCTATAAGGCAACAGCGATGTGAATTTGCGTCCTAGGCCCTTAGCGATGGGATCTAGTGATTCTGACATTTCACTTGACGACATAAACACACAGCCAACAAACCATGTGTGGCACACATGATATATAATACTGGCTGTGGCAGAATTTCGGGAGATCCCATATGTGCAAAGACATAGCTTTTTTCTTACCAGGTTTTAGAAGAAAATTATCGTGCTGCGTATCACAATCTTCTGTGGCCAGCTAGCCTGTTCTACTCGCGAAAGCATAACTTCGTCCTTATTTTTGTCGGTGGCGTTGCTGACTACAGCGGCGCCACAGGAGCATCCCGCCCCATCGCTCAGTGCGACAGAAGAAAATGAAGGGATGCAGTGCGAGTTGGGAGAAAGAGAGACTGATTGTGGAGAGGAACTAAGAAAACTTTTGAGACAGATGCAGTGAGAAGATATCTGCTGCGGTTTTAACTTTTTTTTTTTAACTTTTAGTATCCTGTGACTATAGGCGATTACGCAGAGCGACATTAGTGTCCTAAAATATCCTACTAACGAATCCAGGGAAAGCAGGGGGAAGGCGGGAGATGGAAATTCAAGACGATGAGCAAAACGAGAACAAGGTGAAAGCGGGAGCCACCGTTTCGACAAGTGGACTTGTCTTGAAAAAGACAAACCCACTTCTCGAAACGTAGGCTCCCACTTTCACCTTGTTCTCGTTTTGCTCACTACTAAGGAATAATATATGCTGCATGCAGACCGAACATATGCATGGATTCATTTCGTATGCCTTAAGCAACAGACGTGCATCGAAGACAATGATCTTGGCTTCCACGTTTGTAGATATATTTTGGGTGTTGAAACAATGAAGCAACTGAAGCTGTGGGATGTAGGATAAATAGCGCTTGGTAATTCTTGAAGCTCTGTCCGTGTTTTATTGCGATAGCAACACACATTCGCGCAGTTGCCGTTGGCGCCACCATCGATGCCGCTGTTGGCGTCGTCGTGCTGTCAAGGTATAGACGCGCATGCGCCACCCAAGTGTACAAGGGTGGAAAGTCGCCAGAGACGTGAGAGACGCGCAGCAGGTCTGGCTGCAAAAAGGCGAAGCCAAATGATCGCACCCTCATGCTCCGCTCAATCGACTCTGTAGCGGAGCCAGCGCAGCGCACCGCTTCCCACTGCTGGCATGATCGTTGTGTTGCTGAGCAGATGTGTGCATATACCACACCGCTGTGCATGAAGTGGTTCGAGTGGAACAGACAGCAAACTTTAAGCTACAAACGCCGACTATTTTCCTTCAGTCTCATCGAGATGCAACGTCTGTATCGCCGGTGGCGGCGGTACACGTCACCCCAGTGTCCTGAGAGGACCAGTATATCTTGCAGGGCGCTGTATCTAGTGTACAGCAGCAGTTCCCTCGCGTGATGTGTTGCGCCAATATGTTGCCCCCGGATATTTTTCGAACGCAAGTTGGGATCGGTTAGCGCAGGACAGGTGTAATTGGAGATCGCAGAGAGAAGAAGCCTTCGTTCTACAGTGGACATGAATAGGATGGTGATGATGATAATTTTTTGAACACTACCTGAAAAGCTTCAGTGCAACGCTAGACCTTGATATCACATTCAATGCATCGTCTTTCGGGTGAAAGTGCCCACTTGTCATTGCGATAGCAATTATATGGACACTCCATACGAATTTTTGATGTCACCGTCGCCGTGATAGTGCTTATAAAGTCAAAGTACGGTAAGAACGCGCGCTGTATGCGGTAGGTGAGAGGGGAAGCGTGCGAGGGTGAGCTGAGAAGGATAGTGGCTTGACGCGCCGTATTCCCGCGCACCCTAATGTTGGAAGTCACATGATCAAGCACGCGCAAGGAGAGGGGGGGATGAGATGCGCGCGCGTCTCCTTTTCTATACGACCGTGGCGACGCATGGTTCTCCGCGTGGCTTAGCGCAAACATGGCTCGCACGCCCTATTTTGGAGGTAATTTGCGGTAGGTACAAAGCTTCGGCGATCTGACATAGCTGGTGGCTTCATGTGTGCTTCATTCCCGCGCGCTAGTGTTTGTGGTCGCACAATCATAAGTTTCGGAGAAACGTTGAAGCGAGAGGCAATACGAAGCGTTCGCTCCCTGCTGTGGGCACTTTGACGGCTTTGTGTGGGTTGTGTTCTCGCGCGTCTATAGTTCACGTAGAAGCGAGAGGCAGCACGAAGGGGAATTCGTTCGCCGCTGTTGGCGCTCTTGATCACGCCAGCGTTGTGACAGCGATTGTTCGCGTTCATGAAATGAGTTCCGTTATTGTTTGCCTGTGCGCGGGTGACACGACGCTTGTTAATTTAATTAGTAAGTGAATGTTTATTGCAACCTAAAGGGAAGCTGAAGAGTCTGTCGAATTCAATAAGACGCTCATATACTGATGCGGGAACCTTATAAACCATGAAGGTAAAATTTTGGGGGGAATTTTTCACTTAGGAGCGACGCAATCGTCGGTTAAAATGCGCTGTAGCTCCGCCCCCCGTCGAGCGCCGCGCGCTGCTGCTGACACTGACGATGCGAGCGGAGACCGGACACCGCGACGTAGTGACGTCAGCACTGGTGTTCCGCTCCTTTGCAGTCGCCGCGACCGTGCCTGACCGGGCTTATTTCTGCGTGCGTGCCGTCCTAATCTACTTCGATCGACCCTACATTTCTTTGTTTGTGTGTATATAGGAGTGGTAGCTGACGTGCGCAGCATCAATTGAACTTGTAGGCCGATCATGCCGGCGTTCTGTGCAGCCTACGCTTGCACGAACACCAGCGGCCACGACGATGTTCCGATGTTCCATTAGTTCCTGCAAGACAAGAACCTTTCAGCTAAGTGGGAGGCTGCTGTGAAGCGAAACAACTTCAAGCGCTTAGCAACAACCAGCGTTGTGCTCTAACCACTTCCTTGACGATTACTACCGGAGTTTATCAATAATGCGTGCTTTGGGTTCTCCTAAAAAAAAATAATTAGCACGCTGAACGGAAGGTGCATGTTTATCTCCCACCCATGACGCAGGTTTCATGGCCAAGCGCCGCGAATTTTCTATTCGCACGTGTGTTGTGAAACAGCCTGCATGCAGCTACCATAACGCAGTGCAAGCGTAAAGTTTGCATGTGTTGGAAAGCCTGCTCACGCCAGGACGCTGCGCTCCCCCTTCTCTCGCACACATAGAGAAACCGACCATCTCACGTAGCCGACGGAAGTCGCCGGTTACGAGGAGCGTGCGGATGGCGCGCTGATAAAGGTTCTATACTACACGTGCTACAACAGCCGGTAAACTTTTCCCGCGTTTAAACCGTCTGTGTAGATTACCGACAGCTTTGGGGCAGCGCACAAATGCCGAAGATCGCATCACCGCTTACGTTCTACGAGGAGGCATGCAGGAACATAACACTACAGTTCTTTGCCCGGAAACGTATTCACTGGAACGCCGAATGCAGTTTAGCAAAAAACATACTCGCCAAAGAACCTTTCCAACACAAGGAGATGCTAACACTTCGCCTTCGTTCGCGTGGTAAGCAGTGCTTGCACCAGCATTTTTTGCTTCTTGGAGAGGCCGGCTCTTCGCAATCGGCTCGTACATGTAGGGAGTAGGTATAAACCCCTTACAAGTCATCTTGCACGCGACAGCGACAGCGCTACAAGCGAGGCGATGACTGTCGCGTTCACTCGTCGCCTGCAAGCCGAACTCCACGCGAGCGACGGCTTTGAGCGACGACTTCCCGTTCCCGGTATGAGGGCAGCAATATACGCGCCGAAACTAGCCTGACGCATGCTTTATCAATTTAAGTTGATGTATTTTACTGAAGAAGGAGCATAAAATATTTCTGAAGGTCTTGCACTAGGTTCTTATTCTTGCACGTGTAAAATTCAATAGTTTGCTCGTTCCGTGCGACAAACAGTAGTATTTGAGTTATGTACATCCAGATCGGCTTCGCACTATTGGCTAGTCGTTCATAGCATTTCCGGGCGGCGAGCGACGAGTTCTAGATTTCTAGAAACGAGCGATCGAGCGACAACACCGAGCAATCTCTACAAGCGACGGCCCGTTTTGTCGCTCGAAGCCGTCGCCCGTGACCGTCGCGCGCAAAATCACTCTCGTGGAGTTTGGACTTAACGCCGAACTCCTCAGAGAAACGCAAGCTCTCTAAATTTTCCATGACCGTCTCAGCAAAACAGCACCAAACTACCTTGCACCGTGCTTCGTGTGTAGCGGCAGCAGTCGGTCCGGACGAACACCATTGTTGACGTCACGAGGCGCCCGACCAATCACAGGCGGAAACAAGGCGCGCGAGCTGGGCGTGTCTGCTGCTGCACTTTTCGTCGAAATAAAACATGTTTGCGCTTTCTTTCGCTCAATTTCGATGCGATATTCGAATTCAGAGGGTTGAAAACCACGACGTACTGCTCTTCACTCATTTTTTTCTGGAAAAGCTTTCAGCTTCCCTTTAAACAGCCGACAAAACTGCAAACCTTACTTTGTGAGCTTGTCTGAAACTTTTCTATCGCTATAGCGATAGAAAAGTTTCAGACAAGTTCACAAAGTACCAAAAGTTCACAAAGTACCACAAGTTCACAAGTTCACAAAGTTCACAAAGCACAGATATACCTGTGCTTCCGCGTTCGGGCGAAACTGCAAGTTTTGCGTAAAGCTCGAAGAGCTTATGACGGCGTATCGCGATGTGTCGGAGACTACGATTGAGACCATCGCCTCTCATTTTTGCTGCTTATTTATGCGCTAGGTCTGCTTGCAGGATCAATAATTCGTTATCAGCCTGTCTGAGGGAACTAATGACGCTGCGCGCAAGCACCTAGTCACGTGGTTTTGATGGGGGAGAATCGAAGAGTATTCAAGCTATTAGACTAGAAGGGATTAGCAGTGAACATCAACAGAAAATACCTCAGCCACCTACAGCTTACAGATGACATTGTCCAATTAACCAACGCTAGGGATGAATTGCAACAATTGACTGAGGATGTTACCCAGGAAAGTGTCAGAGTAGGGTTCAAGGTTAATATTAAGAAGGCAAAGGTAATGTTAATTACCCTGGCAAGAGGGTAGTTCGCTAAATGCGAAGGTTGTGGGTTCGGTTCCCACCTGCGGCAAGTTGTTTTTTCATCGACTTTAATTTCTATTAATTTATCGTTTCTTTATTTCATTTATTAAGCACAAGTAATTCCCCCTATGTTGTCCTTGGTGTCAGTGTTTCTTGGTTTCTTATGATATGACTAATAAAAGTCGGGCCCCTCGGTTAACCCCCTTTCTTCTCGTCTGGCAAGAGGACAGGAATTCATGATTGGCAGCCAGCCTCTAGAATCTGTGCAAGAGTACGTCTAGGTCAGTTACTCACAGGGAACCCTGATCATGAGAAGGAACTTTACAGAAAAATATTAATGGTTTAGAGCGCATATAGTAGGCATTGCCAATTATGACTGGCCGCTTACCGCTGTCTTTGCAAAGAAAAGTGTACATTCATTGCATTCTACCAGTCATAACACAAAGGACAGAAACTTGCAGGTTAACAAGGAAGCTTGACAAGAAGTTAAAGACTCCGCAATGAGAGACGGGAAAAAAATGTTAGGCATAACCTTATGATACATGAAGACATTGCTGTGGATTAGGGAGCAAACGGGGGCAGCCAATATTATAGTTGATATTAAGAGACAAAATGGAGCTGGGCGGGCCGTATAATGCGTACTAAGATAACCCTAGTCTATTAGGATTACAGAATGGGTGCCAACAGAATGGAAGCGCAGTCGAGGATGGCAGAGAATTAGGTAGTAGGAGAAAATTTGGAAATTCGCGCGCATAACCTGGAATCAGCTAGCGCAAGGCTAAGGTATTAGGAGATACTGGGAGAGGTCTTTATTTTGCAGTAGACATAAAAATAAGCTGCTGCTGCTGCTGATGATGATGACGATGAAGAAGATTATTATGAGCATGATGATGAACTCAAAAACGTGCGTAGGTGCATTGGGTGGACTTTAGAGGGACTGTCGTCAAATTTTTATGGTACAGATTTTTTAGTACAATGGAGTGGTTACCGGTTAGAGGGCCTAGTCATGCAGTGGTAACGCGGAAAACGCCGTGGAACATTTTTTATTCGAACTTTTCGACCTGCAGTGAGGATGTAGTCGCTCACTGGAAGCATGCTGAGAACACTGATGGGTGAGCGCGATACCTATTATACATCGGCATTGGTAGAAGTAAGACGACAAGTGTGGTCAGAGTTGTGAGAAAGTATTACTTTGTTGATCAAGCAGATGTTCCTGTGATTCGTGTTTGCCGAAGTGTTGAATTATTTCTACAATAATGTCTAGGTGTTTTTCGTGGTTTTTTGTGCAACTGCTTTGGTCATTAACCAGTCGGAAGTGTTTTTAGCCAAGCCAAGCTAAGTCCTCGAAAGCGAAACGACGCTCTTTCACGTGACACGCAGTTTAGCGTGTTGCCGTAGCTACGCGTGTGCTAATGCTGTAGTGATGGCACCCGTTTACAGTACAACTAGTCGATGGCATTTCGTATCTCACAGGGAGACCACAAAACTCCGGGAACTCACTCGCGAATTCGCGCACATGCAACAGCGTAAGTGCGTCGCCATGCATAGTGCATGGGACGCGTGTGTCACTCGCTAGCATGGATCCTCTGTACTTCGTAATATGCATAGAATAAAGCGCAAGCGTTTAGTAATATACGAACGGCAATCTTAAGCAATAAATATACTGAACAGCCGACTTACGTACAGTGATCTCATATTCTACATCCGGAGTCCCAAGATTTCACCGTCAGGCGACGCCACTAACTAGTCTTTGAGATTTTCTTTGCCAATTTTAAAATTATAATTCCTACTTATATTGCGAACAGCCTGCTGGATTCTATCACTATAAAGCATAGTAATTTCATTTCCATCAATGTCGCACAACACATTCTGGCCAGTTGTCAGTTCCTTTTAAAATCAATAGTTGGTCAAAGTTAAATTAATTAAATTATGGGATTTTACGTGCCAAAAGCACGATTTGATTATGAGGCACGCTGTAGTGGGGGCTCCGGAATGATTTGGACCACCTGGAGCTCTTTAACGTGCACCTAAATCTAAATACACGGGTGTTTTCGCATTCCGCCCCCATCGAAATGCGGCCGCCGTGGTCGGGATTCGATGGGGGCGGAATGCGAAAACATCCGCGTACTTAGATTTAGGTGCACGTTAAAATTCGATCCCGCGACCTCGTGCTTAGCAGCGCAACAGCATAGCCATTAAGCAACCACGGCGAGTACGGTCAAAATTAATCTGGAGTTCCCCGTTAACGCGTGATTCATAATCATATCGTGGTTTTGGCACGTAAAACCACCGACTAATTTTTAGTGACGTAGTACTTTTTCAAATCTCGTGCGCTTTCTTGGCAGCCCGAAAAAATTAAATCCGCAGCAGCTACCGATTTCCATGGAAAATATTATCAAGAAATTTCTCTATTTGATTTGAAAAGAAAAGAAATAAAAAAGAAAATTAGCGTTGATACAAACTTGTTCTGTCGGTGTGGGTTGTCTTCTGCGTAGTTGAGGGGAAGAAGGCCGGTCACGTGATAGGACACGGTATATGGTGTGCTGGGCCATTTGCTCGTTGGCCCATTCCTTTGCTGGTTTTTCCTGTATTTATTCAATAGGCCTTAAAGTAAATACTTTACTTGCGAGTTAGCGCTCTGTGTGTTTGTATGACTCTTCTTTTGCGTTGATGATGATGACGGTGATCTACATTAAAATTAAAAATTAAATTATGGAATTTTACGTGCCATAACCACTTTCTGATTATGAGGCACGCCGTAGTGGAGGACTCCGGAAATTTTGACCACCTGGGGTTCTTTAACGTGCACCTAAATCTAAGATCTATATTGGCGTCCCTTTGAAAGAAAGCGGTAACAAACAGGAAGATAGCCGGCTCGAGCTAATTAGGGTTTTCTTCATCCTATTGGATTCTAGTGCATTGCTTATGTCTCCTTGATCTTCTGTCTCTCCGTTATAACCTCTATCTCTATATTGTATAATTAATTACCCGTGCCTGTAACGGTCCCATTTCAATCGATCTCTTCCCTGCTATTTCCCACCGATAATATAAACGTCTCTTGCTTATCTCGACCGTATGGATTACTTCGGTGTCCATCGACAAGTCTGCAAGGCACGGTTCCTCCGAACCATTTGGAGGTCCGGCTGGCGCAGAAATGAAACGACGGAGAGTTTGGGGCTGGAGAATGCAAGAGCCCGTAGAAATTATGGAAATTATTTTCCATGTTCACTCTCCTTTTAGTGATCTGACAGCCGACTGAAGGCTGGGCTGAGCATTTTGATTCAGCATGCGAGAAAGTACACAAACCATTTAGACACGAAGTTGCGAAGGGTCGCAAATGAGTGTGGGACAGGCTACCAGACTGCCTTTTCTTTTCATCTACCGCTTCTTTTGTCCCTGCACAGCAGAAAAAAAAAGTAGGAGAAATGCGGATGAGCACGCGATGAACAAAGGGATCGAGAGCAAATGCGCAGCAAAGCCAAGGCGCCAGAAGGCGCGGCACTGTGGACACGGCAGAAGTGCAGAAACGCCCGCAAAACGTGGGCGTGCCGTCTGCTCGTGGACGCAATGCATCCGCGGGATGTCATTCTTACAGCCGATAGATGGGTCAAATTATTTCCTCGTTTGCCAGAAGGGACGGGACCTTGTTTTTAATGCGACCTCTCTAAGCTTCTGCAAGCTCCATGCAACACTTCATCTGTTGCGAATGATAATAAAAAATCGTGGAATCAAAGCATATGTAGCATATACAGTCAGACGTTCTTATATATACCTTTCGCGCCCGGCAACTTGACAGCTAAGACTATACTGAGCTATAAAACACGGGTAGCTGCATATTATTATTATAGTTTTCTAAATTGATCATGAAGAAAATTACCTCGGGGTTTAAAGCAACAAAATTGAGAGAGAAAAAAGAGGAAGAGATGCAGTTTTTCCGGCACTCTGCTGTCTTCTCCTCCGTATGCATTGTCGCAAATAATGTGATCGTATACTATGCCACACGATCATCGCAATGGCTGGTAATGAAAACCGCAAAAAGGCGGCCTGTTCTTTCTTAGCATCCCCGTCAAACCGTAAAACCCGGGAATCGCGCGGACGCCCTGACCACGCGGCAGTGGCAGGCTGACCCTGTGGCAACAAAGCGCTTTCCACCGGCCCGCTTCCAATTGCAGTTTTTTTTGCTGGCGCATTCTGTGCGGTGCAGGCTGCTGCTGTGCGTCCCTCAAAAAACGAGAAAAGAAGAAAGCGCGATGCCTAAGGCGCCCGAGGCTTTCTTGAAAGTGCGTCTCCGTGCGTGCAAAATTTACGCAAGGCGCGTCGGTCCCGATATCCCCCAACTGCCACTGAATAAATCCTCGCTGCAAGCGCGACCGCGCCCTGTTGCCCGCTTCCTTTGAGGTCGAGTTCGGGCACAGGCCAACTCCCCCGCCTGATTCCCTGTGCACAAAAGTCCTTTCCTCCACTGTCTCCAGGTCCATAGTTTATCATTCTCTTGGTGAGTGACCCGAGAGCCGTGTAGGGAAACGCTTCTTGCTGGTTTCACGTCGCCCTAAATTTCTACAAGATTTTTGTCGAGTATCACTGAAGGTTCTTGAATGTCTGTTGACTTTGAACTGACGTCTGGCTATGAGCGCAAAGTCGCTTTGAATTAAAGTTTCACGCCCTCTTAATTGAAGACAGTGTCTCCTCACCTGAACACGGAAAGAATGGTACTCGATTTAACACTCTCACGAACGCAACTGCTAAAGCTGTAGAACACCGATAGATCAATTGGAAGCCATATAAAGGTGTTTCACATAACTGAAGTCAAGCTATAAAAAATGTGGTACATTGTGGTAGCTGGATATGACCGCCGGCATATTGCTCCCATCACCATTGAGTTACACGGAATATTACTTCTACACGCTTAAGTGACCATTAGTTATGACCAGTTATGCAACGTATTGTGTATTTATTGAGGACGTAAGTTATACTAGGAGAAGTTGTAAGGCGTATTCATAAGCAAGTGATGCAGTTCCTTGCATGAGCGTATGTTTTACCTAGTTCTTATCTTCCGGCTTTGAAAAAAAGCACGCAATATATGAAAACATGACCAGACTTCGCATTTTCGCGACAGGAGTGGAGCGCTCTCAAGCGTGCTTTGGAAGTACGAAAAGTGTATATAGTCTTCGAAGAAGCGACGGACCTTGCATGTATTATGGGCCAGACGGCATGCCAGCTGAAAGATGGAAACTCATCAGTTTCGCAACTCATAAGTGGTAAATCAGCGCCAAAAACCAAATAAAACACTCGTTCCATTTATTACACGAACAAATGCGGACATCACTCTTTGAAAGCACACTTGAGAGGGCTGCGATTGAAGCGAGCAAACGGACAAATATATAATTATTTCATCCTTCTCGGGCATCATCCAAAGCAATCACTACGTAAAACATAACCTCGTGGAGACGCGCTACAAAAATACCACCAGTAAGTTACAAAGCAAGCATTTAAATATTAACTCTGTCGCAACCAAATGAAAGTTTGTTTCCTTAAAACATGGCTTTTTATGTAATTACCTTCCGAAGTGTGTCTGGTTTAACGTCCGAAAGCTGTACTCGGACTCTCAAATTCTGTAGTAGAAGGCTTCGAAATAATATTGGGGACATTGCGCACTATGACTCTGCCGAAACTTATGCGCACACTATGTTTGCAGTCTTCCGTAATATGAACGCAATCACCCAAGAAACCGAACTCTCAAAAATTATGCGCAGCAGAAGACCAAGATATAGCCACTGAGGACAAACGAAACTAACTATTCAACTGACGTGGTTACAGTGTCATGCAAAGAAAGAGGGAGCTTCACTGAACATTGAGTAAATAAAGCCTGTTGCGCGCCATTCCAACATAACCCTTCGATTAAGTAGATACTGCTACAACTGAAAAAGAATCGTACCTTCATGAGAAGCTGAAATAATCAACCACAGAAACCTATGTGCAAGTGAGCACGTTTTTGGTAATTATCGTTTGCTTTGCGCTGTGAATACAAATGCGGAAACCGTACCTTAAGTTACTAAAGCAAGAAACGAGTCTTTGTGGTTAAATCTGTGAAGGACGGGCGGGAATTTTCTGACGGAAGCTGATTCTTTCTTGTTGCGTTGCCCTTTTGGCAACAGGGCTGGAAGCAAAGCTCATGCGCGACAGAATTATCCATCAGATATTTCAGATATCCACTTCGCTTGTCTACTTTAGGCATGAAGTGCTTGTAGGCGGCGGTAGCCCGATCAGCACCTCGCAGACTACTGTACAGTCTCGAAGTGTCCGGCAGGGTCTCGTAGTTTTCTCGGTTTCTCGCCGAACGATTCCTAACCGGGCACACTACGAACTAGGCTTTCTTACGTGGTATTTTTAAAGCAAAGCTTTATTTGGCTCTTTCTCTGAACTTGGCGTTCGTCGTACATGTATATGTAAACACTTCAAAAAATGTTTGAAGGTTGCCTGTGGCAGATAGCACAATTCTAGTCCAAGAGCTGATCGAAACTCGCCTGAAACTCCCAAACGCTCCGCTTACAAAGGAACATAGCATTTAGCCGGGTGTGCTGCCACTGCGCCTGCTTATTGCTATCATGAACTGCCGCGAGGGAAGTACATCGTTGGCGTAAATTGTACAGCCAACGCATGCGTCACTGCCCTGTCGCCTTTAAAGCGACAGCACACCCTGATAAGTGCTATGTTTGTTTGTGCGAGAAATGTTTGGGAGCGCTGCAAGCACGACGCGCAAGTGGACGTGTCACGTGGTATGTTTTTGTGCTTTGCGGGCATCTGCAGTAAGCGGGAAAACACTAATACTTAATAGATAGAAAAACAGAAACTGTGTATGAAGACGTTTTGCAAGCTGCTCTGCAACTTTCTAATTGGAATTTATGTTTCCTAGCTTCGTTGCTTCAGAAGTATATATATATATATATATATATATATATATATACATACATATATATAATATATATATATATATATATATATATATATATATATATATATATATATATATATATATATATATATATATATATATATATATATATTTATATATATATATATATATATATATATATGTATGTATATATATATATATATATATATGACTTTGGAAGCGAACAACCGGATGTGAGCCTTCCCTTAAAGACAAGTGACCTCCTTCTGCGCCAAGTTGTAAAATAAATATGCACACAGCGCCTCGTCAATGAGAAACGAACGGATTACTAAAGCAGCACATGCATTCCTTTCATTAGCAGGTAGGGCTGCAATCGTGGCACACAGCTAGTAAACTGTCTTGGATAAACGCTCTCTTTCGCACACGACAGCTTTAAAACGGGACGGAACACACACTAGACAGATCGCGAACTAGCACTGTTTATAGCTAAGTCATTGTTGCTCAACGTAAGCGTGAACATCGGTAAACTTGTGCACAAACATTGTACGAAGGTTAACATAGACTCCAAAATGTTCGTTGGATCTGTATAGTTTTACTGTGAGCAAACCATAAATTAGGTCGATAGACTACCAGCTAACCAGGCCCAAAATTTGGATGGACTTTTGCTTCTGCTAAAGCACGCGCTGTGTGTTATGTGGCAAAACTATGTTGCATTATTTTAAGCAGGGGAAACATTATGGAGACAAATAACTTAGCTGAAATGTTAGCGGTGGCGAGAAAGATATGATGATGGAAGAAACGAGGACAAAGAGCACCCAACCCACCAGGCGGCCGAGGAGAAGAAGGAAAGTCAGACACAACGCGAGGTTAGCAACGCCACCAACAGTTAACGCTCAAGTCTACCATGTTCATCAAGCAACACTGCGGTAAGGATGCAAACATAAGCGGCATTGACTGTTTTTGCTCAAAGCCCGAGCTTACGGTGAAAGCGCGCTGCTGACTGAAATTTAGAGCAGAATTGAACAGTGAGACACCTATATTTTAGTATATTTAGTGAATTCTCATGCTTGCACCTACTTCCTGGCACAAGATGGGTGGTCATCTTTAATTTGAGAACGTCTAGGAAGTCTGTCTCTTGGGACGGGAACAGAAGCAAAAATGTTATAAAAGACGAGGAAACTAGGACGGGGGAAAACGGCGCTACTCACTGAAGTCACGTTAGCCCCTTTGCTTCTTGTTTACTCCCCTCCCTACCGCGTGCCAGTATAGCAAGTCGTGGTATTGTACGAACGCTAAAACGTCAGCGCTTATGCATGGTTGTATTGTAGAGACCATGTTGTTCACGCCTCCCGCGTTGCTCAATTCTCGAAGACGCCAGTGCGGTTCTTCCCGCTTGTCGCAGGAGATCGTAAATTCCGAGCTGGCGTGCGATCCACAATGGCAGAGGCTTCTGGCAAGACGCTCGTACTTTTTCCACCATAGAATCGAAGGGAAGAAGGCGAAAAGAGGAGAAAGAATTCGGGGACAGGGTCATTCAAAGACTCGGGAAGACTCTGTGGTCCTGCTTTACTTGAACAACGCCCGTTCAGAGCCGCGGATATTTGTGTACGTAGTAGTAGATAGACGGCAGTGATTCAAGCTTCTTCCAGTTTCACCTCATCTACGGCCCCTCCTGCCACTATATTTTTTTTCGCACAGCTCCGCCCACGGAAGCAGCGCAAGCTGAATAAGTGAAAAAATATAGTAATACAAATAAAACGAGCGCTATATACGAACTTACGTCTTGTCGCTTCACAGACATATGCCCGACAGTTTTCACTGTGCACCGGAGGAGCCCACGAAATTGCAGCAACGAAGGCGCGAACAAGACTGCTTTTTGCGCGCAAGTCTTTTTTCTTTTTTTGCTTTCTTCCATTTCATGTTTCCGGAGTTCGCTAACTTATTTGCTCTTGCAGCATATGGCTTTCCCCGTCTAAGTTACCTAGCTCTTTGGATTTTCGTTGTCAAATAGCGACTATATCCCTTTGTTGTCGCGTTCTTCTGGTTCTGTAGTTTACACGTATAATCTCGCCTGTCAAACTCGAGAACCGAGGGGATGTGTATTTACGATCGCGGTTCCCTTTAGTTTGTTTTTACCGGTTGCTGTAAGCAGAATTCGATAGTTTAAAGAACCGCCGGGTAAACTGAGACGTCTTCGCCAGAGGAGCGACTGCCCAACGTGAGCGCACGGTTTGGCTGTTATACTGCAAGTCATTGTTGGGGTGCAGATTTGCGAGAGGACGCGATCAATGACAATAAAAAAGAAACTTGCGTCGCCGCTCATATTATTCTGCTTTGTTCCCGCCTACAAAAGATACAAGATTTACACTAGCAAGAGCTGAATGCGCGACTGCTTCCGGACTCTATATAGCCAAGTCGGACTGCGTACAAGATTCAAGTACAAGATGCGCTTTTATTATATATTTTTCTGCAACCATCGGTACCGTTTTGCAATGAAGAGTGAGAGAGAGAAAAAGGACTACTTGCGATTACCCCCAAATACCTGCTACTCCGCTCGAAACGGCCCTCCTTTATTGATTTGAAGATTTTCGGCAGCGCCCGCTTTTTACTTTTTTCATGCGTGAGAGTGGACACTTGATACTCGTGGGCCTCGCTGATGTGAGACGGTGCTGATGTGATCCTCTGTGCTCGCTTTAGCGAATCTCTCAAATTCACACTTGTCCGAATAAAGGTAACTGAAAGGCAGAATGAGAATGTTCGCACCGTACTGCCAGATATTTGATTTTTTTTTTTTTGCGTTTCCTCCGTTGGCATGAACATGCGGGAAAACAAGTGTCGGCCACTATTTATTGCATAGATGAATAAGGGAGCAGCACTGCAATCACTAACAGACAAGCACGACTCGATATATATATCAGTTTGGCAGCTACAACGATGCTGTCATCAAAAGATGAATGAGCGAAAATTAAAACGGAACAAAAATGTACCCTTGTTATACGAGTGTCGACCCATGACAGAGCCGTGGTTTATATGGTAGCATATCTCTTATCACACCAACGGAAGTTTCGCAAGCGTTTTGCTTCTCATTGTAACTATAAAAAATAGGCGCATTATTTATAAATTTACATACTAGCCCAGATCATCGACCCTCAAAGCGCCTTGCGCCGCCTCGCAACCGAGAGAAAGGAGCACATGCGCGAAGTTGCGGCGCATAACCCGTGTCGCGCACCACATGCTGGCCAAGTCCTACAGCACAGATTGGGCAGCCAGGCTTTAATCGTCGTAACGCCAAACTAGAAGACGTGCATATGCCTCGTGAACCAATTCGTTAATTGCAATACGTGCCGTAAA
Organism: Dermacentor andersoni; assembly: GCF_023375885.2. NCBI lineage: Eukaryota > Metazoa > Arthropoda > Arachnida > Ixodida > Ixodidae > Dermacentor > Dermacentor andersoni. The sequence goes on along the minus strand of NC_092814.1, from coordinate 217,791,367 downwards.
GTCATCAGTAAGAAACGTTATTCAGGAAACTTTGTTAAATAGCCGATTACGCACTTTGATTTCTCGTGCAAGTAATGTCCGCCTCTTCGAGAAATCATGCTCGAGAATCACGATCATTATTTCGTAGCGATGGCTTCCGCTCGATGCTATGCCACTCGTATCATCGACCGTTGACGAGTGGCCATCCCCGTTGATAACGTGGGCGGAACTTCCCACTGACGAAGCGCGAAAAGGAATGGAATCAGGAAGGGCATCGCTACAACATTTCGGTCCGGAATTGTGCTATCTGCCATAAGGGATTATTGCAAATACTGTTTGGTTTAAAAAGAAGGCAAGAAAACGAAATACAAATAAAAAGAAAAGCAAGAAGGAAAGAAACGCAGGGTATATATGCGCCATGGCAGCGAGTAGCACTGGCTAACACTCCCAACGCCAATCTTGTACACATACACGAATACTCAAGAACATGGCCACCGTGGTTCCGTAATACGGAAGGCGTGAATTCGGCTTGCATTTGCCCCCGGTAGTGCCTTCATGAAAGCAGTCATGTGAAGCGATACATTTCACTGAGAAGTGAAATGGGTGTACTTTAATAATGCAGAATGTTCAATTTACTAAAATCCTGATTTTCATTGTCTATTCCTTGCAACCAGCATACAGTATAAGGTATTTACGTAAGCTTGATTAGGTAATGCTTCTATAACTGCTGGTATCTCTACTAATCAAATGCCTTTATGTAATCTATGAAAGCCATATAGAGAGGCGTATTGGACTCTGCGGATTTCTCGATAACCTGTTTAATGACACGGATGTGATCCTTTGTAGAGTATCCCTTCCTGAGGCCAGCCTGTTCCCTAGGTTGGCTAAAGTCCAGTGTTGCCCTTATTCTATTGGAGATTATTTTGGCAAATATTTTATATAATACAGTTAGTAAGCTAATGGGCCTATAATTTTTCAATTCTTTAACGTCTCCCTATTTGTAGATTAGTGTAATATTTGCATCCTTCCAGTTTTCTGGGACCCTTGCAGTCGATAGAAACTTCGTATAAAGAGCGGCCAGTTTTCCAAGCATTATGTCTCCTCCATCTTTGGTTAAATCGACCGTTATTCCATCTTCTCCTGCCGCTCTTCCTCGTTTAATGTCTTGCAAGGCCCTTCTGACCTCATCGATTGTTATAGGAGGAGTTTCTGTATCCTGTTCATTAGTGTTTCTAATTAAGGTATCCTGACTCCTTTGGGTGTATACTGTACAGGTCAGTATAGAATTCTTCCTTCACTTCACTTCACTTCACTTTATTACCTTAAAAACCCTATTGGAGGGGTATTAAATAAGGGGTGGTTAATAAATTGAACATTAGAAAGAGGCGTTCATTTTGAGATATGGGTGACAACAGCTTCGGTAAAGGCAGATGGGCTTGTGATGGCTGCGATGGCGTGTGGAAGGCCGTTCCAGTCCCTTGATGCTCTAATAAAAAATGATGCGTGAAAAGTGGTGGTGCAACTTGAACCGGATGACATGGTGCGATGAGATATGTATGAAGGGGGCGTGATGTACGGTGGGTGATTTAGGGAGCTGAAAAAAAAATGAACGGAAGAGAGAAAGGGTGGCAATCTGTCGACGGAAAGAAATCGTTTCCAAGCCAGATTCCGCTTTCATCGATGAAATGCTGATATCGTACGAATATGAAGATTGAATAAACCTAATAGCACGATTTTGCACAGCCTCACGTGCATTTATGATATGAATGTGATGCGGGTTCCAGATGGGCGATGCATACTCAAGTTTGGATGTTACAAATTATTTATAGGCCAATGCTTTTACTGCTTTCACTATATATTCGAGATTGCTGATGATATTACCCTGCTTATCTTTCAGTGCATATATCTTGGTTTGTCCTATGCCAAGTTTTCTTCTCACTGATTTCAGGCTGCGTCCATTTTTTACGGCTTCTTCAGCCTTTCTCACGTTATAGTTTCGAACATCACTTGTTTTCGCTTTGTTGATCAGTTTTGAGAGTTCCGTGAATTCTATCTTATCTGTTGAGTTGGGCACTTTCATTTTTTGTAGTTTCTTTATTAGGTCTTTAGTTACCTGGGAGAGCTTGCCTACTGGTTGCCTTGGTGCCTTGCCTCCGACTTCAATTACTGCTTCTGAAGGCAGCCTAGTTACAGTTTCATTCATTATTTCTATGCAATCTTCATCTCTCTGTTCTAAGGCTGTATGTTTGTTTGCAAGTACCAGCTTGAATTTGTCTGCTTTTACCCTTACTGCCATAGCGGCAACATTGACGAATTCTACAGCTATAATTCGAGGGTGGCTGTAGTCACACTCAAACTTAATAAGACGTATAGATTAAAAGTAGTACAAGCCTACGCTCCAATATCCAGCACGATGATGATGAAGTAGATACGTTTTATGAAGATGTTGAATTAGCGATGAGAAAAGAGCAAACTCAGTATGCTGTAGTAATCTTCGATTTCAATGCAAAAGTGGGGAAAACACAGGCTGGTGAACAAGCAATTGGCAACTACGGCGTTGATTCTAGGAACACTAGAGGAGAGATGCTGGTAGAATTCGCAGAAAGGAAGAAGCTTCGAATAATGAGCACCTTTTTCAGGAAGTGGACGTTGACAAGCCCTAATGGTTAAACTATAAACGAAATTAATCTCATACTTTCTGCTGATCCCAGCATGGTGCAGGATGTAGAAGTGATAGGTAGGGTAAAGTGCAGTTATCATAGGTTAGTGAGGTCTAGGATTCACCTCTATTTGAAGAGTGAAAGACTAAAATTTATCAAGAAGAAACAGGTCAACCTAGAAAGTTATAATATCTCAAATATAAATAATCACCAATTACAGATATAGATGCATGTCCATCTGTAATCACTGAGAGAAAACTCATGGTAAGAACGCGGGAAATCATAATTGACACTACTTCTCTACTAACGGTATGACGGCCTACTAATGAAGTTTTTATTTTTATCCTACAATTTAACGGTAACCAAATGGGACGGTTCTGTAAGGGCGCTTCTTTTGTCCCCCCTCGTGCGGAGACATACATAATGACGGAATCGCAAGCGATCATTGGTGAGGGCCGGGGCAGGGGAGGAGGGAGGGTTTACACACGCGCCTCTAAACACTTGTGCGACGATCCCTCCTGCCAATGGCTGCGAGCAAACCACTTCGAAAACTGGGGGGAAAATGAATAACTGCATTCATAGTCAGCCCCCAAATGTTTGAAAGCACTTCCCGTGGTGAAATGAGGTACATAGTTTCGAGCCTTTTGTATTTTTGAAGCTGTACTGTTTTTTGGGTGCTCCAGTCAAATTCTTCAGCCATTTGTCTGTTTTTGCCCCTTTGTGCAATTTGCGCGCACAAAAAAAAAGAGGAAAAGAGAAAGAAAGATATAAAATGAATGTGACAGATTTTGTTCCCTCGCGACGTTATGGCTAAAAAAATGTGCTTTTCATTATTAATGCACAATATTACAGGAAGCGTGCTACAAATGTAATACCAGGTTTTTTTGTCAGTTTTTGGAGGTGTTCACCTACCAAGCTCTCTAGCTATGTAAGAAAGCAAAGTCTAGACATAACCCGCCATAACAGTGAAGCTGTCCGCGAGTTTAAAATGCCGCAGGAAATATCCAACGCGATATAACAGTGGAAGCACGCTGAGTTTGGTGAGCGCTGCAGGCTTCTCAGATTCCCGACCAAGTTTAGAGAGGGAGAGAGATAATTTATTAGAAATGCAGATAGGCCGACCTGAGCTAGCATGCTCTGGCCTGCTACTCCGCACAGGGGACAAAGGAAAGGAGGCAAAGCAAAGTGATGAAAGATGATGATGTGGACAGGAAGGAGGGATGCATAATAATATACGTACGTAATAATAATATACACTAACACAGTGGTTTCCTCAAAGCCTTCAGATTTCCAGTAGTTTCTAGCCAGATTAGAGCGGGTGGCCCAGACGAGCAGAGGTGAGATGGAAAGGCGCCTTTCTGGTTGACGCGTGTGGGAACGGTGGATGACGTGCAAGACTCCTCCGATATGTGATGGCTAGAATTACTGTATATGCTCTCCATGGGGGGCAAAATTTGCGCGTTTGTCTTCATGGGCTTCCGCCTCCCCAATTTGAAAAAAGTGATCACGTGCGTTGAGAGCATCCTTCGTTGCAGATAAGCCAATTTGGCGGCTGCGCTGCCGCGCACAAGTTGGAAGGCTGGTTGTCTCATATATGTTGCGTCGCGTGTCGCGTCGAGAAGTGCTGTTTCGCAGGACACATTTTTTCTTTCTTCCAACCAGCAGTGTTACGATTATTATTTTCTTTTTAAGGATAGGTAACCTTCTAGCGCCGCTGAATTGCGGTTATGGCTGGATGCTCCACACCTGATTGTGCAAACTGGTCGGAGAACGGGGAGACATTCTCCTTGATTCCGTGTGGAAGATCAGTCGTCCCTTATCCGTCGCCGTCTTCAGTGGCTGCTGCATGTGATACGTTGCAGGCCTACATCGAGAGGAGCAGAAAAAAAAAGAAAGAAGTATTTTAATGATTGGAAATGTAGAGAGGTCGGCCGGATAACGGAGCATCTGGCCTGCTACTCTACGTAAGGGAAGGGGAAGAGGGGAAGAAAAAGGGTCACAATGGGGGATGATAATGGGAGGAACGAGGTGAATGACACGTTACACAACTGGTATCACAGGCGTGAGTCCAGGCCCGTGTCACCTAAAAAACGTGAAAGTGCACGCATTGTCTCTGTCGTCTGCCAACTCTGAGGCCACGCGCCTAGCAAGAGGTCCTCCGACAGTGGTCCATTGTGTAAATGTCTCAATGTATCTGCCAATATCAGTCTTTCTCGCGCATACTCAGGGCACACCACGAGCACATGTTCTATAGTCTCTACAGCGCCACACACTGAACAGTCCGGGGAGTCTGTCCGTCCAATAATGTGCAAATATTTGCGCGTGAAGGCGACGCCTAATCGCAGTCTGTGTATCAGGCATGTATGGGGGCGTGGAATTCCACGCAGAATAGGAAATTTCATATCGGGATCCAGGCTTTTAAGGCGGACGTGACGAGCGTCTGGCTGGGCCCAGTATCTTCTCGTCGCACTCCTCATTAATTCCGACAGGAGGCATGTGATGTCCGGTCTGGAGAATGGCACTACAGTTCGCAGGCCATTGCTGAGGGCGCGCCTTGCTGCAGCATCGGCCATCTCATTACCGTTGAGCCCACAGTGTCCCGGGATCCATTGGAACACTATGCGGTGGTGTTTTTCTTGAGCGTATGAAAGTAGCTCGGTGATCTGCAGGGCCAGAACCTGATATGCGGTGTGGCGCAGGAAGCATCCCAAAATTTGCAGCGCGGGTTTTGAGTCCGTGAAAATGCACCACTCTTGAGGTCTTTCCCCGCAGATGTGGCGAATCGCTTCCCGAATAGCCACAAGCTCTGCAGCGGTTGATGTTGAATTATGGTCTAGTATGAAACCTCGAGTCATCTGTTGGGCTGGTATCACCACAGCTGCTGTCGATGCCTTAGGTGACGCGGAGCCGTCTGTGTAAACATGAACATATGTCTGGTATTCTGACCAGATGTACGCGAGAGCAAGTTGTGGTAGTCCACTGACGGGAACCAATGATTTCTTTAGTATGCCGGGGACATGTACGCATACGGAAGGTTGAACCATCACCCATGGTGGTTTGACGGGGTGATATGGAAGGGCATAGCCTGATGTTATGTGGGGTAGATGGCAGCGGAGTGCACTTGTGAAACTGCTGTCCGGTCGCTCATGTAGAACCGACGTCAATGGATGGCAATGGTGTCGTGTCAGTAAGCGTAAATACACACGAAGTGGTTCGTGGGACAGGTATATCGGTAATGGGCATACGTGGGCTTCCTCAATTGTGCCTTTGTTGGAGGCACGCCGTGGCAACCCGAGGCATACTTTTAGTGCCTGCGCTTGGACGCTCTCTAATGTCCGTAAGCAGGAAAGAGAGGAGCAATAATGATATAGACGGTTCAGATGACTCAAATGGCAGCAGCCACCTCTATATAGTATGGATTTTCAGCCATCATGAGATGGACAGCGATTCACGTTTCCTTGTGTTTACGTTACTCCGTGCAGTTACTTCTATTCATGTTTCAAATGCTTACTGCAGGCGCCGGACTTCGGCTTGTGCAGGCACATTCCTGTGCCATGACACAGCGGGTAGAGTAAGTAGGTAAAAATGTTGAAGGTAGGTATAAACGTTGTGGCGCATATAAAACTGCTCGGATGCAAACCATTCTGTGCGACCGGGCTTGAAGCCATGTGGCAGAATTTTGTAATGGGGTGCTTTGTCTAACTACATAGTCCATGTCACGCCGTGGTGACGACGAAGAACAAGACGGCGGCACAACTGTGAGTCAAGAAAACCAATTCTTTACTGTGGGAACTTCTACCGAGAAAAATAAGCGGCACTCAAAGTACAACGATAGCGATGAGCACAGTTTCCAGTCGTCGAAGCCAGATCTAGGCTGGCTTGAAAGCATTGGCTAAAATACTTACATTCTGTGATTTTATGTGGCAAAACAACGATGATTAAAAAAATTATGCGGTTTTAGGTGCCAAAAGCACTTTCTGATTACGAGGCACGCCGTAGTGCAGGACTCCAGAACTTTTGACCACGTGGGGTTCTTTAACGTGCACCTAAATCTAAGAAAACGGGTGTTTCCGCATTTCGCCCCCACCTAAAAGCGGCCGCCGTGGCCGGGATTCGATACCGCGGACCTCGTGCTCAGCAGTCCAACACCATAGCCACTGAGCAAACACGGCGGGTATCGATATGATTACGAGGCACGGTGTACTGGGGGACTCCGGATTAATTTTGACTCCCCTGCAGCTCTTTAGCGTGCACGAAGTGCACTGTACGCAAATGTTCTTCGGCATTTCGCCTCCATCGAAATGCCGTTGGCACAACGAAGATTTGCTCCCACGACCTCGTGCTTAGCAGCGTAAAGCCAAAGGTGCGTCGGCTACTTGACTCGTCGCACATTCCAGAGTGAGGGTACGCTACAGAGCGCTGCCGCGATTCGCGACGCGCGCGCTATCTGATTAGACATGATAATTTTGATGTAGAATCAGGGACAGCATTCTGGGCACTTCCCATATAGGATGGCGCGTCTCACGCCGAGCGATAACTTTGTAACAGTGGTTACGCTATGAAAAACGGTCTCCGGAAAAAGCATAAAAATGTGCGCGTGTGAATTGGTAAACATTCGCCTAACACATCTAGAAGGGTACTATAATATAGTCAGACAGAAAGCGCAGTACAAACGTTCGCAACCGTCTCCAGGGTCTGCTATGTGCGATATACGCGAAATTCTCGTTTTTTTTTTTTTATTATTGATCTAGAGCAAAGCAATGCGCAGTCGTAGGAGTTGTTTTATGGGGAATGGGTGTCTGCTCGAGTTCTTTTAATTTATTGTTTAAAACGAAACTGTTGCAACCGACAACGATGGGGAATAAATGGGAGCTCACTGTCACCGCTGGAACGAGCGTCTCTCCGGCAATCGAGACGAGTGGCTTGCCTTCATCTCTTTGATGCTACGGTGCACAAGATGGCGGACCCAGGCGTGACTCTGCTCCGCAACGGGAGGAGCTGCAGTAACTCTAGTGATGACAGGCAATGAATTCTTTGTTTTAGGAGCAGTTCCCGTGAGCTGGCTGACAGGCCGCTCATAATTAATGTGGTAAGGTCGCAGGTTCGGGGTCTCACCAGTGCTATAATGCAGACACGCTGGAAATCACGGAAACCTCTAAAGTGCTCCCATAAACTCTTTTTCGGTCAGTAGAAAACATCAATGCTCCGCTCGGAGACACGAAAGGAATGTTGTCTCCCACCTGAAGTTCCCACGTACCATGCAGAGTGAGCCATAGGCGGCTGTCGCGCCGGTGTCGCAGGCGTTGAACAGGCGACCATTTAGGATTATTACTTTGAATTGGTAATGCTTTTAAACTTAGAAATATTATTGAACCAGTAGATACAAACTGTGCATGATTTTCAGTATAAGAGTGGAAAGTTTTTTGGCAGGAATAGGGAGCCGTTTGTTCAAATCAACAATTCATAAATTTCCATTGATGTTCTAAAAATTGCTTTAAAAGCTCAAAATACTTTTCCGAAATATGGTGCGGCTCCACTAGTGCTAGTCTAACATTTTACTCCCTAGCCACATCATTATGTTACAGCGGCAAAGAATAGAACGCCTCGAGAGCACGCTTACACCGCAAGCTGCAGTGATTCGCTGGCGGCACAACCTGTAGCCTATCCATAACGCAGCAGCGAGAAATTAAACGAAGTCAGTGGTAACAAGCGAAAAGCAGGATAGGAAAGAGGAGCAGGAAAAACCCGTGTTTCTTAATTTCTCCCCCACTCGGAAGCGCTACCTCCACAAATGAAGACTCGGACTAGGCTCATCACCGAAAAAAAAAACGTTTTTCCTTCTTCTTGAGAGAAGATTGCTCGGGGCAATCTCTGAATGCTTCTTATAACCGATGCCTCCCCTTAACACTGAAAGACTACCTCATCAATATTTGGAATTTTCCACGATTGATTGATGTTTCCACCCCTAAACTAAAAATTCCGGAAATTAAAAAAAGTAAGAACATAAATTCACAGTTATTATACCATTATTATTATTCTTCTAAACTTAGCTTGCTAGTTCTTACGTCTATTTATTCGTTTATGTATGTTATTATTAAGTTCTGTCACTGTTCCGGTCTAGACAAGGCTGTGTACCTCATTATAGACAATATAATTTCATTTATTATCGGTTTGTTTTTCATCTTCGATCATTCGTCTATTTTGCTTGTTTATTACTTACTCATTTATTAACTAATTTATTTCATTTTTCAATCGTATTAACAATCGGTCCATGGTCTATCCCCCACAGCTGGTTTGTGCCATTGTTTGAGGCTTCGTCATCGTCATCACCGGTGCAAAAAAAAAAAAAAATACAGTGCATGACTTACTGCGAATAATGTTGCGCCAGCTATCGTGTCGGTTGTGTGCATTGGGCACGAAACTGCAACGTTTTTAATTTCGCTATATTTTTTAATGACGTGAAACCGTTACTTAAGAATAGGTTGCAATTAAAAAGTTGCTGAATTCGTCGTTTCCTATGACGCTCTGCAGCATCTTTCACATTGGAAGTAATTCCGTAAACTTAAGACTTGCGAAATTGAGGAAATAATCGTGACTAATTATGGAATCGCAATATAAAAATGAGATTATAATACAAACTTTTATAGCGCTAAAAACACAAAGGATATAGAAAAAGAAGCAACCACACCACACGCGCTTAACATATTTAATGTATTCTATGTCCTTTGTGTTTTTAGTACTCTAAGATTTTATTATTATGCATTACGAACTAGCCCATCTATTCACCCTTTAAAAAATGCAACTTGATCGGTAGAGTGGCCCACTATTTGCTTCTAGCGGCATCATTCTATAGCGCACGGACATACATATATTTAAAACCTTGCCTATAAAGTTAGCTGGGACTCCTTGTACAATGTTGTTAGGTTTATGCACTTTGCCCATTTCTGTTACCTTAATTTTGTAATAATGAAGGGATCAGACAGCTTTTCAGACGATGATTCAGGGGTCAAATTCCCAAAGCTTTTCGCAAGTTCACTTTGCCATTGGCCAATCGCCTTGGCAAGTAATACTATCAGCATCAAGGTCGGCAGAAGTTCACTCTCACTACAACTCTAGCCCAAGAGTTATTGTGAATACGGGTCCAGATTAATACGTGTAATCCTTATGGTAAAGAACTTTATCGGTTCCTCACAACCATCCTTCGTTTTCATAGGGTTCAAACGTGCTGCTCAACGCACTTAGGAGTCTCAATGTTAGTCATGGATGATGGAAATTACGTGTGCATTTCTTTGCGGCAAGCTTTGTGTTCCTACGCTAGCTACTTTACTTAAACTCAAGTGCAGAACTGAGAAAAGTATATTTATCAGGAACTATACAGAAACATGTACAAAAACAACTACACCAAGACACGTATTCATTAGAAGACATAGACCTTGAATGGTAATTAAATAGTTGCAAACTGAATGCTCGTCAAACTGAAGCGCAAATTATTTAGAGTAGCCTTGCACAACGTCGCGTCGTCACAGAGCGCCTCAGGCCCACAAAAGTCTATTATCTCGCCGTCACAAGCATGTAGAGTGACAGTTTGAACATTGTGGAGTAACATCACGAGGCTGTCTGGTGGCTTAGTTGATGGAAGCCAGTACCAAGCCGTTAAGCTGCGTGATCTCGCTCCTGATTTGGCTGGTGGTCACGCTCAGGCATTGTCCGCTCCTGGGCAGTGAACCATAGAGGGAGTAGTGGCTAGCAAAGCTGTGCTAGCTGAGCTACAAAAGCGGCCCTTCCCCATCGGTCCTTTTTGGCGGCGACTAGGATAACAGTATTGGTGTGGTGCCCCTCACATTGTCAGGAAAGACGCCAAAGTCAAGCGCAGTCGTAGCCACACAACACACTAGTGCCCGAAGCCAAGCTGAAACTATCATCGTTGCCGCTGGAAATCTTGTTTAGCAATAATCCCATGTAGCAGCACTTCCAGTTAGTACAGATGACATTCCAGGCTCATAAAGATTGATCCTGGACAGCGCCCAAGGCACCTGAAAGATAATTATTATGCGTCATTATCACGAAGTTTGACACATGATGCAATGTGTAGTGCGTTGGTCATGCTATGTAGGGTTTTAACCGTCTGTATCGTTATACCTTTTGCTGTGATCGATGATTCCTACATGCACCTCCAATTCTTCCTTTTTGACTTGAAAGCAGGTGTGCATCTTGAAGTTTTCGGGTCTCCACTCCCGACACGAGCGGCCACACTGGAAAGATGTTAACTTCTCTATCGTCGTCAACAGAGTCACGTTTGAACCGGTGATCATCACCAGCCTTTCGGAAATGTCTGGCCTTTCCTGCGGCGGGTCTTGTAGCGTGAAGTTGAGCTTCCTTCCAAGGATAGTCACGAGTGCCGCAATGCACAAATTCTCGTCGTTGTTCATGAAGCACTACACATTGTACGCAAAAACTAGTTGCCTATCTTCAGTGTCGTTTTCCTGTTGAACAAGGCCATGGCCATATTTACAGTGACCTGGTTACAGTACTCGTCGAGCAATATCTACCACGTGTACTTGCAGTGCACGCACCTGGTTCCGACTACCAGTAGCATCGATGTCCTCGTGACGTAGACACGGCTCGCGAAGATTCGAGGCAGCTGCTCAGAACCAATCTGCTGAGGTCGACAAAACTTCATTGTCTCGGCGTCACGAGCTTCTAGAAATGACAGCTCGAACACTGCGAGGTTTTTTCGTGATTCTTGCTGATGAACTTAGTTGTCGAAAGCCGGCATCAATCCGTTGAGCTGCATGATCTGGCGACGATCTCGCTGATGAATTAGCTGAGGCACTACTCGTTGGTGCTCGAAATGCCCTAGAAGGAGCGTTTGCTGCGCAGCTGCACCACGGGCTTGAATAAATTAGGCGTCTGGATTTCGCATGGCCTTTTCTTGTATGGCTGTTAGAACATTGTGCACAGCTCCAAAGAAAGGCAGAGGGGGCAAGCTACCGGTGTACTCAGCAGGTTACTAGAGGAGGGGTGGTTTATGGGAGCGGCTGGTTACAAGCAGCGACAGCCGTAGCTAGGGTTCGTTGGAAGTTTCTCGAGTGGGCTTTTTTCACGCCAGTAAGACCGGGGACTTCCATTTCTAAGGAATGTTCAGCATCCTAGCGCGCAGTCCATAGCGATGGCAGTTACATTAACGCTCATGAGATGAGTCGAGTCGTCCGACGGTCGTCATAGTCCAATTGTCTTTGCTGAAGAACCTGCACATAGAGATGATGGGCTGTGGCTGGTAGATGATTGCTTTCGATGAATTCATGTCCAGATCGGTTTACATTGGTTGCGTCGTAGAAGCCGCACCCAACTTCCGGGTGACGCTGCCAGGAGGCGTCGACGTGGAGGACCGTGTAACGTACATAAGCGTTGTCTGACTGTCAGTACCACAACCACCATATGGCAACGATATTTAAAGCATCTTGCAGAATCACAATGATGTGGTTCTTGAATACGATGCTTAGAACGGCCAGGTTTATCTTGTTGGCGTGCTCAGTCCTCTGAACCCTTCGAAACTTCCTCGTAGCTGTTTTATATAAAAGCTGAAAACAAGCCCCGGTGAGCTCTCGGAATTCGAACTCCTGCGGAGCTTGCAGACAAGACTTGGCACACTTCTTCGAGGCTTCAATTTCTTAGTGGTAACGTCACTCCTCGGAATCCGCACGCAGAAGTAGTCGCCGTTTAGCTGGGTCGGTCTTCACAACCTGCCTTTCTCGGCTGTCGCTGGAAGGGGCAGAGGAGCATGAGCGGAAGCTGCTGGATCTTCAACTCGTCGTCGCGCGACTCGCTGCTGGTGCCATTAATTGGGATGAGTTCTAGAAGGCGTCGCGACAGGCTTGTTGTCTTTGGTGGGCACCACCTTTGCCGCTGGCCTTGTCGCCGCCTTGACCAATTTCTGTGCCGGCCGCTACGATGCAGCTAGAGCAGCACCGCAGCGGCCGGCAACGGTGCTGGAGAAGGTATTCGCGCGCAGCTGACATGCCAGCGGAGCCAACTCACTTCCTCCGCCAGTCTCCCGGATGTCTGCGCCGACCGCCACTTTCGACATTTTTTTTTCTTTCCAGTGTGGGACGGACAGAGCAGACTACCCCGTCACCGAGGCGAAAAAGCGTCCTGTCGCCGACATTGGCTTTCTTCTTCTTCCGTCATGGCCTCGTGACTCGAGCACACAAGGGCTTGAAAGTGTTGATTAAAAAGGCGAATTAAACATTACACGTTGGCTTTGTTATCCTAACAAAAAATAAAAGGTATCTTTGCATGAAGTATTCAGTGTTAATATAAATAATAGGATGACAGGCACCGAGTAACGACAGCTTCACCTGTTTATCACCTAAAATTTCTGGTAGACAAAATATCCCGCTGCGCGAAAATCGCGTATCTCAGGACTCACAATAAAGTTTTTGCATCCATTCATCCAAAACATCCATTTCTTCAAACAACTCAACAAGGAGTACGTGATGAGGTAGAAGTAACAAAAATGACAACGGCAGCGACGATGACAAAGAAGACAGCAACAACAACAACAACAACAACAACAACAACAACAACAACAGTGTTATATCTTCAAGACACATAATCATCATCATCATTACTAGTATATCCCAACAAAATATGTTATTCTTTGAAGCCACGAAGCCACTTGATGCGCAAAGATTTGTGAATGTTTTGTGCACCCTCAGTTCGCTTTTTCTCACGAGGTACCGCTAATGACGACTAAAAGTATCCTAAGCCAACATTTGTGCAATATATTGTTTTTGAAGTTTACTATGTAAACCAGTGTATGCTGTCGTATTCGAATGGCTCACCATATAATTGCTCCGGGATGCGTTTTTATTTCGCGAATTCGTTTCCTGTGTAGTGGCGATATATTATTTATACACTAAACATGCAGTGTGAATCGCTATGCCTATATTTTGAGGCATACGTCATTGTCTTCATAGTCAGCGAACCGAACTGTGTGGCGAATGGGCTATCGCCGATGATATTAATGCTAAGGTGACATGTTGACGCTATTCGAGCCGAGCAGGGCCATTGGACGGCGCGAAGCATTATCCGTTACGTACTCGTTTTGCCGCTGTTGCCGGATGGCGTTATTTTGCTTGAAACATCCTCTTAAGCTTGAAGCATACTTGACTGCTGATGTGCCTCTTGTTAATCATCGGCCGCCGCTGTCATGAATGAATGTTCGGCGTCAAATGAAGACATTCTACCCAAAGATACACCCCCATGTGTGTACAATGCTTAAACATTCATGCCACAATGGCAAATGCTCTGGAATTACTGTGCCTGCCTTTCGCAGGAAAGACGATCCCTTGAAAGGCGATTGGAAGTGTGCAACGTGTCCAACAAATCAATAATAGGTTGGGGGGGGGGGGGGGGGAGATGCGTCATGTAACCTGTATGAAAGTGGAAGACTCGAATGTGAGCTTAACCATCTAAATGCAAACATTTTAGCGCTTCTTCCGTTTGTGGCAGAAGAAGTGGAAGCCTTGTTCGACGCTGTCAAAGGCATCAGGAGCACTGAGGTATCTGGCTGTGTTCTGACAAGCTCGAATTTCTGTCCGGAAGGCGTGAACAACGTTGCACCTACCGTTCACACGACATGACGGAAAGAAAGCGAGTTATCACCACTTGTATTTCACCAGCCTACGGGTGCAGCCGATGAAGGTAATCGAGATCAGAATCTGATATCTCGGGAACCAAAAAACATGCTGATGATGATGATGATGATGATGATGATGATGATGATGATGGCCTCATGTTATGGCTCATACCCACACTGGGGGATTGGCCAAGAATTGCGTGCTGAAAAGTTCACCTATTCTTTTGAAGTGCTACTTATTCGATGCGAAAAAAAAAATATAACGAAAGAGAGATAAGAAAACATAGAAAAACAAACAAATTACAAGACAAAAGTTAAAAAGTTATTCGTTTTGTTGACTGTATGTAACTGCAAACGGCATCAAATACGTCCCTGTGGCTGACCCCTATAACTGACGCACCGAAAGATAGTATGATTTCTGGTGATAACATTAACCCTCATTTTGCGAGCGGAAGTTCTAGATGTCTTTTTCTTAACAATTTGTATCGTCGACATACAAAAAACATGCGCGCCAACCACTTCATCTTATCGAGAAGGTTTTCTTTCTCGTTCATACCATTTCTCTTTCTTTTCGTATATATCTCGATATTTTAACGGTGGCTTTGCACCTCTAATTCGTTTAACTGATATTTCACTTATTTGGTATGTGGAACAGTTTCACATTCTAAGCATTCCTTGTCTTTACATGACCCCATGCAGTTACTTCCATTCTGATTCCAAATGCTTATTGCAGGCGCCGGCTCTGGCTCATAAAGGCACATACATGCGAAACGCCACAGCGCGTAGAGCATGACGCTATTCACGGTATAAATGTTGTGGCGCATAGAACACGGCTTGGATGCAAACCACTTCACGTATAGCGACCGGGCTTCAAGCCAAGTGGCAAAATTTTGTAATCGGGTGCCTTGACTGACTACATTGCCCGCGTCACGCTGTGGTGAAGGTGAAGAACAAGGCAGTCGCAGAACTGTGAGACAAGAAAGCTAATTCTCTATCGCACCAACTTGTGCCCAGAAGAGCAAGTGGCACTTAAAACACAACGATAGCGTTGAGCACAGTCGCCGGCCGTTGAAATCTGATCCAGGCTGGGCCGAGTGAATCGGTTAATTATACATCACTCACCGTCCATTCCAGGGTAACGGTAGGTTGCAGAACATGGCCACTATTCGCGTCGCGCGCACAATCTTATTATACACGATTATTTTGATCTAGAATCAGCGACAGCATCCTGGGCGGTTCCGATACATGTAGGCGTGTCTTACGCAGAGCGATAACTTTGTACCATAGACTTTGCAGCAGTGAAAAACACAAAAGAATATTTGATCGTGTGAATAGGTAAACATTCGACGAACAAGTCTAGATGGACAAAGCATTTTAGTTAGTCAGACTGCGCAGCAGAAAAGTTCCCAAACCGCCTCCGGCATCTATTACGCGCTATATACGCAAATTCTCATTGTTTTGATTCATGATCGAGACTTGTTTTATCCGGAATGGACGTCCTCTCGAGTTCCTTCCATTTAATGTTTAAAACGAAAGTGTTGCAGCCGACAACGATGTGAAAAGAATGAGAGAGCACAGTCGCCGCTGGAAGGCGCGTCTCTCCTGCAATCAAGAGAAATGGATACCCTTCATACCTTTGGTGCTATGGTGAGCAAGATGGTGGACCCAGGCGCGACTCTGCTCCCCAATGGGAGCATATGCAGTAACTCTAGCGATGGCAGTTACCGGGAGATGGCTATTTAGGCCGCTCAGAAATAATGTGGTAAGGTCACAGGTTCGGTGTCTCACGAGTGCTGTAACGCAAACACGCTGCAAATCACAGGAACAACTAGAGTGCTCCATTAAGCTCTTTTTCGGTCAGTAGAAAACACCAATGCTACGCTCGGGGACACGAAAGGAATGTTGTCTCTCACCTGAAGTTCCCGCGTACCATGCAGAGTGAGCCATAGGCGGCTTTCGCCCGGTGTCGCCGGCCTTGAATAGGCAACCATTTAAGATAAATACCCTCAATTGACAGTACTTCTCAACTTAGAAATATCCTTGAACCGGTAGACACTAACTGTGCATGGTTTACAGTATAAGAATGGAAAGTTTTTTAGCAGGAATAGGGAGCCGTTTGCTTAAATAAATCAACAATTAATAAATTTCCGTTGCTGTTGTAAACATTGTTTTAAAAGCTCAAAATACTTTTCCGAAATATGATGCGGCACCACTAGTGCTCGTCGATCATTTTACTGCGTAGTCACACCATTATGCTACTGCGGCAAAGAATAGAACACCTCGAGATTACGCCGCAAGCTGCAGTGATTGGCTGGTGGCACGACCTGTAGCCTATCCATAAAGCAGCACCGAGTTGAAAGAAATTAAACGAAGTCAGTGGTAACAAGCGAAAGGCAGGATAGGAAGGAGGAGCAGGAAAAACCCTGTGTTTCTCAATTTGTCTCCCACTCCGAAGCGCTACCTACACGAATGAAAACTCGGACTAGACTCATCACCGAAAAAAACGCTTTTCTTCTCGAGAGAAGATTGCTCGCAGCAATCTGTGAATGCTCGTTCAACCGTTGCCTCCCCTTGACACTGAAAAACTAACAAATTAATATTTGGCATTATCCACGACTGATTGGTGTTTCTACCACTAAACTAAAAATTTCGAAAATTCAAAAAGAAAGAGCGCGATTTCACAGCTATTGTACGAATATTATTATTATTATTTTAAGCTTGCTCATTTTTAACTCTATCCATTGTTTTGTGTATCTTATTAAGTGCGTGTACAATTCAAGTCAAGACAAGGCTGTGTACCTCCTATACACTACTTTATTTCATTTATTATCGGTTTATTTCTCATGTTTGATCATTTCCCTATATTGCTTCTTTATTACTTACTTATTTATTGACTAATTTATTTCATTTTTCAATCATACTACCACGCGGTTCGTGGTTTATCTCCCACAGTTCATTTGTGCCAATAATTGAGGCTTCGTCATCATCATCATGACCGATGCCACAGGAAGCAATGCAAGACTTATTGCGAATATTGTTGCGCCAGCTATCGTATCGGTTGTGCGCATTAGGCCCGCAACTGCAACTTTTTGGATTTCGCTATAGTTTTTTTAATCACGTGGAACCGTTACTCCCGAAAAGGTTACAATTAAAAAGTTGGTGAATACCGCGCTTTCTACGACGCCCTGCAGCATATTTCTCATTGGAAGTGATTCCGTAAACTTAAGATTTGCGAAATTGAGGAAATAACCGTGACTAATTATGCAATCGCAATATAAAAATGAGATTATAATACAAACTAACAGCGCTAAAAAGACAAAGGATGTAGAAGAAGAAGAAACACACACCCCACGCGCTCAACATATTTAATGTATTCTACGTCCTTTGTCTTTTTAGCGCTCTAAGATTTTATTATTATGCATTACGAACTAGCCCACCTATTCATCCTTTGAAAAATGGCACTTGATCGGTAGAGTGGCCCACAATTTGCTTTTAGCGGCATCCTTCTATAGCGCACGGACATATATTTAAAACTTTGCCTATAAAGTTAGTTGGGACTCCTTGTACAATGTTGTTAGCATTACGCACTTTGCCCATTTCCGCTACCCTAATTTTGTATTAATGAAGGGATCAGACAGCTTTTCAGACTATGATTCAGGGGTCAAATTCCGAAAGGTTCTCGTAAGTTCACTTTGCCATTGGCCAATCGCCTTGGCAAGTAATACTATCAGCATCAAGGTCGGCAGAAGTTCACTCTCACTACAACTCTAGCCCAAGAGTTTTTGTGAATACGGGTCCAGATTAATACGTGTAATCCTTATGGTAAAGAACTCTATCGGTTCCTCACAACCATCCTTCATTTTCATAGGGTTGAAACGTGCGGCTCAACGCACTTACGAGTCTCAACGTTAGTTATGGATGATGGAAATTACGTGTGCATTTTTTTGCGGCAAGCTTTGTGTTCCTACGCTAGCTACATTACTTAAACTCAAGTGTAGAACTAAGAAAAGCAAATTTATCAGGAACTATGCAGAAACATGCAAAAACAAATACACCAAGAGGAGTATTCATTAGAAGACATAGACCTTGTATGGTAATTGTATAGGACCTTGTATAGAGAACTTCAATGTGAATTATACAGCTGCAAACTGAATGCTAGATAAATTGAAGAACAAATTCTTTAGAGTAGCGTGGCACAATTTCATGTCGTCACAGAGCGCCTCGCAAGGTTGTCGAAACATCTGCTAAGGGCGAAGCAGCTCAGGCCGTCAAATGTCTATTATCTCGGCGTCACACGCATGTAGAGTGACAGCTTGAACGTTTTGAAGTTGTATTACTAGGCTCTGTTTTGGCTCAGTTGACAGAACCCAGTACCAAGCCGTTAGGCTGCGCGATCTCGCTCCTGATTTGGCTGGTGGCCACGCTCAGGCATTGTCCGCTCCTGGGCAGTGAACCATAGAGGGAGTAGTGGCTTGCAAAGCTGTGCTATCTGTGCTACAAAAGCAGCCCTTCACCATCGGGCCTTTTCGGCGGCGACTAGGATAACTGTATTGGTGTGGTGCCCCTCACATTGTCAGGAAAGACGCCAAAGTCAAACGCAGTCGTAGCCACATAACACACTAGTGCCCGAAGCCAAGCTGAAACTCTCGTCGTAGCCGCTGGGAAGCTTGTTTAGCAATAATCCAATGCAACAACTCTTTGAGCCAATATAGATGGCATTCCGGGCTGATACAAATTACTCCAAGGCAGCGCCGGAGTCACCTTCAAGATAATGATCATGCGTCATTGTCACAAAGTTTGACACATTATGCAATGTTTCGTGCTTGGCCATGCTATGAAGGGTTTTAAGCATTTATGTTGTTATACCTGCTGCTGTGGTCGATGATCCCTGCACGCACCTCCGATTATTCTCTTTTGACTTCAAAGCAGGAGTGGTGTTCGAAAGCCTTCGAATCTGGACTCAAGACACGAGCTATCACACACGAAGTTGTTTGAACGGATAATCATTACCAGCCATTCGAAACTGGCTGGCCCATCCTGCGGGTGCAAGCTGTTGCTGATGTCTTCTGGCGTGGAGTTGAGCTGCATTCCATGTATAGTCACGATTGGCGCATGACGCAATTTCACGTCGTTGTTTATGAAGAACTGTATTCATTATATGCAAAAACTGATTCTTACATAAACTAGTTGCCTATGTTCAGCGTCGTTCTACTGGTGAGCAAGACCATGATCATAGTCATAGTGACCTGATTGCAGAGCTTGTCGTGCAAGATCTACCATATGTCCTTGCAACGCATGCACCTGGCGCCAACTCGTAGTATAACACCCATGTCCAGGTGACATATACACGGCTCGCGAAGATTCGTGGAAGCTGCCCAGGACAAATCTGCTATGGTCGACAAGAGTTCATTGTTTCGCCATCACGGGCTTCAAGAAATGACAGCGCGAACACTGCGAGGTTCCTTCGCGAGGCTCGCTGATGGGCTTAGTGTTCGAAAGCCGGCATCAAACCGTTAAGCTGCATGATCTGGTGACAGATCTCGCTGATGAATTCGATCGGCCACTACTCGCTGGTGAGCGAAATGCCCTAGAAGGATATAGTGGCTTTTGACAGAGCCTTTAGTGCGTGGCTTCACCATGGGCTTGAATATATTAGGCGTCAGCATTGCGGATGGCCTTTTCTTCTACGGCTGTTAGAAGCTCTTGCACAGGTTCAGAGAAAGGTAGAGGTGGCAAGCTAATGGCGTTGTGCGAAGGTTCCTAGCAGAGAGGTGGTTTATGGCAGTATCTCGTTACAAGCAGCGACAGTCGTACGTAGGATTGATTGGGAGTTACTTGAGCGCGTTTTTCTTAACGCAGTACGACCAAGGACTTGCATCTCTGAGGAAGGTGAATCATCCTAGCGCTCAGTTCATTGCGATCGCAGTTACAATTATGCTCTGGAGGTGCCGCGAGTCATCCAATGGTCGTCATATTCCACTTATATTTGCTGAAGAAGCTGCACATATAGCTGATCGATGGTCGCTGGTAGAGGAGTGCTGTCGATGAATTCATGTCCACATCGGTTCACATCGGTTGCGTCGTAGTAGCCGCACCCGACTTCCGGGCGACGCTGCCAGGAGGCGTCGACGTGGAGGACCGTGTAACGTACATAAGCGTCGTCTGGCAGTCAGCACCGCCATACGCCAGCGGTATCCAAAGCATGTTGCAGAATACCAAAGACGTGGTTCTCGAATAAGATGCTTAGAGCTGTCGGGTTTGCCTGATGAATGTTCTCGATCCTCTGGAGCGTTCTAAATTTCCTCGAAGTCGTTCTAGTGTACAAAAGCTGAAAACAAGCCCAGGTGGGTTTGCGTAACTTGAACTCCACGGAGCTTGAACACAACACTTGGCACACTTCCCCGAGGCTTCAATATCGTAGTGGCGGACGTCACTCCTCGGAATCCGCACGCAGAATTCGTCGCCGTTCAGGTGGGTCGGTCTTCTCAACTTGCCTTTGTCGGTTGTCGCTGGAAGGGTCAGAGGAGCGCAAGCGGAAGCTGCTGGATCTTCAGCTCGTCGTCGCGCGACTCGCTGCTGGTGCCATTAATTGGGATGAGTTCTAGGAGGCGTGGCCACAGGCTTCTTGTCATTGGCGGACACCAACTTTGCCGCTGGCCTTGTCGCCGCCTTGACCAATTTCTGTGCCGGCCGCTACGATGCAGGCATAGCAGCACCGCAGCGGCCGGCATCGGTGCTGGAGAAAGTATTCGAGCGCAGCTGACATGCAAGCTTAGCCACCTCACTTCCTCCGCCAGTCTCTCGGATGTCCGCGCCGACCGCCACTTTCGACATTTTTTCTTTCCAGTGTAGTACGGACAGAGCAGACAACCCCGTCACCGAGGTGAAAATGCGTCCGGTCGCTGACATTAGTTTTCTTCTTCTTCCGAGATACCGCGTGTCGGGTGCTCACAAGGGCTCGGAAATGTTGATCAAAAAGGCGCGAGAAAGATTACACTTTGGCTTTGTTGTCGTTATGAAAAACAAAAGCTATCTCGGTGCCTGTTATCCTACTATTTATATTCACACCAAATATTTCATATCATGCATGATACATCTTGTTTTTCATTATGATAACAAAGTCAACGTGTAATGTTCAATTCGCCTTTTTAATCAACACTTACGAGCACATATGGGCTCGAGGCACGCGCCATCATGGAAGAAGAAGAAAGCTAAAGTCGGCGACCGGACGCTTTTTCGCCTCGGTGACGGGGTAGTCTGCTCTGTCCGTGCTACATTGGAAAGAAAAAATGTCGAAAGTGGCGGTCGTCGCGGACATCCGAGGGACTGGCGGAGGAAGTGAGTTGGCTCCGCTGGCATGTCAGCTGCGTGCGAGTACCGCCTCCAGCACCGATGCCGGCCGCTGCGGTGCTGCTCTAGCTGCATCGTAGCGGCCGGCACAGAAATTGGTCAAGGCGGCGACAAGGCCAGCGGCAAAGTTGGGGTCCACCAATGACAAGAAGCCTGTGGCCACGCCTCCTAGAACTCATCCCAATTAATGGCATCAGCAGCGAGCGCGCGACGACCAGCTGAAGATCCAGCAGCTTCCGCTTGCGCTCCTCTGTCCCTTCCAGCGACAGCCGACAAAGGCAAGTTGCGAAGACCGACCCAGCTGAACAGCGACCACTTCTGCGTGCGGATTCCGATGAGTGACGTCCACCTCCACGACATTGAAGCCTCGGTATGTGTGCCAAGTCTTCTCTGCAAGCACCGCGGAAGTTTACATTCCTCGAGCTGACCAGGACTCGTTTTCAGCTTGTATACAAAAGAACCACTTTGAGGAAGTTTCGTAGAATTCAGAGAACTGAGCACAATAACAAGTTAAACCTGGCCGTTCTGAGCATCGTATTCAAGAACAATGTCTTTGTCATTCTGCAAGATGCTTTGAATACCGTTGGCGTATGGTGGGGCTGACAGCCAGACAACGCTTATGTACGTTACACGGTCCTCCATGTCGACACCTGCTGCCACCGTCGCCCGGAAGTCTGGTGCGCCTACTGCTACGCAACCGATGTAAACCGATCTGGACATGAATTCGTCGAAAGCAATTCTCTATCAGCCACCGCCCATCAGCTCTATGTGCAGCTTCTTCAGCAAATACAAATGGAATATGACGACCATTGGACGACGTGCGTCACCTCCAGAGCATATGTGTAACGGCGATCGCAATGAATTGAGCGCTAGGATGATTCAGCTAACCTTAGAGATGCAAGTTCCTGGTCGTACTGGGTTGAAAAAAATCGCTCAAGAAACTCCCAATCAACCCTACGTACAGCTGTCCCTACTTGTAACGTGATACTGCCATAAAGCACCTGTCTGCTTGGAAACCGCGCAAGACGCCGCCCCCCCCCCCCCCCCCCCCCCATTAGCTTGCCACCTCTACCTTTCGCTGAACCTGTGCAAGAGCTTCTACCAGCCGTAGAAGAAAAAGCCATCCGAAATGCTGACGCCTAATTTATTCAAGCTCATGGTGAAGCCGCGTACCAAACGCTCTTTCCAAAGCCACTATATCCTTCTAGGGCATTCGCGCACCAGCGAGTAGTGCCCGAGCGAATCCATCAGCGAGATCTGTCACCAGATCATGCAGCTTAATGGATTGATGCCGGCTTTCGAACACTAAGCGCATCAGCGAGCCTCGCGAAAGAACCTCGCAGTGTTCGAGCTGTCATTTCTAGAAGGCCGTGACGGCGAGACAATGAACTTTTGTCGACTTTAGCAGATTTGCCCTGAGCAGCTTCCACGAATCTTCGCGAGCAGTGTATATGTCACCGGGACATCGGTGTTATACTGGGAGTCGGCGCCAGGTGCATGCGTTGCAAGGACATATGGTAGATCTTGCACGACGAGCACAGTAATCAGGTCACTCTGAATATGATCCCGGACTTGCTCATCAGGAGAACGACGCTGAACATAGGCAACTAGTTGGTACTAGAATAAGTGTTTGCGTACAACGCGTACAATGCTTCATGAACAACGAAGTTGTGCAATGCGGCACTCGTGACTACCCCTGGAATGAAGCTCAACTCCACGGTATATGACGTCAGGTACATCATGCCGCCGCAGGACAGGCCAGCCATTTCTGTAAGGCTGGTGATGATCATCGGTTCAAACATGACTCTCTGGACGACGATCGACAAGTCGATCTTTGGCGTGTGGCCACTCGTGTCGGGAGTCCAGAATCGAAGGCTTCAATATCTACTCCTGCTTTAAAGTTCAAATAGAAGAATTGGAGGTGCATGTAGGGATAATCGGTAACAGGAAAAGGTATAACGACTTACAAGTATAAAACTCTTCATAGCATGGCCAAGCACTACGCATAGCATCATGTGTCAAACTTTGTGGGACAGACGCATAATCATTATTTTGCAGGTGACTCGGGTGCTGTCCTGGACCATTTTTTATGAGCCCGGAATGTCATCTATACAAACTGGAAGTGTCGCTTTATGGGATTATCGCTAAACAACGTTTCCAGCGGCTACGACGAGAGTTTCGCTTGGCTTCGGGCACTAGTGTGTTGTGTGGCTACGACTGGGCTTGACTTTGGCGTTTCTCCTGACAATGCGAGGGGCACCACAGCAATACAGTTACCCTAGTTGCCGCAAAAAAGGATCTATTGTGAAGTGCCGTTTTTGTGGCACAGCTTCGCAAGCCCCTACTTCCTCTATGGTACAATGCCCAGGAAGGAACAGTGCCTGAGCGAGACCACCAGCCAGATCAGGAGGGATATCACGTGCTTAACGTCTTGGCGCTGGCTTCCGTCAACTAAGCCACCAGGCAGCCTCGTGATATAACTTCACAACATTCAAGCTGTGACTGTACATGCTTGTGATACCTTGTAAACATTTGTCAGCCTGAGCTCGTTCGCCCGAAACATGTGGTTCGACAACCTTGTGAGGCGCTTTGTGACGGCGTGACGTTCTGCAAGGCTACTCTAAAGAATTTGCGCTTGAGTTTGTCTAGCGTTCAGTTTGCAACTGTTTAATTCACGTTGAAGTTCTCTATGTTATAATGAATGCGTCTCTTGGTGTATTTGTTTTTGTAAATGTTTCTGCATAGTTCCTGATAAATTTGCTTTGCTTAGTTCTGCAGTTGAGCTTAAGTAAAGTAGCTAGCGTAGGAACACAAAGCTTGCCGCAAGGAAATGCATACGTAATTTCTATCATCCATTACTAACATTGAGATTCCTAAGTGCGATGAGCAGTGCGTATCGACCCTATGAAAATGAATGATGCTTGTGATGAACTGATAAAGTAATTTATCATAACTATTACGCGTTTTTATCTGGACCTGTTGGGAAGCTGTTGAGGTAGAGCTGTCGTGAGAGCGAGTTTCAACCGTCCTTGATGCTGATTGTATTACTAGCGAAGGCGGCTGGCCAATGACAAAGTGAACTTGCGAAAAAGTTTGTGGAATTTGGCCCCAGAATCATCGTCTGAAAATTGGTCTGATCCCTTTATTAATACAAAATTAGGGCAATGGGGATGGGCAAAATGCGCAATGCTGACAACATTGCACCAGGAATCCTACCTAACGTTATATGAAATATTTTAAACATATGTCCGTGAGCTATAGAAGGATGCCGCTAAAGGCAAATTGTGCGCCACTCTACCGATGGAGGCACATTTTTGATATTGTGATTGCCTAATTAGTCGCGATTAGTTTGGAAGAATTTCGGAAGTCTTCAATTTACGGAATTACTTCCAATTAGGAAGATGTTGCAGAGCGTCATAGGAAACCCGAATTAAGGAACTTTTTAATTCCAACCTTTTCGGAAATAACTGTTCCACGTCATTAAAAAAAGTATAGCGAAATCCAAAAACTTGCAGTTTCGTGTCTAATGCGCACAAGTGACACGATATCTGGCGCAACAATATTCGCGATAAGTCTTGCGATGTTTAGTGTGGCATCGGTGATGATGGTGACGAAGCCTCAATTAATGGCACAAACCAACTGTGGCGGATAGATCACGAACCGATTGTTAATATGATGGAAAAATGAAATAAAAATAATTCATAAATGAATAGGAAATAAAAAAGCTAAATAGATGAATGATCGAAGATGAGAATAAAGCGACAATAAATGAAAGAAAGTAGTGTATAATTTGGTACACTGCCTTCTCTAGACAAGAATAGAAACATGAACTTAACTATAAAATACAGAAAGCAAAGGATAGACGTAAGAATGTGCAAGTTTAAATAATTGCGCTAATGGTATAATAACTGTGAATTGGCGTTATTACTTTTGGAATTCTCGAAATTATTACTTATTCAAGGAGACATAAATGAATCATGGAAAATTCGAAATAATAATAAGGTAGCCTTTCTTTGTCACAGAGGAGGCATCGGTTATAACAAGCAATCAGAGATTACCGCGAGCAATTTCCTTTCGATAAGACAGAAAAACATTTTTCGCTGATTATTCTAGTCCGATCGAGTTTTCATTTATGTAGGTGGCGCCTCCGAGTGGGGGACAAATTGAGAAACACATGGTTTTTCCTGCTGCTATTTCCTATCCTGCGTTTCGCTTATTACTACTGACTTCGTTTTAATTCTTTCAACTCGGTGCTGTTGTATGGATACGCTTCAGGTCGCGCAGCCAGCGAATCACTGCAGCTTGCGGCGTAAGGGTGCTCTCGAGGCGTTCTCTTCTTTGCCGCTGTAGCATATTGGAGTGGCTAGGGAGTAAAATGTTCGACTAGCACTAGTGGCGCCTCATAATATTGCGGAAAGTTATGTTGAACTTTTAAAACAATGTTTAGAGCAACAACGGAAATTTAGGAATTGTTCTTTGAAAGGGACAGAAAACCGCTCAGAACGCGAATGGAGATAACCCCGCTGATGGAGTTTTCCCTATCTTAGTGCCTAAAACGAGCCATGTTTTTCTCATTAAACGCGGATTTATATCTTTAACTCATCACTAAATGTGGCGAAAAAACACCCTTGGCGCCACACGCGGGAAATGAAGCTGTATACGAGCTCCACCACGTGAACTTCTACCGGCATACGATGTTTTTGGTTTTTTATATAGTATTGAAATGCGCTATACTTTTTTATTATTATAAGTTCTTCCTTACTTACAATGCGCAGATAAGCCTTCGTTTGTATTGAGCAGTAAAGTTGCGCGGCCTTCGCCTTCGCCTTCGTTTTCCATGAGTTGGCTTGGCTCGTCTATCGACAGAACAACCACGACAGTGGCCAGCCATCCATGACGTAGGCGTGTACTTGGGGAAAAACGCTGTACCAACATAAGAAATGTCTGTACAACAACGCGAACTTATTGCACCAGCTTTTCATTTTAGAAGTGTTCGAAAAGGTCAAAATGTATGTGATTAATCACAGTTACACTCACTCCTGTGAAAACGGAACGACGCACGGCTTTCACAATTTGCGAGGCGGGCTATCGACATAGCTCTCGCTTCTCAGCGTCGCTGGAGGAGGGACTTTCACTTTTTCAGAGGCCGCTCAGATAGAAAACTTCTGCTTACTAAATATCCACGTGCTTTTGGAAGTGAGCGCTGCAGGTGTAAACACCACCGAGGGTGAGCTTTGCGTGGCACTATGAAAAACTAGGTCCTTAAAAATCGGTTGTCGGTCCCTTTAACCAAGCGGCTCCCAATTCCTGGTTAAAATTTTTCGATCTCCTGCATGAAACCATGAACGGTTGCAATCTACTTGTTCAGGAGTATTTCGAAGTTTATAAGTACTATCAATTGATAGTATTAATCTTATATGGTTGCCTGTTCAAGGCCGGCGACACCGGGCGAAAGCCGCCTATGGCTCACTCAGCATGGTACGCGGGAACTTCAGGTGGGAGACAACATTCCTTTGGTGCCTCCGAGCGGAGCATTATTGTCTTCTAATGACCGAAAAATACCACTACAGAGCTTGAAATGTTGGCGTTATGGGCACCGCATCAAAGGCTGCAGGTTAGTTGCTCGAGGCCGACTTGCTTTTTTGCTCCGTTTTGCTCCTTTCTTCACCGTCCCTACCACGTGACAATATTATCTTTGAGACTGACTTCCCTCTGATTTCTTTCAGAAGAAAAAATACCACATTTGTAAACTATGACAAATTTCAAAAGCACTTGAAATCTAGCACTTGAAATATTCGCGCTTTCAGCATCTGGGCAGTTTTAAAACGTTCCTTGAAGAATGCAGCTTTTAATTTAACCGCCAACACAGGTAACTCTGTTAGTCCGTGGTGGAATTCAGAATGGACGGCCGCACACCAAAAATGAAAAGCTGCCTGGAAGAAACTTCTTTGTAATCAATGTCCAAACAATTGTAGTGATTACCAATTTAGTGGTGCATCTTTTAACCGCACGATAGCTAAAGCCAAAGATGAGGACGATATGAATAAATTCCCTGACCTGTGTAATTCAAAAAACAAAAAAGCCCTGTTTAGATTTTTACGCTCTCGAAAGATGATTCCGATTCCAGCAAATAGTAACTCTTTTGTCCTTTCGCCACGTGAATTGTCCGAATTATAGGAAAATATAGGAAATAGACTAGAAAACGGATACACTTCAATAGTTCCACCATATCTATTGAAGCCATTAAAGCTAGAGGAATTTAAGAAAGTCATATTAAAGGAACTTGCGGATGTTCGCTCTCGGCCTTCTTCAGCGCCCGGGCCAGATGAAGTTACCACAGCCGCGATAAAAATTCTCCAAGACTCATCGCCGCAACAAATTTTTAGTATGGTATGTTACTCTCTAAACAATGCTTGGATACGTTCAGAATGTAAAATTGCTAAGAGAATTCGGATACTAAGAAATCGGGAAGTGTGTATAATTTAGATAATATTAGACCAATTTCTCTCACATGCAATTTGGTTAAAGTAATACTAAGAATTTTGAATGGCTGAATGACAACCTACATTTCTGAGCACTTAATACATAGCCCCAGTCAAGTTGGCTTTAGATCTGGGGGCTCGATATGGTGTGCGCACCTAGACTTAGAGAGTGGCATACAGCTTGCTCGTCACCGAAGAGAACACTCAGCGTTGGTGAGCACAGATCTAGCTAAAGCGTATGATTCTGTGGAGAATGGGATACTGATAAAGCAACTAGAGAATTACACGTTTCCTAAATACATCACTGCATGGGTTTTAGAATTTTTAAGGGAAACAGAATTCTGTTGTTTACAAAGCGGATGTTCATCGTCTAGGCATAAGTAGAAACAAGGGGTACCACAAGGGATAGTGTTATCTCCTGTTTTGTTTAGTATATTTTTAAGCTCCGGCCATTTGCTCTAGGACATTCAGGTGCATGTGCATGCCAATGGCATCGGGTTTTTTTTTTTTTTTTTGTGCATCGAATGATGCTCTACATTTGCTTTATCAGTCGTTACAAAATTACTTATGTACTCATGAAAGTTGGATACAGAACATGCATAAGTATCAGAACGTCACTAAAGGAGCACTTATTCTCTTTCCTTTAGACGCTCCCGTTCACATTTCACTCATGTATCGTCAAGAATTCATTCCGCAGCTGGATTCTCTTAAATACCTAGGAATCACGTATGATGCAACAGTAAACTGGAAAAGCCACATTGAAAAAGTCGAGTCTAAGGCAACTCGTGCCGTGGGATGATTGCGTAAAGTCAGGAACCGATGACATTACGAAGGCTTATAATTATTACGATATATAAAATCCATGTCCCACACATCAAGCAATTCGGGTGTGTCTCTTTTTCCGGCAGCCCAGCTTATAACATGCGGCTTCTGGTTTTATTATTAAGGGAAGCTCTGCGATTGTGCCTTGGACTCCCTTAGTTTGTCGCAAACACCGTTCTGCATATGGAAGCTCGAATACCATGTTTAAAAAGTGCATTCAGTATCCTCACAGTTCAAACGTACCTAAAAATTTCCGATTCTCCTCAAGGTAAATCAAGTGTGTTTTCACTAATTAACCAAGCTGATTTGTTTAATAATCACTGGCCGCGACTACGCAAACCACATATTGTATTTATACATGCACAACAAAAAACATAGGATGCGCAAATTTGACGTATTCGACCAACAGGTCAATCGAAGAGAAGTCTCCAGACCGAATTTGACGATATTTTTCCCTGAAATGCTAAACTAATGCCATACCAATATTTAGATGACGCATTACTAGATTACCTTTCTCGCCAGGAAACAAGCGATATAATAGCCACTGATGCTTCACTGTCTGAAGAGAAGGGTGGCGTAGGCATTTTATCTCCTTCTCTCTGTTAGTCCTTTTCTATACGCCTTGTAGATTACACGCCTATTTTCACAGCAGAATTATTGACTATAGTTCTAGCACTGCTCAAGCTTACCGCTAATCAATCGTCAGCTGTCGTAGTTACATATTCTCTATCGGTACGTGTGTTGCTTTCCATGGCAACGAATACAGCTATCTTAAGTATGGTTCAAAATTTAGTCCCTACAACTTTAGAAAAATATATATAGCTGTCGGTTCTTGGGCAACGCGGTTTAAACTTAAATGAAATGCCCGATCTATTAAGCAGAACGTTTTTAGGTGGACCTTTGATTCCCGTTTTACCGGATACAGCATACATCACGGCGTAGAGATACAGAACATTTTGCTTGCAAACTTATTTATGTAAGATATGGCGGATACCATCTCCAGACTTTCAGCAACTCGGTTTTTGCAGAATAAACAGTGTTGTCCTTCTAGGCACTTGGAAGCTACATACAGCAGGCTACGTCGTCCCATCCCACAACTGATTTTTTATTTACACAGAGCTGGTCTGACGATGTCACCTCTATGCCACAATTGTAAGGAAATTGAATGAATAAACCACTACTTTTGATCATGTAGACTATATTCACACAAGAGAAGATATTACTCCAAGATCCACCTGGCCCTATTGGATTAGGGTTAAGTATACCAGTATTATTCTGATTTGGGGCTTCGACACCAACCTGTAGTCACAGAAACGTTTGTTCTGCGGTATTTGATGATTTACTGAAACAAAACGATGGCCCTGCTAATTATTGTATCTTTATTCTGGATATCAAATCTGCATTCATTTCACTTAAATTGGTTTCTCTAAACTCTTTATTAGCATTGTTTTTCTTCTTCTTTGTAGCCTCTTTTAACGATCACCTTTCAGTTAGTCTGACTGCTCGCTCACATACTAGTATAGCTATTGCATCATCTCCTTTTTTTGGATTTCTTTTACTTTGCGTTTATCGTCTTTAGATAGGAATTTCCTTTAGCTACCTCCTGCGGCGCGATTCTTGGCCTATCCCACTAACAGGGTAAGAGCCATGACAGAGTATAATAATAATAATAATAATAATAATAATAATAATAATAATAATAATAATAATAATAATAATAATAATAATAATAATAATAATAATAATAATTGTCGTCATCGTCATCATCATCAGCAGCAACAGCATCAGCAGCATCATCATCAACAGCAGAAGTGGTTGTCGCGAGCGTTGCTTGCTTCCCTTGGTATCAGATTCTGATCTCGATTCCCTTCATCGGTTACAGCCATGTGCTGGTAAAAAGAACGTGGTGATAGCTCGCTTCCAATACGTCATGTCGGGAGAGCGGTGGACAAAAAAAGTTCACGCCTTCGGGAGAAAGAGTCGAGCTTGTCAGAAAGCAGTTAGATATCTCAGCGGCTTGGTGTCTTTGACAGCATTGGACAAGGCTTCAACTTTGGCCACAATTGGAAGAAGTGCTAAGAAGTTTGCATTTGGATGGTTAAGCTTACATTCGGGCCTTTGGCTTCCATACACATTGGGTGACACTTCCCCTCTACGCTCCCCCCCCCCCCCCCAGCCCATTTATTAGTTTGTTTGACAAGCTGCACACTTCTATTTGCCTTTCAAGGAATTGCCTTTACTGCGAAGGTAGACACAGTAATTTTAGAGCATTTAGCAATATGGTATGAATGTTTAAACATTGTACGCACATGGGGTGTATATTAGGGCAGAATGTACTTTTTTTCGCGCCAAGCATTGATTAATGCCAATGGCGGACGATGTTTAAGAACAAGCACATCAGCAGCCAAGTGCGATACAAGCTTAAGAGCTAGTTTGAAGCAAAATAATGCCACCCTCCAACAGCGGAAAACGAGCGCCTAACAAGTAATTTTTCGCGCTGTCCACTGGCGCTGCTGTGCTCGAAAAGCATCAAAATATAACCTTAGCATTAACATCGTGGGCGAAAGCACACTCATCAGACAATTGATTTCGCTGACAATGTGAACCATGATGTATGCCTCAAAACATAGGAAGAGGGATGCGTAGTGCAAGTTTATTGTATAACTAACATATCGCAGCTACCGAGGAAACGAATTCATAAATTAAAAGCACACCAAGCCGCAATTATATGGTGACGCATTTGAATTCCGCAGCATACACTGTATTACATAATACACTTCAAAAAAAAATACATTGTACATATACTGGCTTAGAATATTTTTAGTGTAGAATCACGGAAGCTTCTGAAAAAAAAAAAAAAAAAACGAGGAGTGGATGCGCAAAACATTCACAATTCTTTCCGCATCTAGTGGCTTCGAAGCTTCAAAGAATAATTTTTTTCGTTAGGATGCACTAGTAATGATGATGATGATGATGATGATGATCATGATCATGATGATGATGTGCCTTCAAGATCACACTTTCTTGTTGTTGTCTTCTTTGTCATCGATGCTGTCCTTGTCGTTTTTGTTGCGTCTATCTCATGACTCCCTCCTTGTTGAGTTGTTTGAAGAAAGGGATGTTTTGCATGAATGAATGCAAAAACTTTATTGTGAGTCCTGAGATCCGCCATTATCGCGCGGCAGGATGTTTTGTCTACCAAAAATTCGATGTGATAAACAGTCGAAGCGCTCGTTACTCGGTGCCTGTTATCGTATTATTTACATTAACACTGAATACTTCATGCCAAGATACCTTTTGTTTTTCATTAGGATAACAAAGTCAACATTAAATGTTTAATTCGCCTTCTTAATCAACACTTTCGAGCCCTGGTGTGCTCGAGACACGCGCCATCACGGAAGAAGAAGAAATGTAATGTCGGCGACCGGACGCTTTTTCGCCTCGGTGACGGGGTAGTCTGCTCTGTCCGTGCTACATTGGAAAGAAAAAATGTCGAAAGTGGCGGTCGTCGCGGACATCCGGGAGACTGGCGGAGGAAGTGAGTTGGCTCCGCTGGCATGTGAGCTGCGTGCGAGTACCGCCTCCAGCACCGATGCCGGCCGCTGCGGTGCTGCTCTAGCTGCATCGTAGCGGCCGGCACAGAAATTGGTCAAGGCGGCGACAAGGCCAGCGGCAAAGTTGGTGTCCACCAATGACAAGAAGCCTGTGGCCACGCCTCCTAGAACTCATCCCAATTAATGGCACCAGCAGCGAGTCGCGCGACGACGAGCTGAAGATCCAGCAGCTTCCGCTTGCGCTCCTCTGACCCTTCCAGCGACAACCGACAAAGGCAAGTGGGGAAGACCGGCCCATCTAAACGGCGACCACTTCTGCGTGCGGATCCCGAGGAGTGACGTGCGCCACTACGACATTGAAGCCTCGGGGAAGTGTGCCAAGCGTTGTGTTCAAGCTCCGCGGAGTTCAAGTTACGCAAACCCACCTGGGCTTGTTTTCAGCTTGTGTACACTAGAACGACTTCGAGGAAATTTAGAATGGTCCAGAGGATTGAGAACATTCATCAGGCAAACCCGACAGCTCTAAGCATCTTATTCGAGAACCACGTCATTGGTATTCTGCAACATGCTTTGGATACCGCTGGCGTATGGCGGTGCTGACTGCCAGACAACGCTTATGTACGTTACACGGTCCTCCACGTCGACGCCTCCTGGCAGCGTCGCCCGGAAGTCGGGTGCGGCTACTACGACGCAACCGATGTAAACCGATGTGGACATGAATTCATCGACAGCACTCCTCTACCAGCGACCGTAGATCAGCTCTATGTGCAGCTTCTTCAGCAAATACAAGTGGAAGATGACGACCATTGGACGACTCGCGGCACCTCCAGAGCATAATTGTAACTGCGATCGCAACGAACAGCGCTAGGATGATTCACCTTCCTTAGAGATTCAAGTCCCTGGTCGTACTGGGTTGACAAAAAACCGGTCAAGAAACTCCCAATCAACACTACGTACGGCTGTCGCTGCTTATAACGAGATATTGCCATAAACCACATCTCTACTAGAAACCTACGCAGAATGCGCCCCCCCCCCCCCCCACCATTAGCTTGCCTCCTCTTCCTTTCTCTGAACCTGTGCAAGATGTTCTAAGAGCCGTCGAAAAAACGGCCATCCGAAATGCTGACGCCTAATTTATTCAAGCTCATGGTGAAGCCACGCACCAAACGGTCTTTCTAAAGCCACTATATCCTTCTAGGGCATTTCGCGCACCAGCGATTAGTGCCCGAGCGAATTCATCAGCGAGATCTGTCACCAGATCGTGCAGCTTAATGGACTGATGCCGGTTTTCGAACACTAAGCCCATCAGCGACCCTCGCGAAAAAAACCTCGCCGTGTTCGAGCGGACATTTCTAGAAGCTCGTGACTCCGAGACAATGAACTTTTGTAGACCGCAGCAGATTTGTCCTGTGCAGCTTCCAGGAATCTTCGCGAGCCGTGTATATGTCCCCTGGACATCGATGCTACTGGGAGCCGACGCTAGGTGCATGCCTTGCAAGGACACATGGTAGATCTTGCACGACGGGCACTGTAAGCAGGTTACTGTGGATATGGTGAAGGTTTTGCTCACCAGAAGAACGACGCTGAACATAGGCAACTAGTTTATACTGGAATCAGTTTTTGCGTACAACGCGTACAATGCGTCATGAACAACGACGGCAAGTTGTGCAATGCGGCACTCGGGATTATCCCTGGAATGAAGCTCAACTCCACGCTACATGACATCAGCAACATGATGTCGCTACAGGACAGGCCAGCCATTTCTGAAAGGCTGTTGACGGTAATCGGTTCAAACATGACTCTCTCGATGACGATAGACAAGTTAATATCTTTGGCGTTTGGCAGCTCGTATCGGGAGTCCAGACTCGAAAGCTCCAATATCTACTCCTATTTCAAGTTGAAACAGAAGAATCGGAGGCCCATGTAGGGACCATCGGCCACAGCAATAGGAATGACGACATACACGATTAAAACCCTCCACAGCATGGTCAAGCACTACGCATTGCATCATGTGTCAAACTTCGTGAGAATGACGCAAAATCATTATTTTG
This sequence comes from Dermacentor andersoni, assembly GCF_023375885.2. Classification (NCBI taxonomy): domain Eukaryota; kingdom Metazoa; phylum Arthropoda; class Arachnida; order Ixodida; family Ixodidae; genus Dermacentor; species Dermacentor andersoni. Next base: position 217,756,828 of record NC_092814.1, on the reverse strand, counting down.
CAGGTGACTGGGGCGCTGTCTTGGATCAATATTTATGAGCCCGGAATGTCATCCATACTAACTGGAAGTGTCGCTACGTGGGATTATTGCTACACAAGGTTTCCAGCTGCTATGACGGGAGTTTCAGCTTGGCTTCGGGCACAAGTGTGTTGTGTGGCTACGACTGCGCTTGACTTTGGCGTTTTTCCTGAAATATGAGGGGCACCAGAGCAATGCAGTTATCCTAATCGCCACCAAAAAGGACCGATAGTGAAGTGCCGCTTTTGTAGCGCAGCTAGCACAGCTTCGCAGGCCACTGCTCCCTGCATGGTACACTGCCCAGGAAGGGACAGTACCTCAGCGAGACCTCCAGCCAGATCAGGAGCGAGATCACGCTGCTTAACGTCTTGGCGCTGGCTTCCGTCAACTAAGCCACCAGACAGCCTCGTGATATAACTTCACAAGATTCAAGCTGTCATTGTATATGCTTGTTACGTTGAGTAAACTTTTGTCGGCCTAAGCTGGTTCGCCGTGGGCAGGTGCTTCGACAACCCTGTGAGTCGCTTTGTGACGACGTGACGTTGTGCAAGGCTACTCTAAATAATTTGGTCTTCAGTTTGTCTAGCATTCTGTGTGCAACTGTAGAATTCAAATTGAAGCTCTCCAACTTCTAAGGAATGCGCATGTTGGTGCATTTGTTTTTGTACATGTTTCCGCAAGTTCCTGATAAATTTGCTTTTCTTAGTTCTGCAATTGAGTTGAAATGAAGTAGCTAGCGTAGGAACACCAACCTTGCCGCAAAGAAATGCGCACGTAATTTCCGTCATTCATGACTAACATTGAGACTCCTGAGTGCGTTGAGCAGCACGTTTAAATCCTATAAAAATGAGGGATGGTTGTGAGGAACCGATAAAGTTGTTTACCATCAGGATTACATGTATTAATCTGGACCCATATTCACAAAAAGCTCTTGGGCTAGAGTTATAGTGAGAGCGAACGTAAGCCGACCTTGATGGTAATAGTGTTTCTAACGAAGGCGGTTGGACAATGGCAAAGTGAACACGCGAAAAGGTTTTGGAATTGGACCCCAGAATCATCATCTGAAAATTGGTCTGATCCATTCATTATTACAAAATTAGGGTAACGGAAATGGGAAAAGTGTGTTAAGCTAACAACGTTGTAGAAGGAATGCTAGCTAACGTTATGGGAAAGGTTTTAAATGTGTGTGCGTGGGTTATAGAAGGATGCCGCTAAAGGCAAACTGTGGGGCACTCTACCGATCAAGCCTGATTTTTGATATTGTGATTGCCTTATTAGTGGCGATTATTTCTCAAATTTCTGAAGTCTTAAATTTACGGAATTACTTCCAATGAGAAAGATGTTGCAGAGATTCGTAGGAAATGGCGAATTAAGAAACTTTTTAATTGCAACCTTTTCGGAAATAATGGTTCCACGTCATTAAAAAAAGGTATAGCGAAATCCAAAAAAGTAGCAGTTTCGTGCCTAATGCGCACAAGTGACACGATATCTGGCGCAACAATATTCGCAATAAGTCTTGTAATGTTTCGTGTGACATCGATGATGATGATGACGAAGCCTCAATTAATGGCACAAACCAACTGGGGGGATAGACCACGAACCGATTGTTAATATGATTGAAAAACGAAATAAATAAATTAATAAATTAATAAGTAATAAACAAGAAAAATAGATGAATGATCGAAGATGAGAATAAACAGACAATAAATGAAAGAAATTATTGCATAATGAGGTGCACTGCCTTGTCCAGACTTGAATAGTAACATGAACTTAACAATAAAATACATAAAGCAAAGGGTAGACGTAAGAATGAGCAAATTTAAATAATAATACTAATGGTATAATAGCTGTGAATTGGCGTTCCTACTTTTGGTATTTCCGAAATTTTTCATTTATTCAGAAAGACATAAATTAATCATGGAAAATGCGAAATAATAAGGTAACCTTTCTTTGTCACAGAGGAGGCACCGGTTATAACAAGCAATCACAGATTACTGCGAGGAATTTCTTTTCGATAAGACAGAAAAGCATTTTTTCGGTGAATATTGTAGTCTGTGTCCTGATTTGTGGAGGTGGTGTTTCCGAGTGGAAGCGAAATTAAGAAACACGGGTTTTTCCTCCTCCTCTTTTCTATTCTGCCTTTCGCTTGTTGCTACTGACTTCGTTTAATTTTTTTCAACTCGGTACTGTTTTATGGATAAACTACAGGTCGTGCAGCCCGCGAATCAATGCAGCTTGTGGCGTAAGCGTGCTCTTGAGGCGTCCTATTCTTTTCTGTTGTAACATAATGGTGTGGCTAGGAGTAAAGTGTTCGACTAGCACTAGTGGCGCCGCATAATATTTCGGAAAATAATTTTGAGCTTTTAAATCAATGTATAGAGCAGCAACGGAAATTTAGGAATTGTTCCTTGAAAGGGAGAAACAAACGCTCAGGACATGAATCGAGATGAATTCGCTGATGGAATGATTCCCTATCGTAGTGCCTAAAATTAACCACGTTTTTCTCATTAAGTGTGGAATTATATTTTTAATTGATCACTGAAATTCGCAAAATGACCTGTGGCGCCCCACGCGGGCAAAAAAGAAGCTGTATAACAGGTCCACCACGTGAACTTCTACCATCATACGATGTTTTTGGTCTTTAAATCAGTATTGAAATGCAGTATACTTATTATTATTATAAGTTCTTCATTACTTATGATGCGCAGGTAAGTGTTCGTTTTTATTGAGCTGAAAAGTTGCGCCGCCTTCACCTTCGGCTTCGTTTTCGATGAGTCGGCTTGACTCGTCTATATCGACAGAATAATCACCACAGTGGCCAGCCAGCGATGACGTAGGCATGTACTTGGGGAAAAACGCTGTACAAATATAAGACATGTCTGTACAACAACGCGAACTTATTGCGCCAGCTTTTTATTTTAGAAGTGGTTGAAAAGGTGAAAATGTATGTGGTTAACCACAGTTGCATTCACTCCTGTGAAAACGGAATGACGCGCGGGTTTCACAATTTGCGAGGCGGGCTATCCACATAGCTCTCGCTTCTCAGCGTCGCTAAAATGTTTGCATTTAAATGGTCAAGCTTACATTCGGGTTTTTGGCTTTCATAGAGTTTAGATGACATGTCCTCTCTACCCTCCCCCTACCCCTTTTATTAGTTTGTTTGACACGTTGCACACTTCCATTTGCCTTTCAAGGAATTGCCTTTACTGCAAAGGTAGACACAGTAATTCCAGAGCATTTACCGATATCGTATGAATGTTTAAGCATTGTACGCACATGGGGTGTATATTAGGGCGGAATGTTTTCATTTCGCGCCAAACATTTATTCATGCCAATGGCGGACAATGGTAAGGAGACAAACATCGGCAGCCAAGTATATGATACAAGCCTAAGAGGTAGTTTGAAGCAAAATAACGCCAACCTGCAACATCGGCAAAACGAGTGCGTGACAAGTAATGCTTCGCGCTGTCCACTGCCGCTGCTGTGCTCGAATAGCGTCAAAATATAACCTTAGCATTAACATCGTGGGGGAAAGCACACTCATTGGACACTTTATTTCACTGACAATGTGAACCATGACGTATGCCTCAAGATATAGGCAGAGGCATTCGCAGTGGAAGTTTATTGTATAACTAACATATCGCCGCTACACAGGAAACGATTTAGGAAATAAAAGCGCACCACGCCGCAATTGTATGGTGAAGCATTTGAATGCCACCAGCATACACTGGGTTGCATAATACACTTTAAAAAAAACTACATTCCACAAATACTGGCTTAGAATACCTTTAGTGAGCAATAGCGGAAGCTCCTTAAAAAAACAACGATGAGTGGATGCGCAAAGCATTCCCAAATCTTTCGGCATCAACTGGCTTCACGGCTTCAAAGAAGAGCATTTTTGTTGGAATACACTAATAATGATGACGTGCCTTCAAGATATGACACATTGTTGGCGTTTTCTTTGTTGTCGTCGTCGCCACGGTGTTTACTTCTACATCATGACGTCCTCATTCTTTCTTTGTTTGAAGAAAAGGATGCTTTGTCAACCAGAAATTCTAAGTGATAAGCAGGTGAACCTGTCGTTACTCGATGTCTGTTATCCTATTATATATATTAACACTGAATGCTTAATGCCAATATGCCTTTTGTTTTTCATTAGGACAACAAAGTCAGCATGGAATTCCCCTGTTTAATTAACACTTTCGAGCCCATGTGTGCTCGAGACACGCGCCATCACGGAAGAAGAAGAAATGTAATGTCGGCGACCGGACGCTTTTTCGCCTCGGTGACGGGGTAGTCTGCTCTGTCCGTGCTACATTGGAAAGAAAAAATGTCGAAAGTGGCGGTCGTCGCGGACATCCGAGTGACTGGCGGAGGAAGTGAGTTGGCTCCGCTGGCATGTCAGCTGCGTGCGAGTACCGCCTCCAGCACCGATGCCGGCCGCTGCGGTGCTGCTCTAGCTGCATCGTAGCGGCCGGCACAGAAATTGGTCAAGGCGGCGACAAGGCCAGCGGCAAAGTTGGTGTCCACCAATGACAAGAAGCCTGTGGCCACGCCTCCTAGAACTCATCCCAATTAATGGCACCAGCAGCGAGTCGCGCGACGACGAGCTGAAGATCCAGCAGCTTCCGCTTGCGCTCCTCTGACCCTTCCAGCGACAGCCGACAAAGGCAAGTGGGGATGACCCACCCATCTAAACGGCGACCACTTCTGCGTGCGGATTCTGACGAGCGACTTCCGCCACCACGACATTGAAGCCTCGGAGAAGGGGGCCAAGTCTTGTCTGCAAGCTGCGCGGGAGGACAAATTGCGCGAGCTCTCTGGGGCTTGTGTTCACCTTGTGTACACTAGAACGACTTCGAGGAAATTTCTAACGTTCCAGAGGATTGAGCACACAAATCAGGTAAAGCTGCCCATTCTGAGCATCGTGTGTCAGAACAGCGTCATTGGCATTCTGCAAGATGCTTTGAATACGTTACACGGTCCTCCACGTCGACGCCTCCTGGCACCGTCGCCCGGAAGTCTGGTGCGCCCACTACGAGGCGGCCGATGTAAACCGATGTGGACATGAACTCGTCCACAGCAATCATCTACCAGCCACCGCCCATCAGCTCTATGTGGAGCTTCTTCAGTAAATACAAGTGGAATATGACGACCATTGGATGACTCACGTCACCTCTAGAGCATAAGTGTTACTGCGATCGCAACGAACTGAGCGCTAGGATGATTCACCTTCCTTAAAGATGCAAGCCCTTGGTCGTACTGGGTGGAGAAAAATCCGCTCAAGAAAATCCCAATCAACACTACGTACGGCTGTCGCTGCTTGCAGCGAGATACTGTCATAAACCACCTTTCTGTTAGGCACCTGCCGACAACGCCGGTAGCTTGCCCCCTCTACCTTTCTCTGGAGCTGTGCGAGATCTTCTAACAGCCGTAGAAGAAAATGCCATCTGAAATGCTGACGCTTGATTTATTCAAGCCCATGGTGAAGCAGCGCACCAAACGCTCTTTCTAAAGCGACTATATCCTTCTAGGGCATTTCGCGCACCAGCGAGTAGTGGCCGATCGAATTCGTCAGTGAGATCTGTCACCAGATCATGCAACTTAACGGATTGATTCCGGCTTTCGAACGCTAAGCCCATCAGCGAGGCTCGTGAAAAAGCCTCGCAGTATTGGGGCTGTCATTTCTAGAGGCCCATGACAATGAACGTTTATGGACCTCAGCAGATTTGTCCGAAGCAGCTGTCTCGAAACTTCGCGAGCCGTGTATATGTCCCCTGGACATCGATGCTACTGGGAGTCGCCACCAGGTGCATGCGTTGCTCGGACATATGGTAGATCTTGCACGACGAGCACTGTAAGTGACTGTGAATATGGTCATGGCCTTGCCACCAGGAGAATGACGCTGAACATAAGCAACTAGTTGGTGCTAGAATAAGTTTTTGCGTGCAATGTGTACAATGGTTCACGAAAAATGACGTGAAGCTGTGCAATGCGGCACTCATGACTATCCATGGAATAAAGCTCAGGTCCACGCTACAAGACATCAGCAACAGCTTGCAGCCGCAGGACGGGACATATAAAGTGTGAACTGGAATGAAATTTTAGATAGAAAAAAAAATCTGGTTCCAGCATTTCATACAACACTTCTTTTAGAAGATTAAAAAAATTTACGAAGTGTCGTTTCCTTTGAACATTTAGGATGGTGGTTGTTACGTTTCGCCTACAACGCGCGGTAATGCCGGCGCGGATGCAGCGGACGCCGGGGCTTTGTTCAAAGCGGCGGACATTTTGGGCCGTTCGACGCCGCCGCAACGCCTACCCGCCAAGCGTGTCCAGGCGTGTTTCAGTGCCACGTGTCTTCGTGTGTGCGTGTGTGTGTGTGTGCCCTCGCTTGTCAAAGCGCGGCAGCCGGGGAGCGGAGTTCCCCGAATGAGGAGCCTGGAGGTCTCTCGGCTCAACCGTTCGCGCCGTCGTGTGTGAGGGTTGGCGATGCGTCACTACACTCGGTTCAGCAGGTCTCTCGGCTCGACCGTGCGCGCCGTCGTGGGCTCCTGCTGCGCCGTCCCGTGACCTTCATCCCGTGACCTTCATCCCGTGACCTTCTCTTTTGGACCGCGACGCCGAGGGTATAAGAGCAGCTGCCCCCGGACGCCAGGAGAGAGGCTCCGATTTGTACTGTTGAGTTACGTGCTCTCCCGTCTCTCCACTTCGGTCGACCTGACCGGCCGCTCTTTTGCTATGTTAGAATAAACAAGTTGTTCTGTTACCAGTCTTCTCATGCTTTGCCGGGACCTTCGGATGCTTCCAGTGCCCCAGGCCGCCAGGCCAACGCTACCCTTGGGGCTTGCGACCCATTGGCAATAACGGGCGTCAGCACCGAGACCCCATCAACTCGTGCCAGCGGTGCGATTCCAACATCTGGTTGCCAGCGGTGAGATCGCGACAACGGAGGCCAGCAGCGAAGAGATGCGGTTGACTGTATGCTGAGCAGCTCAACGACCATCCGGGAGCAGTGCAACGAGCCCTGTGTGATGACTGGTTGCCTGCAGCGGAACGACTACGCTGAAGTCTTGACTGCAAGGTTTGGTGAGTGCGGGACTTTCTTCTTCTGAGTTTTGCCAGGCTTTTGTTAGTGTTAGAAACAGAGCTGGTAATTGTGGTTGTCGTTGCTACCGGTTTAGTTTGCGGCAAGACAATAGTAGGCAGTAGAGAAAGCAGCATTCAGAGCAGCCATGGATTTGAAGTCGTTGCGCAAACCGAAATTGCTGGAGCTTGCGAGAGAGTTGGGTCTTGATGTCTCAGACAAACTCAGAAAACCAGAACTGCTAAGGGCTATTCTTGAGTTAGAAGCTGAGGATGACGAGCTGTCGGAATGCCTTGAGACCATTGAGGAGAGGGAGACGGCAAAAAGACAGGAGCAGGAACGTAAAGAACAGATAGAACAAGAGCAACAAGAGAAAGAAAGAGAGCGCGACCGTCAACACGCTTTGGAAATGAAGCGTCTCGAGTTAGAGATGGAACGCGCTCGTAATGGAAGTCAGGCACATGGTGCAGGAGAACGAGTATTGTTCAAAATGACTGACCTGATGCGGCCGTTTAAGCTTGGAGAGGACATTGGTTTGTTCCTGGTTAACTTTGAGCGAACGTGCGAGAAGCAGGGGTTCTCTCGGGAAACGTGGCCACAGCGCTTGCTCACTTTGCTTCCCGGCGAGGCGGCCGACGTAGTCGCTCGCTTGGAGAGAGAGGAGGCAGAGGATTTCGACAAAGTGAAATCGAGTCTGCTAAAAAAGTACCGGCTGTCAGCGGAGGCGTTCCGTCGGAAGTTTCGGGAAAATGAGAAAGGCAAAAGTGAGTCATATACAGAGTTTGCGTACAGGCTTATGTCAAACATGCAGGAGTGGCTCAAAGAAGAGAAAGCGTTTGGTGACCACGAGAAAGTTCTGCAGTGTTTCGGGCTAGAACAGTTTTATAGTCGGTTACCTGAGAACGTGCGGTACTGGGTCTTGGATAGGCCAGACGTTAGTACGGTGGCTAGAGCCGCTGAGTTAGCCGAGGAGTTTGTGACGCGTCGGGCTCGTGGAGCTAAGGACGGTCAAAAGGGTGAATTTGGCTCCAAGTTTGAGAGGCCAAAGTTCACGCCCATGAGAGCCAAGGGGGACACACGTAGTTCGGATGCGAGTGAAAGCAGTCCGACCGAACGTAAGGAGACGGCGGCAACCGAAGCCGAACGCAGAAAGCGGTTCGAGACGAGGCAAGCGCGCGTTTGTTATACGTGCCAGAAGCCGGGTCACTTTTCGGCGCAGTGTCCAGAAACAAAAACAAAAGTCGTGTTTTTGTCTTTATGCAGCACTGACGAGAACATGAAGCTTCTCGAGCCTTACATGCGAGACCTCCTCGTGAACGGGAAAGAGTGCCGAGTGCTTCGCGATTCCGCAGCTACAATGGATGTAGTTCACCCCTCTTACGTAGAACCCGATATGTTCACGGGCGAGTGCGCATGGATCAAGCAAGCAGTGGAAGCTCATAGCGTGTGTCTGCCGGTAGCAAAAGTGCTTATTGAAGGACCTTTCGGAGCACTTGAGACGGAGGCCGCAGTGTCATCTATGCTGCCCCCCCAGTACCCGTACCTATTTTCGAACAGGTCCGATCACCTCCTGCGCGAGAAGGGGCTTTTGTTTGGGGAGGCTAGCGTTCAGGCCTTAACCAGATCGAAGGTTCGGGAGCTCGCTGCAAAGGCGGTAGTTGCGGGGCCGACGTTGTTGAATGATGAGAAAGGGTCAGAGGCGCAGCAAGCTGGTATTCAGAGCACGCCGGAACGGGATAAAATTGAGCCTGTAGCGTTAAAGGCACCAGATACTGGAGAGGAAATTCCCGACACGGGAAAGTTAGAAGAGCTGTCTCCAGATTTGCTCATCGCGCCTACGTCAGACGGACTTAACAGGTTGCTAAAAGTCAGCCGGTCGGCTTTGATAGCCGAGCAAAAGAAGGATGGCAGCCTAGAAAACATACGCTGCATTATCAAGGAAGGTATCGCCAAGAAAAATGCTCGCTTTGTGGAAAGAGGTGGGGTCCTGTACCGGAAGTATCTAGACCGCAGGGGAGTGGAGTTCGATCAGCTGATCGTGCCTCAATGCTATCGTCAGGATCTGTTGCGCTTGTCGCATGGGGGTTCGTGGTCCGGACACCTAGGAGTTAAGAAAACTAAGGACCGTCTCTTGCAAGAGTACTATTGGCCAGGGTGTTTTCGGGACGCAGACCACTTTGTGAAGACATGCGACACCTGTCAGCGGGTGGGCAAGCCAGGGGACAAATCGAGGGCGCCGTTGAAGTTGGTACCTATCATTACGGAGCCTTTTAGACGGCTCGTTATTGATACAGTGGGACCTCTGCCGGTAACAGCCACGGGGTACCGACACATTTTGACTGTGATCTGCCCAGCGACAAAGTTCCCTGAAGCAGTGCCGCTTAAAGAACTCAGCTCAGTTGAGATAGTCAATGCACTACTGTCCATATTTGCGCGAGTTGGTTTTCCTGCAGAAATCCAGTCAGATCAGGGTACAGTGTTTACTAGCGCTTTGACGACAGCCTTTCTCGAAAGGTGCGGGGTAAGGCTGTTACACAGCTCAGTGCACCACCCCCAGTCGAATTCCGTTGAGAAGCTCCACTCCGTCATGAAGCGCGTGTTGAGAGCATTGTGTTTTGAACATCAAACTGACTGGGAGCTGTGTCTGCCTGGAGTGATGTTTGCTTTAAGAACCGCGCCGCATGCGGCTACGGGGTTCTCGCCAGCTGAGCTGGTGTACGGTCGCATGCTGCGATCTCCGCTTCGCATGCTTCGAGAATCATGGGAAGGCAGGGGCGACGACCCAGTCGTGGTAGAGTACGTGCTTAAGCTCCTCGAACGCTTAAGAAGGGCACAGGAGTTGTCAGGTGAAGCAATGGCAGAGGCCCAGCAGAGGGCCAAGGTTTATTATGATCGGACAGCCAGGGCCCGTCGTTTTGAGGTGGGCGATGAGGTCATGATATTGCGCACATCGCTAAAGAACAAACTCGACGTGCAGTGGGAGGGCCCAGCACGGATTGTTCAAAAACTGTCGGACGTTAACTACGTGGTGAGTCTGCCAGGAAAGCGGAAAGCACAGCAAGTTTACCACTGTAATCTGCTCAAACCCTATAAGCAACGGGAAGCAGTGGTGTGCATGATGGTAAACGTGCCCGAAGAGCTTCCGGTCGAGCTTCCGGGACTAGGCTCAGTGACAAACAGGAAAGACACCGATCAAGTCATTAGTGACTTAATAAGTAAAGCATCGCTGTCGCCTGAGCAGAAAACAGAACTACACCAGCTCTTACAAGAGTTTCAAGGTCTGTTCTCTGAGAGGCCTGGTAGGACTTCTGTCCTTACTCATGACATAGAACTTACCTCCCCAGAGCCAGTACGATCCAAGGCGTACCGGGTGTCACCCCGCCAGAGCGATATTATGGAGGCTGAGGTAAAGAAAATGCTACAGCTCGGTGTTATTGAAGCGGGTGAGAGTGATTATACCTCCCCTTTGATTTTAGTTGAGGTACCGGGCAAGGAACCTCGTCCTTGCGTCGACTACCGCAGGCTTAATTCCATCACTAAGGATCAAATTTATCCGATCCCTAACATCGAGGAGCGCCTTGAGAGAGTGAGTAGCGCTCAGTTTATTTCCACCCTAGATCTTGTCAGGGGTTATTGGCAGGTTCCACTTACAGAAGAGGCTAGTAGGTATGCGGCGTTCATTTCACCAATGGGGACATTCCGTCCTAAAGTTTTGAGTTTTGGTTTGAAGAACGCGCCATACTGCTTTTCAAGCCTCATGGATAAAGTGTTGCGGGGACAGCAAGAATTCGCTTTACCGTATCTAGACGACGTAGCGATATTCTCCGCATCCTGGCCGGAACATATGGCGCACTTGCGGGCAGTGCTAACCCGCCTGCGCGATGCGGGCTTGACAGTCAAGGCTCCCAAGTGCCAGTTAGCACAGGCCGAGGTTGTCTACCTCGGACACGTGATTGGTCGGGGTCGTCGCCGCCCCTCTGAAATAAAGGTGGCCGCTGTGCGAGACTTCCCGCAACCGCGCACGAAGACCGATATTCGGTCGTTCTTAGGTGTCGCCGGCTACTATCAGAGGTACATCCCCAGGTACTCTGATATCGCGGCTCCCTTGACGGATGCTCTAAGAAAGACAGAGCCGCAAACAGTCGTCTGGGATGAGACGAAGGAAAGAGCTTTTAGCGCCCTAAAGAGCGCCCTAACAAGCCAGCCTGTGCTACGATCGCCCGACTACACAAAAGGGTTCGTTGTTCAGTGTGATGCTAGTGAGCGAGGCATGGGCGTTGTACTGTGCCAACGGGAAAATGGAGAAGTAGAACACCCCGTCCTGTATGCTAGTCGTAAGCTGACGAGTCGTGAGCAGGCGTATAGCGCCACCGAGAAAGAGTGTGCGTGTATCGTGTGGGCCGTTCAGAAATTGTCATGTTACCTAGCCGGCTCGAGGTTTATCATTGAAACGGATCACTGCCCTCTCCAATGGCTGCAGACCATCTCTCCCAAAAATGGCCGCCTCCTGCGCTGGAGCCTCGCTTTGCAACAATATTCCTTTGAGGTGCGTTACAAAAAGGGGAGTCTCAACGGTAACGCCGATGGCTTAAGTCGAAGCCCCTAACGTGGGAATCAGCCTCAAAATTGCTTGTTACTGATGTTTTTCTTCCTGAGGCAGGATTTTTAACCTATTGCTTTTGTGTAGTGTTTCAAAGTGATGATGTGCTTTTTAGTGCAATTTTTCCGATTTGTGGACGCGTTCTGAGTGCTGCTAAACTACTGTAAGGAACTAGGCAGCAGTATAAAAGGGGGAAGAGCCTGGCAGGGCTTAGTGAGGGTTGTGCCGTGCTTGCTGACTGAGCGGTTGACTTTTGGCGTGGTTCTAACGCTTGCCGGAAACGAGAACAAAAATGTCAACTCTCCCGAAGTCACTTTGCAGTGTCCTGTGTGCACCTGAACGTGAGAACGAGGCCTTCTCTGTGCGCTGCGCTCAAGAAACGCCAAAGGACGCCCGACTACGGTTATGAGCATCATCGAGCGACATCCCTCCGGACAGCGGATGCAGTCCCCTGACCATCGGGATCTCCTTCCCCCGGCGGGGCGGTCTGTTACGTTTCGCCAACAACGCGCGGTAATGCCGGCGCGGATGCAGCGGACGCCGGGGCTTTGTTCAAAGCGGCGGACATTTTGGGCCGTTCGACGCCGCCGCAACGCCTACCCGCCAAGCGTGTCCAGGCGTGTTTCAGTGCCACGTGTCTTCGTGTGTGCGTGTGTGTGTGTGTGCCCTCGCTTGTCAAAGCGCGGCAGCCGGGGAGCGGAGTTCCCCGAATGAGGAGCCTGGAGGTCTCTCGGCTCAACCGTTCGCGCCGTCGTGTGTGAGGGTTGGCGATGCGTCACTACACTCGGTTCAGCAGGTCTCTCGGCTCGACCGTGCGCGCCGTCGTGGGCTCCTGCTGCGCCGTCCCGTGACCTTCATCCCGTGACCTTCATCCCGTGACCTTCTCTTTTGGACCGCGACGCCGAGGGTATAAGAGCAGCTGCCCCCGGACGCCAGGAGAGAGGCTCCGATTTGTACTGTTGAGTTACGTGCTCTCCCGTCTCTCCACTTCGGTCGACCTGACCGGCCGCTCTTTTGCTATGTTAGAATAAACAAGTTGTTCTGTTACCAGTCTTCTCATGCTTTGCCGGGACCTTCGGATGCTTCCAGTGCCCCAGGCCGCCAGGCCAACGCTACCCTTGGGGCTTGCGACCCATTGGCAATAACGGGCGTCAGCACCGAGACCCCATCAACTCGTGCCAGCGGTGCGATTCCAACATGGTGCTTCGGCTCTTCCTGAGGTTGCTCCGTGATGCAGGATTGGAAAGTGAGTTGTGAGCCGGTACATGTTTGGGAAGTAAATGATGAGCTAAGTGGTTCTTCGTGGTTCGGAAAATGAGCAATTTATTTGGCTCTGTGTCAATTTGTTTTTCATACCTGGTATGTTTAGTTGTACTGTGATGTATTTCAGACCGTATCGCGGTTTATACGCGGCGTTCAGGCGGAAGAAGTGGCGGCAACTTTTGCAAGGCTATTCTATCTACGTAAGCAACATTTCTCTCTCCGCCTCCTTGGTAACTGTGTGAAAGTTTAAGAAAAGCAGCGAAAGCAAGGATTACCTACGAGCTTCTTATAATAATTAAAGCACGACATAATCTTTTCGGAGATTTTCTGAAGTGTGAAGGCAAGGAAATGCTTAAGACATAAAAATATCAGAAATAGATTCGATGCTGACATTAAAAAAAATCACGTGTTTATTCCTATGCTAGCATATATACACACATTCTTTATCACCCTAAAAAAGGAAAAGCTTGATGTACATTCGCGATCGAAAATACGGAGCCCAGGGCTCCGGCGCAGGAGCGGCTACGGGGCCACATCGCGGCGCTGCTATCTCCATCGGGCACATCGGGAGCCTGCTTTGAGGGTGCACCGAGAGACGCCACTCCTCGCCCTCACTCTCGTGCGGCCAAGTCACGCGCTTGATAAATTTGAAGTGTGGTGTTGCCCTGTTTCGCAGCTGATGGTCAGTGCAGAGGCGAGCGTATCCATTTTGCTTCGTTTGCGGTGCTGCCGTAGATCTTGGCGCGACTGCGGCGGGTGGCTTCCGGGCACGGCTGGCAGGTTCGCACGGTTTCTGCAATGTGAGCCTAGTAATGCTTTCGCCTTAAATTAGAATAGAACATTAGTCAGGACGGGCGTTGACACCAACAAAGTGGTGGCACTTTGCTTGCTACTCCTATGCACCAATGCCTTGCCATGGCGTCTTTCGTTGGGAGCCTGCATACACGTGCGCCGTCCGTTCAAACGCCAGGCACGGAAGCGTGGCACACATGGGCCCGAGGCGCACGAAAACATGAAGCGTGAAACCAAATCGGACACTGCCAGGCATACCTTCCGTACACTTAGCCGAACGGCCGAACGCGAGCTGGCGCGGGGAGGAAGGCAAGGACGCTCTTTCCAACTGACCCTCAGCTGCGAAATAGCCGAACGCCGCACTTGAATTTTGTCAAGCGCGTGACTTGGCCGCACAAGAGTGAGGGCGAAGATTGGTGTCACTCGGTGCACCCTCAAAGCAGGCGCCCGATGGAGATAGCAGCGCCGCGTTGTGGCCCCGCAGCCGCTCCTGCGCCCGGAGCCGTGGGCCGCGTATTTTTGATTGCGATTGTACTGTAAAGGACGTGTTGCGGCTCACAAAACGCAGCATTCCCCACGAACTTACGTCCGGCGATAAAGGGCTAAGCGGTAAACCCCTCGCTAAAGTACGTTCAATCGGCACTTTTCATGCTTTGGATCGTTTGACTCGGAAATTAATAGTTATTTTGAGACCTATATTAATACGAGTCTGTAGAATAATATGTATCTTCTGTTACACCCATACAAAGAGCACACATTATTAGCAACTTGAAGATTCGTCGCTCTTGTGTTTACGACGATATTAAATTGGGGCCAATTTACACAGTTGCGGGCTTATTATGCGATGTTATTGGTGACATAACAAACTTTGTCTTTTCTACAGGTATATTTCCGGATAACATGAAGCTTGGTAGGATCGTCGTCTTGTATAAAGGTGGCGCCACTCATTGCATCACTAACTATAGGCAGATATTTATACTTCCGATTTTTTCGAAGATATTTCAAGGGCCCTAAATTTAGGATAACGGGACACCTCTATTAGAATCGTGAAAACTGACAAGAAACTTCAAACTTCAAACCACAGAGCTTAAAGTACCTCTGTGCTCTGTTGTCGAAGGAAGTGGGGGAGGGGGGGGGGGGGCAGGGGCATGCATACATTTGCTACTCATTATAAGTATGTGTGTAAGTATGTATCTGGGAAAAGGGTGTAGCGAATAAGCTAATTTAAAATTATAGCCAATCAATGCCAAGTTAGCTGAACAGGTCATCATTCTTCCATAGCCCCATCGTTCTTCGCATATGTTCGTTTCACTCTCTAGAAGAGGCCAATTTTTGCAGTTAAGGGTGGAGCGCGCTTATGTTTTGTAGTGGGGCCCACCCCTCCCAGCTCCTGGCTTTCAGCCCCGGGGGACCATAACTGCACCGATAAGAGTGGCACTAAGCAGAAGTTCGCACCAAGCACCGAGCGGGGCAAGACGAATCGTCTCATCAATCCCCACCATTCACCTTCATGCCCCTGCCGTCCAATTACTGCGACCGACTCGAGATCCAGCGACTCAACCGCAGGATTTATCCTCCGCCTCACAGAAAGCTCAGCACTGAAGATGCCGTAGCTCTCCGACTTATTCAGACAAACACATTTCCTAACCTACACAAATACAGTAAAATGTTCCCACATACATATCGCGGCATCTGCCCCTGGTGCGGCGACACACGCCCTACACTCTTCCACATCTCGTGGGGGTGCGGGGGCAAACCTCAACACTTAAAGACGCCTAGCACGTCATTTGAGCGGTGGGAGGTACAGCTGACCGGCGATACCCTGGCGGGACAAGAAGCTCTCGTCCAGCAAGTACGTCGAGCAGCCATGGTCAGTGGAGTCCTGGAATGAGGACGCCACCCACTCGACCTCATAGCAACCACCTCGATGGTTCAAATAAATGTTTTTTCTCTCTCTCTCGCACCAAGCAGCGCGGTTAGTTCGGAGTTGCGTGGCGATGTGCTCGGAGTCCGGTAGATGCGCGCCGCTGAGAAAATAGTATCCACATCACGATGCTTCTGAGGCCGATAACGATTACGCCGCGAGTCGGCAATGTGATGCCAGCAGCAGTAGCAGTACGGCGTTGTGATCCCTTGTGGAGTAAAATCGCCGGAAAACGCCTGTAGAATCTGTTTACAATGACCAACTCAATGATGAAGCACAGGATGGTGATCACCTCAAAAGAATGTCACCCACGAAGCATGCACGAAGTGTGAGTAATAGGCCAAAAGTCAGTCAGGAGCAACCTATGCACCAGAACAGAGCAAAAAAATTGAGTGGCACCATTTTCAAAGCGTGGTGGCGCCACCTGCTGCTCCAACGGCACCGAGCTGCCAAGCGAGGCGACCGCAGGTATACGCAGTGCTTGCGCTGCTTGCGCTTTGACACTTCTTTGAAGTTCTCACGAAGAAAGGGGTGGGGAATTTTAGCTAGCGAATTTAGTTAGTGAACTTCAGCTTCTCGGCAAGATTGTGCTGCAAATCGGAATGGCTGTGGCAAGCGCAACGTCCGCAGGCGGAGCGGATTGTTCGGGTAAGTCCGTGTTACTTTTGCATGGGGAAACATTGGTTGTGCGGCTATTCCACTTTAATTTTCATGGTTATATTGCGCTCAGTTTTACACAGACGATATAAATGAAGGACGGGACGTGGACGGACTTGCGCTACGTCCGTCCACATCCCGTCCTTCACTTATATCGTCTGTGTAAAACTGAGAGCAATATAACCATGAACGTTCACCAACTAGCCCCCGTCATTGCTCCACTTTGATTTGCACGTCTGACAATACGTCATGAACTAGTAAAAGCCTTGTAGTACGCGATATACTTTACCTCCGCGTTGTAGTGCCTGAAAAAAATCTCGCGGCCCGCACCTTGAAAACAGGCTTCATGCCGTAGGTTCGAGTAAGCGTAGCGTACGTGCGCGGATGCCCAGATGTGTCCGTTTTTTGTCTCGGGACGGCGGAAGAATGAATTAACATTAGTTCAACCGTGTCGAATCTATATACTGTGCAATGTATGCATACTTCTTTAGCAAACATCGCCGCTCTTGCCCTCTGGCCAGTAGTTACGATAAGCAACACAAACCAGCTTTCACACGTAAAAGTTTCGAATAGATGCTGAAAGGTATTGCGAAATTTCGTGGCCACTAACGCAAGTGCACGGAATTCAATCTGTTACGCATGAGTTCGATTGCCATGAGCGTCAGAACTTTGTAGCGGTGCGAACATTTTCGCGGCATTTACTTCTGAACCAGGTGCGGAGTTCTATGGCGAGAGCCGCTGTACGAAGCCCACCTCAGGCCTTTGTGTAATCTAGGCCCGTAGACAGACACATACACAAAGAGGGACACGCACAGATGCACACATACAGAGACAAAAGTACATGCACGGCTGAATATGCCCCAGCGGCACAGCTCTCGACGTATATCGTGTTCGTCGCAAACGGTGCTCTGCAATCTGCTTCATTTTCGCTGGTTATTTGCACATCCATATATCACGTAGTGACGCCCCGATGATGTTCTGTACTTCGGTGTTGCGGGCACAGACATATTTACACATTGAACACCCCGCAACACACACACTCTACAGGCACGCGAACGCGTCTTGGGAGCTCAGGGAAGATGGCGGCTGGTCGCTGGGTTCCGGAGTATGCGCTCAGCCCACCCGGTTCGAGACTATCGTGTTCTGGTCTATATAGACCATTTTATCGGCGAGGAGGAATGTAGCCTCGAACCAGCGCGCCGCGCCATTCTCCTCCTCACACAGGTATGTGCAGATTCCGTTTTCTCCCAGCGGCAGCTTGCAAAGGCAGCGGTTCAATTGCGAATTAATGCGATTATAACACGTTCTGCCTGGGCTTTCTGCGATGTGAGATGACCCAAGGTCGACGGGCTACCACTCTGCTGTATTCGGCTGCAAAAAAATAACTTTGGGAAGCAAAGGTGAAGTGCATCTTCAGCCGCGGCGACTTCGTGGACACGGTGGACACCGCCGCTGCGATAGCAGAGAAGCGTCCGCTTTGCATTGCCAGCATAAACAGAAAGGACTTGATGCCATCGCGTGTATGTTCGGAAGGTGTTGTTCCCAGTGAGCGCTCGGCGAAGAACTCGGAACTCGGCACCCATGATCAAACTTGGATATGAAAGAAAGGTGCGTATTCGAGTCGGTCAACTATTGCGAATGAACTATCGTGCACGCACATTAAACTTTTTCTGTTCAAACGTGTTCTACGATTATCATGCTTGGCAACGAACGTTGTGGCGGAAGTTGACCGAGGACGTATTACGAAAACAGCACGTGCTGACTAAAAGAAATGAAGGTGTGTTCTTTTCCATTCTGCAACCGAAGCCATGCTTACCGTGTGCCGGCCGGCTGTAGTTCACATGGGCTCTCCCGTGCTTCCGAATCTCGCCGGCAAGCTGTCGACGCCGCTCATCGTGCGCTGTATTACTGCAGAAAATAAAGTTGCTGTTGCAAAGAGTAGTTCGTTTTTCAGCTCTCTCGAGTAGGCGAGGTGCCCTTGCACGCACAAGCACCATATATACGAGACCTAAGAGTGCGCATTTTTTTCTTTATTCATTCTTTATTCAGACATATCCCCGCTTAGCCCGAAAGCGTTACAGCAGGGGGGTTACAAATATGAAAAGAATACATCTTGATTCGCACTGCACAACTGTCCAAATGACAGTCGATTCCGCTGAACAATAGTTTTAACAAAAAAAGAATTGGCATAGAGGCCCGTCCTAGCCCGGTATTCTCTAATTTTGCACTGGTGGTCAGTGCGTGCCGATATATACTTTGGCGGTTTTAAGTACATTTCCCTATCAATTCCAGTTTTGTTGTGATAGATTTCATACAGAAGCTTTAGCCGCAGTTTCTTTCGGCGACGACAGGGATTCCCAATTGAGCTCCTTTTTCATTGCTGTGCCACTGTACCTCCTCCCGTACCTACCCGAGACGAAGCTGGCTGCTCGTTTTTGTATTTTTTTCTAGTTTATTTATAAGACATATCTGTGACTGGTCCCAAAGGGTAGAAGCATATTCCGAAATTGGTCGTACACAAGTTAGGTACGCCGTGCTTCTAAGGTTAGAATTTGCACATTTTAAATTTCTTTGCATGTAATTCAAAGCAACTGCCGCTTTGCCAAACACATAGTCCACGTGTGCCCGCCAAGAGCAGTCGCCCGACAGCATCACGCCCAAATATTTAGTCGTGGATTTCTTACTTAAAATATTATTCATTACGCAGTAGCTGGCATCGATTACATTTTTCTTCTTAGTAAACCGCACATGGACACACTTATCAGTATTCAAATTCATTTTCCACTTAGAGCACCATTCACAAATACGTCCTAGGTCGGCGTGCAGTTTGAGAACGTCATGTTCGTTATCAATTTTTCTATACACAATACAGTCATCCGCGTCGCGTGCGTCTGGTTGATCGCGGCATATTCGCGGCCACTATCATAAGCTCATTTTATTCACGTTAGCAGCCCTTTCGATCGAGTTATGTTACAGTTCTTTATTTCGTAAAGCTTGATGCCCGAGTGCCAGATAAACAATGCTTAGAAAATCGTACCGCAAAAATTTTAGGAGCACGAAAGCTAGCAAAACGTGTTTCCTCGGAGCTTCGCAGTTACCTGGATTGGGATTTACCCTGGTGCGGCACACCGCATGACACATGGGGACACCTCTGATTGTTGTAGTCTGATCGATTGAAACCCTAATGAAGTTCAAGGCTAGACATACAATAATAACACGTTACATGTATACGTTACATATTGCCAATGTTCAGACTTGACTCGCCTTCTATTCCTATCGTGGGCAAAGCTGCGGGAGCGCCTATAGGCTCGTCGCCGTTCGATATTGCGGCTATAGCGAAGCTAAAAGCTTAGTAACGACACGCTAAGAAGTTTCCCAATCCAAACAGCTTGTTAGCACCTCTCGGGAAAGCGCGAAAACTTACCGCTCGTCGTCAACAGCACGTTCGCCGTGCACCCTCCAGCGCGATCCCGCATACCAGCATGGCGCCGGACGATAGACGGCGCTGTGATCACGAAATGACGGTGCCCTCAATAAATAGTTCTATAGTGAAAAGATAAATGAACACACACACAACACAAACCTGTTATGTATAAGAAACTTCACCTGTATAGTAGTATTGAGCTTTGCAAGAACAAAAGAAAGAGAACATTCAGAGGAAAGCAAGGAAAGCTTTAGGAATCCAAAAGAGAAAGAAGGAAATGATGGGGGATATCAATGGCAATCAACAAATTAGGGAATATATAAAACGTTAACATTTTCCTTTCGCTGAGGTAACCGTACATAGCCAAGTAAACTTTCCTATCGCGGAAATCTAGTATCAAGACCCCAAGTAATCAAACAAGCAAAACTTTAGAAGTATAAGAAAGAAAGAAATCATGGAGAATATGAAAGACAAATAAGGAAATTATTAAAACTGTTAACATTTTCTTTTAGCTGAGAAAAACAAAAATAGCTAGTCAAGGATTCCTATCCTGAAAACCTATCGTATTAATTAAGGCCCCAAGTCAAGGCACAATATAGTGTGTATAAGCGCGACTGAACGAGGACGTAGAAAGAAAGATACACTCAGACAGCGCTTCACTTTCAACTATAAATTTTATTTTCGCACGCATCGATATATATATACATATATATATATATATACCGTGCGAGCGGAATCAACCGTGACAGGAAAAGAACAACATTCAGTGATGCATATCGACGAACCATACACGTGTGCAAGGCATGGTGAAAACACATACTGCAATGGTTACAAAGATAAACCGAGGAATCGTATCTCCTTTACAGATAGCGACACTGATAGCTTGCTCACGCACCTTTCCTGTAATTTTGCAATTTCATAAGCGTCCACAATCTCCCTTGTCATCCTGCTTTGAGCCCTATACAGAATGGAAGTACTTTCAAACATGGCTTTGAAGGAACAATCTCGGCAAGGAATACCCAAATGACCCGAGATTACCCTAGGGACGTTATATTGATGCTCTTTTAATCTCTCATTGATGCATCTGACGGTTTGACTAACATACGTTCTTTCGCGCGAAAGTGGAATGGCATAGACAACGTTATGAGTGCAGGTTACAAATTGTTTGCGATGTTGAGTAGAGCATGCGAGCATTTTGTTATTCTGTATATTAACGTGTCTGCATAGCTTCTGTAGACGCCTCGGGGGCAGAGAGAACCACGTCCACCCCCGATTTTGCCGCTATTCTTCTGGGACCATGTGAAATGCTTATAAGATTATGTGAGCGTCTACAGAACTCTGTCATGGATTCTAACCAACTAACCCGCCAACGTGTTTTAACCGAGGCACAAGGAAACTGACAACGACACGGAGTTTCTTCTTCAGCTGCTTCTATTTGTTTTATTACTCTCAGGGCGCAACCAAACTAAGCTGAGCCTTTTTTATATGAATGCAAAATGGCAAAACACTTGATACACAATTAAACAATGGGCATATAGCTGACAGTTTTGTTTTCACACTCTCTGGGACTTCGTCAAACGCTGCTAACGTTTCGCCCACGTTGCTCATTCCTTGGCAAAGTTGTCTTGAGATTGAAAAGCATGTTTTTTTTAAAGCTACCAGCTGTTTTTACTTAATTTTACTACCTCTTCAATTGTTCGTATTTCTCACTAACTATCCTTTCATTTGCCTTTTGCGATAACACTGCGTCGCTAGGACGACGAGGCACGGAAGAGCAGACACAAAAGAGCATTGATTGAAAACCGAATTTTTATTACATACAAGACAGAAATACGCGCGGAAACGTTGAGCGTACAAAAATATTGCGCAGCAAAGATTTTGCACTAGCCTTTACAGGAATGTGCTTTGCTCCCTTCAGGATACCTTGATCTAGAAAACTGTAGTGTTGTTGGCACAGGATTGTCGTGCGTATAACAGCGATCTTAATCATTTCAGCTTATAGCAATGGACGCGATTTTTGACGCTCTGTTACCAACTGATTAAGGCTAGTGAGCAGTCTATAGATACGTGTCTATATATAACACGGAAAAAAGCAATTTCAGATTTGACACATTTGCAAGTTATTGTTTGCCAAACATCTGCGAGAGGCATGGTAATATTGCCCGGGGCTCATAGATGTTTCAGGGAAACACCTGAAAAAGGAAAAAAAAAAGAAGCACGAGAATGAAAGAAATTGGGCAACACAAGACGGCTATCTTTTTGAACGTCAGTTGAACACTTTCTGTCATTTGCAAATTACGACCGCTGGAATATTTACACGTATACATATATTTTAATACCAGCAGGGTATCTGCATGCTCAGATTATTTCTCAACACTAGTCAAAATTAAGTTTTGCTTTGCCGAGATTCCAAACGAGTTTAAAAAGAAGAAATTGTCCAGATGTCATTGGCTGGCGTACACTTGACAAAAAAGCCTAAGCGGATATGTACCATTATTTACCACGGAATCTCTTTATTTATGCATAGAGGGGAGCACCACAGCAACAGCTCCCTAAACATTTCAGGGCTGTATTAGTTACAAGGACGCTGTCTCTGTCCTTTCGATGAGGACCAACAATGCTTTTCTAAACGTCTTTCCAGCTGAGCTAATAGCCTGGCCTCACGGTCTTCGCGGCGCTCAGGGATATCCTGTGCCATCTCAAGTGCGTCGCCATTCCTCTGCTCCTTTCGCCCCATGGTGTCTTGATTGGTCCATGAGGTTTAACATCTCTAAGCAACCATGGGGCTATGACCCATGCAGTGGTGCAGGGCTACGGATTAATTTTGGTCACCTGGGGTTCTTCACCGCGCACCTAGTAAATCTAAATAAACACAAGCGTTTCTCGCCCTTTATCTTATGCCGGAAGCAGTGCTTAGTTGTGTGGCTAAAAAAAAAAGAAATCCAGCCAATGGCAATCCTCTTTCTTAGTACTGTAGAATATGCTTTAAAAGAGAGGGAGGGAGGATTTGGAGAGGCTGAAGGAAAGAGTTGCTCATCTCGCCATAACCAGCAGGGTAAGCGGCGACAGCTGCTGATGAACCAGGAGTGGGGTAGTGCCGTTAAGGAAGCAGAGCGAGAGGCAGAGAGCCTCTTTAATGGGTCCCGGAGAGGTTTTCCTGGTGGCTTTCAGCATGCTACTCCAGATGGATAGGTTGAAAAATTAAATGATGTTTCACAAGACAACTGCACTATATGCTGAGGAACTAGCCTGCTATTTAATTTTAACAGCGTATAAAGACAAGTAATGTCCACCACATCGGACCAGTTGGCGCCTTTTAAGCTTAGAGCTCACTCGTGCAAGCTTCTGCTTTCGCGTCTGAAAGACATATGGTCCGTCGTTGCCAATCTTAGAAATATATGTCTCACATTTGCCACTTTAAAAAAAGTTTAAGAATATAATTGCCAGACAAGCATTGAGGCCCAGGACCTTACTTTTACAGAAATCAATGTATGAAAACTATATTGAAGCGCGGAGGGCTATAGTCTTGTGATGAGGTGCCACAGCTTTCTGCGCTTGAGAATTTACGATTAGACAGAGTATAGAACTGCCTGAGCAGGTTGCGAGCACCAGCAACATTCAAAGGCGCCAAGTGGTGGCGCGCAGCCCAGAGTCCTGCGTTCACAGAGCTCCCAAAAAGCGAGCACACGTCTTTTAGACCCTTTCAAGTTCAAAGGTGGCTTCCCTATGCTTGCCCCTATTTCCGTTTTGTTCACCCACACGGCGAGGCGCGGATGCCATCGCTTACGGGATTTGGGGCCCTCCCATTTACCTTCGCCAGTAAAGCGAGAGATACGGATTTAGGAGGTGAATAGGATGCGCGGCGCTTCCAACGTCGGGGCGACTCAGACGTGCATCCCCGGAGAGGCCTAATGGACGGAAGATGGGATTACGGTTCAAACAAGTCGGTTCCTTTGCGTGCGCTGGCAGGTTCGCCCAGAGGATCGCTACGGCGCTCGGGGCACCGTTGGTAGGAGGTGTAGGGACTCTTAGCGATGAATCAGGAAACCGTGAGACGCGGGCGAAGATTTCAGGGCTATACCTTTAAGCCTGCGCAGAAAACTGACCCTAATCGCTATGCCATATATCATGTGATTCGAGTTGAAAAGAACTGAGGCGGTGTCTTCTCACGTCTTCCCCGCAAATAATGTGTGTGCTTGCATAAATGGTGTGTTCAAACACGGCGGTTATATTGAACCTGGCTGCTTCGTCTTCTTGTGCAAGCGGACTCACTGGGGCCCGAAGGCATTTAAACACAAAGACCCGTACGTAATTCTGCCACTTATTTCTGGCGAATATCTACAAATTTTCTATAACCTAAAATCTTCAGGTGTTTTATTGTCTATAATAATCTATTGTTAGACTTTAATTTATTCAAAACTTTAGTCTCGCACTCTCGCTTTACTAGAAATAATGACATTTCCACTAAAATAATATCATTGTTAAGAAAAGGCAATAAAGATAAAGTATGTTGAGAAGCAGCTGTCTCTTTAACCGAATATCGCATGATCAAATTCACTATCCAAGCCTCAGGAATGCTCTATTATTATAGTTTGTTGAAGCGCTCTTTGAGAAAAGCAATAAGACATCAGCATAATACTGTGTTCTCATTTAGCTGCCGTTGCGTATGGCTGACTACGCCGCAATGAAAGCGTACTAACTGGCCAAATTATCCATCTTTACCCAAAGAAGTATGCACAGTTCGCCTACAATGACGCACCCGTGCATGTAGAGAGATAGAGAAAGCAAGAAGAAAGGCAGGGAGGGAGGCATGTAACAGAATTACCAATGCTATAGACTGACTACATCGATGGCATATAAATGTTTAGGACAAATTTTAGATCGGCTGCAATGACAATTAATCTTGTAATAATTCAGCGTAGGTCTTGGATGAATTACGAAGGAATCTAAGTTATTTACCAATCACTTTCACTTATAAATAGCTGTAATTTGCCCACGTACAAGCGTTGTTTGAACATGACTGTATCGTTAAGTCTTTTGTCTTTCTACTGATTTTAATGATTGGCAAATACAATTTCTGCTAGTTTATTAAAACGAAAAACAGTATGACGGAATTTAGACGGAAGCTACAATTGACATACAGAGATACAGAAAAGAATATAAGCTTGGAATTAGAGCAGAAAATTTGGTCTTAATGTTTTCATTGTCAAAGTGAAGTAATTTAAGAAGTCGTAATTATTGTGACGACGTAAGCAGGCAGATACTGGGCCAGCTACACATTTTATCTCATGATAAAAATGAAGACCTGGCACATAAAAGGCAACGAAGATGAATTACATGAAGGAGTTTCAACGCATAACACAACAGCAGGGTTCGAAAAAGGCAGATCTGTGTTTTCCAATGAAGAAAAATACAGATTTTTTACATAATAGCCAATGAATTTGCAATGCGAAAACAACTTTAAAATGCAGCACAATGTGGAGATCGAGAAGAGGAGGCTTCAGCGCGTAGGAGGTTGAAAGATTTCGAGAGTAGCAAATTGGTCACAGTCCAAAGCTACAGAAGATTGTACACTTCGAACAGGACGTAGAGATCCCCACGCTTGCATGTTAGGTGAGACCATCTTCAGCAATAGCCGCGACTGTACCACTGTCTTCCAAACACTCTCTTCATGCGAAAAGCCCACGTTTTTTGCACTTGTTGTCTACAGGCATGTGCTGTTCTCCACGGGATCCGACACCTGTGAGATCTCTTCTGGCTAACTGTTCTGCGGTCCGTCCTCATCAGATTTAATATACTTAAATATGCGTGAAATGACTTTTAGGGATGACATCTTCTGTTATTAGATTGTACGACCACAAAAGCTACTGGAATGGCTTTACAACTGGTCTTGTTTACAACTTAACAACTAGTGTGTTTTACCATAGCTTCTGTGATTATAAACCATTTCATTACGCTTGGCCGTTCTACTGTGTGTTCACACCCGCCGTGGTTGCCCAGTGGCTATGGTGTTGGGCTGCTGAGCACGAGATGGCGGGATCGAATCCCGGCCGCGGCGGCCGCATTTCGATGGGGGCGAAGTGCGAAAACACCCGTGTACTTAGATTTACGTGCACGTTAAGGAACCCCAAGTGGTCGAAATTTCCGGAGTCCCCCACTACGGCGTGCCTCATAATCAGAAAGTGGTTTTGGCACGTTAAACCCCACAATTTAATTTAATTTTAACTGTGCGTTCACAAGCGACCTCGTGCTCACCAGCAGAACACTATAGCCACGTAGCCTCATAGACTGGTATGCGGGTTTATCAATTAATGTACCGTTAATATAACACTATTATCACCCCTCAAACGTACGACCGATGATCAACTGCAAGAATAACAAAGTGTTATTATTGCGCGTGCATTACTACCGAAATATATCAGTGTCATGTTTTGCGCGTTTTTCTTCGTATCTGCGCTTTTTAACATTACCATGGTCAATATAGCCTCGTCAAAGCAACAGGTGTACTGTGATTATTTGTAACTGGCGATCCTCATGCCGTAGCAAAACAGCAAAACCTGCCATGGAGGATGGTTGGAAAAGGCTTTGCAAAGGTCTCGTTATGGCGCACACTCAAAAAATTCGGTATAACTTACAAAATAATTCAAGATGGTAAAACGAAATTGAAACAGGAAACGTTCTGCATAAATATTATCTGTTCAAGCCTGACAAGATACTGTGTGCAGAAAGAGGTGAAAATGAGCTTTACTTCCAATTATTGCCGTCGAAATAGAATGCGCTTTCAACACCATTTTATTAACAGTTTGTTGGAACGCAGCAGCACATTTCTCAAATGAGACCTTGCATTACATTGTCTTGCCGCCCATAAGCACACAACTAGTGTTTCGAGTTGATACTTCGTCAGAGTCACAAAAAACAACGCGACGTCGAGTCAAGCGTTTCCTCAAGTGTTGGGCGCTCTCGGCCACACGTTTCATTAAACCAGGCACGTGCCTATGCCGAAGCGTTAACTACATTCAATAATAAACGCCGCAGAAACATTTTTGTGTGGTTGGTAGCGGAACTGGTGAATTCTTGCACTGGATAGAACTTTAGAATGCTGTTAATATCGATGGCGAGGTGATTGGGGTAAATCTAATTGATAATATGTTTAAAATCTTTAGAAGTTTGCTTTCAGAATGTGAAACATAAACACATACTCCGCACATGTACGCACGCGCCCTGCTAAGCTGTGCGGGCAAGAAAGAGTATTGCAGCGTCGCCGATAGCTTAGTACAGATATTCCTCGCGGTTTTTGTGTGTTCGGCCTAAAAGCATCCTAATCGTCCAACGCACCCGCCAGCGCGATCATACACGGCATGGCGCACCTCTGCAGTGAATGTGCGGCACTGCACGGGTGCCTTCTATGCCTCCTATACGTGCAGACAGCTAAAAAATGAACTGCCACCCGGGGACTATAGAATGGAGAGGAGAAGAGGTTCAAGGCTCACTTCCTGTCGTGGATTCGCGTCGCCCTGCCCCACATGCCCCCCTACCTCCGTCTCCCTTTTCTCCCCCTTCTCCTTACTCGGGTGGTCGCTGTTCTAAATGAGCACTTTATGCAAAACCTCTGGTGCCGGTGTCGCTTCGCATCATATCCTAGTCTCGGCTCGAACCCGCTACGCAGGAACGCGTGCACGTGAGGTCGCAGCGTAGCCGGTGCGCAGATTACAGTTTGCTGGCAACCAAGAAAGGAAAATGTTGGCCTCTGCCCCGTCTTGTATTTCCCAGAAAATACTCTTTGGATCTTTTAATGTTGGACAAAGAAGTAGGCTTCAGATCCATTTGCAATGCGTGCACCTACGGGTTACCACAGTATTCTTTGCTTCTAATGAGCACGCGAGTGATAGCATGATACTCCTCAACGAGTGACCAGCTATTACGTACCGCATAGCGACAAGTATTGCGCAGGTGAGCGATGTCGGTTTCCGTCGCCTCTGTCTTGTTTTGAGCACGAGCACCACGCAGCGTGATAACTGCCAGCCGCAGCATATATGCATGGACATACTTGATAAAAACAGCGCTAACAAAGACGAGGCTGAAGAAATTAAGGTAGATTTCACAGGTGCGGGTAATCCTACCTTGAATTCTTTGACCTCGTCTTTGTTAGCGCTGTTTCTGCCGAGTATGAACGTACACCAACTGCACAAGTTTACCTGCTACTACAGTATGCATGCATGTATTTAAAAACGTGCGGGCACGCCACCATACAAAGCTGTTGATACATGGCGTTTCTAAAGCGTAATGCTCAATAACATTGTCATTGTTATTGTTATTATTTGATATGAAAACACACACACACACACACACACACACACACAGAGGGAAAAAGGGAAGGAGCAGGTGGGCAGCTGCGACCGAGAGGGGCACAAAACCTGCCTGCTCTTTAGGAAGGAGGGGATATATCAGCAACATGATTATAACGGCGTGTTTTGAGGACAGGGCACAGAAAGAATGCACACAGGACAGTCAGTGATTGTCCTGTGTGCATTCTTTTCGTGTTCTGTCCTCAAAACGCGCCGTTATAACCATGTTCCATCAAGCCAGCAACCAATTAGCCCATTTAAGTCTGTTAATAGATCGGCAAGCAGGTAGTAATCTTAAAAAGGCAATTTTTCGAAAAAATTCGAAAGTATGGCCAGCGCATGAACCGTTATATACATGCATACTTGCCGGGATAGGCCAGTTTCGGCAATATGCAACTGGTGGCTTAATGGGATCAAGACCTACTGCGTTAAGTGGCGATGCCAAACACTTGAGTTCTGGGCACGACCAGAAGGTACCGGCATGTCCAATGGTGACGCTGTTTGTGTGTTTATGTGATAATTGTGTATATAGTAATTATCAACCAGCACCTTGAGTAGCTTGCCAGGCGATCACCCGGCTAACATCGCCGGCTTATCATTAAAGCTTGTATCTTTCCTTCTCTCTTAAGCATTGGCCTAGTAATACGGACAAGTTTTATCAAATGGACCACGAAGGTTCACCGTGAGCCAAAGTGCACGGACCATAGGATTCTCGAAAAATTCAATTTCTTCGTTTCTTAGACGCGCAGCTGAAAAGTGGTGGAGCGCGTTGTGCTGTTCGTGTGGCAAAAGGTGAACTGCAGCAAGCAATTTTAGACTGCGTGACTAAGCTGCTAAGAATGAGAGAGAGAGAGAGAGAGAGGAATCTCTTTGTTGGAAAGCAGAGTGGTAAGCCAGCGTGTATTCGTTTACGTACATGCTACCCTAGAGAGAACGAGAGACGGAGGGGAAGAAAGACCCTGTAGTGCAAGGTGGCATTTGCCGATCGAAGCTGCGAAGAAATTCAGCTTTTTTCCCAAGGTCCGTACACTTTTGCTCACGGCTGTTGCGTGTTGTGGCGGACGTTTGACCACCACTTTCGCACTTCGCCGAACCGTGCAGAACTGAGAAATTAATGCGTCGGTATGCCAGGAAACACGAAGCGCCGTCCGCTACCGGCACGCGAACAACCGTCTCACTTTTCACTGCCGGTCACGCGGAGGCAGCGAGCTTGTGCCCCGCACGTGCGCGATGTCGACCGCACGAACAAAGCAATCGAGCGTGTAGCTTTCCTTTTTTTTTTTTTCGCTCTCCACCCTCGCGAACTTCCTTCCTGTCGACATTTCCGGTCGCAAAAGAGCGCGCAGTCAGAAAACGCCGATCGAAGTACGAGTGGTAGCTGGTGGCTTGGGGCGGGCAGCCAGACGGGCAGCAGTGCATGCGTGTGATTTCAATCGAACGCAGTTATAATTGCCGTCCCATTTCGCTCTTTGATCGATTATGCAAAGTGTTCTTTCTCCATTCTCCCCTCCCTCGTCTATCCAGCTGGTGCCTGACTTGCTCTATTGTTGACATTTCGCTCACATGTTTTCTGTTCTGTTTATTCCAGTTTCATTTTATTCTATGTTTCCTCGTAATTGCGACCGGCTAGTCGAACGCGCCGCGTCCCGGCGACATCTTTTATACGCGTCTCCCCCGTCTGCCTCGTTCAGCGCGCCTTCTCCGCACGGCGGGTGCGCTTGTTCACTTGCGCCGTTTTATCTTCTGTTTCGACGCCCCTGCTGTAGAACACACGACACCCCCTCCGCCTCCCAGTCGCTATCAAGTGAGTCCCTCGATCGCGCAGCCCTCCCCGGTCTATGCGGCACTCGTTAACAGCGCTGCGCTGGCATTGCGCAGTTCTCTCCGCCATGGCGCGCGTACATGCGCTTCGTAACGTGCATTACGGGTGGGGGAGGGCGCCATCGATGCTTCATAAATTCTCCACTGACACACACGGCGCCAGCTCCCGGTCGCTCTCCGCACTCCCCAACTCGGTGGCCTGACCGGCAGCTTGTACGCCAGCGTCGGGAGCCCACGCTGTGCCGCCGACTTTTGTAGTCGGCGGCGGGCGAATGCCCTCCTACTCGCCATTTGTCGCTTTGTCCCCGACTCCTGGGCTCGTTAAGCGTTGTCGTGTCTACGGAACGCGCACGCGCAGAAGCGGCGCCCATTCCGCGGGTCGCTTCCATGCACTGCATGGAGCCGTCTGGCTATGTAGTGCCACGTGTTAAATAATAATAATAATAATAATAATAATAATAATAATAATAATAATAATAATAATAATAATAATAATAATAATAATAATCGAAATCTGAGGCAAAACGTGACGAAGCTGCGCGTTTCATCTGACTTAATGACAACCATTGTACTTCCGACAACTATCCATGCGATCGTAGGGTTCCTCCTCATTCAAGACATTTCCTCACACGCACGCAGATAAATAGAGAGAGAGAGAGACCAAGTTCAGTTTTTCACTTCAAGATACGATGCTTAGTATGGGTGCTCGCATCCTTAAAACGTTGTCCTGCTTCGTGGATGTGCAAAATTTGGATATAGGATGCGAGCACAACGAGCACATCGCAGAAGTTGTATGGCTTCTTCCACTGTCAGGAAATGGACAGCGCTGCATACTGAAAGCAACTTCAACCAAAATGTCTAGAAACACATTATTTCACCAATATTCCGAGCTCCTACCTATTCTATATTGGTCCGCTTATTGAATTCCGTATTATTAAATTTAGAAAAAGAAATACTTCCTACGCAATGGCGCGCATTGAAATTCCGCAATGTGACTGTGGCTTTGTTGACGAATACACATACCGTCTTCTTCTAAAATGCTTGCAACAGGACACACCAAGACGTAACTGAAATTAATATCAATTTGCTGTAGATCACTAAGTTTAAAGAAATTATTGCAGCCGTGGCCAACAGGAGTGACGCAAAATTGCGCTGTAATAGCGTTAAAACCATCTTGAACACAGCGGCATTGTCGGGTGTTATCAAGTCACGTATAAAAGGCGTAGTGAATGTGCGAAGACGTTGCGCAGTACTCTAGCAAACAGCGTAGCACGGCCTGCTTGCTCGTAGGAGCCAGCAGCTACGCGGTCGCCAAATCAGCCACTGAGTTCTTTGACGCCCCTCCTGAGAGCGCTGCTGCCGCGCGCGCGCCAGAAAGCGACGGAACGACCAAACACGGCAAAGAAATTGTGGGCACAATGTAGCGAGCTAGAAACCGTTGAAAGCGATGTTTTCGAATGCGATGCATGCACGATTTGGCACTGAAACATTTGTGCAAATAATCATGCAATTAGGTAATTCATAATTAGCTCATCAATGATAACTCAAAACTTCATCAGTATGCGCAAGGTGGCTGCTAACAAAACACCGTTGGTGCCATCGTCGTACCTAGTAGCCATTTTTCCTTTTAAAGCTTGGCCCGCGTTAGCGGGGCACACGGTATATCTAATTATGCCACCTGTTAAAGAGACAAGAGGTAGCCGGTGCCACATTTGTGCGCTAAGATATGCTGCTATCATGTCATTAAAAAAAAAAAAAAAGCAAATGCGCCGATATAATTCATGTATGCGGACTGACGAAGTATAGTTTTAATAAGCGCATATTTGTTTTGCATAATAATAAAACAAATTCCTCCATAAAACATGAACATATAATGTCCGCCTATAGGTATCTCTAATGACAGCGACATATTAATAGAATAGCGTATTATATTAAACGTATTGTTTGATTTAGTTGATTTTCTTTGATTTAGCCATTCGGTATGTACAGCTGGGTGTGTGCCCATTCTTGTCCAGTCCTCCAGGATAGGCATGTGCCACTGTGACACTAGATTTACAGAATACTTAAATATGTGTCGTATACTTCTCTCTCTGCATACAGCTCTCATCACCCGCCGCGGTGGCTTAGCGGCTATATGGTACTGCGCTGCTAAGCACGAGGTCGCGGGATCGAATGGCGACCGGATTTCATTGGGGGCGAAATGCGAAAACGCCTGTGTACTGTGCGCACGTTAAAGAACCCCAGGTGGTCATAATTAAGCCGGAGTCCCCCACTATGGCGTGCCTCATAATCAAATCGTGGTTTGAGCAAGATCCCAGTATTCAGTTCAACAGACGTCATCACCATTCTTCCCCCCGTCAAACGTCACACATCTCCTTCGCTAGGTTTGGTGTGGTGTTTGCATTTCGGCGTAGCGTGTGAGCGGTGCATACGCATAAAAAATGCATGAGGATAAAGTTGTCACCATTGTGGTGGATAAACATTGCATGAGGTTGCACACAGCATATGACGAAAGTAAGCACAACCGTACGCATCGCCGTCAGTTCCATACACACCACTCTACTAAAACTTTGCTTCGCTTAGAATCCAGCATGTGTGTTCGATTTTCTTAATTTTTTAATGCTTGGTTAGGGTTACTGGGAAAACAAAGCATATTGTATCTATCGCATACCTTGCCCTGCGGGCTACGGTGCGTGGCTAACTGATATTCCCTCCGGTACCCGTATTCGAACTTCCGTAATGTGCTGAGTTCCCGGCGTAGTTGGAATCACGAGTTTGCTTATACTGACAGAGAATGTCCTTCATTCTCCCTCCTCCTTTCATTGTCTTTTCAAACTGATATGCAAGAGCTTGCTGGCCCATAGGCCACGATACAGTATACAAAAATGAAACGCGCATTATCTTCAACTTACTTGCATTTAAACTTTAGTTCACAATAAATCGCGATACAAGGAATCGAAAAGGCAACTGTGAGGAGTTAATCTTGGTAGGGGTAATAAATAAAATGAATACTTAGCGGCTTGTTCTGGTTCCTTCGCTTCATCTAGACTAAGAAATCTGCAATCGCTGTTTCCGTCCAGGCAAGCAGAAGCTGGTAAGGAGACAGTGCTAGTAGCGCACGCTTAATTTTCGTTCGTGTGTCCTAGAAAACACAGCCAGAGCTGGTGAATCGCTTTGCCACGAGGAATGTCTGCTGCCGGTGCTGGTGCAGCCGTGCTTGCGTGTTTAGGCGCAGGGAGACGATACAGTGGGTCCGGGAAACACTTCCGTTGCCCCCCTTGTGACCTGCGCTCCGAAATTCCCCTCCGATATCTGCTGTTCGACTTATTTAGACCATGCAGACCTCACGACAAATCGCGGAGAAACAGCAAGCTGAAGAGGCGCTCTCGAAAAAGCTGGGGCGGCCAGTGAAATTGAGTTTTTACCATTACCGCTTCGCTGACCCGCAACAATGGGTATGAGAGCGCACGTGCATTCTGTATCAATCGGTCGTTTCGTTGCATAATAAGGCGCTTCAGCACCCCCGGCCAGCCGCCTAACCTCTTTACTTTCTCACTTATTTTCTATATATCGTTATTTTTTTCTTTACGCACAATGTTATTCGTGTGCACATGCATGAAGATATATAGTGGGAAGAAAACCGAAGAAACTAAATGCAGGGAGCTAGACCAAACGAGCTAAACATTCCGGAATTGTCCGTCGCGGTTTGTGTCAACGTTGTCTTCCATCTTGTTCCATGGACGTTTTCTTTTGTTTTTGGTTTT
Organism: Dermacentor andersoni; assembly: GCF_023375885.2. Classification (NCBI taxonomy): domain Eukaryota; kingdom Metazoa; phylum Arthropoda; class Arachnida; order Ixodida; family Ixodidae; genus Dermacentor; species Dermacentor andersoni. The sequence goes on along the minus strand of NC_092814.1, from coordinate 217,723,133 downwards.
CTTTGTTTTTTTTTTTTTAACTGCCAACATCAGTTATCAGCGGGGGAATGGACTGAACGTGTCTGTCCTTTTGCAAAAAAAAAAAAAAAAAAAAATCGAGCGACCATCGTATAACGCGAAAATGTTACGCTGGGGTACGGGGAAACGCTTATCGCCTTCAAACCGAGTGTTTTAATCACTGCTCGATGTCATTCCCTTGTACACAATTAACTGTCATAAACTATTATAGGAAGTACGCTGAATGTGACCATTTACCCGGCTGAGCAGCTTAACCGGGCGGCACCGAACGATGCGCAGTATACAGGAAGGAAAGGGCGTTCGTATACGGTGAGTGTGGGGCCAGAGAAGAGCACAAAAGTAAAAATACGTATAAATAAAAGCCCCGCACTGGCTATGCTGCCACGGACATCGGGCCGGAGGGTGAAGAGCCGCCGCCGGTGTCTTCACATCCACTGGCTGAGGCTGAGGCCGAAAAGCAGAAGCTCGAAAAGAACAGAGCCGCGAGAAAACGCCTCGTAAATGTATGCAGGAAGTGAGCTACGGAAATGGAATAGCCCCCTGGAGTCTGCCTTTCTTCTTTGTTTTGTTTTTGTTTCTTTTCATAGTATAATTTCCCCTTGCTCTCTTCTTTTTTAGACAAAAATTAATTTGGGAACCTTTGTCGCCGTATGGTGACGAGTACTGCTTTTTTTTTTTTTTTCAATCAACTATACAACGAAATTATAAACATCAAGGTTCAAATACCGCATGCACTGTTAATTATAATGAGCAACCACTTTGAAGAGAGAAACACGTTTGTCCCCGAAAATATATCGCCATGATAATGATACATTTACGATCACCATGATACCCCGCAGTTACAGAATTCTGGGGTGCGATTTTCTTCGAGAAAAAAAAAAGAAGACCACCTTCGGTGGCTGCGTTGCACTGGGAGCGCTGAAAAACATGCGAGTATCGAAAGCCTGTTTGTGGTGCTCCTTTAGAGACAGTTGTGCGGGCCTCGTGGAACACATGTATCCACAGATCGAGCTTTACTGGGGCATGAAGGTCGAAAGGAAATAAGAAGGACTTGAATTATAATACCCGGACATGTGCTTGGTATGCAACCTACACATCTGAAATATCTTTTTAAATAGGTGTAAATTCACGCGTGAAGAATATTGAGGGTTAGACGAGCGCTGCCTTAGCTTTGGAAGACTACTTAAGGTCTATTCATATCGACCTTAAATTCGCATCACAACTGCAAGAATAGTATTAATCTAAAAATGTATGTTAAAAAAAGTGTTTTCTTTTCTATTGCTCTTTATGTGTTAAAAGAAAATGTTTCTGCATGTCCTGCTCTTTTCATCTCATCTCAAGAAATTAAATCTTACAGTAGCACTAATTTCTTAGGGGTTGTTATCGACACTCATTTAAAATTTCGTGGCCATGTTTTTGAGTAACAAAAAAAAAAGCATGCGCCAGGGCTGAGTCTTTTAATTCCTGCTAAAGCTTTTTTTTTATACTCAAGTACTTCTGATCGTATATTATGCATTCGTTCACAGTCACATTAATCATTGCATGGAGCCATAGGATGGTACCTATAATATCTATTTGTCACGGCTTCTAATCCTTCATAAGCAGGCCATCCGTATTATTTATTTAGACTCACGTAGTTGCACTCTTTCTCTTTGTTTAACTTCGCGTGCTACCTTTATCTCAATGTTATTCTTACAATTTTGATTTATTGTTTTCTATAGTTTTCATCGCTATCTCTGCATAAATATTATACCACCATATGGGATGCTTAGTTCCAACTCTACCGTTTTGTCGACTCAGGAAGATCTTCCTAAAGCACTCACTAATTATGGAAACAAATCATTCTTTTTTCAGCTTTTACGCTCTACATTTTCATACTAACTGATTTCAAGCAATGTAACTCGCTCTCAATCTTTAAGGCTCTATTAAAGGATTAGCTTTACAAGATTAGCGAACTCAACAATTAATCCCCCCCCAACTACGCAGCACATGCATTACTCAATTTATTTTTGTTAACCGTTTGTACACATAATTATTTTTCAATGTTATTCGTAGGCAGGAACTGGAGTTCGTTACGTATACCGCCAACGTACTTGCAACATGTGCACTTAGATGCTCGGACAAGTCGAGGCTGGAGCATCTGTGGCGCTTTCATGTTTACCCATGGGAGGAACAATTTTCTCTCTCACACATACAGCGCGATTGCAGCAGCTCGTGCAGGCAGCTTATGCTCTGCAGGCGAGTCAATGTGCGTACGATGATCTCCTTATGTGCCCCCGTGGCGTCCGCACAAACATGCACGCGCCGAAAGGAGACAAACACTGAGGATTTACGCGACCGCCGTGTCGAATTTTCAGCGAACTGAATTATGCGTGCGCCGTGCGCTGACAAAGAAAACCCCGTGTCCACATTCGGTGAACCCATTCGTCTCGGCGAGGCTCTTCCTATTGAGGCTCCGGCGCTCCACTGCAGGGGTCCGGAGAAGGACGGCGCCGGCGGCTTGGTTGTATATTTTAACGACGGGGATACATCGCCTTTTATCGCAGGGAGGGATGTACCACGCGCGACTACACGATGCGATTCATACTCTTTTGTTGCGACTCGGCGGCAGTGGTCACCTTTGCGGAGTGAACGAAAACGCGATCGTTTGCATACCGCGTAGGCAGAGAAACAGTTGTGTGCGCGCGCATAAAGGCTCGGTCACGTGACTCCGAGGCGCGTCGTTCCTCGTGCGTGTTTCGGGATCTATAGGGAGCACACGACAGAGGATATCGCCGGCAGGAACCGCGGGTGCCCTCCCGGCGTCCGAGTCGTGTCACGCCCACCAGCCCACCTCCCTTTAGTCATGGAAAATAAAGCGCACGGCGACTTGCAAGGGCGGCCGTTCTCGGTTTCAGTTATTCTAATACCGAACACTGTAAGGCATTGAGCGCCGCGCAAACAGGGCCTCGCGCCACGGCTGTTTCCAAAGGAGCGAGGCGAAAGAGTTGCTGCTGCGCGTGCTCTTTGACCTTCCTCTCGGGCGACGACTGGCTTCTTCCTCGCGTTGGAGTCAGGTATCTTCTGCGTAGCGACCATGCAAACAACTCTTGGTGTACGAGGTCAGTTGACGGTCTCCCCGAAATTTGTTGTCCATGATGGCTGCTGTTTATTGGACAAAAACGCAATATATATATATATATATATATATATATATATATATATATATATATATATATATATATATATATATGTATATATATGTATATATATGATCCGAATGTGTTCTTAAAGCTACCTGGCTTCTCGCAGCTTAATTTCATGGTTTCACGGAAGTCCAAACCAACGTTTCCTAGATATTTAAAGCACCAATCTACACATGTAGAGCACCAGAAGCAACGTAATTTTCTTTTTATATACTGTACGCAACACGGAGAGTCGCACCCAAGAAGAGAACTTACGAGGCCTTCATGTGTAGTATATGAGTTTGGCCAACGGCAGCGTGCGACCTCGTCGTGCGTTGTATCCACTGCTATACAACAGGGATTTATGGAAGCCCGCTGCGCGCGCTCTATGGATCGCACGGCTTGCGTTACTCATAAGGCAGCTGGTTGGCTTGGCAGATGACCTTCTGTAGCCCATGAGCGTAGTACACCGAAATCTTGGAAGCGCTCGGACATCAAGGACAAAGCGTGTGAATCCCTTGGTGATGAACGGTTTTAGTGATTCTAACCAAACACTTATAATGAGCGTATACAGAAGATCAATCCAGACTGTGAGCTGTGCTATCTGCATGAGACTGTACGACATGTGCTGTGTGACTGCCCTCAGTGCGTGGAAGAGCGACAGAAGTTGAGTAATGACCTTGCGCACCTCGACAGCCCATCGTTGTCAGAGGACGTTATTTTAGGCCCTTGGCAAGACGTTAAATCTTGTTTTCAGGACATCCAGGCCTTACTTCACTTCTAAATATGTACGAGGCTTGACTGTAGGCCTTGAGCAGACCTAATTGCTTGTTACGTGTTTTACATCATCCTTCTGTCGTCATCGTCCCCCAATACTCCTCTTTCTACGCCTTCTCCCAGCGCAGAGTAGCTGGCTAGAGGAATGCACCTCAGGCCGAGCTTTCTGCCATGCATATCATTAAAATTTTCTCTGTATATATACAAGATCTGGAAAGGTGTCATCATATCAGACCGAATTCACAAAACTCTTTGATCATGAAAACTATTATTATTTGGCCAAACGCTGCACGAATATGTTCCCTCTGGGGATCTCCAGTCTTCTGTTCACACGAACTACTCTGCAGCATATGAACTGGTTTGCTAATACGAACCAGTTTTAGAGCGCAGCTTTTAGGCGCGCTGTTGGGCGCTTGGTTTTGGTGAGGAAAGAAGTACACGTTTTGACAGGTTGAGAACGGAGAGTCGACTGGCTTTATTCAAAAGTAAAAGCAGGTTGTTCAGTGGCAGTGGTGGCGACCCAGTCGGGCAGCCGCTTCAGTTCCAAGGAAGAGCAGGGGCAATGATCTCCACGGCGAGGCAAACTGTATCTCCGGAGTAAGTGGCAATGACTGCCACACGGGGACAACGAAGTGACGGATGGTCGCTACAGCCCGTTCCTGCGGCGAGCGTCGGCGGCATTGGCGGCGTAATCGAGCGGACGAGCACAGCGAAAGCGAACGCGGATCAGGAGATAAAAAACCCGAGCGGTGAACGTCGGAGACCAACGAGAGCGGCCCCTTCAGTGACGTGTGCGCGAGAAACTGGCGTCATGCGGGCCCGCTCGACCCCTCGATGCGTACTCGTATCTAGTCTCAGCGGGACCGCTCGTTTCGTACTATCCTCTGCTTGCGTCAGCTCTCGCTGGCGCTTGTTTGGTTTTCTTGGTTTGGTCTCGTTCGCGCTTGTTTAGATTGTCATGGTTTACGATTATATTGTAATCTGATTGTAGGCGCGACAAAAATTGTGAGGTGCCTTCTGGAAGCTACGCGGCACCCGCGATTAGAATGGAACCTTCGACGAGTCTTATATAAAAGCCGACGCGCTTGACCTGCAGATCACATTTTCGACGATTTCCGACTGTGCTACATGTCACCCTCAAATTGTTTGCCTCAATATATCGCGATATGAAAACATGTACAAAGCCACGCCCAAATATCGCATTAGGTAGTATCGTAATCGTAGGAGAATTTTGTTTCGACCTAATTGTTCTTTTGCTTTAATTTCCGGCAGTTAATGTGCATTACCTTATAAGTGGCAATCCGGGGACGAATGGGCACAAAGGCCCATACATACTGCATTCTGTGGCAAAGGAGCGCATGCTGAAGCCTGGAAAGACAAAGAAAGACAAGTAAGCGGCACAGCGATAGCGTTGTCGCATCCACCCGGTGCCTTAATTAATAGTCCCTTACTCTGCAGGGAAGCTACCGAAATGAAAGAGGAAGGAGGAGGATCCTTAGGTGATGTTTGCAGCAGCCAACCACGAACTGACGTCATGACCTTTCCTGCCATGAAGAAGCTCGGAAGAAGGACGGCTCCCGTAGCTCGCAGTCCAGATGAATGGCGCCTGATGAAAGTCACCGTAACCCGAGAAGGAGCTGGGGGTTCAGAAGTGCCCGGTGTCCCTTTTCTTGCTCTCTATTCACATCGCTGTTGTATAACGTACGCACTTCGCATACGGGTTAGAAAAAACTGTAACTAGAGGCCCGCGCATGGGTTATGGAAAGGGTAGTCGTCTTGTGCTCTGTTTTGTTGCAAAAGAAATTCAACAGCCGACGACGGAAGCAGAGAGAGACAAGACTGCAAGTAGTTTTGATGACCGTGTACATCAAATGCTTTCCGAGTGCGAAAGTGATATAAAATTTGAATTTGCTTCAGCCTCGTACAGTGAATTAAAATCTTTAAAATCTTGGGGCGAGGACTCTATATGTCAATTTTGGTTCTTTCTATTGGTTTCCTTAGCTTCTTACTTTTTCTGGTGTTTTTTATGTAGTGTTCGCACACAGCAAAATAATGTGTTCGTGGCTTGTATTCAAAAGGGTGTCTATGTTTTCATAAACTTTCTGTTGGTAGTGCGAATTTGCGTGCCCCTTTTTTCTTTCATTGTCCCATGTTTTTTGCGCTATTTGGAATCATGCTATACACATGAGGCCACTCTATGCCGTAATATTTGCGGAGTGACGCAGCAGAGCACTTCTTGCCCGTGTGCGATCGGCGAAAGCGAGCCCGTTGACGAATACATGAGGCGATATTCCTAAGTGTCATCATGAGCACCATGTCAAAGTTTGAAGTGTTGTGGACTTTCAGTAATGGTCATCGTTGATAAGAAAGTACATGAAGAAAGTGATGCTAATAGTTTACATATTGCGTTGGAATTAAAAAAAAAATTGCTTGAGTCGCGTACCTCAGGACCTTATTAAAGTTTTGCATCCATCCATCGATCCGTTACCGTGCGAACTTACTCCCTGCGCATAAACATTTAACGCAACTTCTGATGATATATAACTTATGAAACAGAAGTTACAGCAGCAGTATTGATTTCCTGGCTGCTTTTCTAGATTCGTGAGCAGCATCAGCTGATGTAATTTCATAAAAACAACGTCAAAGCTACTGTGAAGGAAGCTGTCGCATCACAATTTGTGGATAACCTATAAGATGTGCAGTCACATGGAGTATAACGCACTAAGAAGGAGACGTATGTGCATGGCTTTATGTTCTATAGCATTGCGTACTATCGAAAGTGTCAATCTTAATATTTTCATGTGGACCATCGTTGCAAGAAATGAAGACACCGAAAAGCGCAGCTTCTAAAATTGATAAATATGAACGCAAACAGGCCTTTTAAAAAGCCGTTGGTGCCAGGACTGCAAATAGCAATGCACATATTCTTACAACCGCAGCGGCCAATAAAGAAAGATGAACAACAAATGTCGCGTCAACACTTAGCCTAGTTGCTTCCCTAGACCCCTATTTGTCTACGTTACGAGAACACAGGATGCGCAGCCTGCACACGCGTGATTACGGAGGCCCGTTTTTTTCGTCCAGAACAGGCCCAGGGCGTCGGCCGCATGTTGAAGCGACCTCCGCTCACTCCTTCGGCGAGGCAGCCATCTCGCACCTTCCCCACTGTCGCAATGACACGGCAAGGGACAAAAAAGTAAGCCATTGTCCAAGAGGAATATTTTACATCACGCTCCTGTCGGCTTTGCAGGTAGCGGCGCCGTACCTCGACATCCCGTTTCGCAGGCGCAGAATGACGCGTATTCTCTGCGGTCGCCCTCCATGCAGATATACGCGAGTGTCGCTCCAGCTCGCTGGGACACGGTGCCTCGGCAAGGCGCGTTGTGTAGCCAGCCTTCACCCGCAGGCAGCGACACATTCGACATGAAAGAAACAAGGCTGCAATGAGGCTGGACGCGTACACTGCCACGCTGACTCGCCGTGAATCTCCGCGTGCTCGCGCCCACCCCCTTCCCCACGGCGACGTACGCGCGCAGTGTCGCGTTGCGCGCTTCACCCCGGCGGCCTCCCATTCAGCGCCCATCGACGTCTTGTCACGACGAGGGCGCAGCTGAAAGAAAGGTCGCCTCGTCCGCCGTGGCTTCGGTGTCGGGTTGCCGCTGTACTCGGGTGACGTGCGCCCGTGCCGATGGGTGCTAAGCCACGAAGGCACCTTTTCGCGAGCTCCCGCCTTCGACGTTCACAGTAAAGTCTGCCTCTTCCCTTTGTCCGTGGTTGTCTCCTTGCCACCTTGCTACGCACCGTCTTCCTTGGGAAGGGACGCGCCTGTTGTTTGGTTAAGTCCCAGTGCACGCTTGCGATTGGAGAAAGGCGGAGGTTTTTTCCCTTGGTCGCATTATTATTATATTTTTTGTAATAGCACAACGTTGCGACTCTGAAAATGTCGGAAGTGAATTTGTTTTTCTTTCTGACAAGATGTAGCGCTCAATGCTGTCTATGTATATGGCTTAACCTTGACGCAGCCTTTTCTAATAAAGGAAAATATTTCATCATTCGAGTGAGAGTCCGGAAGCATACTTGCGAGACTTAAAAGCGACTTTCTCAAGGGGCGACCGTATGCCTATTTCGTGCTGAACGTGAACCTTCTGCATGCCGGAGCGCTGGCGTCAATCTAGCATACATCTACTTAGTGCGAGACGTAAAAGCGCAGATCAAGTTGCTGACGAGCTCCTAACGAGTTTTCCTAACGAGATTCCTAACGAATCTCCTAACGAGATTATATGCTGGGTGCCTGGACATAGGGGCATTGAGGGAAACGTACTAGCGGACCAGATGGCCACATCAATTTCATTGCATGCAGCTAATCCTACTGCTTCGGTCCCTGCCACAGACCTGAAGCCTCTCTTAAGAAGAAAACTGCGAAACCACTGGCAACGTATGTGGGACGCAGAAGTAAATAACAAACTACACGTGATAAAACCACAGTTAGGTTCTTGGCCCCCCGTAACAAAATCACGGCGAACAGATGTCCTATTCTGTCGCCTGAGAATAGGACACACATTTGGCACGCATAATTTTCTACTCACTGAAAATGATCCTCCAACCTGCGGTAGATGCGGGGAGAGGCTGACTGTCCTCCACGTCCTCCTGGAGTGTCGGGCAGCCGAATCTGAAAGAAGGAAACATTTTCCCCTAGCATACCGGCAGCAGATCCCCCTTCATCCCGCAATGTTACTCGGCTCAGAACCGCTATTTGATACCAACGCAGTCCTAAGTTTCCTGAAAGATGTTGTCCTGCATGTTGTTAGCCCCACATGTTCATAGCGGGTCCTCTCTTCAGAGGATGCCGCTGTGATAGCTCTTTGGTATAGCACGTGCCTCTAGGCCCTTGTGCTTCAAGGGCTCTGGTGAGGCAGCAGTGCTCCAAGTAATTTTACCATCTTATATATTTTATATTTTGCATCATTCTTCTACGATGGATTTTAATGTTCATAGTATTCGTCATTAGTCATCGCCATAATCTAATAGCACGTAGATTTTACGCACTTTACAGTGAATATTTTTAGGCCACTTTACAGCCAAGTCACATCTTCCATAATACATCGTCAACATTACCACGTGTCATGGCGCTCTTTGGCCAAACCTGGCCCTTGCGCCATTAAACACCACATATCATCATCAACGAGTTTTCGATTATGTTTTAGAAACCAGTTTTGCACAAGTGGGTTATATTACGCGCTCTGGTGACGCTTCAAGCTTAAATAGAAGCGTTTCGGTTTGATACTACCGCACGCTGTGGAATAAATAAAATCGAACAACACGACACAGAAGCGTTTTCTTTGTGCTAAGACGTACCCGACTAGACCAATTGAACACATTATTGAACTTTAGGAGATTACGGTGATCTGCAGACGGCAGTGTACATTCTGTTGGTAAAATACTATCTATCAACTGATTAAAGGGGTGCGTGTAATAATGCGTAATATTCTCTAAGCAAAGCACCACTAATGAGACCGCCAAGATAATATAATAAATCAGAAGGCCAAAATTGCACTCTATACGAAATTTTCTCAGACGATGCTGCAGTTCTGCTGTGTGAACACATATTTTCATCAAAGGAGTACCGATTCTCTAGGTCGTCTTGTCAACAAGCTTGGACCTATTTACAATAAAAGGCGCGTCAATGTGCACATGTAAGCTGTAAACTTTTTGTGCAGAGAAAATATACGGTGCTCAGCTTGACACTTTTCATTACGATGAAGACTCGTGCCAGGAAACCGTCCTGAAATTAGAACAGCAGGTTTGAACAGAGTTGCGTAAGCCCAAACACTTGATTTCATTGCCCCATTTCAGTTCCACAGAAAATACCTTTCCACTCCGAATAGGTGCTTCATAAAATTTCCAAGTGGTTCCCGCTCCCACATACCGGTTCTTTGCAACGAGAGGTTCAAAAGTTTCGTGGTGCAGGACGGACACCTAGTTCTACAGATTTGTGCTCAATCAAGGATCGAGAAATGCATTCCGTCCAAACATTGGACGATAACCTCACAGCCACTGCTCACGGCCCTAACAGCTATTTTGAACGATAATTTCTGTTGATAATAACTATATTACTAAGAACAAAGATAAACATGGCGAACTTTCAATATTAGCATAATCGGAAACATAAATAATAAAACGGATCGTGCAACTTATGCGTGATTGCACGACAGTGAAATTGGGCGTTATTGCGTGTCTATAGGTCGCTGAACTTTCCCTATCGTTTAAAACTCCACCTCAGAGCGTGAACATTACGAATGACCCAATGGTAAAGGTGGGAGAGGGGACAGGCTTCCGTTTTGCTTCGGCATGTCTTCATGTTTCGATTAAATAGCACATTATATTGCAAGCTAACCATAATTTAGAATATAAAATTTTCACGCATCATAATTAGTTCGCCATCAGAGGCTAGTTTTTGTACCGGCGTCGTTGACACGATGCGTGACCGATTTCTGAGTGGCGTCACGAGTTCATTGGGCACTGACAATCGTAAAATGATATCTTGAGAGGAAAACTTATCATCCACCTAACAGTAGCACGAAGCCATGCACAAAGGAAACTCATACGGGCTTCTCAAGAAACATAGCTTCGTAATTGAAAAAAAAAAAAAAAAATACAGACTGTTTGGCTGCGCCAACCACGCAATATCGTGTGAAAGCACATTTTTTAAAAACAAAATTAGTCATTTTCTTGCGACACGTTAGATACTGCTGTTTGACCAGCTGCTAATTTAATCCTTTACAGACGCGATGTCGTGGTTAAAACAGCTATTTTGTTGCACACATGCCACGCATAGCCATCCATGCACACTGGGTTGCATAATGCGTACAGGGTTACTCGGTGAACACAGTAGGAGGAGTATTGCAGACTTGCACAAAGACTGTTTTGCGGTCTCACGCCGTACCCGCTAGTGTTGTAGAGCAGCCTTCGCACTTGCATGAAGGCTATCTGAGAGGAAATCATGCGCTCCGCTATATCGTTGAGTGGAGGGAGGTGGGTAGGCTTGGACGGATATTTATAGCCATTGCTCACAGAGAACAAAGGACGAGCGAACACATACACGCTGTACACATCTTAAACGAAGAGAATTCAACGTCGGGAAAAGCCAAAGTCAGGGTCGCGTACATGGGGGCCGTGACGCAGTCCAAGTCCTTCTTGTGCCACAGTCTGTCACACACACAATACGCAAAGACAAACGGATTGCCGATGAAGTCCCTCTTTAAGGTGGCCGTCGGAGCCGGTGAAAAAGGCGCTCTTCGGTCTCGTGATTCTGGTATTGAACGTCCGTAGCTAGTGGGGCTTGTCGCTGTTCACCCGTTTCGGCAGCGCGCTTCGCACGCTTCTGCAATCTGTCGTTCTCCAATCGCTTCTGTCGTACTTCGACAGTTTAGATGGCACGTTTCAATGTCATGAATGATCTACGTTGTTGCTGCAGTCGCATTCACTTGGCCACATCATCTTCGTCGGTCGACTCCCGCTGTCTCTGTCGTCGAGCTCTTCGTTGTTCGCTGCGCTTGGCGTAAAGAATCTCTTCTTCAGACATTTCCGACGATGATCCCAATTTAATTTCACACATACGCACATGGGCGTATGTGTGAAAAGAAGAGGCTGTGCACGCGAAACGCGCATGAAGAAACGCGCGTATGACGAAGCTTCACACAGACAGAGGCGAAATCCAGATTGGTAGGCTGGTGGTTACAACGTTCTTAAAAAAAAAAAAAAAAAAAAAAACCATGGCGGGATCTCAGGGTAGCCCCTGTTGGGAGCGACTCCTTCGGACCATGTGACAATTTTCAGTTGTTCCCCGAGCTCGGTGGCAGTCCTAAGTAAGGCCTCCCAGGTAAGTTAAGAGGGGGCTGGCAAGAGCGTTTCTGGGGGAAATCAACCCCTACATCCCCAGAGGATGTGGTCTTGTGTTGCCAATTCGTTCAGCTTACAATATTGACATATGGGGTTACATTCCCCATTGGTGATAATCGGTAGTCTATGTGGGCTGAGAAAAGTGTTTGACTGATGCTGGCGAAGGACGGTGGCCTGCGCTCTCGTAAGGTTCCGATGAGGCGCCGGATAAGTGCACCTCATTTCTTTATACAAGTTTGTGATTTCGTTATATGTGGTCACCGCTGCCCATGGAGAATCCGAGTCGGAGTGGCGCACCTCCCGGCTTGTTGACCCTCGGGCGATGCGGTGCGCTTCCTCGTTCCCAAGATTTCCGGAGTGGGCGGGGACCCATACTAGATTGATAAGTCTGTCCGCTTGATAGGAAGTGTGGTAATAATTGTTTAAGATTTGCTGCGTAGTTTTGTTAACAGTGTCCTTACTGTAATTTGTGATCGCGCTTTTTGAATCGCTCATGATTGTATGAACGAAGTCATTCCTGATGGCTAGCGCGATCGCAGCCTCCTCCGCCTCAAGGGGGGAGAAGGCCTCTACTTAAAATGCTGCCGCTCTCGGTCACTACGCTCACAAAGTATTTTCGGTTACCTGGCGCCGGCCGCATCCACATAGGCAACAGAGTGGTCGTCCTTATACTTATTCCACAACTGCTTTGCCCTGGCCACGGGACGACTGTCGTGCCTTCCTGGGAACATGTTTTTAGGAATAGGTATAATGATCAGTTGTCGTCTTGCTGTTTGTGGCAAGGGGGTTCTTCCCACCGAGGCGATTGCGGCACTTAGGCCCAGCTTGTCCAGAATGTACCTGCCGGCCAGTGTACCGGATAGACGAAATGTGCGCCGTTTTGTGTACCTCGATCAGTTCTTCTATATAGTGTTATGTATTTCTAATCTCAAGAGTTTGTCCGAATTGGTGTACTTGGGTAGGCCCAACGCTGTTCTGCATGCTAGACGGATTAGGGCGTTAATTTTGTCGCTATCCGCTCGCCGTAGGTGCAATAAGGGAGGGAGTACACTATGCGACTGATCAGAAAAGCCTGAATCAGCCGACATAGGTCCGCCTCCTCTATGCCTTGCGTGCCTTGATGCGATTCTTTTTATTAATCCGAACATTTGTCGGATCATGGATTGGTTGGTAGGCTAGTAGTGCTTTCGCACTAAAATCCATCCTGATTTGGGAATCAAACACAGGACCAACCAATCTGGCAGAATGCCTTTTCGGGCATTCACTCTACCACGCATCTGTGCTAACGAGGATGCTAGCAAATTGCAAGGTGAGGTCTAATCAATCGAATAATTGTGCCTTCAATTGCGACGTTTTATTGCTGAGAAACCCGTATGGAGTTTCGTAGATTCGTGCTACAGTCTAGATGGCTAACAATTTTTTAGTGAAACTTCCTCCACCTCGCTGGTTGCCGAAGAATTGATATACGGCATTAAATGAAATCCGTCAGCTGATTTCTGACGTGTCATCACTAAAGCCCAAAGAAGAGAACGTGAGAATGATGACTGAATGAATGTTCATTCATTCATGCTCATTATATTTTTTTCCGACGCACATTCACCAGTTCACCGATAGTTAGCAAGCTCTATAGATACATGGAGCATGCCATGATATATACAGAAGCGCGCGGAAAACAAAAACAATGCCGTGTTTGCCGTGCGGGGGCGACGACGAAGTGATGAGCTTGAGTGGCGCGTGGTGCGTGCCGGTGTTCCGTGCTGCTCGGCGTTCAAGGCCAGCCGGTTCTCGCTGGACGCCCGGTCCAGAGTACCCCTGATTCACCACTACGCCGTTCTCGGACGCCAAGGGCCTGTGTTCCTGCTTGACAACCGGTCCAGGGAACCAGGCGAGGTGAGCAGCCGTAAGGGGCCAGGCGACGTGGCGGCTTTCCCTGGCCACTGCGACGACCAGCCTTGCCGCTGAAAGCGAGATCAGTAGATGGAACTGTTGCGTGTTTACCACGGCTATGTCGGCTATACTGGGGCTGTCATCGCAGTCGCTGCTGCGGCTACACGTTCCATGATGCCGTGGGGAGGCCCATGGTGACGTCGTCCAAAAGACTGCCAGCCCTTCGGGACCGACATTGGCCTCGACGCTTGAACGGGCTCCACAGACAGGAACGCACGGCGAGAAACTATTTATATTATGAGACAGACATTGTAGTTAGCAGCCGCAAGACTGCATGTGTTAAAATACCTTCAAGTATATGCCTCACGACAAGATTATATTTTGTCCTGTTAATATATATTCTGTATTGTCTGTGCACTCGGGTGTCCATTGCGCTTCTTGGTGAGTGGTCCTGCACCCGAACCTTCATATTCCATCACAATCTGGCAACTCCGCTAGGATACCACTCGTAAAATCTTCCAAGGTAAATTACGAGTGCACGCCCGCAGAAGCAAACTGAACAATGGATCCAGAAATATTAGCTACTATTAGATCACAGCTTGGATTGTCAGATGTGGAATTGCGTACGTGGATTGAGAACGAACAGTAAAAGAAATAACGGAACGTGCTGCTTACAGAGAGGAAAGTAAGAAAAGCAGACGAAAGAGCTCGGCAAATTTCTGAGCTCAAATTGAAGCTGCAATAAGGAGCTCAACGTGAATCCGCAGGAAACAGTGATTCGATGCCTCTTCCTAGTGGTGCCTCTTCAGTTTTCAACCCGCAAAAATTGATTCCATTGTTTGGTGAGTGACGCGACGATTTGCATGCATACTTGCCAATGTTCGAGCACGTGGCAACAGGAGAAGAATGGCCACAAGAGAAATGGGAATTAGCTGTGAGCACGTGTTTCAGTCGTGAAGCGTTAACAGTAATTGACCGAATGAGTGACGCCAATTCCTTAGACTATGAGAAAGTAACCACTTTGCTGCAAAGATTTCGATTCACTGCGGAAGGTTACCAGGAGAAATTTCGCAAGGCGCGGGCGGAAGATGGAGAAACCGGGGCACAATTAGCTGCTAGGCTTTCAGGCTACTTCGGTCACTGGATTGACATGGCTAACGTGTCCAGGACGTTCGGCAGCATTCAAGGCCACATGGTCGCCGAACAGTTTATCCGATGTTGCCATCCAAAGCTTGCTGTATTCCTGAAAGAACGAGAATGCAGGTGACGCTAATGAAGCCGACGCTAATGACCGGTTTATTGAAGCTCAGAATCTGTGGAATCTCGGGAAAATTTCGGAGGACGCAAAAGACTTCAATCGGAATCCCGTCGATGCTCCAAGGAAATCACTACCAATGTGTATGCTATGCAAGCGTCTGGGGCATCAAGCTCATGAATGTCGCAACCCAGCCAAGGAAGTGAAGAAGTACAAGGTCTTTTGGGAGATCGGTCAAATGAGCGATGACTGCTGGAGTAAAACTTCGGCCTTCGTGGTCAACGAGAACCATTATGATATTTCTTTGCCAGACAAAGTTGAAAGACGCAGCGGAAAGGTGATGAGATTTCTAATAAAAAACCTGATGAAAGAAAACAATTTTTTTTTTTAGTGGTAGGTATGCCATTAGTTGAAGGGCAAGTGCTAGGTTGAACAATTAGAGTTCTTCGGGATACGGGCAGCATTAACACAATTATCCGAAGAGGCTTAGTTCCGAATCATCGTGCACCATATTTTACCGGAGAAATTACAGCCTTTTGTATGGACAAGCCGCTTTATGATCTTGTACTCGGCAACCTACCGGATGTCACAGGACTTCACGAGCTAGATATTAATTGGAAGCACGCGGCAAGCGACCAAAACTACAATCTGCAAGTAATACCTATGGAGCACCCTCACTATGTTTCTCCCATGATCAAGCCACACGTGGATAAGATAACTCCATTGTGTGTACCAAAGATAAAGTGGTGCAACGTAACCAGAGACCAATTCGCAGAGGAACAACAGAAGGATAAAACGTTGAAATCCCTGCTTGCTAAAGTTGAGTCACCAAAAGGCCACTGCTATTCGTTCCTTGAAAAGGGTGGGCTTCTCTACCCGCAGTACTGTCTGGCTACAGGCAGGACATTTAACCAGCCTGTCGTGCCGGATATGTTTAGAAGACATATCCTTAAAGTCGCACACGAAAGTCTTATGGCAGGACATCAAGGCATTTGGCGCCCGACAGATCGAGTCGTGGCAGATTTTTACTGGCCAGATATGCATGGCGACGTGAAACGTTCCGCAAGTCCTGTGGTGTGTGCCAATGAACGCAACACCAAAAGGCAAAATTGGTTCTGCGCCTCTGGACAACATGCCTCTGATACGTACGCCTTTTGAGCGTGCTGCGGTCGATTTAATAGGTCCTTTCTCACCGAAACCGGACAGAGGCAACCGTTAAATTCTCACTCTCATGGACTTTGCCACCCGATATGCAGATGCCATTTCTCTTCCTGCAATTGATGCTGTGCACGTGGCAGAAGGAATGATTGAGATTTTTTCTCGCATTGGTCTTCCGAAAGAGATCGTAAACGACCAATGAACAAGTTTCACAGCAGAATTCACGGAAGAGGTGGGCCGTCTGCTTGCCATCAGGTTTTTCGAACGACCCCATATTATGCCATGGCGAATGGGCTCATTGAGAAATTTAACGGGACCCTGAAAACCATGCTGAATAGGATGTGCCAGGAAAAATTTCGATCCTAGGACAGGTACCTCGCCCCACTTCTCACCTTTTCAATTGATATATGGTCGACACGTGCAAGGACCACTGACGGTTGTAAAGGAGCTGTGGACCAATGAAGATATTGACAGCGAAATTCACACAACCTATACCTATCTTGTAGATCTTCGAAATCGACTTGAAGAAACATGCAAAATCTCCCATGATGAGTTGGAGAGGGCATGCGCAAAACAAAAGACTTTCTTTGACCGAAACAGCCGGCCTCGCAAATTAAATGTCGGTGATAAAGTAATTCTACCGCCGACTGATTCAAACAAAGTGCTAATGCAATGGAAGAGCCTATTTGAAGTTATTGAACGGAAGAATGAGGTCGACTGTGTGTTGGAGCAAGGTGGAAAAAGACAAATATTCCTCTTCAATATGCTAAAGAAATATGAGTAAGGCGAACCCTTAACCGTGCAGCAGGCCTCTGTCATAACCGAAATCACCAAGCCTTGGACAGACCTCACACAGAAAGGAAAGAACAACAGTCTCGCGAGGGGACCGGCTAAAAAGGAAGCTTTCACCATTCTGAAGAATAAGCTTGGCAACCCTCCCATACTATACAATCACACCACATGACAAAGGGTCGGATAACGTCGGAGCGTATTACCTGAGCTGTGTTTAAATTACTGAACTACCAAGTGTATATTACCTTAGTGTTTAATTATTTAAGTTTTGGGGGGCTGAAGGACGGATAACATTTACTGATGTTGCTTTTAAAACACTAGTTGTATATGCGATCCTGGACCTTTACCAGTATTGAACTCTTCTTGAAAGGGAACCTTCGCGCAACACTTCGACGTTTGTTTTCCGCCTTTTCTTACCAATTAGAAAAGTTGTGAACAACTTTCTTGAAACCAGGGGTTGTCATGATATGTACAGAAGCGCGTGGAAAACAAAAACAATGCCGTGTTCACAGTGCAGGGGCTACGACGAAGTGTTGAGTTCGAGTGGCGCGTGGAGCGTGGTGCGTCCGTTGTTCCGCGCTGCTCGTCGTTCAAGGCCAGCCGGTTCTCGCTAGACGCCCGGTCCAGGGAACACCTGATCCACCACTACGCCGTTCTCGGACACCAAGGGCCTGTGTTCCTGCTGTGCAACCGGTCCAGGGGGCCAGGAAAGGTGGCCACTTTCCCTGGCCACTGCGACAACCAGCCTTGCTGCCGGAAGCGAGAGCAGTAGATGTAGCTGCTGCGCGGTTGCGTCGGCTACCGTGGCTATCGCCAGAGTCGCTACTGGAGGCGAGAGCAGTAGCTGGAGCTACTGCACGTCTACCCCGGCTATGTCGGCTACTCGGACTGTCATCGCAGTCGCTGCTGCGACTCCACGTTCCGTGATGCCGTGGGGAGGCCCACGGGGACGTCGTCCAAACGACAGCCGACCCTTCGGTACCGACATCGGCATCGACGCGTCAACGGGCTCCACACACAGGAACGCACGGCGAGAGACTATTTATATTATGAGACAGACATTGTAGTTAGCAGCCGCAGGACTGCACGTTTATAATACCTTCAAGTATGTCTCACGTCAAGTTTATATTTTGTCCTCTTAATATAGATTCTATGTCGTGTGTGTACTCGGGTGTCGATTGCGTTCCTTGGCGAGTAGTCCTGGGCTCAAACCTTTTATCCATCACAGCGCGTTAGATTTGTGAGTACCACTGACGTGAACTTCCCTAGCTAGACAGCATTCGCAGCGCCATCATGAGTGGAGGTATAAAAGACGAGGTAAGCCACAGCCATGGCTGGGCGCTGTCTGGCAGGGACTTCGGGCCGGACTTCCTCCATACATTGAATATTATACCAGTCTAAACGTGCCACATTTCGGGAGTCTAGACAGAGCACACCAAAATGGTCGTTGCACGCCACGAGACATTCTTGGCGTTGGCCGAAGCCTTATGAGCCATTTCTCGTTCTTCGGAAAGGTGCTGTTTCTCTAAAGCATATTTCTTTTAAATACTTCTTAATTTGGACAACCGCAAATTACGTAGGATGCCATATAGCCTACGCAAGTTAGCAAAAATATACAAGCTATTGTAAAGCACAATAATGATGCACTCTGCGGCAAATGACCAGAGAATGTTTTACGTTACGCGAGGCGCCCGCTTTGCTTGTCCATGCTTTGCAAAGGTATCGAATTCATTCCTACGTGGGGACAGAAAAAGAGTAGCTGGGGCTCTAATAGTGTACGAAGTGACTCTAACAACCGAAACTTTTTAGTACAGGTGCTAAGAGCTTTACGAATGCGCCGGTCTAACCTGCATGCGCGTCTTGGTATCCAACATTTTTTTTATTCGTCTCTTTCAACTCGCTTAACCGGATAATGTTCAGAGGATAAGTCACGTCCGCCTTCTTCTCGATCTGATATTGTTGACACGCGAATATCAGCGTGCGTCGAAATACTCCAGTCACCCGAGGCCACCCTTACAGTCCCACCCGCGGCTTATAAGTATACGCTCTCCACGCTTACAAGTCGCATGAGCAAACGTGTCTCTGCAGTCGTTCGGACGACGCACTGTGTACTTCTTTACGCGGGCTAAATTGAAAGGCAAGATTTGCGAACCTAACCGTGCGCTGTCACGAGCAAATCATAATTAATAGATAGGAGATGCAGATGACGCCACGGGACGGGAGGGAAGCCCTTTGTGCGATCAAGCGAGGACGGAACCGGTCGGGAAAGTTGGGCGTACAGAGGCGAGGATGGGCGGGGACGCCTCGAGCGCCGGCTTACATTCAAGGTGTGTTTTCTTAGCACTCGATTTTGCGTTGTGCGCATCAGGTCCTTTCCACGGCGCCGAAGGCCAATGCATGCGACACCTGAGCGGTAACCTTCATCAATCACGGAGCTAGCACTGTGACAATATTTCTTAGGAAGGTGTCGAAGGACGTGCGCTTTGGATATGGGGTGACGTCGTTTAAATACGGCCTCCTTATTGGTAGCTCGGTAGTGTAGATTATAGCGTATGAGACTTCTGCTTGTTACGTATAGAGAGAGGACGGTGCAACGCCAAGTGTATCGCATGTGCACGTGTAAGTATTCAGCGCACAGTGTACGCAAACAGGCGGGATGGAACATTTCAAGGTCAACTGGCTTAAGCTTTCCCGTAGCGCCGTATACGAAAGCGGGATGCTCACAGAGTGCTAGATTGTAGCTCCATCAACAACACACAGTGGTCAGCTCGTTGTCACATGTTCAGAAATGAGAATGTGAGTTGCACGTTCAATATAAAACTGCATTATAGGCATGTACCATGCCTATAATGAAGCATGCCCGTTAAATGGCATTGTCTTCTCGCTGGAGCTTGAGGAGGAGGACGGGCTAGACACAGTGTGCCGTGCGGCTATGCCCTTGGTCGTGGTCTGGTGCCTCTGCTACCGGTAGGTAGCAGCGGCACAAAAAGGACTGTATACACACTTAGTGCCGAAAGGATAATCGGAAATCCGCTCGAGTCTCTTTTCTATTTTTGCTTTCTGCGTAACTACTGCCCTTCGGGGTTCTAATATGATTCATCTTGAAAAAGGTGCTGCCACAATGCCGTCACATTCCTCCTTTGTTGCAAAAACCTCCGTGTCTAATATGGCTATTTTATATGCTGCTACAGACGCATTCATTTTGTCCGTTTTCTTCTGTCTGTCCTGTTTCTTGCGCTGTTACACGATGTAACCTCGTACATTCATCGAACATTCATCGCTCCCTGTTTGGCTAAACATGAAGTTAAAGAAAATGTGGATGAAACGTACTCAGCTTTGCTAAAGTTTGCCTCCAGTGGATAGCATATGGCCAGTTCCGCGTCATTTTTCCACCGACGAGCCACTTCAACAAATTTTTCATCCGGAGGCCTGAGAAATCGCGAGTTCTATTCATGAATATTCCGTCTGTCAGTAGCCTGTCGACAAGTGAATTTCTGAGATGCTGAACGTATATGAACGCAATTACCTCTTCCGAATGTTCTAAAATGTCCGTTGAATTGTTTCTATATCATGAGAGAATGCTCCAAGATTACTACTGTAATTGAAATCACTAACCTTCAGGTGATGTCTTATTTGCCTAAATGGTACCCAGTCTTTTTAACTGTGTAAGGTTTCAACCCCAAGCGTTTCCTTTTCGGTGAATTACAGTTGTTTCATGTGTAATACAGTATCATGTGCAATATGTCTTTGTGCGAAGTTGAGTGGCCAGAGCTTCATTAGTGTCAAGATGACGAACGTCACTCGCTGATCATTTTTTTTTCTCTATATGAACTCGTCTTTTAGTGATTATAGTTCGACAAGCATTCCCCTGTACATAATTCTTTTTATTCGTTGTTTTTTGCACGTTTGTTTCAAATCGCAAAATTTATTAACGCCTGCTAGGGGCAAAAGCGGATGAAGTGGATTGCATCTGATCCTCGTTAACGTAGGCATCCGTGGCCGATGCTTGTGACGGTGGTCCTATGACGTCATTAAACAGCTACACGCAGGTGGAGCGTCCCTGTCCCCCGCTTATGAAATTTTCGCTCTCCCTTAGTCCCCATCTCGCGTCCGCAGTGCCCCGACACAGAAGCGTCTGTGTGCTGTACAGACAGACTGTGCGGCTTAGAGCCCTTCATCGCTTTCCAGGGATTAAGTTCATCCCGATCATCTCTCCGGGCTTGCCTTTCTTCCTTGCCTTTTCACTTGGTCCTCGCTGCGTACAGCGCTGTCGGTGCGTGCCCGCTGCTGCGCATCACCCGCGCGGCACGCATATCCCGTTCGCCTATACTGCAGGATGTTCCCTCCCGCCCTAAGCCTGTCTCTTTTCAAAACCGGGCAGATGCGACGTTGTTTTCCTGTCTCCTATCTGGACACAATGACCTGCGCCATTCATAAGGATATCTGCTATATATGCGGGGCTTCTACGGGACGGCCCGCGCTTTATGTGTCGTACAGTAGACTTCTCTCTCTTCCGATGCGCTGGCGCCAGTTCACTACTGTCGGATCCGCAGTGCCCGCGACACGTTTCACCCTGACAAGGGCGAGCTTGCCTGCGTCCCTGCTTGACGCTGACGCGGAGACAACTAGTCGCGCGGGACCGACAGTCGAGTAACTGATAACGCCTAGTTTTGATTGCGGTATAGTGACCGCCGTTTTGCAGCAGCTTTCAAAGTGACGCTCATGGGCGTATGTCACGTGTGCTGCACGCGGATTATTTAAACACTGCGCTACTACTTTACGCAGTGGTCAGCGTTGTCGATGGTGACACGAAACAAGCCCTAACGCTCCTTGCTGATGTGTCAGAGCTGGCGGTGCCCACAACAGTCAAGGTGTGCTTAAAAAAAGTCCTTGCAGATAGGTGAGCATAATGTATGATTTCCGACAACAAACAAATTAGGGAGGTAAGGGCTGTTTCACTCGTGAGGGTAATGTGGCAGTACCTTAGTTACGATCATTCGCAGCTATATATGGAGGAGGCTTTGTTGCAGGTGGACCTATCCAAGCAAAAATACGCCAGGCATTCTCTAACAGTACGCGCGCATGCTAGCGCGTTGGAAATGGGGATTTAGGCACCACTGGCCTCCTTGAAGCCCTCGGGTTCAGCAAGAGCAGGGGGGAAGTAAGCATGTCCGCAATAGAGATTAGTAAGAGGCGATTGGAAGATTGGTGGAAGAAAAGTGGGGAAACGACAAACAACGGAGGCGTACAAAAACAAAGTTCGCAATAGGGGTTCAGACACATTGGTTATGGGATTTCATCGTGTTGTTTTTAACATAGGTAGGACATTAGGCAATAAAATAAGAAGAGCTTGGTGGAGCAACCCAACGCCCCGTTCCAAAGCGGACGCTTATAACATCTATCTATCCATCGAAGATGGTAGTTGTGTTTCACACTTCCACCGCGTACGAGCAACGAAGTGGGATTCTTTTTCTATGGATCAAAAAATTAACGCCCATCTAAAATCCACAGGGAAATGCAGCCCACCTATGGGGAAAGGTGTCTCGCTTTGAGAAGTGTGATGTAGTGACTTGAGTTAGCAAAAGGCGGGGTAGAGTTGCATGACAATGTGCGTTCGGGGAGGCCGCGTGCGTCGCTGACTACCAAAGGGGCATCTTAAATTGAGTGCTGAGATGGGACCAATGTCTGAACCGGTGTGGGGACTGTGTGGAAACATAGTATAAGGTACGTAGAATAGTACGTGCCTGGTAATAATAACTACCTGTATGTAGCTTATTTTGGCTAATAAAGAATGGGGGAAAATACTTTGATTCGCCCTCGCATATATATATATATATATATATATATATATTAGGTATGTTATGTATATCGTACATATATTGTAAGGATCAGAAGGAGAGAGGAATCGTCCTTCGATTCGCCTACTTCTGCCTCCTCTTCTGTCCTGCAATGGTGCAGGCGACAGAATACACAGGGTGTCCCCACATAACTTGAACCAAACGTTAAATATATGCAAATGCCACGTAGCTGGACAGAACCAAAAATAATGGTTGACATCGCTTGGAGATACTCAGATATTTATTTTAATTTCGTTTCGCCTAATTAGATAATTAGTCTTAAATAATTAATGAGCTTCTAAAATATATTTGTATGAAGTGTCAATGCGAAAATTGTAGAGCAACATGGAGCATAGCCTGACATGGAGCATAGCAATAGACATAGGAAGGGCTACGCCAAAATGGTGTCGAATATTCATTGCCAAGTTCTCCTTATATCGTCGCATGCATAGCAGCCCTGCCCGCAACTGGCTAAATGAATGGTAGAAGAAATCAAACTGACTGTCGATCCAGGTAGCGGAAAACAAAAGCTGTAATACAATATTACAATATCACGTCCGAACGGTGCGACCAAACATTCTTATTTATTTCACTCAGCTGAGGAGATGCACGTCCATGAGAGGATTAAGGATGAAGTGCTAGAAAACAAGTCTGAAGATGCCCGCGTACGAACAAAAAAAAAAAAAAAAAAAACTTGGCCGTTCCTCTTATAAGTTTAACTTTCGCTCATTTTTTTACTTTTGCCCACGAGCATGGCGCGGCAACTTGGCGGGGCCGTCACTACAAGGCCACAGTCAGTTCAATCTCCTCTCAAGGGCGCATGCTTTCAAACTCTGCAATGGGTCAGAGCTCCGCTTTCGTCCTTAGAGAAGGATCAGCGGTGCAAAAGAACCGAGGTAGAGCAAGACCATTTCTTCCCTTTTCTTTCGGGACCCTTGTGCAAACCCTTCAAGAGCGTCCGTAATACCACCGGTCAACATAGACCGATGTTAAAGGGCGCGCGCACGTGGATCGCCTAGTCTGTAGCTCAGATCTCCGCGCGATTAGTTTTAATTGCTTCAGCTGACATTAAAAAAGAATGTGCACCTCGACACGGCTGGCCACGTTTAAGACCTGGCGTTGGAGACTACAATAAACTATTTTTATAATTGTAAAGCTAGCTTTCCTGCAAGACAGTTTGCACAACTAATGGCAGCGTAGTCATTTTTGCAAACAGCGCGTACAAGCGCAGTTTGCCTGTATTATGACATGAATAATGTAGACTGGAAACATGAGAATAAAAAAGAAATCTCTTAAGAGGTGAACGGCGAGAGGCTACTCTTCCTCCTCTTATCCTTCGCCTCTTTCTCTTTGCCTCTTCTCTTTCTCTTCTTTCTTTTAGTCACTACTGCTCACTACTAAGCATATTTAGTCATTTGTAATGAATTCTGGTCATTACAAACCGTCGTTAGACATGTTGGCCATATAGTCATGAGTATATAGTCATTACAAGTCATATCAGTCATTATTAGTCATTACTGGTCATTACAAAGCATGTTTAGTCATTTCTAATAAATTGTAGTAGTTACAATTCGTCGTTAGACATATTTATTGGTAATTTCGTAGTCATTAGTAGTCATTACAAGTAAGTTCAGTCATTATTAGTCATTACTTGTCATTACTAAGCATTTTAGTAATTTCTCATCAGGTGTAGTCGTCCCAAGTTGTCGTTAGACATATTGGTAATTTCATAGTCATTACTAATAATTACAAGTCATTTCAGTCATATTAGTCATTACTGCTCACTAGTAAGCATATTTAGTCATATGTAATCAATTGTGGTCATTACAAGCCGTCGTTAGACATATTGGTTATTTCGTAGTCATTAGTAGTCATTACAAGTCATTAGTAGTCGTTTCAGTCATTACTACTCATTACTAGACATTTCTAGTCATTACAAGCCGTCGCTAGACATACTCGTCATTTCGGAGTCATTAGTAATCATTACAACTCATTAGTAGTCATTATTAGTCATTATTAGTCATTGCTAGTCGTTATTAACCTCTATTAATCTCTAATATAACGTTATCATTCATTAACTGTCACTATAAATCATTTTTCATTCTTTAATCTGTCTTTAATCTGTCTTCATATGGCGTGATGACGCTTCGGCGGACACTCCGGCGGTCAGGTCTGCTGACCGAAACTTCACCATGAGCCTAGAAAGGCTTTCGCCTTAAAGAGTAATTAAAATCGGAAGAGGGCGAAGAAAACCTAGTTTTTGAGAATTTGTAATTCTTGCTGTTATAGCAATATACACAAATAAACCACGACTTTCGAACATAGAAACGGTGACAATATGGCTAGGTTCCACATATCTGTGAAGGAAAACTGCATTACATTTCCTTCACAAAGTGCTGCCAACCCTAGGGAAATTTCCATAGATCTAGAGATTTTAGGTCTTGTTTAGGAAAAACCTTTTGTATCTAGGGAAAGCTTGTGAAGAAAAACAAACAGTTGTACTGCAAAAACTTGCACTGCAACATCACTTAAGCTTGAGCGCAACGACAGGTAAATGTATAAAAATGAGCTTGGCAATAAATTTAAATTACTTTCGCAGTCTATCTGCATAACAAACACCTTTCTCCATTTGTCTCTCCGAAAAGTATATTGGCGAAGTGAACAACTGTATACTAAAAGGACTAGGCGAATCTAGACAATTTGTTTATCCGGTTTTGGGGAAAACTGGCTTTAGAGGTTGGCAGCAATGCCTTCACAGGATATATAATATAGAAGTAGAGTCTGGCTATTGGTACTTATAGGTATCGATAGCCAATATTTACTACTCGTATGTTCAGAGTGTCACAGTTGCAAAAGTACCGGATGACATGCTGCTCAGGACAATACACTCAAGCCAGCATCGGTGTCGAGCATGCATACGGAATGGGACTCCACATGTACAGCGGTCTGTCCCACAAGTACGTGCAGTATTAAAAAAAAAGTAATTTCACAATCTATCAGATACATCAATCTTTGTCACCTTCAAAATACAAACATCAGACACAGTGCACTGGCTCCACATCTTACATTGCTGGAAGTACCCTTGGAAGTCCTCTTCGGCTGAGTGCTTCAGCAGCGATGTCGTTACCAATTGAATTGTCACATCCCCGAAATAGTCTTTTCGGAGCGTCAGTTAGCATATGGTAAAAAAAAAGAAAAACCGCAGGGGGCTAAGTAAGCTGAGTTGGGCGGGTATTTCAGCACAGCGACAGAACAACGTGCCAAAAAATCACGCACTGTCAATACAGAGTGCGGAGGGGAATTATCGTGCTGCATAATGCAGCGCCTCTCTTTCCACAAATTTAGCTTTGCCCGCAAGGAAGGCGACCAAACAACTTCGTCTGCTCTCAATAAAGTTCAATCATCATCATCGACTTTGCCCTGGTGAGGAGCCCGCGAAGGAAACATTTTTCATGGGACCCCCTGATAGTCGTGGGCCGGGGGTTGCAGTCCCCTTAGCCCATAGGTTAATGCGGCCCTGCTATAGGGGTTAACCGGGTCCTTTCGAGTGGAGAGAGCGAGAGAGTGGGGCCGCTACACCTTCTGCCATTTTTTTGCCGACTCAATGCACTAACTTTTGAGGCGGACCTCGTACATAGGGTTCACACTAAGAATGGTGCTCCTATACTTTACATTCAAAAAATCTCTCATTAAGGGTGACTTTTTGAAGTTATATTTAAGTAATGAAAAATCATCTTGAGCTTCGATGCCAGCAAGAACTTCCCAGCAAAGCGCGAAAATCTTTCGCAATGAACAATTTCACAGCATAATACCTATGGCCACGGGGGCAAAATGGACATAAAAATACAAGGCGGCAAGGGGAGTGCTATTTTTCTGAAGGAAATTTGGGAACATTTGTAAAAGGGCCTACTGTAGAAGAAATGCGACTCAGTATAATACTTGTTGCGAGGCTAGTTGGTTCATAATGAACAATTTCAGACCATAAAACCCATGACCACTTAGCGCAAGTCGAAATTGTTCAGTATGAACCGACTAGCCCCGCAACACGTACTATACTGAGTCACTTCTGCAATGCCGGGAAAGCAACGTATAGGGGTGAGCCTCATGAGTGTGACACACAAGACACACAACCTTTTTATTCGGTTTCATTTCGACCCACTGGACCTTCATAAGGGCCAGTGAAAAATATTAATTCTCAGTGTCGGCTTAGACAGAATACGGACAATACTTTGGAGGAATTGTTCTATTCTGTATGGCCCAATGCCGTAATATACGGTTGTTTCATGAACTTTCCACTTAAAGTAGACTGCAGTTGCCAAATGCAGAGCCTATAGTTCACGAAGGGGACCCGTGAAGCCAGCGCTGGTCCCCATTATCCCGCAAACGTCGCCACACGAAGGCGGTACGGTTATTCTGGTCCTCGAAAGGCGAGAGCCACGAAGGCGGAGGGGTCAGTCGTCGATACTTTCCGTTACAAGCATTCAACATTGTCTTGGTGACCGCGGGGGCCCTCGAGTTTCGACAGGCATAAGTGGTCTGCTCGTCGGCTGGACTCACGCGTTACCGCCCTTCTTCCCTCACTTTTTTGTCACGACTTCGTCCGACTTAGAATCGGGGCGTATCTGCCCGAGAAGCGCCAGAGGTGTGCGCGCCGGACGGGTCGTTTCACGCGACGCCGGCCGCACAGGGACGCGGCGGAGCGTGTAATCGGCCTCTCGAGGACCACAAGGGACGCCGCAAGGGACGAAGGCAGAGCGAGCGATCAATGCCGTTTGCGGGCGCGCTTCTTCTTTGTACGGATTCCATCGGCGCGCCTCCTTCGGCTCTTCGAAGAGGCGGTGGGAGGCAGAGCCGCAGGCTTTGCCACGGAAACGCTAAGGGCTGCATTGGCACCTCTTTTGTCTGAGCACCGATGAAGAGGAGCTTTAAGCGTGCCCGTGCTCGGCTTCTAAGGAGCCCCTACCCGCGTCTGACCCGTCACGCGAACTGGTAACAGAAGGGAAGCCACCCCGCTGCTGAGATTTATTTCATCTACTTATTGTTATTTCTTTATGCCACCACTGTTGCCGCAGAAGCTATCGATGTTCACTGGCGTGAGCGGCCTATTGAACATTCTGCCGGCACGAGAATCCGAAGCTTTGTTAGAATCTTCGACGTTTTCCTCGTTCTATTTCGTGTTTCTGGTGTTTCTTTTCATTATTCCAGCGTCCGCTTTCACGTCCTCAAGGACCTTCATTCATGATTTTCTTTCTCCTTCTCAAAAGGGATACCGTTTGAAAAAAGAATAGTCAATGGTTGGCTTCTAGAGTACCACTGTAGGCACATACATGTACGAGCGGTCGAAGGCCTAGGCGTCCATTGTCTTGTCGCCCACAGCTCGAGGAGTGCGAATCGCAGTGGTTGCAGTCGTGCGCAAGCAAGCAGCGTACAGGTAGACTGTGCCATAGACAACTGGCATCACGAACGCATTGAATGCGCTCCCCCGCACGAAGGTGATCCGTAAATGCGAGCACGCGTTGGTGAGCGATGGCTTTCGGAAAGGGCCGGCTTGGGCCTCTTTCCGACATGGCGTTATACTTGATGAAAAAGCGGGGGAAATAAATTCTGCTTCCTTTCTGATTCCGGGGATTTTCCCGGAAGGCTTGGTGCAAGGTAAAGACCTCTGGGGTCAACGACGTCGGGAAGGCAAAGTTGAGTGGATTAACCACTGGAAAAAAAGGCACCTTTTGTGCTCAATAGTACCGTGGCTTGTGCCAGGATGTGCGAGTGGCCGACATTCTATAGTCGCTGATTATTGCGAACCACGGGCAAAATAAAAGTATCGTTGCTTTCCCTTTTCTTATTCTCTTTCTTTCACTCGATGGGCACTAAAGCAAATCCCGAACTGCAATTTATATAATAAAGTAGTTCGATCCCTAGTTGGGAAAAGAGAAGCAGGACAGGGCTGTGTGTGTCTCATTATGTAGGTGTCGCACGCGAACCTCCACAACGAGACGAGCGCCACTTCAGAAAGCCGGTGCGCCGCCGGATGTAGCTTTCGGAAGGACATCACCGTCTTGAGCCGTCGCTTCTCGCGCATTTTCTCTATAGAGAGAGAAGGCAAGGAGAGGAAAGGCAGGGAAGTCAGCCAGGCGAGCGTCCGGTTTGCTACCCCGCACTGGTGGGAAGCGACATGGGGAACTAAGGGGAAAATAGGAAGAGAGTGAGCACTGAGTGCTCGTGGGAAGATGCACAGGGACACCATAAGCGGTCTATCAAACTGGTGCACTTCAAGTGCTGTACTAGTGCACGAATCCCTTTTTGTGCCAGTGACGGTTGTGGACACGGTCCCAGTATCTTTGACTCAGTCAAATACTCATTCCCATTTCTATACGCTGAGTGGTGCATTTTCCGCAACACGGCCTTATACGCCATGGACCCTACGGACGACGTGTTCTAGAAACTCAAGATTTCCTTCATCACCTTGTCGAGCAAGGACACGACGTGACGTTTGAGTGGCTTTCAAGAAACGGCGGCATAATTAATGATGGGTAACAAGCCGATGAAGCTGCTCGATCTGCTAATAAAGAGGGTGTGCAGGAACCCATACCACTGTCAAGAACAGATATAGCAGCGAAAGCTCGAATGCTTGCGAACGATGTCACCCTGTTTTTACGGAACCTACCAAATTTCCAGCACAAATATCTGGATTGCCTTGACCCTTCCCTTCGTCCCCGTCCTACATTTGGATTATTTTGAACCGAGACAACTGTCCTCTACCGGCTGTGATTTACTATAACTATTACAAAACTATTCGCTCTCGGCATTGGATTGGCCGACGGCGCTGCTTATGACAACTGCGGCAGTGAGGGAACAATCAAACATGTCCTGTGCCAGTGTCCTCACTATACAGTTCACACGGGCGGTCGCTCGCGACTGCGTTTGACGTCTGGTCACTTTTAGAGCCGAGAATCGTGAGTGCACTGTAACATAATTTACACCCTTAAAGGCAAATAAAGGTGTAAATGTGTCTATAACTCACGCCCTTATATTATTTTTAGGAGTGAGGGTGTGAGTTATAGACACATTTACACCTTTCTTCACGTTTAAGGGTGTAAATTATTTTACAGTGTGCCGGCCTATACAGTCGTTAAACCAGAAGGTGGTCAAAGCGTTATTGAGCTTTCTACGTTTAAGTAGCCTATTAGATGGACTTTATTGCTTCCGGGCGTTCTCCACCCCCTCCATTTTTTTCTTGCGAGTTTGCTTTCTTTCTACTCTATTCTTTCCCTCTTTCATTCTTTCCCTCTTTCTTTACTTCCCACAGTGCAGAGGAGCAAACCTCTCTTCCGGTTAATCCTTTCCCCTGGATTTCCCCGCCACGTATCGCCCATAGCAAGGTTCGAGGCTACCTGACACGCGCTCCTCTGTTCCCGCTCATACTGCCCACGATGGTACGTACTTGGTGCGGACGCTTCCAAAAAGAGAATGCCTCTCTATTTCAAGCGCTTAGATCCTGGTGTGGCCGAGCCCCTGGCCTGAACGCGCATGTATAACCCCTTTACTGGTACAAGCTCATGGCAATGTGTGAAGGCCTTATATACAGTTGGTTACTCTAACATGAGAACTCTACGCCGACAACGACACGCAGAATTTTATGGCCGCATACTTCGTTCATCGAAGCAAGGTATACTAAATAGATTAACCCTATATTTAAAACATTCGCAAATATTCGCAATTAAAGCACTAATCGATTAATGGGCAACTTAATTAGTCGATAAATTGTCCAGTCATAGAAATGTGTTGTAGGATATACCATCCCCAAATGGCGATGCCCGGACAGCTTGTTACCTACGAAAAAAATAGTTTGCACTCGTTTTTTCATACAGCGTTTTCTAAGGGCTCACCAGTTGGACTGACCCGCCGTGGTTGCTCAGTGGCTATGGTGCTAGGCTGCTGAGCACGAGGTCGCGGGATCGAATCCCGGCCACGGCGGCCGCATTTCGAAGGGGGCGAAATGCGAAAACACCCGTGTACTTAGATTTAGGTGCACGTTAAAGAACCCCAGGTGGTCGAAATTTCCGGAGTCCCCCACTACGGCGTGCCTCATAATCAGAAAGTGGTTTTGGCACGTAAAACCCCATAATTTTAACCAGTTGGACTGCTTCAGATAACGCGGAAGAACTTTGCACCAGCTCTAAAGCCCTGACGACAATGCGTGACCGCATTTGGCGGGAACCACTGGCGAAACAGGCAAGGCCTGGCGCCTGCAGTGCGACCGGAGCAGCTTCGCACTGGGCCAGGTTGTACGCACTGCGGCGCCTACAACCATGAAAAACCTTCAGTCTTAAGCACATGAAAGCACAACACACAACTTTCTTGTTCTTTTTGTTTGTTTCATAAAATTTCACAAGGTTCCGGCTTTTGTGTAGTCAAACCCAGTGGCTCCTGATCTACCTGGGAAAGTGAGTCGTGCACGCATGCTTCAGAACTTCCAGCGATGACATGAGCGGCAAAGTTTAAAAACTCGCAACGTTGTTACACATAGAGTGTTTAGTACAGGAGATTGGTTGGATTATATATCAGATATTCAGTGCATGCCAACTTTACCCGATGTTGCTATTATTGATAAATAAGTATGTTGAGTGGCATAACTATGGAGAAAGAAAGAAATGTGCACTCTACTTTCGAACCATCTGTCGCAGCCAATGCAAAATGGTATACAAACACCAAATGATTTGCTGAAAAATAAAAAAAAGAACTATAGAGGATTCGCACTATACTAACGTAGCATAATTATTATTTCTGTTCATGCTTTGCGAGATTTGCAAAAGCAGCCTCTTCCTCTAGCCGATCCGAGGTACAGCGTATATACTCGTGGCGATGACATGGATGCTGTCAGAGCTGCACTTCTTACCTCGTTACCTTCGCGCATTTATCGTGGAGAAACGAGAACTTCGAGTACATCAAGCGAACAAAAACGAAATGGTTTTGCCAGATCACTTTCAAGTGAAAGCGGATACTCCACAATACAATATGGCCATCATACTATAGTGACAACCTCCACGTTCTTCTAAAGGCTTGCGGCAGAAGGACGCTCAACAGGGCTAAACGTGTTTTATACAGAGAGCCGTACGCGTAGAGCAGACGAGGATATATAACATACAGCCTCTTAGGACCATCCCGTCAAGGTAAGCAGAAATTTGAGATCTCATCGCGTTTGCGACAGGTGTTTCAATAACAGGACATATGCTTATCTTTCCTTACCACCAATCTGCGAAATATTAGTAAGACTTTCTACAGAGGTTATTTTGTGAAGTAGAAGAAAGGCGGTGCCACAAGCTCCTCTGTCATAACTTGTGTTGTACAGGCTAATGCTCTGATCGAGATGCTCTGCGCATGAGTTTTAGCCACTTAGACGACAGACCGTTCTCGGTAGCTAACATCCTGGGACCTTGGCCGCAACCTCTAGTATGTTAACACCACCATAGCACAAATGCGCTTTTTGAAGACAACCTGACTAGATGAGCGCTTGTGAGTGAACATTCATCTGCGAGTGCGCGCACAATGATTCTCGTTCTTCCTTCTTATCTTTCACTCCCCATTTTCCCTTCCCCACATGTCTGGGTAGTCAACGGAGCAAAACCTTGGTTGACCCCTGCCTCTCCTTCTTGTCTCACCCCCTCTCTCTCTCTCTCTATCAGCGTACCTGAATAAAAGAATTAATTGGCTTGCAGTGTTCATGGCTTAACACTTCGACGAGCATAGTTCACATTTACCACAACACCGTATGCTGAGGTGTAGAAAAATTTATCCCCTTCATGGACACACGCAGTCACGAAAGACTGCACAGAAACGTATGACACGTGAGTTTATGTGGTACGCAGAGCCATCTTTTTGCCAGTGCTGTGTGGGATGTGCAGCTCTTCACAAGGCGGAAAGAATTGGTAGACTAGAAGACAAACTAACAGACCTTAAAAATTATGCAATTGTTTGTATATATAAAGGCTGGCTTTCCGTCACTTTCCACATTGTAGAAATTTCGTTTTGTTTGGTAACGATGGCTTTGGTTCTCAAAATGGGCATTAGTGCGCGTTAATAGACGAATACAACTATAGTGAGCTGCCATGCGTACACGTCTCCGTGGTAGTCCGCGCCAACAGTTAACTGTCAAAGATGAACCCAGTAGTCACGCAGAGCTTTGTGTATAAGCGAAAAGTTCTCGATCATGCTCTTAAATGTATAACTCAAAAAGTTGTGCTTCACTTTAATGAATTTACGTTGAACACACGTAAAGTATATCGAAGTATCCAGAACGAAGTTTGGTTTCATCAAAGCACAGATCGCTCCAGTATAGTTAGTAGCACTGCTCAAATCTGGCCTTTATAGCTAGTTCGACATACATGTATTTGAAAGGTCGTGAGGACGGGAAGGAGGCGCTTGCTTGAGTTTTTTTTTTTTTTTGTCACGTCTTGAGGCGATATTCTTCTATTCTAAGAGTGATAATCTATAGTGTAACAACATAACTCAGGGGCCTGAGCACATTTGTTGCTCATAATGGGTTGAACAATATATCCTTATCGCTAATATATCTCTGCAGGTTCTCTATTCTCTGCATGGAGTGGTACTAACAGGTTGTGTGCATATGCACATAGGTTGTGTGAGATCAGCTTACATGATGCTAAAAGGCTAAGAACTTAGATATTATGCCCGATGGGAATAGAGATGGGCAAGGCACCGTAGTATCTTCTTTAGGCGATTCATGCGTGCCTACGGGGCATAATGATCTTAGGTTGTAAGGCCGAAATAAGGTCATATTATGTTATCTATAGCACCACCATTTCCTTTGGGCTTTCGATCAAGACCGCTGAGTCACCGTCGAACTAATAAGTAAAAACGAAAGCTTTCCGGAGTGGCTCAGTCTTCTACTGAGATCAGAAGGCCAGAAAGAATGCAATGGCGTAAAGGTCCGACAATGTCCGCGCTGAAGCGGTGGCGCTGTAAGACTTCGAAGCGTCAAAGATGAAAAGAAAAATCACGGAAGAAACCAGCCTTTTATTGAAGGTGACAGCTTGGCCATTAAGACAAGAGAGGCGCTGCATATTTCAGTGATAAACTCATACCTATAGCCGCCATGGTGTTTCTTGCCGAGAAAGCAGTACATCAATTCAGAATTAAAACGTTTGAACACGCCTGCTTGCTTGCTTGCTCCCTATGTCATGGCGCGTACTCACTACAGGGGAGGGGCTAAAAAGCCGGTGGTTAAACGGGTGTGGGGGAGATAAAACTTGTGAGAAAAAGTATATATCAGGGTAAAGTTGAAATTCTACACGAAATTAAAGTAAACTAACTTTAAAGATGATATTCTTATTTTAGAGTAAAGCGTGTGCTGTGTGAAAAGATAGCAAATTTAGAGATGATAAAGCGCAGCGATTTTCTAGGACGAAAGCGTCCCATAACTTCTTTCTCCATCGTCAGCTAGAAGAAGCGCGAGCTCACATTTTAAGCGTAAATAGTTGCTTTGCGACGCAGCGTAGCGCGCCAAGAGTGTCAAACGCTGGCTTGCACGAGAAAAATCAATATGCACAGGTTGTCCCAACTATCAAGCACCGAGATTTAAAAATATGCAAATGCCACGTAGCTGGACAGAGCCAAGGAATGCTTGGAGATACTCAGATTATATATTTAATTCCGCCGAATTACATAATTAGTCTTAATTGATTAATCAACTTCTGAAATATTATAATTATATGAAAAGTGTCAATGAGAAAATTGTAGAGCAACTTGAAAAACTCCTGATACAGATGTCTGTTGCTCAATACGTGCTACATAAAAGTGGTTTTCCGAGCGTGAAAGACACCCGCGATTACAGGCGAAATTGCCGCGCGACTGGCCGCTCTCTCTCCCTCCCTCCCCCCCCCCCCCCCTCTCTCTCTCTCTCATATATATATATATATATATATATATATATATATATATATATATATATATATATATATATATATACACGTAGGTATAACGTACCTGGACATAATCAAGACAGACGATGTGTACACCACACCACCCACGCATCGCTGGTCTTGTATCAATGTGCGTGAAATTTTAACCAAGTATGGTCGTGTTGCCTGACATTCATCGTGGGCCTTGACCGCCGTATATGGTGGCATTGCCACCCAGATTCTCTGTGAGATCGAGGTGTTGTACTCGGGCATCACGACACCGAATCAAGGCATCGCGCTCCGTCCGATGTGCGGAGGAATAAATCCCGTCGTTTAGGCGTCTGTGGAACTCTTTTTGTCCGACTCGATCAGTACTAATCCCCGCTAAGGGTCGGCGACTAGTCGAGTCACTCTGCTTCGGTGACTGAGGATGAAGTCCTAATTCTACAGGTTTTTCTTACGAGTTTTGATGTGGGCAACATGTAATGGCAACATTGTGGCAGAGAGACTTGCTTCTTAAATGATGTGCCACCACCAACAACGGCATCACTCAACTATTGCGTTTTACTTTCAAGGCAAATGCCTAATAAATCCGCTATGTCGGGGTGGCCATGATAACTCCTTGGATTAAGTCTTTACAGTGTAAACACTTAAAAATGGTTTATCTTACGGTCTGGAAACACGGGCGGAGAATTTGATGGTTCTATGTCAATTGCATTTGGAGTTTTTTCATCGTAAATTGCAGTGACGTATTGCCAGTATTGGTATCCCCACTGCAGCAGTGACACTACATGACGCGGTGGATGATACCAACACAGAACCGGTAAAACGTAATATCAAACCAGAGGTATGTAATCTGTGCCTATCACTAACTAACTTAATCAAGCAGGTCGTCGACAAGTGCAACGTCTGTTTCAGCAGGCTGCCCATCGAATGATACATGTAAAACGGCCTCCGCCTTTCCTACCTGATACGCAGAACGCCTTACGGCATGAGCACAGAGCAGCTAGGGTAGCTTGCAGTTTCTATAGCTCGTCCCTAATATCGTTAGACACGCACACATATAGACGTGTTCAGAGTGGGATTGAAGAAGGGAAGTTAATGATGGAGGACGCCAATCCTGTCGCAGCAACTATCCAATTACTCACCTCCTCCCCAGCCACGTAGTAGTGCCTAGGTGTAACAGGAATACAGGGCGAAATGCACGCGAGCGTAGCACGACGAGTGCACTCCCCTTGTCATGTTCGTACATCAATTCGCCAGCGTGACAGCGAGCGGGCAGTGTGGAACAGAGCTTTCATAGCGCTCGGGGCGCAAACGGTGTGTGTCCCGAAAGCACGTTGTAGTGGATAGAAGCAGCAGCAGCAGAAGCAGCAGTAGTAGTATGATCGTGGAGGCGAGCACGCGAGCTCGGCGGCTTTGTATATTTATAGGGACGAACCGGCCGCTGGCTGCGTCGTTATCCCTTTTCATCAAAAGGGCAGGTGCGAATCCGGAGCGCACCATTCACGCGTGAAAAAGCGTGGCTGGGTGTACCACGGGTTCGGCTACGGCTTTGCTCGTGCTTGAGTTGGCACCCGCACCGCAGGGAGGCGAGCTGGTTTCCCCTTGCGGTGGTTGCACTTCGGGGGGGAGAAAACCGGCGGGCTTAGGGGTTATTTCAGTGGGCACCCGACAACTTCTGTCATTAGCCACAGTGTCTCGTGCACGTATTGGAGCTGGCGCGCCTGCGTGGCCCACGAATCGACGCGATGGATAGAGACGCTATATCGGAGCCTGGGTCACTCCCAAGGCTTGCCGTCCTGAAGCCGGCTGCTCACGATAGCTCCTGTGTGCGAGCTCTGAGAGAAGCGCAATCTGCGAGAGCGCTGGTTATAGGTAGGGCTTGTAACCCCCGAGAGGAGCGGAAGGCTCATTTCTCCTGATGCGCTTAATCTAAAGTCCCCAAGGGCGATAAAGGTGCGAACAGTTATTCCCCTCTCCCGCCGGGACAACAGTGCCGCCTGAACGTTCACAAGGAGGCGGGGCCTGTCTGCCGTTCGCAAGAAAAATTGATCCGGCGTAACCACATAAGCAATTAGTGCGTCTTCTGGGAAACAGAAAAAATGACAAAAAAAATATGTATACGATCAAAGGCGCAACGTCAGTGCTTGTGTATGTGAATCAGGAGTCGTGAGACTCAGGTTGTTGCATGTCTGAGTTTATTTCGGCGTTAACCAAGTAACGCATGCTAAAGTGTTACAATCACCAACGAAGACCCTTGTTGCATTCGGAAACACTTCCTGGTGCTTTCCAAGTACACACGGCTTGGCGGAATACGTGAAAACAAGTGAAACGACTGTTTTGGATTCTGATGAACCAAGGAAACAAATACATCGGAAACCAAACTAATGTAACTGAACAAGAACTCGGAAGTCAACGTATGCCTGGCATCACAGGTCACCAGTGAACGACAATGTAGAACGCGAGAGAACACTCTGGCAAAACAGGCAGTTAAAAAAAAAGGGGGGGGGGGGGACTGCGAACTGCATTTTTTTTTTTTTTAGCAGCCTCGTGTGCCTTTTCCGCGACACCTTCCCTGTGCCGAGGAGGCAGCGAAGTTGACACCAAGCAGTTCGGCAACGTGCTAGCCAGTAAGGCAGGCAGTGGCGAGGAGACGCAACAAAGAATGGGTACAGTAGCAAAGCCGTGTTCCTGCTTTGTGGACCGCTTGTCGTCGCTTTGTGCCGGCGGCGCGACTCTGAATACCCCTACACGTGTAAGGTCGTCTCAGAGAGAATGGACAGTCGGCGGGGACTGGCTACCCTGCGGGCGGCCCCGTTCTGTCCCCGTGCCTCCCCCGTCGCAGTGGAAGAAACGAATAGACGGACGGACGGGCTGGGCTACGCTGCCGTCGAGAACTATGCGTCTCCGTTTTTTTTCTTCGCCTCGTACTATCTTTTCGTTATTCTAGCCATATTTTTTTTCCTTTCCTCTTTTGGATCGCGCCCACTTTCTCCTTCCTTGTTGCATAGCCTAAACCTATACGCCCTTTGGCTTTCCGGCTCCTTTCACGTCTCCCAAGAGAATGGGAAGAGGGGACCTTCTAGACGCATTGCTGAACTCGGTAGAATCTGTTTTGAGTGGTTTACGTGGCATTCTAAATACACCTCGGCATTTGAGTTCTTCGTCGAAGGGCGTTTGTTTTCAATCATACCTTTGTTAGAAAACGAGAATATTACAGCACGACATGTCCCCAATATGGGGACACGAAAAAGGTAACAATAGTACGAATTTGAATGCGCGTGGCTTTCGCTGGGGGTAGAAGATTCGGTTTTCAAGTTCATGCTCCCAAAGACGAGAAGAGGAATAGCGCGATCTTGCACCTTCTATACTCTTCCATTTATGCTGCGCTGGGAACGTTCATAGTCTTGATCTCACTTTTATGTGTTCTGCAGCGCTCGCTTGACCACGCCCTTAACGACCTGCATGTCTGCTGTCCTTCTTTGACTCGTCGTCCCTTGCTAGGTCCTTTCTTTAACGTGGCACCTCGCATTGGGAATTTTTCTGTATTATGTTTGTTGTCTCCGCTGCGCCTCTTTTACGACACTAGCAAAAGCCGCGCCTCTTTTTGGCAAAGAGCAAGAAATTGCGCTTTCAGGACACCGAGCTCGCTGCCATTATGAAGCACTACGCGTGAAAATAGAGGTGCTGCGGCGTCTTTCCAACACTGTGCCGCGAAACGCGCGGATCAATGCCTTGTTTTATTTATCATTTTGTTTTCTCAGAATCTGATGCTCACTCTCTCTCTCTTGATGTTGTGATTAACTTATCCCCCTCAAAAATGAAAAAAAAAAGAAAAATGCTAGCGGTCAGGGGAGAACGTAGGAGGGGGCTGTTGTTTGCGTAGATGCTGCTTCTATAACAATGCTCGTCAGTGCCGCCGGCGTCAATGGTGCGCGCATGCCATTGACCTGCTCAGATGCGACGCCTTCAAAGAAATAAGGGCAACAATTATTGCAAGTGGCAAAAATTGGCTGTGCCTTAGCTCAGCTAACCCTGGATATGCAAAGCGAAAGCTTGGTTTAGCCTTGTTAAGTCTTGCTTTCACTTGGTTAACCTTTGATTTAGCTGTAATTAATATACTTAGTTATACAATCATCGCTAAGCCAGGTATAACGGCTGTGCCTAGGTCGGTGGCTAGACATCACTGTGATTAGGCTTGGGTACGCACGTATCGTTTTCCGGTGCGACTCTTGTTGTGCCACAGGGAAAGCACAAGTGCTAGACATGCAAAGAGACGCCGCGAACATGCGCAGCGTCGAAGCACAAACGGATGAGGCCCGAATGCGGTGGCTACATGTATCTCGATCGTGCGACGCCTGTTGCATTCCGGACCCTCTCCAGTGAAGCAGCTTGCCGGGCAATATCCGCAGGGTGTTCAGACGCCGCTTGGCGACGACGGCTCAAAGCCTCCCGTTCCCGAAGAAGACTCGGCCTCGCTCCCATCCATGGCCAAGCTCGCACTGACAAGGCAAACGCGGCGCTCCTCTTAGCAATGCGCCAAGCCAGCGGAGGAACTCGGCGCTGCGTCACGTGATGCATTACCAAGGCTACGGCGCAGCTGCGGTCAAATGAAGGTCAAATTGCTGGCGACGGTGAAACTCGGCTCGACGCGGTTAGTAAAGTCCGCTTTAATATAGCGGTCATTCCTTGAATTAGCTTTCAGGGAATCACTTTCAGGGATGAGCTTCCGGAAACGGTGACGCGCGGGCAGTTAGGAAAACGTCGTAGCAATAGCGCGCGCTAAATAAGTTTTGAATACCACTAAAATACCATTGACGAAAGGAAAATCATCAAAGCCGACGTTCTTGCAAAGATCACTGACCGCGGCTTACTAATTATCAATGCAAGCGGGCAAAAAAGTTCCATCTGGAATACACGTTGTACGTCCGTCCCGAATCTTAATAAACTTGGAATCGCAGTAAAGTTCAACATGAGGGAATTCACCTTTTTTTTTTTTTTTTTTGCTGCGGCAGGTTGTGACATGGTTCACCGCACTATGCGACTGCGAGGCAGTGACCGTGGCAACTAGTGTAAGATTACGTCCACCGAGGCTCAGAATACGTGCAGCAGTTGCAGTAACCATTCGTAACCATTTTCTAACAATTAACCAGTAACCCTTAGTAACCATTCGTAACACATGCATTCACACACGCATAAACCCACGCGAGCTCGTGCGTATTCACCTCATTCACTCACTCATCCACTGATACACGCAAACACGCACGCACCGCAGGCATACGCACACACACACACTGCGCGAAGGTTTAAACTATCAAAAATGGCAAAGCACGGTTTTTTTTTTCTTCAAGATACAAGCCGAATAATAGACGGCGAGAACGGCGGCGGGAAATGGCCCTTCCTCTAAGCCCACGTCGTCGAAGCTCCGCCGCTTAGAAACTTGGCGGAGGCACAAGTAAGGAAAAGGAAGGAGCGGAGCGTGGCAAGCAGAATACAGAAAGGACGAGATAGCATGAAGGCTATATAAGGCAGAACGACAAAGCGAAAAAGAAATGTCGAAATAATAAATGCGCGAAAAAGAAATGGGAAAGGCAGAGGAGACGCACCGTGATGAAAAGGCCGCCAAGTGGCAGGGCCCTCTTTCTCGTAGTCCACAGCACAGCTACAGCTTATAGAGCGGCGAAGGCGGTGGCGGCACCGCGTCGCTCCCTCGATGCAGCAACAGGGCCCGTCTAGCCGGCGGGCTTATTCTATGTGTTCACGTATATGAACCAGCCCGAAGGCGGTCCTCTTTTCTCCGGGAGCTTCGCCGCCTCGCAGTCAGAGCGTCTACCGCACCGTCGCTAAGCGGTCGGCGTGACTGCGGCCTTCAACAATAGTTCACCGAGCGACCTCGGGGACCTGCGTTGTCCAGCCCCGGACAACGAACGTGCGCGCAGGATACACAATAGGAACGGACTCTTTTGCACCCCCCGAGAAGATGAAGCCTAGATGCGACGCAGGGTTGCCCGTGTAACAGCTATACGTGCAGGTGAAGAATAGGCTAGATGAGGTTCGTGAGGCGGGGCTGCGAAGCACTGTGCTCATTAGTTCAGAACTATAACTCGTCACCGCTGCCCGAATAGAATATGCTTAAGCGAGATGCCGGACAATATCGGGAGCAATTACCGACGCACTTTCTTGCTGGGAAGTAATAACCCATCTAGGACACTCAGAAAAAAGCAGTAGTAGTACTTTAAGGCATTAAGGCATCTGCAGGCCTTGCGACGAGAAAAGTAGCATATAAAACGCGATTTTGCGTTTTAATGACTTTCTTATTCTGTAGGCTTACTGACTTGACAAGTTAAACACCGGGTAGGAAAGAAAACAATGCGCTGTTACTTGTTGCACCACTGATTCTGTAGAAAATAACATTCTGCACTTGATCAGGGGCACAGAGCATCGAATACCTGCACACTGTGTTCGTCATAATGAAACTTGGATAAGACACACCCTAGCCATCGCAGCATCAGACCACCAAAGGGTTACACTGTTTTCGCAGACCATACTTGAACTCGCCAGCAGTCGTCACACTACAAGGAAACACAAAATCAGCCCTCTAGAAACTTACGCCACCTGCCTACATATTGCACAAAACTGTGACAAGGCTCCGACTCTTTTTATAAGATTGTGTCAATTTATGCTGTAACGAAACAATTTTTGCTAGTCTCGATTAGATTGCTCAGATCACTCCCAGGTTCACCAATTTTGCCTTCTTTACGCGACTTCTCAGATTATACGGAAGTTCCCTCCTTTTCCTTTTATACACGCAAGAAGGTCAGCGAGTAAAGCACTAGCAACTGAAATTCAAACGCAAACAATTTCAAAACTACTACTATGCTTTGTTCCATTTCCAGGATGCCCTGCATTTGTAAGCGTGACTTAATTGAGACTCCAAAACGTATACTTCGGACTGTTACATTAAAAATCCGGCTACAGAACAGTTACGCGTCGCTCTTCCATTTATGCTTAAGAAGCATTGTGATCGGTTATTTAAGATACGTGGATAACAACAGGCGTTGTGATCGGCTAAATATAATAGGTCTTAATGACCTTGAACTGTACTCAAGATGAAATAACGTTGACGTGCATGGTATACAAGCTACAGAGAACGAAAACCTTATGTCTGTTCGGGGTGACCTCACTGTTAAATTTAGAGTAGCGACACCCACTGCCGAAAGCACAGAAGCAGTACACAGGTTAAAAACAAGGGAGGAAAAGACCACGCCCATACTAGTGAGGTTCCGAGCGCGGGACACTCGTGACGTATGGGCAGCGAAAAGATCAACACTCCGAGTTGAATCCAATATTCGTCAACGAGAATTTGACGCAGTATATTCGGCATTTGATGTGAGTACTAAGGCGATAGCACGGGAAAAGTGATTCTAGTTCGCATGGGCACGCAATGGAGCGGAGTATATCAGGAAAAAGGAAAGAAGGCCAGCAATTAGAATCAAATCAGATTAATATTTGATACTTCTGTAATAAACACAAAGCTAGCTGCCAGTCTGAAGGAATGGCAGAGTTACAAACAGGAAGTCTCGGTAAACGAAGGTCTTGTTGAGTTTTTTTATGTTATTCGCATAAACGTTAGCAGTATCAACAAACATTGAAATGAATTAATGACTCTCGTAGCCGAAATACAGTAACAACTGGATGTAGTCGCCTTGACGGAGATTAGTATGAACGAGGTTATGTGCAGTACTTACACACTACATGGTTATCATTCATGCTATTATTGTCGCGGAAGTAAAAGAGGAGGAGGCGTTCTAATCTTTATTAAAAACGAGAACTCGGAATAAATTGACATACAATAACATCAGCAGAAATTGCAGCTGGTACGTTATCTTAAAAATTATGGGGTTTTACGTGCCAAAACCACTTTCTGATTATGAGACACGCCGTAGTGGAGGACTGGGGGAATTTCTACCGCCTGGGGTTCTTTAACGTTCACCTAAATCTAAGTACACTGGTGTTTTCGAATTTCGTCCCCATCGAAATGTGGCCGCCGTGGTCGGGATTCGATCCCACGACCTTGTGCTCAGCAGCCTAACACCATAGCCACTGAGCAACCATGGCGGGTCGGTACGTTATCTTCAAGGCACAGTTATTTCCTCACTGGTGCAGTTTATCGTCCTCCGCCTTGTAATGGACAACTGTATCTTACAGAATTAGGTGTTGTATCTTTTTTTTAAATGTGACATCGATGCGAATTTCATGATCACTGGGGATATTATTATTGATGCTCGCAATCTGTCCAAGACAGGTGTTGCCGACTATTTGGATGTTTTGGCTCAATCTTCCTTGGGAAGCCTAATTAAATCAGTAACTAGAGAACAACATTTGAGAGACAAGGTCGCTAAATAATGCATTGATCATATTTTATGCAGAATAAGTAACTTCCCCTCGTTAGCAGGCTTTCTCTCGTAGGAATTAGCTGTTCACTACTTCGAAACATTAACACTACTAACGCCAAGCGAGGAAGTAAACAATACAAAATAATTTCAGTACTTTGGGGTAATTGACATCCCAAAAATCGATAAATTGGTGCAAGAATGTGATTGGTGGGATGTAATTACATCTAATCATGAAGAAACATATAAACTGTTAATCAGTAAATTTGAGACTGTATACGAACAAAGAAATAAACAAAGAAGAAAAGCGGATTAGCACTGAAATCTTGGCATTGTGCCACTTAAAAGATCTAGCCTGGAAAAAAGTTTAAGCAAAGCCTGATCCTGTGGTGCTAATGCAAGAGTTTCGTGCACTTCGCAACCAAGTGAAAGCCAAACTCAGATTATCAAGGTAAATTTTTTTTTTTTTCAAATGAGCCAGATTGGTCAAAAGGAAATCAAAGAGGGTTGCCCGAAACTCAGTGAGTTGATGGGCAGAACTGAGGCACGTGGTATTGAGGTTACTGTAAGGAATGGATCCGGAAATTGATATGATCCGATAGCTTTAAGTGATACATTTAACACCACGTTCTTAGCCATTGTATCCCTCCTCAGGAAGCAAGTACAAACAGCGTAATTTTCTT
This sequence comes from Dermacentor andersoni, assembly GCF_023375885.2. Classification (NCBI taxonomy): domain Eukaryota; kingdom Metazoa; phylum Arthropoda; class Arachnida; order Ixodida; family Ixodidae; genus Dermacentor; species Dermacentor andersoni. Next base: position 217,679,349 of record NC_092814.1, on the reverse strand, counting down.
ATTCATGCTTTACGAGCCGTGTGAAATCGTCATTTTTGCCTGAGAGGACACAAACAGAACTGCATAGTATGTTGTAAACGATACCTTACAACGAACCAACTCGGTACGATGGCATGAGACCAATCCGAAAACCGGCTTGTTAGCTTTACTACTTTTCATTTATTTCGCTCTTCTCTCACTTATTTCCTGATTTCAACACTTTTATTTCAAAGACAACGATTTTGGAACAAAACTTTGGTGGTATTGAGACATTGCGTTGCATAAAGCTTAAAGCCGTTTTTCTTAAACGTTTACAACCTTTGGAACATTCGGATACCAATATTTCCTTGAAGATTGCTTTTCACTGCGTAAAGAAAGAAAGCACGACAAGGAAAAGAAAAAGCGTCGGAATATGGACGCTTTACAAGGCATTCAAACTTTGCATGCAACTCGATCAGGTTTTCGCGCCTGCCTTACCCCACTCCCTAAAAAGGGGCGGAGGGGAGGGAGACAAAATGGTACAACTCATACGTCGTGTGCAGTTATATAGGCTCGTAAAATATATTTCCTCAACAAGCTTCCGGTTCGCTGCTTCTATTTTACCATATACAAGAAAAAAAGACACTCTTCCATACAAAACATGCTTGCTTAAGCTCGTGACTAGACCATTAGAGGCGCTGGTTGTTCATGTCCATATTGCCTGGTCGTAGAAAAAGGGAAACTGGTCTCGGGAAAGGACTGATGAGATTGAGAAAAATCCTACCTTCGAACAGACTTAGTAAGTTTATTGCCTAGCACTTACACGGCTTTTTCTCATTAACTTGATGAGGAAACGAACACGCATGCACCCACGCACGCACGCACGCACGCACGCACGCACGCACGCACGCACGCACGCACTCACTCACTCACTCACTCACTCACTCACTCACTCACTCACTCACTCACTCACTCACTCACTCACTCACTCACTCACTCACTCACTCACTAACTCGCTCACTCGCTCACTCGCTCACTCACTCACTCACTCACTCACTCACTCACTCACTCACTCACTCACTCACTCACTCACTCACTCACTCACTCACTCACTCGCTCACTTGCTTGCTTACTTGCTCACTCACTCACTAATTCACTCACTCACTCACTCACTCACTAACTCACACTCACTCACTCGCTCACTCACTCTCACTCACACTCAATCACAGTCATTCATTCACTCGCTCATTCGCTCACTCATGCACTCATACACGCAAACTCGCACGCACTCACACAGCGCAAAGGTTTTTTTTTTTTTTCAATATACATACGAATAATAGACGGCGAGAACGGCGGCGGGAAATGGCCCTTCCTCTAAGCCCAAGTTGAAGCTCCGCTGCCAACAACCTTGGCAGAGGCACAGGTAAGGAGAAGGCAGGCGCCGAGCGTGGCAAGCAGAATACAGAAAGGACGAGATAACGCGCAAATATCGAAAGACAGCGTATGTATTCTTTCGATACTCAACAGCATTTTCTCACCAGGGAAGATCCCAGGTAAAATGAAAATGTCGGTTATCAGACCACCTTGGAGAGAGGGTGCTAAAGGCGATCCTAGAAACTACAGACCTATAGCGATCCTACCAGTCTTTCGCCTCTCATGAAAAAGTACATATCAAAGGTTATAGTTAATTTTTGTAATAGACACTCCTAAATAGCAGAAACAGAATTCGGGTTCAGAAAAAACTTAGGCATCAAATCTTTACTAGAATACAAGACAACAGCTTTTGATACCATACATCATACCATACTGACTGAAAAATTAAAGCTTATGGATTTCGGGGTGAAATTTGCTGAATTATTTGCTGAATTTTTGTCATAAAGGTGCCAATGTGTTAGGTTAAAAAGTGCGATAGGCATGAGAAGGCCTGGAAAGCATGGTGTGCCCCAGGGCTCAACTGTCGGGTCTTAACTGTTCAACATACATACATACAAACGATCTTAAAGCACTCGAACTAAATTCATGTGTGTATCAGTATTCTGATGATACTGCACTTGTTCTTACCCCCTCCTCCTATGCAGACGTTACTATACTCCGCTCCATACATAGCAGTCAACGCTGTAGAGGCTAGACAGGCGTCTTGCAGTGACTTCGTTCGCACTTGGAAAATTTTTTCAGACCGCAATAGTGCGCAACTGTTGTTTATATAGGCTCAGTAGTTTTAATCCTTAGAAACAAAAACACTGTGGCATACGGCTGCTAATGGGTTGTTTGAGATCATTTCTTATTATTGTTGCTCGTGTCGTTTTTTTTTTATTTGCAACCCGTCGCGAGGAGCCTCACGTGTTAGATCGCGCGAGCGAACGCTGTTGGCACGCAGCGAAGCATGGATGGCACGCGCGGAGTGATAAATTTTCTTGACCGAACTTCTTGCACAGCTTGCACAGCGTTGACTGCTATGTATGGAACGGAGTATACACTGCTTCAAAACATAAGTAAGTCGTTAAGCTGGATAAACAATAACTACACCTTTGTAAACAAAAGTAAAGCAAATGGTATGTGCATTCGAAATCATGATAAGTGTATAAACGTTACCAGAAAACTTTACTTACATTGGTCTAATTACGAGAGCTGTGACTGTTCTGCGTTAGAGCGTAGTACAACTGTTAAATACTTGGAGTTTTACGCAGATGAGCACCTTACACGGGACGAGCATGCTACACAAGTGTGCAAAAAACTAAGGGCAGTTTCGTCATATAGTATTTATAGGCGGCGAGACGGGAGCCAATGCTAATGCACGGTATAAAGTGTTAGAATCGATGGCGGTAGGCCGTCGTCTAACATGGCCTGACAATATACGATGGTTGCCTACTGAGTAGGCGAGATAAGATTAAGAAGCTTCTTTGAAGAATTGCATGAAACGTAGCTTTTAGTTCACGATTACACATGATTGAATTTAGAATCATCGTGACTGAACTCCATAATGCGCGATGCACACCACTTATGCCATTACGCTATATATTGTTCCAGGTGCTATAAAGCGTATTATAACAATCCAACTGTGAAAGCTAAACCACTCAGACAAACCGAACGGATGCTATGCTGAGAATCTGCACTAACCATGGTAAGAGAACGCGTGAATATTATGGGCCATATATAGTAAACTCCATTCCAGAAGAGCTTAACAAGGTAGCTGGCATTACGAATGCTAAATATTTGCCGAAAACTAGTGTCTTTTTTCGTCAGAAAGCTAATGAAGGTGATTACTATAATTAAATGATAAAGTTATCCTCGCATTAAGTTCATGTCAGCTAACGTTGAAGTTGTATGGTTTTCGTATGTTCATTATTTCCTTTTCAAAGAGCTTCATAACCTGAAACTGACCTTGTTGCTGTACAAAATTCTCTCTTTATTTCCTCCTCCCATTCTTCTTTGTTTTGAATATGCATAAATGTGTGCAATATGTAATAATGTGTGTTATCTGGTTTCTCTTGTATCTCATTCAGTCATCTCAAAGACAGAGTAGCATTTATTGTTTGAAATACCGCTAAATTTTCTTATCCTTTTCTTTTTTTTTATTACCTTTCTTTCTTTATTTTTCACTTAGACACTTTTGTAACGTTGCTCGGCCTCTTTCACTGACCTGCCCGCCCACTCGCAAGCACTGCGCACTTGGGTGTGGCAGCGAATGCGCATTGCCTCTGAAGAGCTATAGAATAATAATAATAATAATAATAATAATAATAATAATAATAATAATAATAATAATAATAATAATAATAATAATAATAATAATAATTTATTATGTGCGCTTTTACATTCCGCAGAAAGCTACAAGGAAACGGCGCGCCTTCCAGCCTTCACATTTTTGTGACCCTCCATCTAGAGTGCAGGCGACATACAACGCCCATTCAGAGTGCTTGGATATCTTCGTGCCTGAATTTAATATTTTCCTGAAGGGAGTTGCAAAGGGATTTTAATAACTGAACAAATACTCCCATTTCTGTTGTGTGTTCCGTCACTCTGTAATCCTTTTTTCCGTTTCTCCACTTTTGCTTTGTATTCTCTTCGTGTACACATTTTATGCTCTGTTAAAATCTGTATGCGCGAAATTGCTATTCTTTTTTTTTTATGTGCGCGCGCGCGTGTGTGAGTTTGCATTGTTCTTCCTGTGCATTGTTTTGATGAATGTGCCGGCACCAAGACCCTCGAGGTTGTTTCTGGGCACGTTAATAAACGCCTTCAATTATTATTATTATTATTATTATTATTATTATTATTATTATTATTATTACTGGTTGTTAAGCTTGGTTGCTTTTTAATATAAAAGGTTTCACGCCATTATCGGTAAAGAAAACCATAGTGCATGCAATCGCATACAGCCCATTACGATACGGAATCACCGTTTTCACTTTCTGCGCATTGCGATGGCAAACGAGAATTGACAGTTTATTAAACAAAATATATTGAAAAGTGTTGCTTATGGCTATGGCCAGGTGTCAGGCGATAATTCATTTTCAGCGTTAGGTTCTCCTTCATTTCAGTCGTTATTTAAGCAAACTGTTGTTTTTCGTCATTTCTGGAACGACCAATTCAGAGAGAAATATGTAGCCCCTCGACTTTTGAGGGACAACGTTCGTTTCAATGTTCCTCGTTCATCAACTAGGTATGGTGAGGCACGACGATGTGTCTATGTGCCAAAAATCTTTAATGATCTACCTGACGAATTTTTCTCGTTTCAGTCAAAAAAGGTTTTAAAGAAAATGTCATCTTCCATTTGAGTTTTTTATGTATGGGTACGTGTTTATTTGAAGTAATTTGGTTGCCTTAACCTGTATATCTATATGAGCATAAAAAAATGTTCACTACGTTGCCATAACTTGTTTCTAATTTTTGTTTTTTGTTCTATATAGGCATGAAAAGAAATGTTCACTACGTTGGAATAACATGTCTTTAATTTTTGTTTTTGATCTATATAAGCGTGAAAATAGGTTCACGCTACATTGTAATAACATGTATTTAATTTTCCTTTTGTTTGCACAATGTTTTGTCGGCACTAAGGTAAGGCCTGTATGTACATACATACACTCACCTCAATAATAATAGTTATTATTATTATTATTATTATTATTATTATTATTATTATTATTATTCCTTTGCGCGTTTCAGTTTATGCTGATGGTACGCGAGCAGCATCTTCAATTATTCGTTGGTGTGTTCGTTATAAAAGATGAAACGAAAAGGTTGGCATGCCGGGAAAATTAGGCAGAAGGAACGGCGATGCTCAGCGTCTGAGACAACGAAATGAACTTCTGCTGCGCTTGCGAAACAGAGATAGCGTTCTGCGCAAGCAGAATGAGCAGCATATAAACGTCCGAAGAACAGGCTGCACGTCTCAATTTCGTCGAGGCACGGCAGTCTTTATGAGCGGCCTGATTCACTGTGGTGCCTTGCGGTGCGCGCTAGCGCTCAGCCACCACGCGAGTCCCCGAAGAATGAGAGCGCGTCGACCTTTCCGTATTCTCTCCCAAGGCCAACACACCGGGTCGGAGTCGCTCGCTTGTTTGGAGAGCCGCACCCATCCTACGGCGAAGGCACGATCTTCTTTACACTGCGCGTCTCCGGAACGCCGCAGCCTTCACAACGCACTTCAGGGGGAAGCGACGAATGCACGCGAAACGTAAACACGAACGGAAAGGAGCGCGCGCCACCGACGTCGATTCGGATGCGGCTTCGGTGTTGCCGATACCGTGATCCATTTATGGCCGTCGCGCGTTCCTTTCACGAGCTGCGGGGAATGCGCACACAGCGTATCCGGCTCGCGTGCCCGCGCGGTATACGCGCAGCCTGCAAACAAGCAAACAGGACGACCACCACCGCGCGTGCTGAATGTGCTTGGCGTGGCTGCGGATAAACAAACCGCTGTGACTACAAACATACGCAGGAGAGCATAGATGCTCCGCGCCGCTTCCCCCAGTTCGTTGGCGGCATTCACTCTCCCCGAAGCTTGATTCCCCCGAATAACCCTGGCCCACAATCTGTGGCCATCGTGTACCGTGGGTCTTTGCCCCGAAAATCGAGCCTGTAGCTGGCTGCGGCGGTTTACTGTGCATGGGGAGCTATTAAGAAGCATTTAGGGCTACTGCAACACCGAATGCTACCATTTAGCATCTGGAGGAGGTAATAATTGTGCATTGGTGGTGATGTAGGCTTGCATGAGAGTCAAAAGAAATATTGCGCAAAAAGTATTTTCACAATATTTTTTCTCTATGTAATTAAGCCTTGCATATTGAAGTCTGCCAATGGAAAACGTATCTGAAATAATAAAGGAACAAGCATCGAGTAAATTTCTGACTACCCGTAGTCGTCACCCTCTACAAAAGAGCCGTGGCACTCTTGCTGTTGCTTTGTTTTAACGCTCGAGCCATCAACAATATCAGCCAGAACAAAGTGGAAGACATAGCGCTAGCTTGTAGGCATTGTTCCGTCACATACACACGCCTCCACCCGCACATATATCAGCCTAACTCACTAATCCGTAACGCAACAAAGGAAAGCCTGCACTTGCTCCAAAATTCGCGATTTCCGAGAAATTTTGGGGAGACACGAAAAACCTTACTCGTAATGTCTAGTTGCCTTGCGGGCGGTAATGTGTATACTGAATCGTCCACTGGAGCATGCTGTGGCCCTGTACAGTTCAGAATCCATTAAGCAAAGTTTTGACCTTCATAAGTATTCTTCATAAGTGTTTAACTGCTACATTAAAAAGCGAACCGAATTTGTGACATGTTACTCCAAAACTTTCTAAGTTATTCCATGTTATTCCTAAGTCAATGAGGCATGGAGTTCAGGCGAAGTCCCAGGAGAATGGAAAACCTCACAAGTTATACTAATATCGAAACTGGGTAGACCCCCAAGCTTGGAGAACTTACGGCCAATATCACTCACTCACTCACTCACTCACTCACTCACTCACTCACTCACTCACTCACTCACTCACTCACTCACTCACTCACTCACTCACTCACTCACTCACTCACTCACTCACTCACTCACTCAATAAATAAATAAATAAATAAATAAATAAATAAATAAATAAATAAATAAATAAATAAATAAATAAATAAATAAATAAATCTAAGGTGTTTATTAAAATGCCGAGGAACAACCTCGAAGGTCTTGATGCTGTCGCGTTCGGCAAAACAATTCACAGAAAAAACAGTGCACGCCCACACAAACACACACACACGCACGCATAACAGAAATAATAATTTCGCGAATAAAGATTTCAACAGAGCATAAAATGTGTACCCAAAGGGAATAAAAATCTAAAGTGGGGAAACAGAAAGAGGATTACAAAATGATATAACACACAATAGATATTAGATTTTTTTGTTCAGTTATTGAAATTGCAACAATAATAATAATAATAATAATAATAATAATAATAATAATAATAATAATAATAATAATAATAATAATAATAATAATAATAATAATAATTTCTCTGTCTCACTCTTCCTTGCAGCAAGGAAGAGTGGATACCATTATCAAGGATAGATACCGCCATAGTGCTTCGGATGCTCGCAAGGGATGTCACGTTCTTCACATGGAACACGCCAAGTGCTTGAACGCAACCGGCCGCATCACCTGGACTCTGTCTTGGCATCCCAGCTGCTCACGCGAGACTACTCTACTTTGTCGAATATGGCTACGAGTGGCTTTTACCAAGTCTTTTGCTTTCTGAATCAGATGGGCCGACAATGCCTGGTGTAATGACTGCATAGTAGCGAGGAGACCCTCTTCAACACGTTCCAAAAAAAAAAATTATGGGGTTTTACGTGCCAAAACCACTTTCTGATTATGAGGCACGCCGTAGGGGAGGACTCCGGAAATTTCGACCACCTGGGGTTCTTTAACGTGCACCTAAATCTAAGTACACGGGTGTTTTCGCATTTCGCCCCCATAGAAATGCGGCCGCCGTGGCCGGGATTCGATCCCGCGACCTCGTGCTCAGCAGCCCAACACCATAGCCACTGAGCTACCACGGCGGGACCAACACGTTCTGTGTGACTGTCCTCGCTACGCTCTACAGAGACGATCACTCGCAATCACGATAGCGCGCGCTTTCATCGAAGATCATTATCAGACGAAATTTCAGAATACCGACCTCACAAGCCATCGCAGCGGAGGACGACGGGACCGCTGTTGCAATGTTTAAGGCCAACAGACCTGCACAAGTGGCTGTAGCCTGAATTTGTGTTCGTAGCGCTAAAGTGCTACTGGGCTGTGATAGTGCGCGGTGATAGTGACCGGCTGTGATTGTGTGTCTGTGCTCCCTTTCTCTTTCTCTCTACTTACTTATCAGTTTACCTCCCCACCCCCTTCCCCAGTGTAGGGTAGCAACCGCATTTCCCCCTCTAGTGAGCCTCCCTGGATTTTCCCTTTCCTCTTTCTCTCTTTCTCTTTTTGTCTCACCCCATTGGTATGTCTCCTATGCTACTACCAATTTAAGCCTAAGTTTAATCCAAATTTACCAATAAGCCCAAATTTAAACTCTGAGGCGGATGAAATCGTCTTCCAAGCGTTGCCAGCAGTACATATGGACTAATCAGATATCACGTCACATCGTGGTCTTGCATGCACGGTTAAAGATGGCTCGCCTCTCGAAAAGAACAGCAAAAATAAATCTATCCACCACAATCGCACTCAAGTCAAGGCTATATCCTGTTGAAGTCCTAAAACATGAATTAGCCTTCACTGCATTTTTCGTCTCCGACTGACCGACCGGTCGACCGACCAACTAACCAGCCTGCTCGCCGTTGTGGCTTTGGCGCTGCGCTGCTAAGTCCGAGGGCGCAGCATCAAATCCCAACCACGGCGGCCGCAGTTCGATAAAAGTGAAATGCAAAAATCCCATGTACTGCGCATTGAGTACACGTTAAAGAACCCCAGGCGGTCAAAATTTATCCGGCGTACCCCACTACGGCGTGCCCCATAATCATATCGTGGTTTTGGCACGTAAAAGCCCTAGAATTTAATTTAACCGACCGACCGACCGACCGACCGACCGACCGACCGACCGACCGACCGACCGACCGACCGACCGACCGACCGACCGACCGACCGACCGACCGACCGACCGACCGACGGACCGACGGACCGACGGACCGACGGACCGACCGACCGACCGACGGACCGACGGACCGACCGACCGACCGACCGACCGACCGACGGACCGACCGACCGACCGACCGACGGACCGACCGACCGACGGACGGACGGACGGACCGACGGACACACGTTCGTTCGATCGCGTTCGTGGGTTCGTTCAAGTTCTGCTCGAAATTAGTGGTACATTCGGCTGGTCGTTTTCTAGCCCTCTGAACACATTCGGCTGGTTCTTTCAGGGCACCGCGCTCTAGCTCAGAGTGCTCGGAGACGATCTCACTATCGACCTGAGAGCGCGACCAAGATCTGGCGCAGTTCCGGTCACGGGGCTACTTGTATACTATAGTTTCCGTTGTTGACATGAAATCAGCCGCGGTGGCATATTACTGCACCTGCACACATCATTTGTTTACAGCAGAAGTGCCCTGATATGTTTCCTCTTCCGGCTTCCAATTGCTCTTCGGAGCAACTGCACGTTCTGCTTTCTCATGTTTTCTATGGCTCCAATCAAGGGGGAGCTCCGTATCAATGTAATCCGAGTCAGAGAGTGATATAGACCAACCGAATATACCGTGAGTTCCATCTGAAAGTATTTATCACACAAAGGTTGCACAATACGTGTAATCATGAGAAAAAATAAAGGAACCCGTTCACCGGAAAGGTGCGAATTACGTGTGTGTACTGTGTGCGTAGGCGTACTATGTGTACTTTTGCACGCATAGTATGCTCCGTAACTAACGTGATATCAGCATCGACGAAGTTAAGACTGCAAAGGTCACCGTGGATTGATCTCTTCATGTATAATAGAGCTTGTTCGAGGAGTAGTGATCAGTGCCTTTACGAAGAAGGAGCCGTTTTGGCAATTTGGTGTAGTTTAAAATTGTCTGCGAGTAAACGCTGCAGAGATCTCTTCCTTCAGAACACGTCCTCTCTGGATTACCTGCCGTTTTCTCTGTACTTTTGAGCAGATACTCACGTGGGCTCACAGCGGCCGAGAGGGGTTTTTTGCGACAAGCAGAGAGACATATAGCCTCTGATTAACTTCTTCAGCTTCTTCAAAAGTGTGCAATATATGGCATTACTGGGTACTCGATAGCAACCTTTTCACTAGCAGTGATACAATGCGAAAAAACAAATGAAGAAAATAACCTCGAAAACAACAACGGCTCTCCGGAGAATATCAGCGCATTATGTTGGGCGTTGAATCTTTGAAACTCGCGCGACATGTTTTCTTTCTTTCTTTTTTTTTGTTCCGGCGGCTAGAGCGTTCTGTTACACTCGCTAAGCATTTTTGTGCAGGCTCGGCCTTCCGGTTCCCACGTGGGAGCGGCCCGCTTCGTGAAGACTCACGAAATGCAGGACTTCCTTAAAGTTTTCCCATACCATACCATACATACGCTTGCTGCATAAGCATGCACGTAACCTTGCACGAATGTTTGGTTTATAGAGCCGCGAAACAACTGTATGAGATGATACGGTACTGCTATGCTGTCGTGGAAAGGTAACGATACTGTAGAGCTGGAAGAGGCTGGAAGGGAGACAGCAGCAAAAAAATACACGGATAAGAAAGACTGAATTCACAGCGCACTTTTTCGCGTCCGCATCATTTTACCCCTGTTCACTCACTCACCCCTGTCCACTCACTCGCTCACTCATTCACTCGCTAACTAACTAACTAACTAACTAACTAACTAACTAACTAACTAACTAACTAACTAACTAACTAACTAACTAACTAACTAACTAACTAACTAACTAACTAACTAACTAACTAACTAACTAACTAACTAACTAACTAACTAACTAACTAACTAACTAACTAACTAACCAACTAACCTATTCGAGCCCAGTTATCTGTCGTGGCCGCATTTGATCCCATTCTTTTCGGAGAAACATTCAGCACCTCGATTATTCTCTGGATGTCTGCGGTGCACAGACAGTACAAATGATTTAAGGGTGCATGAATAGCAGGGCATCGTCACACGTACAAATCACGGCTTCGTAAATTAAGAAAGGGAGGTGCACGCGGTTATCTTTTTATACTTTTTTCTGTGATATAGAGTGACTTGCGTAAAAAACAATAAAACACAATGGTGGTATGTCATACATTCATGTCTGCTCGGATTCAGCCGACCACAATAGCGCCACGGATCAGACTTGTCAATGAGTAAACGAGTGCTATAATCGACGAAAATATCATAACACTGACATATATGTACGTATACGTACACACAGAATTACGCAAAGCGACACTAAAGAAAAATTGACTGAACGGCGACGAGCATACTTCCTACCAATGCGAATTTTTACCCGGCCAGGCCCACGGTAGATTATGTACGTTACACTGTAGGATCTTCTTCCTTCCCGTAACAATACAAACCAACATTTATGTACTTCCGATCTCCTCACACAGCTTTCTCCTCACTTAAAGAGCACGCGTTGGCGTATCGCAGCGCTTCTGCGAGTGCACCTATAGCACCTATATATAGGCTGAATCCCGCAAACGCGCCCGGCTGCAACCTTTTCCATCGCCGTGGTGCACTCCACCTCTCGCACCGAGAAGGAAGGCGTGTACTTCCTCTCGGTCGCCGGCGCTGTGCTTGTGTGAACAATGCATTGAACATCCCCGCATGGGTGTGCGCGCGCGCACGCAAACATTGACGAAACCTGCGGAAATGGTTGTGAACGCGTCGTGCAGGTAAACTCAAACACGCGCCTGTGCTCAGCGGATGTCAGCCTCGGCTTCATACAAAAAACACACAAAGCGCGTCATAGTCCATTAACGTCTTCTTCCTGTTTGAAGTTATCGCCGTTGTGTGCGTAAATTTGGAGGACTAATGTATGGAAGTGTAGGGACGCATTTTGTATTCTACAGGAGGCTAACTGCATGCCTCGCGTTCCACGCATAAAAGATATTTTGGTTGATTGATCTTTTCTGTTTTGTTTTTTCATATTACTCCCCACTGCATTGAACAACAGGAAAGCGCATTAGTTCCATAAGACTCTTTCACCACAGGTCAGTAAAATGTCAGAATTTTCGATAGAAAGGCGGACACTGTAGAATAGGCGGCAGTTGCCTGTTAGCACTGCCTATAAGCTAGATAAGAGTGCTTGTTGCTGTACTATGTCAGAACACATGCTTCGATAGCGACACATAGCTTGATAACTGTATGTTTATGGCACACACGGTGACATGATAATGTGAATAATACATATAGCTGCAAGCGTTTCGAAAGAATATCATATCATTTAGAAGGATTCACCAAGCTTTTAGTACTAAACATGCACTGTTACTACATAAACGAAATGAACGGACGTTGAACCGACTCACTGTGGGCCTCAAAGCAGTTGTATGCGCTTAATTTACCAAGTGAATACTGTATATGTAGCTAAAACGCCTCTTCTATTTCTTGAATGCACCACCCTAGTTTGACAGCGTTTTTTTTTTATTGCTCTAGCTTTCTACGAAAAAAATTGCTCCGACAGGTCTGATACGGCTGCAGCAAATAAATAGACAAAAAACGCCACTGCTTCACAACTGTGCGTTGCGATACATGCTTTAATAGGACGCGTAAGAAGTTTACAACTGCACTTCTCACTGCACTCGACTGTCATATTTCAACTCTTTCCTCGTAATACAAATCTCTTGGCTTCTAGTGATATAGGTCCATGTCCTTCTTAGGGCTAAAACAGAAAAAGAAAACTAGGAAAAAACATCACACATTGATCCCGCGTGCTCTGCATTTCACTCGCCCACGCCATCACCAAAGACCCGAAATCTACTACTTCAAACCCGCTGCGTCAAACCGCCTGCACAGCTGCATTCCCGAAGCTCGCGCGTAACTCACGACGCGCCTGCGAAAGGGACCGCGTGGCTGTACGTTACCGGCATCATGCACGTCTCTGTGCCAAATGAGAAACACGTAAGGAGGCGTCGGTGCTGGTTCTGTTCTTGTGTGAGACATTGCTTATAAAGCCGCCACGCGTGCCTATCCCGAATGAGCACTGTTAATTCCTGCTCCATCTGTGACCAAGCTACTTCTCTCACATAATACAAAAATGGTGATAAACCGCTTCTATGTGGGACACGCGCTCGCACGCTCTCTCTCTCTCTCTCACGCACGCACGCACGCGCACGCACGCACACGCGCTCATGCACGCGCACGCAACGCGCTCACACACGCAAACGCGCGCGCACGCTCTCTCATTCACACATGCACGCACACGCGCTCGCACGCGTTCACACACACACACGCACACACGCACACACGCACGCACACGTACCCACGCGCGCACACGCACACACACACACACACACACACACACACACACACACACACACGCACACACGCACGCACGCACACACGCACGCACACACGCACGCACACACGCACGCGCACGCACGCGCACGCGCACGCACGCACACGCACGCACACACGCACACGCACACACGCACGCACACGCACACACGCACACACGCACACGCGCACGTGCGTGTGCAATAGATCTATTTACAAACTCTGCTCACATATACAGGAGCCAATGGAACATGAAGCTATATACAGCGGGAAGACGGCACTCATCAATGAGTAGGCACGCTGGTTATTGCAGGACTAACGAAAACATTTCCCCCCTGAACGTTTACGATGAAGGTGACTGGAAAAATATGCCAGACAGCTAAATCTATGCCAGATGCAGCGTCAAGAAACTTTATACTTAATGCACAGGAAATCTGCTCCACTTTTTCTGCAGCAATCCCAAAACCACTTCCGATTAGACATAGTAGTACGAACAGATGAATTGTTACAAAGACGCGCGTTACTGCAAGAAATATTATGAGTATAGGCTGTCTACCAGTTACAACAAAGGCTGGCTACTGCCAGCCTTTCCAGTGCGTACACCAGTATTCAATCATCCGTCATTCGCGACGGAACTTTTTTTCTTTTAGTTCAGGGAAATAAATACGCCGCCTTAACATGGTACTTTTCGCGTAAATAGCACGAAGAATGACTCGAGTCGTCGTAGCTCAAAAAAGCGCGGAGAAGAATAGGAAGTGGTTCGAGAAAGCCAGCTTCATTTTCGTGTGCTTGACGAGTTCCTTGTTGACTTCGATTAACCTTTCGTGCAGCACTTCTTGGCAGTTTGACCCCATGCCGCTTTCATCACGCGTCGTTGAGTTGTGTGGGGTCTACGGCGACAAGAACGGAAGCCGCTACGTGTAGGTCACGACGGCGCGCCTAGAAAGGCCACCTGCGCACACACAGCACGAAAGAACGGGTGAGGGAGGCAGGCGGAAAAACCGTATCACTATACCGGGACTACTCTGTTGGCCTTTTCTTGAAGGCGTATCGGTTCGCTCAGGGAAGACGGTGAACATCGAACTTGCATAGGACGCGTTTCGCGGTCAGAACCGACGGGTAACCCACTGCCTGTTTACAGTGCATCCCAGGTTCTTTCCCTGTCTAAGTAAAAGGAAGTCCAGGAGGCGGGGGTTAAGCACTTGCTTGCTTTGCCCAGCAGGAGAGCCCATAGAAGCGCAATGGCGACGGCGCAAATACGGAGGCCTCTTTCGAGCACAGTCTTGCCTCTTCGGGAGCGGGAGCTCGAAAGAAAAGGAGGCCGGCCAACATTCGATACCCAGGAAACACAGGGCCATTCTGGTCAGCCAGCAAGCAGCTTATTGTACGGACGGTGCCTCCGCGCGTTGACCGGAAGGGCGCTCTCCTAATGTTCCAGCTCAGAACATTTTCGTGCTCGAAATTGAGGGTCCTCGTGCCCCGCAGCGTGTACATGGGCATACGGAGGTTGGCATTCTGTGCTGCCCTTTTCTGTTTGCTACCGAAGAAAGTATTATATGGCATGTAGAAAGGAACAAGCGCCACGTTGTCCTGTACTAATATGTGACACGTTATGTGCATATCCCCCCTAAAATGTAAAGGGGCGTTGTGATTCCCAAATTAAGTGTCTTGTATAATATTTATTATCCAGCTGCTTATTAAAATTTTCTGTAACCCTTTCCTTACTTCGCACGCTGTGGACAGGTGAACTTTCGGCCACGGAGTCTATAGGAAGTCGCAGAATAAAGCAGATGATAAACAGGTTGTACTTGAACGTTAACAACATTTGTTGCTGCTTAATCAATTAATTCATGCTTAACAACTGCTGTGGTCTGCTGTGTTGTGTTGGTCTATTGTGTACTTAAGTAGGCAATTTAAGAAAAATCTCGGGGAAAACGGGAGTAACTGGGCAGTGAGTCCTGAAAAGGGCGCTTTCGTCCCTCAAGGGACTAACTGCATGAATGTGCGTGCCGTGTGGAAATTTCGGAGAGTAAGTGTTTAGTCCCTCGTCAGAAAGAGAGCAACGAGAGGACGAACGACAACAGTTACTCCCCATGCGCTCCGCTGTTTTTGTCCGTCTCGTGGAGTGATGCGGCAAAAACGGTATTGTCTATAAATCGTGAATAGTTCGAAGTTCGTGCATTGTACATTGAACTACATGCAAAGCAGCACTTTGCCTCTTCGTGAGAAAATTGCGTGAAACTTAAAAGTTGGAATGTGAGGAGCCATGCCCTTCGTGCGCACACAAGTAAGCTGTACACATTAAACGCGCGAGTCATTGATAGACAGCTAGATTTTCTTGGTCAATAGTACCCAAGTTCCTTCCGTTCCAAGGAGGTTACGAACTTAACTGAAGCGATGTGTAGCTCAAATGGGACACACTAAGCGACAGAGAAATTGTCCTTCTCTGTCGCTACACGTATACATCGCGCAGTGCCTCAATTTAAGTCACCCTAAGAATACTCAGGCAGATTTCTTATCGCACTCGCTTATGGCTGCAACTTCACTCAGCGTTAGACTCTCACTGCGTAGCATGCACAAAATGCCGAGTCGTTTTATATTACCGCACTTGCGGTCCGATGCTTGTCTCAATATCCTGTCCCGTCAACCGATGTACCGCACTATATCCGTCGAAAGGTGACGACCTGGCAGGGACGTGATCTCTCCATTTTTGCGAGAGCTAAGGCAGGCAATACATTTGTCATTTCTAAGCTTCTTTATGTTCTGCAGGTCTTGTGCTGCTCACGTGTCTATGTTCAAGCATTTCATAGAATATTTGCATGTTTTATTGGGCGTTCATCATGGGAAGCCATGAGAAGGGACAACCTTTTTCTTCCGCTTGACAAGGGAGGCCTGCGTCTTGTGCATTTGTTTGTGCGACAATTGGTCATGCGTTTATTTTACCTTGAAAATGCCCGTCATCCATTCCTTCTCGCAGTTATTCGAGCACGTCTTGCGTCACACCTCCCTTTTATTTTTGTCACGACAAACTTTGCTCAAGAACTGCCGTTATGGGGCTTCCTATAAAGGAACTTGTTGACACTATTTCATTTTTAAAAGCCAGATTCACCCTTGAATATTTGTTT